>NC_132796.1:84113354-84775854 GCF_048418805.1 Vulpes vulpes | reverse complement strand
ATATTATAAAAATTCCTTTATGGTTTAATTGTACATCACAAGATAAAAATTTAAAAGTTTAATTTGTATCCATTATATCTATATAGAAGTTAATTTTCACTTTTTTTGAAGGAAAATATTAGATGTTGTTAATGTGAGATACTTCAAGAAATTAAGATACATGTTGTTCTGTGTTATTCCCTTTCTTTCTTTCCATGGTTGTATTTTTCTTTTCATGGTTGTATTTTTCTTTTGGCATTGTTATTCTGTTTACCCAATTCTTAGAAAGGATATTTATACAGATTTAAAATCTGAAAAACCCTAGAACAAACTTTCCTTAATCAAGGGCTTTATAAATAGCTTGAGTTTTAATTTTGAGTTTATTATGCTTTATTTGATTTTACTCAATTAAATTAGAATAATAATTGTACTTTAAAAAATATTTTATTTATTTATTCATGAGAGACACAGAGAGAGAGAGGCAGAAACACAGGCAGAGGGAGAAGCAGGTTCCATGCAGGGAGCCTGATGTGGGCCTCGATCCCAGGTCTCCAGGATCAAGCCCTGGGCTGAAAGCAGCACTAAACCGCTGAGCCACCCGGGCTGCCCAATTAATTGTAATTTTAAGTGATGTTTACTAAGTAAATATATTAGATGATCCAGAAAACAGTTTATTATTGCAAATTTAATTAAATTCCTTAAGGGAACTTATAATATTACTTGGTAATTTACTAAATAATCTTTTATTTAGAGGGGAAAGAACATAAAGCCTCACACAATAACATGTAAGTCATTAATATAATGTGTCATAGTATTTAAGTTATTTTACTAAAATCACTGTTATTAATACTGATATTTTGGCTTTTTCTGGATTGTCCAGAAATAAATTGTACACTCATTTTATTTTTGTTTGGGGCTGTGGTTATGCATCAGACCAACAATGAGCTTGTCTGCTGATACAACAAATCAGGAATAGGATTATGATTGCTTTTACCTCGTAGCTGAAGTAATATTGATTTTTTTTCCTGTCACTATTTTAAACATTCTTTATATGGTTATTGTGCTTTCTCTTGACCATTATTTTCAGTCTTCTCTGCTTGCTTTTTTTCCCCTCTATTCAGCTTGTAAAAATTGGCTGTCCTGATGGCCCATTCTCGAACTCTTTCCAACTCCGTACTCTGATGTTAGGTGATGTCTTCCATTTCTATGATTTTATATTACTAACCATATTCCCACAACTTTCAGTTTTATATATCTATCCCAGATCTCATTTTGAGGTCTATAATCATCTGACTAAACCCCCTCCATTGGATCTCTTTCAGATATCTCACATTATACAAATATAAAATTGAATCTTTGATTCTAACCTCTGCTTCAAAAAACAAAACCCCCACGAGCAACAGCAACAAAAATCCCGTTATACCCTCAATCTTTTTTTTAAGATTTTATTTATTTATTCATGAGAGACAGAGAGAGAGAGAGAGAGAGAGGCAGAGATACAGACAAAGGGAGAAAGAAGCAGGCTCCATGCAGGAAACCCGATGTGGGACTCCATCCCGGACCTCTGGGATCCCGCCCAGAGCCAAAGGCAGATGCTCAACTGCTGAGCCACTCAGGCATCCCAATACCCTCACATCTTTTTAATTAAATAGCCTTTTACTTATCCCACAGTCACTTGCCCAATCCCTAAGTATTAATACCAAAATATATTTCAAACTCTATCTAAATTTCTTATCCTTATTCTTGCAATCTTAATTTAAGCTACCATCATTTATCTCTAGGACCACTATATTATTTATGGGTGTATAATGCTAGGTATTATACAGAATAATGAACTGGGCATAATTTTGATTTTAGAATTTCAGATTAATTGTAAACAGTAATTTTCAACTTCTAGGATTCTGAAATTACAAGAGTAAGATAATGTAAAAGAAACATCCTAAACTTAAAAAAATAATGATTTAAATTTTCCTCCTCAATAGAACTGAATGATGCTTGGGTGTCAGAGGAAGCAAGCCAAGATATAGAGAAACTTCTGTTTCAAGCTCAGATTTTGATTTCTAGTAACTCTGTCTATCCTTTTATTTAGTCATTCAGAATCTTATGGTGGTAGGAAGAAGAATCCAAATTAATTCCCAAATAATTATAACTAATGATTTCTTTTGCCTATCATGCAATTTTACATTAGGTTAGTGTGTGTTTACAGACACAAAAACATATTAATATGTATATTAATATTCTGAAAAGGGAATTTACTATATTGCTAAGTACATAGGTCTCATTCCTCAGGGTGAGAAAGTTAAGCATTGGTAGGAGACTGTTCTTATGAGGGAAGATCACATGCTGAATGATGTATGGTGAGTTAAAGTACACCATAGATGTTCTGCCTGACAGAGATAAATAATATTCTTATTTTTTTAACCAAATAAGTATAATGAATTAATGTAAGCAAAGTTATATTTCTATGATGAGGTAGCAGTGGTTCTCAACAGGTGTAGGGGGGTTTGAGCCCCAGGGGACATTTTTTGGCTGCCATTATTAGAGGGTTTTAATGGCATTTGGTGGGTAAATGCCAGGGATGCTTCTAAATATCCTACAGTGCCCAGGATAGCCCCCCACAGCAAGTTATCATAGGGCCCAAAAAGTCAATAGTGGGTCAGTTAAGAAAGTCTTTCAGGGTATTTTTTTCAACCTGTTACATGTTGTCCTAAGTATGTTTCCAAATTTCATTTAACAAACTCTTAAAAGAGGCAAAATGGTTATAATAATTTCATGATTTTTTTGTGAGAACTGAAATAAATGGGAGTATATTTGTGTGTGTTTGGAATAATTTAGGAGAGGAAGGAATAAAGAATAAATGCCAGGTTTCTGGCTTGCACAACTCAACAGGAGGATGTTGGTGACATTATTTGAAATACAAGAAACAGATGTGTGTGAGATGATCTTCAGTTCAGATTTTACAGAATTTGTATAGATTTTGTAGAATTTGACATGCCTGAGAAGTATCAAGAGAAGTTCTGAAGATCAGAATGTAGGTGTTCAGACATAGCTTTAGTTTGAAATCTGTCAGTATATAAATATAATTTAGCCCTGGGATTGGATGAAATCACCCACTAAAGTGTATATCTTAAGAAGGAAAGAGTACTCGGTCACAGCTTTTTGGAACATCGACAGTCACAATACAGGTAGGGGAAAATCTAGCAAGAGACTAAGAAGTAGCAAGAGAGATGATAAGAAGTGATGCATAAGTGTAGTCTTTCAAACCAAGAGAAGGGAAATGTTTCAATGTAGCTGAGTTGTTATTGACATGGAGGCTGTTAGTGACTTTGGTGGGCTTGAAAGTGAATAGAAACCAAGGGTGGGTTGAGAAGTCCATGGTAAGAGATTTAGTTGTGTTGTAGATTTATGTAAGTTTGGCTGTGAAGGAGGAAGAGGTAGTGGGGGATGTGGGATCTGGGGAGGATTTTTTGAAAAAAAAGATTAGATTAGAAAAGATTAGAGAGAATTCCTCATTGATGTTTTAAAAGATAAATTTTAAAGATATCAAGTACAATTTAATAAACAGGCTTTAAATGAATATATTTCAATATGATTAATTTTGCCTTCGTGGTGGATAATATTTTATAATATATATTTTTTAAAAGATTTTATTTGGGGGCACCTGGGTGGCGCAGTGGTTGAGTGTCTGCTTTTGGCTCAGGTTGTGATCCTGGGGTCTTGGGATTAAGTCTCTCCACAGGAAGCCTGCTTTTCCCTCTGCCTATGTCTCTGCCCTCTCTGTGTCTCTCATGAATAAATAAATAAAATCTTTAAAAAAAATAAAAGATTTTATTTGTTAGAGAGAGAGAGAGAGAAATAGCAGGAGAAGGAGCAGAGGGAGGATAAGCAGATTCTGGTCATATCTCAGGACCCTGAGAATATGACATGAGGCAAAGTTAAGAGTCAGATGCTTAACCGGCTGAGCCACCCAGGTGCCCCCATGTTTTATAATATTTTATGTATATTTGTATGTAAGCTTTGTGCCCAATGTGGGGCTTGAACTCACAATCCTGAGATGAAGAGTCCTGTGCTCTACCAACTAAGCCTGCCAGGTGCCCCATATTTTATAATATTTTAAGTAGTTGCTTAGATTCTAAGTGATTCAACAAACATGAAAATAGTTCTGTTGATTATAATAGATGCAGGTGTATGTTTGGCACTCAAATATTACTTTTCTTTTTCAGATCTTTCAAGAAATCGTTTTACAGAAATTCCTTCTGATGTCTGGTTATTTGCACCTCTTGAGACATTAAATTTATATCATAATTGCATCAAAACCATTCCTGAAGCCATTAAAAACCTGCAGATGTTAACATATCTTAACATTAGGTAAGGAAAAATTTTTTTGGTAGATTTTGTTTTTTATTATAGTTCTAATCCTTTTTAGTAACAAAGGAATGTGTTTGGTTTGGCTATGTAACCTATATTTATCTCAAAAGTATCTTATTTGGGTATTTGTTATATGTTCACATTACTTTATAGGTGTTTGGTCTTTTTCTTGACAGCAGTGCTTCTCATCTCAGCCTTTAATCTGCAGAAGATTCACATGGGGATTAAAACATCTGATTACATAGGTCTGCAGTGGGGTCTGCATTTCCTAGAAGCCCCCTGGTAATGCCAGTACTTATTTGTCCTTATCACTTTAAGTAGCAAGGCTTTATTTAGAATAGAAATATTTTCCTGAAATCATAGCACCACAATGCCAATTTATTTATTTTAAAGATTTTTAATTTTATTAGAGACACACACACACAGAAAGAGAGAGAGAGAGAGAGAGAGGCAGAGGGAGAAGCAGGCTCCGTGCTGGGAGCCTGACATGGGACTTGATATCGTGTCTTCAGGATCACACCCTTGGCTGAAGGCAGCGCTAAACCACTAAGCCACCGGGGCTGCCCAATGCCAATTTATTTATAGGCATTCTTAGTTAAAGTGAAACTTTATGAAGAAACACTTGAGCTATATTGTTCACTCTTGTGAGTTCTCCTTGCTACTCTAAGGATGGATAGATTGGGATGGGAGTGTTGGTGTGTTAAGAAGTAGATGTGACAGTTGAGGTCAATACTTAATAGATGCTTACTGGGAAGCCCGGGTGGCTCAGTGGTTTAGCGCCGCCTTCAGCCCAGGGCATGATCCTGGAGACCCAGGATCGAGTTCCACATCAGGCTCCCTGCATGGAGCCTGCTTCTCCCTCTGCCTGTGTCTCTGCCTCTCTCTCTCTCTCTCTGTGTGTCTCTCATGAATAAATAAAATCTTAAAAAAAATAGATGCCTACTTACTATGTGCCAGACAATGTTACAAATATGAAGTAATCCATATTACTTCATCTCCTCTTCACAACAGCATTTTGAGAGAGGCACTGTTGTTTTGTTTTAAAGATTTTATTTATTTGAGAGAGAGAGAGAGCGCGTGCCTGTGAGCATGAGCAAGGGGAGGGGCAGAGGGAGAGGAGAAGCAGATTCCCCACTGAGCAGGCATCTTGATACATGGCTCAGATCCCAGGACCCTGGGATCAGGACCTGAGCTAAAGGCAGATGTTTAGGTGACTGAGCCACCTAGGTGCCCTGAGAGAGGTACTGTTATTAACCTTGAATTACAAATGAGGAAACAGTGAAGCATAAATAAATATATGGCCAAAGTCATATGCATGTGTGTACACACACACACACACACACACACACATCAAGTGGTAGAGCCAAGATTCAGATCAAAGCAGTATTAGAACTCTCATTCTTAGCTATTACTCTCTATTTATAATAGAGTCAACATTTGATAAGTATAAGAGAAAGATGGTTCTGTCAGATGACTGACATTGAATGGAAATTGGTAAATTGTGACTTACTTAGAATAATTTTCGGGGCATCTGGTTGACTCAGTTGGTGGAATGTGTGATTCTTGATCTCCGGGTTGTGGGTTTGAGCCCCACATTGGGTGTAGAGTCCTTAAAAAATGTTAAAAAAAAGAATCATTTTTTAAAAAGATTTTATTTATTTATTCATGAGAGACAGAGACAGAGAGAGAGGCAGAGACACAGGCAGAGGGAGAAGTAGGCTCCATGCAGGGAGCCCGATGTGGGACCCAATCCCAGGACTCCAGGATCATGCCCTGAGCCGAAGGTAGACACCCAAATGCTGAGCCACCCAGGCGTCCCAGTTTGTTTTATTTTGTTTTTAAAATATTTTATTTATTTATTCATGAGAGACACAGAGTGAGAGGCAGAGACATAGGCAGAGCGGGAAGCAGACTCCTTGCAGGGAGCCTGATGCGGAACTGGATTCCAGGACTCCAGGACTCTAGGATCACACCCTGGGCTGAAAGCAGGCTCTAAACCGCTGAGTCACCCAGGCGTCCCCCCTACCCCAGCTTTTTAAATTTTTTTTTAATTTTTTAATTTAAAAAAATTTTTTTTTAAATTTATTTATGATAGTCACACAGAGAGAGAGAGAGAGAGAGAGAGAGGCAGAGACACAGGCAGAGGGAGAAGCAGGCTCCATGCACCGGGAGCCCGACGTGGGATTCGATCCTGGGTCTCCAGGATCGCGTCCTGGGCCAAAAGCAGGCGCTAAACTGCTGCGCCACCCAGGGATCCCACCAGCTTTTTTTTTAAAGTAAACTCTAGGCTCAACGTGGACTTGAACTCACAACCCCCAGATCAAAAGTCACATGCTCTACCAACTGAGCTAGCTATGTGCCCCTCAAAATAGGCCAATTTTTATACGTTTATTTGTCTGAGAGAGATTAGAAAGAGTTTGTATGTGCCATATGTTTCCCACTTACGTTATTTTTTATTTTGGTGAAAAAATTTTGAGAAACTTGTAAGATGGTTTTTCAGTTCTCTTTTCCTATATAACACTCCTTTTTTCAGTAGAATTCTGCAGGAAGATCCTTGTGTGCTCCATACTGGCCCCTTTTCCAAGGAATCTGTTTGATCCTAAAAGTGTCAAGAGTTATAACAAGGCCCTGGCATATTTGACATTCCAGCAGCCTGGCCATGATTGCTGGTCTAGGGGCATTTTTTTTTTTAAGTGTGTGCCTTATGAATAAAGCCCATCTAGTGTTTCTGGATGTCCTCTGCAGGCATAACATGGGGAGTTGAAAGGTCTTCATGTTCTTCCTTGGGGCAACACTAGGTTTTTGTGGCTGTGCATGTTACTCAAAATGCTAGCTAGATACAGGTCTATAAATGCCTCTTTGAAAAATAGGAAAAATAATAAACTTATTTTTATGAATACTTGGCAGTATGTAAAATGTAATGGTATACTTTATATTTTTTGGTAGAGGGGTTGCCTTAGTCTGTTTGGGCTACTATGATAGAATACCATGTATTGGGTGCCTTATAAATAACAGAAACTTATTTTTCACATTTCTGGCGGCTGAGAAATCCGAGATCAAGTCACTGGAAGATTTGGTGGTTTGTAGGCAGCCATCTTCTAGCTGTCCTCACTTGGTAGAGGGAGCAAGGCAGGTCTCTAAGGTGGTTTTTTTTTTTTTTTAAATAAGGGGTCTAAACCCGTTCATGAGGGCTTCTCTCTTATGACCTAATCATCTCTCAAAGGCCCCACTTCCAAATATCATCACATTGGGGATTAGGTTCCAGCATTATAATTTTGTGGGGGACACAAACATTGTGTCTACAGCGGGGATCATTTGGATCAGTCTAAATTGGTATATAAATTTGATCCTCAGTAGGTTGAGGTTACCCCAGAGCCATATTGCCCAGATTTGAATCTTGGCATTCTCTCTCTCTCTCTCTCTCTCTCTCTCTCTCTCTTCATGAGAGACACACAGATAGAGAGGCAGAGACATAGGCAGAGGGAGAAGCAGGCTTCCTGTGGGGAGCCTGATGTGAGTCTCGTTCCTGGGACCCTGGGATCATGCCCTGAGCTGAAGATAGACCATCAACTTCTGAGCCACCAGGCGTCCCTGAATCCTGTGTCTCTTACCAGCTATGTGACTTTGAGCAGTTTGCTTAATATCTTTTTGACTGATTCTTTCTCTGTAAAATGGGCAGCATGAGATGCTCTATTTTCCCAAAGTCAGTTGTTATGACGTTAGTGAAGTTAATTCATGTGAGGTACTCTGAACATGGCCTGACACACAGTAAGCACTCAATAAATGTTAATTGTTGTTATATTTAAGTTTATCCACAGAGATAGGAATGTTTTATCAACTTTGAACTGAGATGAAGGTGTTAGTGGGCTGTTCTGCTGTAAACCGATAAGAAAAGGGAATGGGTTAGGGTTACTACATGTTTTTAAAGATGTAATTCTATTAATTCTTCATAAATTTGAATTTAGTGCATGCAAACTTATCCATGGAACCTGTCCTTTGTTAGAGGCATGGAAGTATTGAGTGCAGTGAAATAATACTAGAGAACAAGGTTCTGGCATTTTCTAGTTGAGAAGAATGATTCTGGGTTTTGAAAACTGATGATATGTAAGACAATATCATAGGTAACAACACAGGCTTTACGATCTTTTGTGACTGGGCAAGTCACTTAGCCAGTTTTAACCTTTGTTTTCTAATTCATGTAATGGAGATAAATAGTACTACCTGTCTCATGGGTTAATGTGAGTATTAAATGACATAGTGCATTTAAGGATTTTAGTGTGATACAAAGTAAGCACTCATTAAATGATAATCATAATTTGATGAAAGCTTTTTATTTACTTTTGAGGTGATTTGTTCTTTTTCAACATAACATGAGAGATTTCAGACTTATCCCGTAATGAGACTTTCTTATTCTTTTCAGTCGAAATCTTTTATCAACATTGCCAAAATACCTATTTGATCTTCCCCTTAAAGTTTTGGTCGTCAGTAATAATAAACTAGTGTCCATCCCAGAAGAAATTGGGAAGTTAAAAGATTTAATGGAATTGGTGAGTAAAATAGTTGCATTGACCGTGTATGATATATAATGTACATAACACATACCTTTATATTTTGGACGATTGTTCTTTATGAAATTTCAGTATAATTTTTTTAAAAGAATAATTTGGTATATGCTTATGTTCACCTTAGTAAAATTTCAGATACTGTTGCTTATGTCTAATTTTAGCTCACAGCCACAATAAAAACCTGGTTGGTCCTTAGTCCTAGTGAAGTCAGAAGGTTTGTTTATATGTCTTAAGAAATGCTTTTCAAACCAATAAGCATTTGTATGTTCATTTTGGGGACAGTAAAGTTCGTAGACTAGGAAAAGATACCTTTTTTTAAAAGGTTTTACATGGCTACTACGAAAGCCTTGGAGAAAGGGGATAAGAGGAAGAGAGTACAATGCCTGCAAACAATAGAATGAACAAAATAACTCTGCTTATCCTATATTCCCATGTGATTTTATAATACTTTTGGGACCGAGATGGAGAGGCCATTATATACAATTGGCTGTGGAAATATAGGAATAATTTAATTACCTTGAACAGAACATTTTAGGTATTAAAGGACATTGAACTTTGAGGGGAACATAGGTATATCCTTAAAGTATTGACCTATTTTCTCATTTTTCTGTTACTTCTGTAGGGGGCTAAGGGCAGGTGGTCTCAAGATGGGTTACTTTGGCATGATTATTTTGAGTTGAAAGTAATAAAAAAATTGGTTTAAGAAAATCTCTTTACCTCCCCCTCAACATCCTAAATTTACATTGGAAAGAAGAGCCTATTAAAAGAGATTCATCTTCACCTAAGGCACTTACTTGAATCAAGGAGCACTTTGTTTTCCAAACATCTCTCACTGTCCTGCTAATGATGGTCTTCCTCCCCTTTGTGTCTCCAGACTCCTACCTCTTTGCTTAGCTCTGGATGTCACATAGGCCTCTTGCTGCCTGTCTTTGGAATTTCATGTTTGTATGGATTCTCCATATTTATGAATCTAAATGTGATTTTCTCTTGTTAATTTGTTTCATGTTAATTTGATTCTTAGTCCAGCTTGAAGGACTTGGAACGCAGAAGACATTTCTTTCTTCCCAGCACTTCCATGTCCTACAATGTGCCTTGCTCTTTATTTTTTGTTTTATTTTGAGTAATGTATTCTTAAGTATGACTTTATTATGTGTGGAAGGCCAAAAGTTTTCTTGGGAATTTATCCATGATTATTTATAGTGGCAAATTAATGTGCAAATAGGATGTAATGAACAGAAATTTCAGGAATGTCATATTTTTATTTCTTTTATTCATTAATGCATGTGCAATTACAATACAAGGAGACTACCTTGAACTTAGTCTTACACTGTTTTAGAATCATAGGATTTTAGCCACTTGCTAATACAGGATCCCTGACACATCTAGTTATATAGCTTCAGTGGTGGATAAATCTGTGTGTGTCACTGAGGCATACCTTATTCTCTTTTGCAAAGCTCTGTTATCTTTATTATTTTGAACAAAAATACATGCCCCTATCACTTTTATCTATTGGTCCTGGGACTGCCATGTGAAAAAGTATAGATAATGACAACTTTTCTTCCCTTCAGATATTTGTAATCTGTTATATATTTACTCTCCATTTTACCAAACTCTAAGGTCTGTTTTTCTGTAGCTTAAACATAATTGTTACTTTTATTCCTTTCTATATTTTCTGTATTTCTATTCTTTGTTACTTTTTATTTTTAGCTTTTTGTTTATTTATTTTTATTTTATTTAAATTCAATTTGCCAACATATAGTATAACACCCAGTGCTCATCCCATCACTGTGCCCTCCTTAGTATCCATCACCCAGTCACCCCATCCCCCAATCTCCTCCCTTTCCACATATTTTTAGCTATTTCTATCCTGAAAATGTTTCTTTTTATTAAAGTCCTTTTTAACATTATATTTACAAATGAACAGAAGATTCTGGAGGTGATTTAACAAATTCATAATAAAAGGGGACCGATATCTTCTTTGACTTGGACACTGTTACACTTTATTCTATGGCTGTAAAAGTTCTTTTTCTTTTATTTCATTCAGTTTTTGGCCCTGTGTTCTAAATTGCATTACAAGAGATAGTTTTTAAATAAAATTTTAAAAATATTTAGGACTTTTAGATTTATTCTAGTATTTTTAGCTACATAGAATGTTTTTAAACTATTAAATACCATATTTCACTAGGCACTATAAAATTATTGTGCTTTTATTTAAATTTTTGAAATAAGTAACAGTGGATAGATAGCATTAGGATGGCTAATTGACCGTTGTAAAGCACATAAGGAATTTATGGGTATTACCTGTTGACAGTCTTCCACAAGAATGTGGTAGCCAACTACAGTGAAATTCTGTCATTAGAAACCTAGGAAATATACTTAGGTTCCAATATCCAGTAGAGTATTTTGTAGAGTATCCATTGGTGAGTAGGTCAGTTTTTTTGTGCTTGGGTTTATTTCTTCTGGGCAGCTATCAAATTTCTATGAATTTTTTGTATGGAAATCCCCAGTATTAGAAACTTTTTTTTTAAAGATTTTATTTATTTATTCACAAGAGACACACACACACACAGAGAGGCAGAGACAACAGGCAGAGGGAGAAGCAGGCTCCATGCAGGGAGCCCCACGTGGGACTCTATCCCAGGTCTCCAGGATCACACCCTGGGCTGATGGCGGCGCTAAACCGCTGAGCCACCCAGGCTGCCCATAGAAACTTTTTTTTTTTTTAATTTTTATTTATTTATGATAGTCACAGAGAGAGAGAGAGAGAGAGAGAGAGAGAGAGAGAGGCAGGCAGAGGCAGAGACACAGGCAGAGGGAGAAGCAGGCTCCATGCACCGGGAGCCCGACGTGGGATTCAATCCCGGGTCTCCAGGATTGCGCCCTGGGCCAAAGGCAGGCGCCAAATCGCTGCGCCACCCAGGGATCCCCCCATAGAAACTTTTTTATAGGAAGAGGTCGTTTTAATTTTTTAAAAGATTTTATTTATTCATTTGACAGAGAGAGAGAGAGAGCGCGCAACAGGGGGTAGCAGCAGGCAGAAGGAGAGGGAGAGCAGGAGAAGCCTAATGTGGGGCTCCATCCCAGGACCCCAGGATCATGACCTGAGCCTAAGGCAGGCTTAACTGACTAAGTCACCCAGGTACCTTGCAGTAGTAATTTAAAGGCCATTTTCCCCAAATTTTATTATCTTTCATTTGGATAATAGTCTATTCTCAACATGGAAGTTAAGGTGATCCTGTCAAAACATAAATCAGATCATGTCATATCTCTGTTTAAAAGTTTTTGGTTCCTGGACACCTGGGTTGCTGAGCGGTTGGGCGTTTGCCTTCGGCTCAGGGCATGATCCTGGAGTTCCAGCATCCAGTCCTGCATTGGGCTCCTGGCAGGGAGCCTTCTTCTCCCTCTGCCTATGTCTCTGCCTCTCTCTCCGTGTCTCTCATGAATAATTAAAGTCTTAAAAAGTTTCTGGTTCCTGTTCAGATCTCTCCGAGTAAAAGCCTAAGTTGTACCCCTCTCCCCAGTTTAGTCTCCTTCCTTTCCCACTTCCTTCTAGTTACACTGGATTTCTTGCTGTTCTTTAGTTCATGTCAGGCATGTTTTGCCTAAGAGTCTTTTTACAGTTATTGTTCCTTATGTTCCTTTCTTAAATATTGGCATGGCTCTGTTAATACTGCTCAAACATCAGCTTCTCCATGAGGCAATCTTTAAAAAAATTTTTTTTAAAAAAGATTTTATTTATTTGAGAGAGAGAGAATGAGGAAAAAAGCACAAGCAGGGAAGGGGCAGAGGGAGAGGGAGAAACAGTCACCCGGCAGGGAGCCCAACATAGGGCTTGATCCCAGGACTCCCAAGATCAGGATCCTAGCCAATCAGAGCAGATGCTTAACCTACCAAGCCACCGAGGCACCCCTCTGTGAGGCAATCTAAATTGCTAATATCCCTCCTCATTGCTATTAGACTGCCATTTTCCTTTATCTTGCTGTTTTTCTTATTCACAGCACTTATCATGTTATGTAATATATAATAATGGCAGCACTTGTCATATTATATAATCTACTCTCTTTGCTAGAATATAAGCTCCACAAAGAGCTGTGAGGGTAGGAATTTTGGTTGGCTTTATTTCTTGGTGTGTCCCCAGCACCTAAAACTGGGCCTAGCAAATAATTGGTATTTGATGATAAGTGTTTGTCACTGAATGAAGATGCTTAGATACAATTTGAAAGAAGTATGTAGGATACATTTTCTTATCATCTTAGTTGTATTGGATTTTCCCTACACGGCTTTAATATTCTTTTGAATTTACCCTCCTGCTTTTTTTATTTTTGGTAAAACTGAATGTATGTGCCACTCTTCTCCCTCCACGCTAACTAATATCATTTCCAGTGAAAGTTGGAAATTAAGGGCAGTTGCAGTCGAATGTGAATTTCATTTGCAATGTGTCTGGAATGACTGCCCTATGAGATCTTGTTGCAGATTATTCTTCAAGGGAAGGAAGAGGAGAGCACAATTAAGCTGTTTCTTATTACGGAAAACTGGTGTCATTTACCTTTGAATCAGGACGTGGATTTTCATTTAACCTTGAGATATTTCAGATTCGGTGCTAGAAAGTCATTGGGTTATGATGTGAACCACAGAATTTTGAGATTGTAACTCCTCATATTTTGTATCCCTTTGAGAAAGAGGTCCATACATAGTCTTTGATTCTCTAGCTCAAGTCTGTAAATCCTTGGCTCTCAGTTTCTGCCCAACAGAGTAACTCAAAACTACTGTAATTGACAGATTATCATAGTGATTGATAGTTGTTTTTTATTTTATCTCTGAATGAAGAGTACCTGGATTATCCTTATTTCTGGTTTTGGTTGGTGAGAACGGTCTTCAGTTGAGATTTCCAAAAGGCTGAATTATGTAGTACTAAATTATAACTTCACAATGTTGCACAGAAACATTTGTTAACTGTGCTAGATTGGCTTCATGATGTAATATAAATAGAAATCTGCCAGATAATCCATTTTTAGAGAAACAATATTTGAGGTAACTTTGCACTGTAGGTAATAGGTAACAGCTATTAGCTGTGTGCTTTAATTTTAAAATGGAAATAGGTCTGTATTTCTCAGTTTGTTATAATTTTCTTATTTTTCTTAGGATATTAGCTGCAATGAGATTCAAGTCCTTCCCCAACAAATGGGAAAATTACAGTCACTTAGAGAGCTAAATATAAGAAGAAATAATCTTCATGTGTTGCCAGATGGTAAGATGCTCATTATTTTTACTGAAATGAATAAGAAAGGAACTGTGTCAAATTTAACTTAATTATTTTTCATTTCTAAACAGAATTAGGAGATCTTCCCTTAGTCAAGTTGGATTTCTCTTGTAATAAAGTGACCGAAATCCCAGTTTGTTACAGGAAGCTGCATCATTTACAAGTAATGATTTTGGATAACAATCCATTGCAAGTACCACCAGCACAGGTTTGTAATAAAAATATGATACTTATTTCTTCTATTTTTATTCATAATTATACATCAAATTGATAAATCAAAAAACATCAGAATTAGGAGTCACTTTGTTGTTGAGGCTTTATTGTCTAAAGGAGTTTTTCTGAGAAGTAACTTTTGCACTTTGGTAGGAATTTTAGCTTAGCTTCTAGAGAAGAGGATTTAGAAAACCCATATCTGTAATTCTGTTTGTCAGTGTTCTTTTAAAAACATAGACTGTGGAGTCTTTTTGCATCTCTCCTACTCAAGTATGTATCTACTTGACATTTGTTGTATGATTGATTGGAACAGGTTCTTAGCACTGATAGATGGAATCCTAACAGAAAGTACAAGATACGAGTGGAAAAGTAATGATTCAGCCTTTTAGTTGGAGGATTAAATCCACATGGAATCTACTGAAATGATAGTAAAGGATCATACTAAGATATAAACCCATAAAGCCAAAGAATGAGAGAGAAGAGGGTAGTAGAGGAGAGATGGCAACAGAATTTTGGAAAATGGAGGATGGATGAAATAGCAGAAACTAGGGTCTTTACTTACACTGGCATGAGAGAATCTGGCCAAGGAGGCACATGGCAGTGAAATGCCAATCCCTAATCTACTTCCAAGCTATGGTCCCTGGATCATGGTTTGCATCCATCCAGAAGAAGGGTTGCCTTTTTCTTGCTGCTTGCCACATGTGGCTATTGAGTAATTGAATTATGGTTGGCTCGACTAAAGAACCCAAATTTAAATGTAATCTTATTTTGATTAATTTAAAGTTAAATAGCTTTATGTGACTAGTGGCCACTGTATTGGACACCACAGGACTAAGACTTACACTCTCAGATTCTTATCCTTAGCTTTGCAGCTAAGTGATAGGCCCTCACTTGCCTTAGCAGAAGCCTGGGTTTTTTTCAGTAGTAGAATATGTAGGTAGATTCTCTCAGATTCTCTCCCTTGTGTCAGTGGCCAGATGTCTATTGTTCCTGGACTCAGCAGAATGTTTTCTTGCTCATAATACTGTAAATACTAGATTTTGATTTAATGAGAAATTGTGATATAGTTATAAAATAGCAGAGATATACCTAGTGCCTACTGTGTTCCAGGTACTTTACATGCATTAATTTATTTAATTCTTGTAGTAACCCTATAGAACAGGTATTGTCATTATACCTCATTTTATATATGAGGAGGCAAAGACATAGAATTTAAGGAATTTATTCAGTGCCACATAGTTAGCATGAGGTACAGCTGGTTTCAAACCTAGGCAGTCTGACTCGAGTCCATGGTCTAACCAGTATGCTATGCTTCTGAAGAAGGAGGAAGTAAGGTGAGTGTGGTGAGTTAGGTATGGTGGTGTTGATGATATTTGATAGTGGTGGGTAGTGGTAGTGTAAGAAATCTAAGTCCTTGTTTTCCATAGGAAAACCTCAATAAATAAGATCTATAACTAGAAAATAAAATAGTAGAACCATGTTACTGATAAATATAAAAATAAATAGCAGAAAACCAACTAAGAGTTGATATGTGGGGACTAGGTTTTAGAGACTGAAAGGAGTGGAATGGGGGTTTAATGTTTTGTTATCAGTTTTATAATTCTCTTTGATTTTAAAACTATGTACACGAATTACTACAATAAAAAATTTATGGGGGATCCCTGGGTGGCTCAGCGGTTTAGCGCCTGCCTTCGGCCCAGGGCGTGATCTTGGAGTCCCGGGATCTAGTCCCACATCAGGCTCCCTGCATGGGGCCTGCTTCTCTCTCTGCCTGTGTCTCTGCCTCTCTCTCTCTCTCTCTCTCTGTCTCTCATGAATAAATAGATAGGATCTTTAAAAAAAAATTTATGAAAGGTGGTGCCTGGGTGGCTCAGTCGGTTAAGCATGTGACTTCAGCTCAGGTCATGATCTCAGGGTCCTGGGATTGAGCTCTGTATAGAGCTCCTTGCTCAGCAAGGAGTCTGCTTGTCCCTCTCCCTTGGACCCTCTCCCTGCTCATGCTCTCTTTCTCAGATAAATCAATCAATCAATCAATAAAATCTTTTAAAAAATTTATGAAACAAAATAATTCACCAGTATTTAATTTGGTAATGAAAGATAATTAGGTTTTGGTTTATCCAGATGATGTTTTAATTGGTAATGTATTTGTATTCTAATAGCTCAGCAGTTTTTCCTTTTTTTTTTTTTTAAGATTTTATTTATTTATTCATGAGAGAGAGAGAGAGAGAGAGGCAGAGACACAGAGTTGGAGAAGCGGGCTCCAAGCAGGAAGCCCGACATGGGACTCGATCCCAGGTCTCCAGGATCACACCCTGGGCCGAAGGCAGTGCCAAACCACTGAGACACCTGGGCTGCCCAGTTTTTCCTTTGAAATGAAATTTTTCAGTGGTCAGGTCAGATTTGGTATCTGTTATCTAAGAAACATTCTTCCTTTTTTCCAGGGATGATAATTACTTTAAATGTACTTTTCTTACTCTTTTGTTTCTTACTGTTTTCTTTGTTGATTATTTTTGCATATATTTATAGGTTATGTGGGCCCATAAAACATTTTTGATTATAGTTTTCTTAACTTTTTTCTTTAAAGTACTACACCGAGGGTGGGGCTTGAACTCTTGACCTCACAAAATCAAGAGTTGTATGTTCTTCCAACTGAGCCAGCCAGGTGCCCCTTGATTATAGTTTTTTAGAAATACTTATTTGATATTACTTACGGTGACTGAAGTTAACATTTGTAAAACTGACTTAGTGTTTTCTTACTGTTCATTGTCTTTTTTTTTTTTTTTTTTAACTTTTATTTATTTATGATAGTCACAGAGAGAGAGAGAGGTAGAGACACAGGTGGAGGGAGAAGCAGGCTCCATGCACCGGGAGCCCGATGTGGGATTCGATTCCGGGTCTCCAGGATCGCGCCCTGGGCCAAAGGCAGGCGCCAAACCGCTGCGCCACCCAGGGATCCCTCATTGTCTTTTTTATATAGAATACTTTCTTTCACATAGTATTTTATCCCTTATTATTCCTTTTCTTCATCTCCAATGAAAATAACTTTTCACAATATTATCTTAGTTGAATTGGCCATTTAAAAATTTAGTTTATTCTGATTGGCCTACTAATGCACCTTTCAACAAATTCATTTTTCCTATATTTACATTCTTTAGATTTTACCTTTCTTCCAGTGCTTAGGTCAAACAATTTAGTGGTTCTGATAAGATTACTTTAAAGAATTACATGGTTATTTTTTTTTCTGTTCTCATCACTGCAATGAATATATTTCTTTTCATTTTTTCCTAATAAAAACAACTTTCATGAATTGTTGATTTTATATATTTAGTTGTTTGTATTTTGTACTTTTAACGAGAAAACTTTAGTGATATACAGAAAAAATAACTTTTTTCTAGTAAGAATAGAAAGCAATAGAATTTTAGTTGGTATCATTGTCAGATGTTTTCATAAAATGTAAGCAGTACAAATTATTAAAATATGTAAAGTACCTATTATGATTGTGATGTCTTAGCATAATTTAAGATTATTAAAATATATAAATAGCTAGGTGACATTTATTTTTGTGTTTTTTATTTAAAAAATTTTTTTTAAAGATCTTATTTATTTATTCATGAGAGAGAGAGAGAGGCAGAGACACAGGCAGAGGGAGAAGCAGGCTCCATGCACAGAGCCTGACGTGGGACTCCATCCCGGGTCTCTAGGATCACGCCCTGGGCTGATGGCGGCGCTAAACCGCTGAGCCACCCAATCTGCCCTGTTTTTTTTTTTTTTTAAAGGTTTTATTTATTTATTTGTGAGAGACACACAGAGAGAGAGGCAGAAACATAGGCAGATGGAGAAGCAGGCTCCCTGCAGGGAGCCTGATGTCGGACTTGATCCCAGGACCCTGGGATCCTGACCTGAGCCATAGGCAGATGCTCAACCACTGAGCCACCCAGGCGCCTCTATATTTGGACGTACATAATTAAATCTACTTTCTCAATTATTTATTGACAGATATGTTTAAAGGGTAAAGTACACATATTTAAATACTTAAATATCCAAGCATGTTGCAGAATGGATAAGAAGCCAGATTCTCTGGATCTTCCATCACTGAGTAAAAGAATGCCGTCCCAGCCTCTCACAGACAGGTAATGTAATATTCTTATAGACTCATTTCATGATTGGTGTCTTCTCCATATGTAAAAGATATTTATTCATCTTGAGAGTACTGAATATACTTAGGTTGATTGGCCCAGTGTTAAAATCAATAATTGACTGAAGTGAATATCACCATCATAGAAGGAACCTCTGTGATACTAGAATAAATTTGGGATTTTCTCAGAATACTATTACTAATATTTTAGTAGTAAAATGTAAATGTTTGATATTATAGAACAGAAACACTAATTTCTCAGCACTTGACAACTGTTAACTTACTAGTATAATCACTCTTGTACTAACCAGCATTGTAATAAGTAGTAGAATTTGAACTGGTTAATGGAAGAACAAGACATTTTGAGGTACCTTTCTTCTTTTCTTCATATACTTTATTCTTTATGTCTGGATCAGAGATGATTTATCATTGATATTCTGTATGATATTGGTCTTTTTCTCCTCATGAGATTTTGAAATGTAGATTTGATTATCTGTTTTTAATTCATCCTTTTGGGATGTAGGTTGGTCTGAAAGATTTTATGAAAACAATTCCATCCAGTAGTATGGAAAATAATTTGGAATGGGGTAAGACTACAGAAAGGGAGACTATATTCTTTTTTTCTTTTTAAAGATTTTATTTATTTATTCATGAGAGACACAGAGAGAGGCAGAGACACAGGCAGAGGGAGAAGTAGGCTCCATGCAGGTAGCCTGACATAGGACTCGATCCCAGGTCTCCAGGATCAGGCCCTGGGCTGAAGGTGGCGCTAAACCATTGAGCCACCCTGGGAGACTACATTCTTGCCTGAAATGTTAAACGTTTGTCATTTTATTTGTGAAGTTTAGACTGATTGAAATGGCAGTATTTTAAGTATCATTCTTGAATGCCCAAATGGGGCATTTTCTTGAATATTTCTGTTGCCTAAGTAGAATTAAGTATGTAAACATTATATTCAATTCCTAAGGATTATTTTGTTTCATATTATGGATGATAATAGACCAAACAATTCTATAAAAATTACACCTTATTCATACTTTAATCTCTATCAGTTTGCTTTATATTTATTTAAAAATGAATTTACTTTAGTAATGGCATACATTATACTAGTCATTTATTTATTTTACAAATATCAGTTGAAAAAAACCCCAAGTATCAGTTGAATGCATGTTGTCAGATTCAGGGTATGTTTTGTTGAATGATACACACCTTGGTGTTGGCCCTCATGGAGTCTACAGTATAGTGGAGGAGATAGCAAACAAAGGAAAGAAATAGAATACACATACACGCATGCCATTTCAAACTGTGGCAAGTACTATGAAGAACATATTTCAGGAGTGTGGTCAGGAAATGTCACTTTGAGAAGGTGAGGTTTTAAGTCAAGACCTGAAAGGAGAAAAGCTACCTGTGTAAAGACCAGGAGGAAGAGCATTTCAGACAAAAAGAATGACATGTGATAAGGCCTTAAGTTAGGAAGAAACTTGGTGTGTTAATGATTGGAGCAGAGAGGCTGAAGGGTACAGATGTACAAGTTGATTTTGGAGAAGTAGCCAGGGCTCAAGTCATGTGGGTGCTTTGAAGGCTGTGATAAGGAGTTTGAATTTTACTTACAGTTCAGTAGGAAGTCAGTGGACAGTTACAAGCAGGAGGTAGCATGATCTGATTTATGTTAAAAAAAAAAGAAAAGCTATTTTGGCTCTTCTAAGGAGAATAGATTGGAAATAAAAGCAGAATCACAGGGACTAGTTAGGTTGTTGAAGTACTTCCAAGAGATCAAAAGGTCTTGAATAGGGTGATTGCAGTAGAATTGAAAAGGAGTGAAAAAAAAAATAAAAAGAAAAATAAAAAGAAAAAAAGGAAAAGGAGTGGACAGAATTGAGATATATTTGGAGATGGTCTCTAGCAATGATGTCCAATAGAAATGTAATATGAGCTACATACATAGTTTTGCATTTTCTTGTAATCCATTAAAAAAATTAAAAATCAAACAGGTGAAATTAATTTTAATAATGTTACTTAACCCAGTATATCTAAAATATAATTTCAACATGTATTTCATGTGAAAATGTTAGTAAGATATTTCATGTTCTTTTTCTTTATATTACATCATTTAAATCTGGTGTGCATTTTTCATTTATAGCACATTTCAATTTAGACTACCCACATTTCAAGTGCTCAATAGCCATGTAATGGCTAGTGGCTACTATACAGGATAGTGCAGGTTAATAGAGTTTACTTAATGAGGTGACTCTTAGGTGTGCAATTTCTTACTCACAGCCTGTATTGAACTATGTAGAAAATTCTTGTATGCACTTTCTACTTTTACACTCATGCCTTTGACTCTGTGGTTCTTACTACCTAGAATAATAACCTTTCATGCCTTGACTATTTTTTAAACTCTTAATTCTACATAGATACGCATTATTGTAGTTAAGTATATCAGCTTTTGGAGTCAGACATATATGCTCATGAAGCCCTTCTCCGACTCTTGATAACTTTATGTCCTTGTGTCGTAACATCTCTAGTCCTTAGTTTTCTTATATATAAAAGGAAAATAATTATACAGATGCTGTCAGGATTAGATTAAATAATGTATGTAGAGTAGTTAACATAGTGCCTTACCCAAACAATTCTTCAACAATTAGCTTATTACTATCATTGTCAACTATTACAAATACACATATATTTTAGTAGAGTCCATGTGTATAATATTGTGCAGTGGTGTCAGATGGATTTTGCTTCTAATCATGGTTTAACCTCTTAATTCCTCTGTAGCCTGTGTAAGCTATTTAATCTCTCTGAGCCTGTTTATTTAAAATGTTAGTAATACCCATTTCATAAGCTTGTTGTGAGAATTAAATAAGTACTTGGCAACTAGTTCAAGAAATGATAATTAGTAAATTTACATTTTCCCCCCAGGAAGTTAAGTTTTCTAAGCTTTATTATCCTAATTTTTAGAAAGAAATAATGTGTAAATTGCAGAATGTAAGGATTATAAAGAAAATATGATGAGTACCTGGCACAGTAGCTAATACAATGTAGACACCCAATAAATGCTAGCAAGTATTGCCTCTCTTCATCCTTCATGACTAAGCTCAAATGCCAGTTTTTTGGCTGAGGCCTTTCCTAACCTTACCAAGAATTAATTGATTTCTCTTTTCTCATAGTACCTTGTATTTACCTTTCTCATAGTTTTCAAAATATATAAACATATTTTCCCTCTGGCTGGAAGGTTTTGAAGCCAAACATTTTTTAATTCATCTCATTTCATTTCAATCATTCAGCATAGTGTCTGCTTACTTACTTGTAAGCAATTACAAGTACATTACTTACTTGTAATTGCTTACCTAAGTTTATTGATACACTCATGAAAAGCATACAAATAAGTATTTAAGGAAGAAATATAGCATGGTGATTAAGATCAGGGACTTTAGTATTAGATAATTTGGGATCAAATTTAAACTGCCATTTGCAAGTTGCATGTCATTGGGTAACTTGTTCAATCTGTCCTGGCCTGTTTCCTCATCTGCAAAATCAGAAAACACTACCAACCTGCTAGAATTTTCATAAGGCATGTTTGAGTTATCATCTTTAAAGCACTTAGCATAATTCCTGGCACATAAAAAATGGTCTGTATAGAGCAATGCAAATTTGCATATATGTAAATTTGGAAATTAAAGTGAAAAATATTTTGCAACCTGGGTGGCATACTGGTGGGTAATTCAGAAATTTGTAAGGACAGCTCTATCTTCATACTAAAACAATTACTTATTTAATGCTTTGCACACTTTTTTTTTGCATTTTTTCTTAATTTTCATATGGGTGTTATTTATAAAGCTAAAGCATATTCTTAGAGCTAATGAAGAAACTGAATTGAAGTTAAAAAATTTTTCAATGTTCTATGATGAAATTTGTTAAACCAGAAAAATAGAAAGTTCTTTCATAAGGGTTATTTTCTAGCAGGACTCTCTACTTTTTTGAATCTCTCAGGAGAAGTAATAGGTTAACAATGGACACTTTAAAGATTTTATTTATTTACTTTTTAGAGATAGAGCAAGAGAGAGTGCACATGTGCACAGGAGCTGGTGAGGGGAAGGAACAGAGAGAGAGGGGAAGGGAGGGCAAAAGAATCTTAAGCAGACTCTGTGCTGAGTGTGGTACCCAACCTGGGGCTTGATCCCACAACGCTGAGATCATAACCTGAATGGAAACCAAGAGTTTGATGCCTAATTGACTGAGCCACCCAGGTGCCCCAACAGTTGACACTTTACAACAGTAAATGCATGGAAAATATTACATGAGGGATATTAGTAAAATATTTATAGGAAGATTTCTGATATTTTCCCTTCATGTCTTTAAGGATCTTAGACATCAGGAGTATATGTTCTGTATTATCTAGGGAAATTTTATTTATGTATTAAGAAGGAAACCCTAATTGCCCTTAGAATTTCTATTTTCATAGTATGGAAGATTTTTATCCAAATAAAAATCATGGCCCTGACTCTGGAATTGGAAGTGATAATGGAGAGAAACGATTATCTACAACAGAAGTGAGTCTTTTCTTTTGTTGATCTATTTTATTTTAAGAAATAAAATACCTATTTTGAAATAGGTAGACACTTGCACACACTTGATTAATTTTACTTAAAAAAATGATCATTATTGGATTTTATGACTTCAGATGACAAAGGACATGTACATTTTTAGAAGCAGAACAGTAAATTTTAGCATATTAATTTTTGGTTTGAGAACTGGAGCTATAAAGCAGATATTCTACATATCCCATGTGAAATTAAAACAACTTAATTATTGTTTTTTATTTTTTTTTTATTTATTTTATTTTATTTTTTATTTTTTTATTTATTTATTTATGATAGGCACACAGTGAGAGAGAGAGAGAGAGAGGCAGAGACACAGGCAGAGGGAGAAGCAGGCTCCATGCACCGGGAGCCTGATGTGGGATTCGATCCCGGGTCTCCAGGATCGCGCCCTGGGCCAAAGGCAGGCGCTAAACCGCTGCGCCACCCAGGGATCCCCTAATTATTGTTTTTTAAAAGATATATTTATTTATTCATGAGAGACACAGAGAGAGAGAGGCAGAGACATAGGCGGAGGGAGAAGCAGGCTCCATGGGGAGCCTGATGTGGGACTTGATCCCAGGACCCCCGGATCATGCTCTGAGCCGAAGGCAGACGCTCAACCACTGAGCCACCCAAAGCAACTTAATTTTATTCTATGTTTCAAATGCCTCATTTGTGCTTTGTATTTACTCCTTTCAGCCATCAGATGATGACACAATCAGCCTTCACTCTCAAGTCTCAGAATCAAATAGAGAGCAGACATCAAGAAATGACAGTCACTCAATAGGAAGTAAACCTGATTCTCAGAAAGGTAATTCATATGGTGCCTATTTTTATTTCATGTATATTGCCCTTATTAAAAATGCATTTTCAAAAATACAGTATCTTTGACCAGTTCTTTTATGAGAAAATCTATTGTTCTAAACACTTATGAAAGCACACTGTTTACAATTTATATTTTCTAATAAATACCTTTCTATACTTAGACCAGGAGGTGTATGATTTTATTGACCCCAACACAGAAGATGTAGCAGTTCCTGAACAAGGAGATGCACATATTGGTTCATATGTCTCTTTCCTTAAGGTAAAGAAAACTTTGAACAAATATTAATAACATAATAACATATTTTCCTTGATCTCACAGAAGTACACCACACAGATTTAAAATTTAACTTTCTTTTATTTTTCCAATTTTATATAAGGGGAAAGAAAAAGGTCCTGAGAAATCTCAGAAAAATGAAGAATTGGGAGATGAAAAAAGGTAAACACACATGAATTCTCAAATTGAAATGTTACTTTAAATTAAATATTTGTTAGATATTCCTATTCGAAAGAGTACTTTGAAAGAATACGATTTTTGGTTCATTTACCTGTTATGTTCAGATAGTTAATTTGTAAGTACTTCATTTATCTGCTCAATTAAGCTGAAAATTATAGTAAGCAATTAAGCTGAGTGTAGTATATACATTTCCCCTACCCCCTAGGAGTATAATTCTATTATTATTACTGAGGAGAGCTGTACCTTCACATACATTGCTTCATTTGAGCTCTTTAGCAACTCTTTAAAATAGATGATTTTTTGCATCATTTGGCCAATAAGGAGCAGACCTGGAGTTTCAAATGTCTGGAACTCAGGTGTTCCAGCACTTGGTTTAATGCATTTCCATTTCATCAGATTGGTTATAGTAATTTTAAGGGCATTTATTTCTGTATTTTATTAAAATCATTGCACTTTAAATCTTTTCTCTATCATTTATCTTATGAAATGATGGAATATGACTTGCCGTGTTCAGTTACTCCTTAAAGTTGCTTTGTAGCTACAGGATGGAAGGAAGGAAGGAATATTTGTTGAATACCTACCATGTGCTAGAATCTGTGCTATGTGCTTTCCCATGTTTCTTATTTATCTTTATTAAATTTTTTTTTTCAGTTTAAAATTTTTTTCGTAGCCTCTACACTCAACATGGGGCTGCAACTCATGACCCCAAGATCAAGAGTAGCATGCTTTTCCAAATGAGACAGCCAGGTGCCCCAAAGATTTTTTTTTTTAAATAAATTAATTTTTTATTGGTGTTCAATTTACCAACATACAGAATAACATCCAGTGCTCATCCCGTCAAGTGCCCCCCTCAGTGCCCGTCACCCATTCACCCCCACCCCCCGCCCTCCTCCCCTTCCACCACCCCTAGTTCGTATCCCCGAGTTAGGAGTCTTTTTCTTCTCCTTTCCCTTATATTCCCTTTCACTGTTATTTATATTCCCCAAATGAATGAGAACATACACTGTTTGTCCTTCTCCGATTGACTTACTTCACTCAGCATAATACCCTCCAGTTCCATCCACGTTGAAGCAAATGGTGGGTATTTGTCATTTCTAATGGCTGAGTAATATTCCATTGTATACATAAACCACATCTTCTTTATCCATTCATCTTTCGATGGACACCAAGGCTCCTTCCACAGTTTGGCTATTGTGGACATTGCTGCTAGAAACATCGGGGTGCAGGTGTCCCGGCGTTTCATTGCATCTGAATCTTTGGGGTAAATCCCCAACAATGCAATTGCTGGGTCGTAGGGCAGGTCTATTTTTAACTCTTTGAGGAACCTCCACACAGTTTTCCAGAGTGGCTGCACCAGTTCACATTCCCACCAACAGTGTAAGAGGGTTCCCTTTTCTCTGCATCCTCTCCAACATTTGTTGTTTCCTGCCTCCAAAGATTTTTTTTTAAATTTTATTTACGTAATCTCTGCACCCAATATGGGGCCTGAACTCATGACCCCACGATCAAGAGTCATGTGCTCTTCTAGCTGAGCCAGCCAGGTGCCTTTCATGTTTCTTATTTAATCTTCACTAAATCCTGTAGCATTGATACCATCCCTATTTTTACAGATGAGGAAGGGGAAGCTTGGAGACTCAGAAGTTTCTTGCCTAGAATCACTTTGTGTCTACTAGAATCTAGGGTGTAAACCTAGCTCTCTGTGATCCCTAGGTTTTTCTCTTTTCTCTACATTGTGCTTCCTACAAATGACCTAATTTGTAACTTTTTAATCAGTTATGAATTAGTCATGTCTGGTTCCCCATAAGGAGGTACATTGCTTTGTCTTGTACTCTTTATATTTCATTGTTCTCTTACTTTCTCACATTATATCATGAAGATAGTTGTATAAACTTGAATGTCACAGTGGCATACAAGATAGAGTCAAGATACAAAGTCTTAGGATTTTTAAAAAAAGATTTATTTATTTATTCATGAGAGACACAGAAAGAGAGAGGCAGAGACATAGGCAGAGGGAGAAGCAGGCTCCCCGCAGGGAGCCAGATGTGAGACTCCATCCTGGATCATGCCTTGAGCTGAAGGCAGATGCTTAACCGCTTTGCCACCCAGGTGTCCCAAAGCCTTAGGATTTGATACTGTGTTTTATTTTTTTCCAATTTATTTATTTATTTTTAAAGATTTTATTTATTTAATCATGCGAGACACAGAGAGAGATGGAGGCAGAGACACAGGTAGAGGGAGAGGCAGGCTCCATACAGGGAGCCCGATGTGGGATTTGATCCTGGAACTCCAGGATCATGCCCTGAGCCAAAGGCAGACTCTCAACTGCTGAGCCACCCAGGCATCTCTGATACTGTGTTTTAAATGAAATACCTTTGGATAAAGTTACTAGAGTTTGGAGAACAACTTATTTAAAAATTCTTTTGCTCTCTTTGAATGATTAAAAATTATGTATTTTAATGAACATTTTCCTGCAAATTGCCAATCTTACTTGGACCTATTTTACATTTCTTCTACTTAAACATTTTACATGGAGATTTTTAATATCATGATGAATAAACTGATTAAAGGAGGGTGGTTTAGTAACATTTTCATAACATTTGATATTTGTAAAGACTGGCATACAGAACTTTGCAGTTCTTATTACACTCAGGACTGGGAAGTATGCATTGTTAAATGACACATTTCAGAAATTATAAAATGGTAATACAATTTACATTGTTAACCATTAGTTATATTAATATAACCAGTATGATACTATTTCCTATTGAATAGAAGATAGATATGTTTTTATATTCCTTACATACTACTTATTTTAATGTTTGATTACAAGGACATTAGGATTTTAGCTTTTACATGATATTAAAAACGAACAAATGGTTTGTTTCTGGAAGCTGGCATAAAATATCTGCCTTACTTTTTGGATAACCGTGTTTGTGTCACCTTTCAGACTTGGGAAAGAACAGTTACTTGCAGAGGAAGAGGATGATGATTTGAAGGAAGTAACTGATTTGAGGAAAATAGCCGCTCAGTTATTGCAGCAAGAGCAGAAGAACAGGTATTTTTTTCAGTAATGAGATTTAAATAGGCAGACTTTATAATCATTAAATGATCATTTAAAAATTATCAAAGGAAGATTCCAGTAAACAATAGGACCATCTTAAGATCTATGCCAAGGAACTAACTACTAAAAGATAATAGGAAATACTTAGGAGAGAAATGTAAAGTTATATACACAATTGACAAATACTTCATACTCACATAGTCATTTTATTTAATTATTGTGTAGGTGGGTGTCTCCTTTTTATTCCTGTGTGCTAAATAATAATAACTGATTTGTTTTTTGATACTCATTTTAGCTCACAATAGCATTAGATACATTATAAGTGTTTTCCCCCAAGTACATGTCATGTGTCTGTAGTGCATTTTTTTATTATATTCCAGATTACTTGGGATATGTGTAAACTCCTTAGAATTTAATGGAATTACATAATGGTTGATGAAATCAACATGATGATTTGAAGGTCACAGGTTCACTTTGGTCTGTTACTTGGTCAATGACGATTTCTCCCTCTGGCTGGGCTTTCTCCAAATATATAGCATTGGCAATAAGGAAGACATTGTATGAATGAGTATAAAATCAATGCATTTTAATTATTTTATTTTATTATTATTTATTTTATTTTATTTTTTTTTGAGATTTTATTTATTTATTCATGAGAGACACAGAGAGAGAGGCAGAGACACAGGCAGAGGGAGAAGCAGGCTCCATGCAGGGAGCCCAACGTGGGATTCGATCCTGGGTCTCCAGGATTGCGCCCCAGGCCAAAGGCAGGCGCCAAACCGCTGCGCCACCCAGGGATCCCAGTATTTTACTTTTTTTAAAGATTTTATTTATTCATTCATGAGAGGCACAGACAGAAAGAGAGAGGCAGAGACACAGGCAGAGGGAGAAGCAGGCTCCATGCAGGGAGCTTGATGTGGGACTCTATCCTGGGACCGCAGGACCACGCCCTGGGCCAAAGGCAGGTGCCAAACCGCTGAGCCACCCAGGGATCCCCGTATTTTAGTTTCCTTAACCAAAACAATAAATGTTTGTGGGTCACATGACCATCTTTTGTAACATTTAAGTACACTGGCATTTGCTTTTATTTATTTTTTTTAAAAAGGTTTTATTTATTTTTTCATGAGAGACATAGAGAGTGGCAGAGACATAGGCAGAGGGAGAAGCAGGCTTTATGCAGGGACCCTGATGCAGGACTCAATCCCAGGATCCCAGGATCATGACCTGAGCCAAAGGCAGATGCTCAACCACTGAGCCATCCAGGTGTTCCTGGCATTTGCTTTTATATATGGTTCGAAAAATAATTACTATTGAAACTCATCAAATTGCAAGTGTCTGGTTTTAAGGGCCACTATTTTTAAAAAATAATTACTAAACATCCTTTTTGGTGAAGCTACTGCATTTATAGAATGAAAAACCATACTAGAAAATAGCAATCTTTTTTATCCCTTCTATATCTGATGTATCCTCATAACCAGCTTATGGTTTTCTTCTGTTATTGTCACCCTTTTCTGTGAAATTTATTTTCTAATCTTTTCCTGTGATTCATTTCTAATGGGCTTTTTAAAATATTGGTTACTTGTGGGGTTATGAATGTTTTCCCCCCTCCAATATAATCAAGGTATTGATCACCCCCATAGTTTAAGTAAGAGGTTTGATGAAGCAAGCCACCACCTACTCTTTGTAGCTTACAAAATAGTTGAGTTTGTCTCTTCTACCCAACAGGTGAAATAATTGTATTTATCATTATGAGCAGAGAATACTGATTTTAAAAGAACCCACAGCATTATTTATTTCTCTGATTCTGTTAAGAATAGCATTTGAGTGCATAATTATAGATTTTAATGATGTCATATATATCATTTCTATATTTTTAAGTTTTCTACTATTCATCTATTTCTGTAACTGGAATTATTCTTTTAGCTTAGAAACAATATCAAATGATATTTCATAGGTTATATTTTTGTGATGGTATTATAATCTTTACAAAATAGTGCTTAGCATTGTGCCTTGTACATGGTAGGTTCTCAGTAATACTCAGTGAATTGATTGCTTGAAAGTGAGATTAACAAATTTAAAACTAATAGGAACCATTAATTTAGTTGTGTTCTTTCTAAATAACTTATTTTTTTAGATGTATGAAAGAGTCATTTCTTTAACTCTGATGTTTCTCTTCATCTGCCTTTTCAGATGTTAGCACAGACGAATATGAAAATTTATTTATTTATTTATTTTTAAAGATTTTATTTATTTATTCATAGACACAGAGAGAGAGAGGCAGAGACACAGGCAGAGGGAGAGGGAGAAGCAGGCTCCATGCAGGGAGCCCGACGTGGGACCCGATCCTGGGTCTCTAGGATCACACCCCAGGCTGCAGGCGGCGCCAAACCGCTGCGCCACCAGGGCTGCCCCGAATATGAAATTTTTAAGATAAATATTAATATGCAGTGATATTAATGTAATAATTATGTCTTATTTTGGAAGGCATTAAAATATTTATATGTGGTCATACTATAAAGAGCACATTTAGCTTTCAAAATCAATAATTTATAGACAATTTAAATAAGATACTTGGCCTCTTTTGTTAATGGCTGACTTAAACTGATCTTAGAATTTTTTAATGCTAAATCTAGTATTTTCTTCACTGAATAATCTCTCATTTCTTCTAAAATATGTTACTGTCGCTCACATCTCTCAGAAGTAGATAATTAAAATTCTTGTTTGCTATTACAGTTCTTGATTTGAGTAAAAAAAAATCAAAAGTAATCTTCCATCCCTTAGAGGATTTGATGTTAATTATACCTTCTCTGGTTGTAGATTTTCTCTTTCACACTGTATTGTGTTTTAGATTTCCACTTTATTAATGAAGAGTCTGAAATGCTATTTAAAATGCAAGTCAGGGATGCCTGGGTGGCTCAGGCAGTTAAGCACTTGACTCTTGACTTCGGCTTAGATCATGATCGAGCCCTCCTTCAGGCTGTGTGCTCATTGCAGAGTCTGCTCGAGATTCTTTTTCCCTCTCCCTCTGCCCCTCTTTCTGCTTGCTTGTGTTTTTTGTCCTCTCTCTCTAAATAATAAATCAATAAAATCTTAAACAAGATAAAATAAAATTGTAAGTCAATCAGGAGTTACAACATTTCATTTTAGGCTTTAACACAGTCTTGTAATGCTTTTGTTGTTGTTTGTCTTGATTTAAAATGATTTATGTGGAGTAAGATTACCCTCGCATATCAGAAAGTACCACCTAGAACTCCTACACCATATGCTACTTAACTGTTCTTTAGCTAGCTACTAGTTGAAGGTAAATGTAGTGTTAGTTCTCTGCGAAAAGAAGCCATGCATGTACTCCCAAATTAAAGGCAATTAAAAAACTGCTTAGGTTGACTTCAGTGGTGATTTTCTGAAAGCAACTTTGCCAATTGTTTAGTTCATACTGTTCTTAAAAGTGTCTTTTATTCTTTATGCAAGTTTATACTAGTACCTGGTTGATGAAACTACTCTAGGAAAATTAACGAGGATAATGCACAGAATTAATAGTGAAAAAGAACAGGAAAGGAGATGAAATAAACTATCAAGTAGATTATTTTATCATAAGTGTTCAAAGTCTGAAGGCTAGTTTTTAGAAGACTGCTCCCTTTTTGAGATGCATAGGTTAAGCTACTTTGTTTTGACAGTTTATTGTTGGTTTTTTTAGAAGCTAATCTTTATTCCTCTTATTAAAATACTGAATTTTTTCTACTTGTATTTGAGTGTATTGAAGTCCCCCTGAATCAGTGAAGCTCCCTATATTAAAATAGCTATTCTGGGACAGCCTCGGTGGCCCAGCAGTTTAGTGCTGCCTTCCGCCCGGGGTGTGATTCTGGAGACCCGGGATCGAGTCCCACGTCAGGCTCCCTGCATGGAGCCTGCTTCTCCCTCTGCCTGTGTCTCTGCCTCTCTCTCTCTCTCTGTGTCTGTCATGAATAAATAAATAAAATCTTAAAAAAATAGCTATTCTGTAAGTTTTTAATCTTCACTATAATTTGGGGAATTAAAAAAACTATCATCTTAAAAAATTATTGTAATGTTCTTCTCTAAATTATTTAGCTAACTCTTCAAATTTCCACCAACCCTCTTATCTATTTTATCGTTAGAGAAATAGCTACTGTTCTCTATTTTTTTTAAAAGATTTTATTTATTTTGGGGGATTGAGGGGCTGGGGGGGGGGAGAGAGAGAGAGAGAGAGTGTCTCAAGTAGACTCTGTGCTGAGCATGGAGCCCAACATGGGGCTCAATCTCATGACCCTGAGATCATGACCTGAGCCAAAATCAAGAGTTGGACGCTTAACTGACTGAGCCACCCAGATGCCCCCTGTTCATTTTCTTATATAGATATTCTTATTATGTGGCTGAATAAGTTGATGTTTAGCTGGCTTCTTAAAATTTGTGTGGTTATCACCATAAAGAAAGGATTACTATATGTGGGCTTTTGCAGTGAATAGCTTTAATTGAATGATTCCCATTGCATGTTCATTCCTGGTAACTTGTATAGTATTTTCTATTATGTTTTTCTTTTTAATAATTATTTTATTTACAGCTAAGTGTGTCCTGAGAGTTTTCACATATTGTGGAAAGATGTGCTTCTTAGTACTATGTAATATGGCTAAATAAAAAAAAGTAGTTTTGAAAAGTTATATTGAAGTATAATTAAGGATAATGGAAAAGGAAAATCACATTTTGAGAAGTTTCTTATTTTGGTTTAGAATTAGAGAAATTATAAACATAACTTATTTCATGTGATTTTTTTTTTTCCTGATCATATATATGAATATTCCAGTTCGAGGAGCATCACGTTGACCTCTAGCTTGTTATTACTAATTAGGTCGTTTTCTCAACCCTTGAAATCTATCCATTTTTTCTTTTCTTCTTGCTTTACTAATGACTTCCCTGTCCTCTCCCATAACATCTTACTTCTCCCACCTCTTGGTTTGGTTCATGTACGGGAAATGTCAATACAGATGGAGGCCTTTGTGTAATAGAGCATCATTCAGTGAAAAACTCTTCCAGAGGACCAGAGCAGCAGGACATGCATCAAGGTATCTAGAGTTTGTGGAACCCTTAAGTATTAAGGGGCCAGGTTGGTGTAGCTGAATTTTATAGTCATTTACTTAAAATACAGTACTAGTGACTGGATTAGGGAAATGTGTTTATTATCTAGAACAGATATTTAGATACAGCACATGTTTATTTTGACTTTGAGTATCAGAGTAAAACATTAAATATCCACATACAAACAGACTTTTACATAGGAAAATTCTCATGTATATTTTATTGGTAAATGGGTCTCAACCTTTTTTCATCTTTCTGCTTCAGTATGACTCCTATACATCAGTAATCACAATGCTAGTGTGGTTTGAGGAGAATTCAGAATTTACTATAGTAAGGGCACTGTAGTTTGATCCTTCTACCTCCCTCCACTGCAATAATTCTGACATTCACTCCTCAGGACAGTTCTCACTGTTATATCTCGTTTTTAAAAATCACTCTTTAAAGATGTATTTCTTAATAGTCCTAGATATTTTTTACCTTAATTCTTTTGCATTTCAGGATTAAGTGCAATTTTAGTATATGTCCATAGTAAGCAAAATAAAGGTGTTATTAATCTCAAAGTTGTTCGGTGCAAAGCTACATTGCATTGCCTGTGATACTTGTCCTTTGCTCCTCACTGTGATTTCCTCCTAAAGAGGCTTTAATCCATCCAAGCTAGTGAGGAAGCTGGGGTAATGAAAATTGGTTTCTTTATGTTAACCATCTTTCTGTAATTACCAACTTATCTTTAGGTTATGATATCTTTTAGTAGTAAATATGTAGTTTTATTTTTATTTTTTTAAAAGATTTTATTTATTTATTCATGAGAGACAGAGAGAGAGGCAGAGACATAGGCAGAGGGAGAAGCAGGCTCTTTGCAGGGAGCCCGATGTGGGACTTGATCCCAGGACTCCAGGATCATGCCCCAAGCCAAAGGCAGTTGCTCAACTGCTGAGCCACCCAGGCATCCCTGTAGTTTAATTTTAAATTATTTTCTCCTTTTTATTTTGATAGTTGACATCCAAAGTTTCTTGAATAAGACATATTTTATTCCTTATAAGACTAAACTTTAAAATTGAAAAGCAAGTTACATTTAAATCTATAGTAAATAGATAAATATTAAGAACTCTTAAATATGTTAGTGACTTATGCTAAAGGAAGTTATTCATTACTTTGGACTTTGAGATTAATACTTAGAATTCTATAAAATTATGGACAAATAGTTCTCTCATGATCCTTTATCGTTTTTTTCTTTTTTGTTTTCTTCAAATATCATCTTATTTGGGTATTAAAAGTTTAATAAACTTGTGAGATTTTTTTAAAGAATTGAACTTTAACATTGGCTTTACATTTAGAATTAAGATTTGTTATTTGGCTCTTGGCAAAATGATCATCTGTTACGTCAGCATAACTTGTGTTATTTGCTGTGTTGGGAAAATGAAATCAGTCATGATGGCACCTAAACAATCTGCATCTATTTATCTTCTGTCTCAGCCAAAAGTTAGATACACACAGGGCAATAGCATGCTTAGAAGATACCCAGACCTCAAGAAAAGGTTTATAGAAGAAGATGTGCGGCAAAGTTGGTGGGCTTCGTTCCTTCATGATAGCCATAGGAATTATATCTAAATGATATTTAAACATTGTTTTCTAGCAGAGATCTTCATGGACCAGATGCAGTTTATTATGGAGATCTTTTATATCATGCGTTAACACTTTTTAATGTATTTTGGAATTAATGTGCTAATTTACTTCTAGGATTCTTAATCATTCAACTTCTGTCCCAAGAAACAAGCCAAAACAAACTGTGGAATGCGAAAAGAGGTATAAAAATATCTTAGTCCTTATGTTTAATATTTTAAAATGAAGCTTGATTCTCTAACAGTGATGTTCCCATATGTGGGCTTTAATTGAATAAATGATACAGATTTACTACTATAATTTAATTTAATGAAGAAATGTGTTATAGCACCAGATAAATTTACTTTTGATATAAACAGATCCAAAAATACTGATTTTGATCTTTTTGTGCTCATACCTGCATTTTTTCTTAATGACAGAATCATTTGTTCATTTATTAACTCAGTAAACCATTTATTGTAGGAGTATTACTGCCAGAATGTGTTTCTTCATCATTGTGTTTTCTTATCGTTCACTTTTTAATTTCATTTCAATTGGGTTTTACTAAGTTTTTCTATGTGAATACAGGGTCTAAGTTAATATGTATGAATTCCAGAGAACTAGAAGACCTTGAAAGTTTCTATTTATCTTTTTGGCAGTTTGAAAATTTGCATCAGGTTCAACTCCTGGGTCATTTCTACAGGAGTATAAAGGTCCAAGGCTGGAGGTAGGGTGGCTGTAGAAGTAAACACAGAGAGAATTAACATTTCTTAAATGCTTGTTATATGCAAACTGTTCTCAATGGGTTAGATGTCTTGTCTCGTTTAATCCTCATAACAACTATGAAGTTGTTACTGTTACCCCATTTTGTTAGGGAAAAAACAGAGGTTCAGAAATTACCATAATTTGCTCAAGGTCACACAGCTTATAAGTGATACAGTGAAGATTCAAGCCCAGGTTGTCTGGTTCCAGAACCCCATGTCTTAACATATGGAAAAAAGAACGTTTTGCTTCCTTGAGATTCACACATACCACTGATATCTTTTCCTGAGTAACTCAGTCTAAACTGAACTTATGTTTTCCCAAACTTACTTCTTCTCCTATATAGTTTGCCTGAGTGAATGTCCCACTACTCAGTCACCTGTCAGCAACTTTGAAATCATAGGAAACTTCTCTCTCTCTCTCTCTTTAAGATTGTATTTATTTATTCATGAGAGACAGAGAGAGAGAGGCAGAGACATAGTCAGAGGGAGAAGCAGACTTCATGCCGGAAGCCTGATGTGGGACTCAGTCCCGGCACTCAGGGATCACACTCTGAGCCAAAGGCAGGCGCTTATCAGCTGAGCCACCCAAGCGGCCCAGAAACTTCTCTTATGCACCCTTCCCAATCTAGTCAATAACAGAAAATTACAGCTTCTTTTTTTTTTGAAATATTTATTATTTTTTTAAGATTTTATTTATTTATTCATGAGAGACACAGAGAGAGAAGAGAGAGAGAGAGAGAGAGAGAGAGAGAGGCAGAGACACAGGCAGAGGGAGAAGCAGGCTCCATGCAGGGAGCCCGATGTGGGACTCGATCCCAGGTCTCCAGGATCATGCCCCCTGGTGAAGGTGACGCTAAACCGCTGGGCCACCGGGGCTCCCCAGAAAATTACAGCTTCTTAACATTACTTACATCTGTCTCAACTTCTCCATTCCTAGCACAATCGTATTGGCATAGGCCCCATCCTTTTCCTCCTGGATTACTGTAACAGTCCCTAGATGTATCTCCTTTCTTCACTTTTGCTTACCTTTAAACTTGTCTTCTGCACTGTTATAAGAGTGATGGTTCTAAAATAGTCTGTTTGATTTCCATTTATTATCTTCTACTGGTTCTTTATCACTTTCAGGATAAAGCTGAAAATGTTTGACTTAACTGTAAGATTGAAGTGAATTTCTGCCTATCTTAAGCCTTATGCGCTCTTCCAGTGGCAATTTTTGCTGTTAGGAACAGTACTTTTTTCCTTATTCTAGCATGGTTTCCCATCTCTGTGTTCTGTATATCCTGATTTCTCTCCTGGGACTGCCCTTTCTTCTTTTTTTCCACTTTGGCATTCAGAATTGAGTTCAAGTATAAAGATGAGTTTTTATACTCAAGTCTAGAAACATTACTCAAATTTCAGTAATTGAATTTAATCCACTCCCTCCATTTTTGAATACTGATTCTGTTATCTTGTATGTTCTCTTTCCTTAAAGTTTGTGTTATTACTTCCCCCCTACCTTCTTTCATTCCCATGCTAAGCTTCCTTCCCAGGTTCCTAATATTCTCTTGAGAAAACCCCAATTGCCCAAACCTCAACACTGTGATATCTAATCCTGGCCTCTCCTTCATATAACTATTACTTCTACTTTTCTCATTTTCAAAATAATCACTCAATTTTTTCTTAAAAACAAAATAAAAAATTTCCTAGTATAAGATTAATGTAGCTTTATTCTTGAAAAATTGTAAGATTTAGCAAACACAAAGAAAAAATCCCAAATAAATATCAACTATTATCCCACTCTTCAGAGATGACAAGTCATAGTATTTTGGTATTTTTCTCTTTAGACCCTTTTTCTATCTGTGTGCATGAATATTTGCATGTTCGTGTGTGTACACACACACGTGCATGCACCACAGAGTTGTATAACCTGTTGCCTACTTAACATCTCCACTTGGATGTATAATAGTCACGAAACTTAACTTTCCAAAACTATACTCATATTTTTTTTTAAGATTTTATTTATTTATTTGAGAGAGAGCACTAGCAGGGGACAGAGGCAGAAGGAGAGGGAGAAAAAGACTCCCAGCTGAAGAGGGTGCCCCATGTGGGGCTCTATCCCTGGACCCTGGGACCATGACCTGAGCTGAGGGTAGATGTTTAACCCATTGAGCCACCTAGGTGCCCCTCTAAAACTATAGTCTTAATCCCTCCTCGTACCTCTTGAACTTGTTTTTCCTGTATTTTTTCCCATTTCAGAAAATGTAAAATCATCCTTCTAGTTGCTCAGCTCAAAAGCCTCAGTCAACCTTAACATGTCACTTTACTTTCACGTGCCATATCTAATCCACTAGCAGATCTCGTTGACTCTGCCTTCAAAATATAACCCGAATCTGATCACATCTTACCACCTCCACACCTACCACCCTAGCTTTAGCCATATCTTTTAAAAATTTTATTTTATTTTTATTTATTTTATTTATTAATTTATCTTTATGATTTTTATGTTTTTTCTTTCAAGTTTTTCTTTAAATTCAAGTTACTTAACATATAGTGTAGTATTGATTTCAGGAGCGATTCATCAACACCCAGTGCTCAACAGAAGTGCCCTCCTTAATACCCAACACGCAGTTACCCCTTCCCCCAATCCACCTCCCCTCCAGCAACCCTCAGTTTGGTCTCCGTAGTTAACAGTTCTTATGGTTGCCTCCCTCTCTCTGATTCCTCTTACTTTATTTTTCCTTTCCTTCGCCTATGTTCATCTGTTTTGTTTCTTAAATTCCACTGTGAGTGAAATCATATATTTGTCTTTCCCTGACTGATGTATTTCCACCCTAGCCATCTCTTAGTTCAGTTATTAAAATAGCCTTTTTTTTAAAAAAGATTTTATTCATTCATGAGGGACAGAGAGAGAGAGAGAGAGAGAGAGAGAGAGAGAGAGGCAGAGACACAGGCAGAGAGAGAAGCAGGCTCCACGCAGGGAGCCGGACGTGGAACTCGATCCTGGGTCTCCAGGATTACACCCTGGGCTGAAGCCTAAACCGCTGAGCCACTCGGGCTGCCCTAAAATAGCCTTCTGGCCGGTTTCCTGCCCTTGGTTTCCTTTAGTCTGTTTTTCAAAAAAGCATCAGATTGGTATTTTTTTGTGATGTAAGTCAGATCGTGTCACTCTTCAGAATTCTCTAATGACTTCCCATCTCATTTGGAATAAAAACTAGAGTCCTTTAGGGACTTAGAAACCTCTACATTATTTGGCGCCCTCCTGCCTTACTCTCTTGCCTGGGTCTTCCTGGTTGGTTAGCTCCTCTCTAGATATACTGACCTCCTTGTTGAGTCTTAATTCACCAGGCATTTCCTGGTCCCTCAAGGCTTTTGCCTCTGCTTAGGATGATTCCCCCCAGATAACCATAAAGTTTATTCCCTTGGTGTCAGGTTTCTGCTCAAATTTCACGTCATCAGCAAGGAGTTCCCTGGATAACTTCTATAAAAGAGAATGCCTCCCCCCCCAACTTCCTTGTCCCTTTTCCCATACCTTTTTTTATTTTTCTCCAAAGATCTTAATACCCTCTGACATTCTAAATTTATACTTTTTTTTTTTTACCATCTGACATTCTGAATATATACTTCTTTATTTGTTTACTGTTTGTCTTTATCACCACATCACTCCCTTGGCACACTACAATGTCAGTTTTATCAGTTATTAAGAGAAGACTATTGAAATCTCCAGCACTAATTGGGGATTTCTTTGAAGTTCTATCATTTTTCCTTCATGTATTCTGAAGCTGTTATTAAATACATAAATGTTTAGGATTGTCGTGTCCTCTTGGTGAATTTATACCTTTGTTGTTATGAAATAATATTTTTTATATTTCTGGTAATATTCTTTGCTCTGAAGTCTACTTTTCTGATATTGTATAGTCATCTCAGCTTTCTTTTGATTATTGTTAACATGATACATCTTTCTCCATCCTTTTATTTTTAATCTACTTGTGTTTTTGTGGAGAAAGTTTGTTTCTTATATTTAGAATATAGTAGCACCTTCCTTTTTTATTTAATCTGACAATCTTTTAATGGCAGTGTTAATATTGTTTATATTTAATGGAATTATTGCTATTAATAGATGTAAATCTATCATCTTCTTGTGTGTTTGTGTCTTATCTATTCTTTATAGCCATCATCCTTCTTTTTAAATTTTTTTTTAAAGATTTTATTTATTCGAGAGAGAGAGAGAGAGAGAGAGAGAGGCAGAGACACAGGCAGAGGGAGAAGCAAGCTCCATGCAGAGAGCCCAACGTGGGACTCAATCCCGGGTCTTCAGGATCACGCCCTGGGCTGAAGGCAGTGCTAAACCGCTGAGCTACCCGGGCTGCCCCCTCTTTTTAATTTTATTTTAAGACTCCTATTGATCTCCTTCATGGACTTATTAGCTGTAATTTTTTGTTACTAATTATTTTAGGGTTTAAAGTATAGTGTTTAACTTATCACAGTCTACCTTCAAGTGTTGGTATGCCATTTCATATATAACTCTACCACAGTATACATCTGTTTCTTCCCTTCTGGCCTCTGTGGTGTTGTTGCTATACATTTTACTTATATATATATATTAAAACCTCGTAATACATTGTTATTATTTTTGCTTTAAATAGTTGATTATTTCTTTACAGAGATTAAAATAATCAGAATAATGTCTTTAATCTTTACTCCCTTAATTACCATCTCTAATAGCTCTGTATTCCTTTGTGTAGCTCTATATTTCCATGTAGTATAATTTTCTTCCTACCTGAAAGGAACTTTAATGCTGCTGGTGCTGAATCCTTTCAGCTTCTGTATGACAGAGTCTTTGTTTCACCTTCATTTTTCAATCTTTGCTGGTACAGAATTTTAGGTTGACATTTTTGTTTTCTTTCAGTACCTTAAAGAGTTTTCTACTGTCCTCTGGATTGTGTTGTTTCCTATGACAATTCTGTTGTCAGCATTTGTTTCATAGAACCTAATGTGTCTTTTTTCTCTGGCTGCTGTTTCCATTTTCTATTTATCATTTATTTGTTTTTAAGTAATTTGATTACGATGTATCTTGTAGTTCTCTTCATTTTTCTTTTGTTTGGAGTTCTTTGAGCTTCTCAAATTTATGGGTTTATTGTTTTCATGAAATGTGAAAATTGGGCCCTTATTTCTTCAAATATATCCTTTCTGTCCCCTGACCTATTCTGGAATTCCAGTTATATGTATATTAGGCTACTTGGGGTTTCCCACTGATTGCTGAGGTTCTGTTCAGCCCTGTTCAGTATTTTTCTTTCTTTGTTTGATTTTTGATAGTTCTTTTACTAAGTCTTTATGTTCACCAATCATTTCTTCTTTTAAAGATTTTATTTTTAAGTAATCATCATACCCAGCATGGTGCTCAGACTTACAGCCCTGAGATCATGAGTTTTATGCTGTCCCAGCTAAGCTAGCCGGGCACCCCTCTAATCATTTCTTATTAAATGTCCAGTCTACAGTTAATCCCATCCAGTTTATTTTCAATTTCGGATGTTGTACTTTTCATCTCTTGAACTTTGATTTTTATCTATTTTATGTCTATCGTGTCTGTACTTAACATGCTTAGTCTTTTTCTCTAGCTTCCTCAACATTCCTGATTGAATTGTTAAAAAAGATTTTATTTATTTGAGAGACGGAGAGAGCTAGCAAGCAAGCGCACATGCAGGGGGAGCAGTAGAGGGAGAGAGAGGAGCAGGCTCCCCGCTGAACAGGGAGCAGTACTCTGTTGAAAATTTGAAGAATGCTTCTGTAGAGTAAAAGCTCTTCAAATCCTTTCTCTGTGCATTGCTTAATCTCTATTACTTTGTCCTGTTAATTCCATCTACCTTTTTTACTCTGGCTCCCAGCTCTGTCTCTTCAATTCAGGGAGCCCCCTGGGCCTTACTTTGGTTCCTCCTCTCTGGGCTAGGAGCCTGGAAACTCTCTTTCTGCAGCAACCTGATGCAATTATGGGGTTTGCCTTCTTTGTTACCCATCTGTAAGGGATAAATGTCTTTTTTTCTTTCCTTCTTGCCTCATACTCAGTGTCTTGGAAAGCAGAATTTAATATATTTTGTCTGTTCTTTTAGTGTTTTTAGTCAGGGTATAAATCTGATCACTGTTACTCTATCTTGGCCAGATACAGAGTCTAATTCTTACATTTTGTGTGTTTTGTCAGTATTTAATTTGTTTCTTCCATATACTCCCTCTGCCTCAACATTTAAAAGCTTACTGCCCGTATTTTTCATATACTTATGCAATTTCTTTTTTTTTTTTTGCAATTTCATCTTTATTTATATTTGAATCTTTTAGTCATGAATTTTGGTTTTTGATATGAGGTGAGGTATTTAATTTTTTCTTCTTTTCTTGCTCCCTCTCTCCTTTTTCGTATCCAACTCCCCCTGTTTTTCTTTCTTTCTGTATTTTGTAATTGGTTAACCAGTTGTCTCAACACTATTTGCTGCATAACCTATCATTTCTATAACAATTGTAAATTTCATTTTTTAAATCACAAGTTGTTATATTTGTGGTTCTGTACTTGTCTTCCACTGGAAAATCTATAAATTCTGGGTCTAATGGTATTTAATTAATTTAGTAGAATATATGTAATTTCCTAGCAGGGAAGTCCCCTTTATTATAGAACTTTTCTTTATCATCTGTACTTCCAAATCAACTTTGAAATTCTTTTATCAAATTTCTAATACATTCTTTCTGTTTTTTATTATAGTTTATTTCAGCTGCCGATTAATTTGAAGAAGTTATAATATTTTGTCTTTCTAAGAACTTTCCAGTTATTCAATTTTCTTACTAGACATTTGTAGTTATGTTTCTCTTTTTTAGAGAGAGAGAGCACAAACAGGGAACAGGGTCAGGTGGGGGCAGAGAGAGAGAGAGAATCCCAAGCAGGCTCCATGTGCTGAGAATGGAGCCCAATTCAGGGCTCCATCTCACAACCCCAAGATCATGACTTGAGCACTAGACTAGAGCACTAGACTAGACTACAAATATCTAGTAAGAAAATTGAATAACTGGAAAGTTCTTAGAAAGACAAAATATTATAACTTCTTCAAATTAATTGACAGCTGAAATAAACTATAATAAAAAACAGGAAGGATGTATTAGAAATTTGATAAAAGAATTTCAAAGTTGATTTGGAAGTACAGATGAAAATCAAGAGTCAGATGCTTAATTGATTGAGCCATTCAGGTGCCCTGACTTGGGTAGTTTTTGATGTAGATCTTATGCATGTCTAAGTTAAGTTTGTTCCTAGTATTTTTGCTTTTCCTTCCTTTTATGAATATTTTCTTCCTGATATATTTTATAGCTTGTTATCAATATATTGATATATGAGAAAGCTATTAAGTTTTGTATATTTTTTTATAACTGGTAACCTTCTTTTAATAATAATAGATTTTTTCCCCCTTGGATAATCATGTCTTCTCTAAATTTTGAAAATTTGTTTCTTTCTCTCTAATATTTAAATGTTTTTTTCTTCCTGTATAATAGAGAAGTTCTTACAACAGTGTTGAATAATAATAGCTCTAGTGGGCATTTTGTCCGTGTATTTTTTCCAAAGGAACTTCTTGTTCAAATTGGCCACTTAACAACATGTGCAGTCTACTTTTCCTGACAAAAATAGATGAAAAGAATTTCTACCATAGACCCTGTGTGTCAGAATAAAGGGTTAGAGGTTCATAATCAGTAATTCAATAGTCAGAGAAGAATTACTCCCCTAATCTCTTTGGCATTTAAACAAAATAAATCTGTATAAAGAAATTATTAGGTTTTTGTTTGTTTTTAGTAGTGATTTAATTTAATTATTAAAAATATCTGGTTTTTCATTGTATGTCTAGGTATAACATTTCTTTTGGCCTCTAAAAAGTCCTTAGTGTAGTCCTTTGCATAGGAATGATATTAAAAAAAAACTTATTTAATGTTTTTTTTTTTAAAGGAATAGAAGTGATTGGGAACTTAATATATTTTTGTCAACTTTTAAGTTTTATGTAGTTTAAACCATAGACATGGATAAAGTCTTTTAGATTTCTGGTAAAAAAAAAGAGAGAGAGAAAGCGAGAGACAACATTATATTGTTCATAATAAATACCTAAGAATAATTCTAAATTTTTTAACATATGAAGACATCTTTAATTTTGTAGTGTCTCAGCAGATGAAGTTAATTCACCATTATCACCCCTCACATGGCAGGTAAGAGAAAAATGAATTACTGTTATATCTAATATTTTATTTATGTCATTTATTTAGTTAAAAGAAATTGTCTCATTATAGCCCCTAGAAAATCAGAAGGATCAAATAGATGAACAGCAGTGGCCAGAATCTCAACCTATAATCTGGCAGAGTGAAGAAAGAAGGCGGAGCAAACAGATTAGAAAAGAATATTTCAAGGTACTTTATATTAAATTGCAAAATTTACATTGTAATTATTACTTTTAGCTTTATCAGTTTCATGTTAATAAGGTAGACTGTAACTCTAGTTACATATAATAAATGTATTATTTTATCTTGGTTTCCCACATGCATGGATATAGATAATATTATCCAGCTAAATACATAAAATTTCAATAATTCAGAATAATTAAGAATGACATTGCAGATCAATCTGAATTGTGATTTACCAGATACTTGACATGAAGGATGAATGTTTGCTATACTGCTAGTTGTAGCAATATGTAGTTATGTTTTAAAAGAATTGCCTAGAATAGGTCTTTTGTTAGATTTGTTTCAGTATATAGTTCACATGTATTTGCAATTAGTATTTAAATGTTTCTGTCTAAATAAATGCTATTTACATGGCTCTAAAAATGCTTGAAAGTGTTTGTACCCCATTTTTTCTTCTTGCTACCTTAGTAGATTTCTTAAGATGATCTTTCAGCTAAATTAAAAGTTTAGACTATTTGAATCATCCCAAATTTCTAGGTAGCAGGGTTTTAATGAAATTTTACTGTGTACACCTTTGTAAGTATTGTATTATTCATTTGTGGTTAAAGTCTGCTACGTTTGTAGATGTCAGTGGAATTAGCTTAATCTTCAGTACTAGTCAGAATCCATTATTGGACAGTGCAGATAAGCTTCCTGCCCCATGAATGGCAAATTCTGTTGTCTTTGTGCCTTTTGTTTCCCAAAGCCTAATTTTTATGTAATAATAACAATTTTATGTAAATACATAGTTCTATGACAAATTATAGGTAGTTTGAAGTTTATATCTCTAGTGGATAGGATTATATTTTATGTTTTTCTCTGGTAAAAGTGGTTATCTGTACACATTGATCTATTTCCTTTTATGGGAATATAACATATTTGGAAGTAGGGAGTATCATATGAGCAAAACAAAAATGTTATGTGTCTTAACAAGTCTGTGGTAAGTTTCATCCTTCTACAAGTAATTACTGAATCCTTTTATTAAGCTTCATGGTACCTGGTCAGTATGAGAGATAATGAAGAAATAAAAAGGAAAAAAAACAAGGACCTTCTAAGCAGAACCCTGGTCAGTAATGGCGAAAGTCTGTTTATCCCAAGTCTTTACAGATCTGCAGTTATATTCTGACATTTGTTTTAAAATCTCCTCTTTCAATTTATAGGACGTTGAACAAAGGCACATAGTAAAATTTGTTAGTAGATAAAACCTGATGAATGAGAGATTTTAGTTTTTCTGACTAATGGAAGAGATTTTGATATTTACTTGATCTACTAGTAAAGTATATAAATAAGCATATAAATTTTGATAATTTATCAAAAACACTTGCATAGCAATTATTAAGTGCCAGGCACTCTGTTATAAGGACTTGACAAATATCAACTCATTTAATATTCATAGCAACCCTATGAAGTAAGTACAATTATCATGCTTATTTTACAGATGGGTAAATTAAGGCACAGAGAGGCTAACTAATATGCGTCATGTCACTTAGCTTATAAACAGCCAAGTCAAGATTTGAACCTAGAGCCTATGCTGCGCTGCCTGTTTACCTACTGTGGATAGTCTAATATCAAACGAAACTTTCAAATCAATACAATTTATTGTTTTTAAAAATACTTTACAGTAACCCAAGTGAAGATCTCAGTAAAGCCTTAACAGAAGCCTTTAAAAAATAGTTCTTTGATTTAATAGTATCATTTGTTGATAAGTATTTTATTTTTTAAGGCTTAAACATATCTCCTATAATATTTCTATTTTGTAAGTTCCTAAGAGATCAAATGAGATCCTCTTTGAAATGTCCATTATGTTATCCATCATTCAAGAAATGTTAATTTCTTCCATACTTTTAATAAAGTGGGTTCAAAGATAAGCTTAGTCACTGGGAAAGATTTTAAGGAGATATGTAGTTCTCCTCAATAGTCAGAAGATGTCAGTGTTAGGACACTGCAAAAAAATTGAATGTGAACAAATTTTTCCTAAGACGTAAAAAAAAGAAAAAAAAGATAAAAACCTGAGATACTGCTCTCTGAGTCAAAAGCATTATTCATGGGACGCCTGGGTGGCTCAGTGGTTTAGCCCCTGCCTTTGGCCCAGGGTGTGATCCTGGAGTCTGGGGATCAAGTCCCACATCAGGGTTCCTGCAGGGAGTCTGCTTCTCTCTCTGCCTATGTCTCTGCCTCTCTCTCTGTGTCTCTCATGAATAAATAAATAAAATCTTAAAAAAAATATTCAGAATTGCCAGTATTTTCTTGCTTAAGACGTCATTGATTTCTATAAAATATCTTTATTTCAAAAATAAAATTTATCTTAATTACCCATCTTCCAAGAATCAAAAGGGTTATTCATAGGATATAATGAACTTAATTTGGATTTATAGTTCATTAAACACTAAAATATACTACTTTAGAAATTTATATCCAAATATCACCAAGCTCATTCAGCGATAGCCCCTTAGCTTTGTGGTGTTGAGGAACATACAGAGCTTTTGTGCAACTTTATCCTAATACATATAAATGACTGAGCCACAAGATTTCTTTGTGTTCCATGGTACATATTTAATGGTGGTGTTGTTATTCAGTATATTTATTGAAAGTGTGCATATGTTTGTGTATGTGGGTCTCTTCATTAATTATTTCTCAGTTGCCAAGACTGATTTTGGATAGTAATGTTTTTCAGGTAAGCCCCAGAAACTAAGTAAAAAATGTTTCAGTATATTGGCCAGATTATGTGAGCAAGATGATAAATTGGGTCAGATTATACGAGTCAGTAAATCATTGTAGGAGAGTTACACTAACTCTTCTAGACTTCCAGACCACTTCTGTGTAGATTACTACTCTACTAAATAAAATTTAATGTCCTCGTTGCCAAAATAAAGTCACTGCATCTTTCAAAGTAAAGGTATTTCAGGAAATACGTTACTTTATTAAAAATCTTTTATAGAAAGGCAAGTGTATTTTACATTTTACGGAAATGTGTTAATGCTTTTAATAAGATTTACAACAAAATATGAACATCTAATTTTTTGATAAATTATGTTTAATATAAATTAGCTTTAATTTCTTCTAAGAATAATAACATCATGGATTTCTAAATGGATTAGATGATTGATTTCTAAACAAGAAAGTTTAAAAGCATTAGATTAAATACTCTATTAGTCTTAAGGATTATTTGCTTTATTGAAATGCCCTGTATATTTGTCTTCAAATCTATCTTAATTACTGCTGTGATAAAACATTATAATGACCCTTAAAATACATACCTGATTTCATAAATACAGTATTTTTTCATTTAGAGGCTAATGCCCAGAAAAATATTTTTATATATTTTATCTGATCATGGTTAATTTTATACTGGAATAGGGAAGCCAACTGGGTTTGTGAAATAACCTGATTTGTGTTGTTAGGAGTCAGAATTTGTACACAAGTTACTGTCTCTCCTGTGAAATTAACATAAGATACAGAAGTGATCTGACCTTTTTGTTTCTCTGGTTTGTAAACAGGTCTTTATTATTTGAATTCCGATATAATAAATTTCAATTATTCAGACTAATGCTAATTGAGGACAGTGGACAGCTGAGTTGATTGAATAAAAGTTGAGCTTATGGAATATCTTCAGATCTATGTATATATTAGGTTTTGAGTGTTAGGACTTTTAAATCTGTGTGGTAATGCAAACAAAGTAGTACCTTTCTGAGTTTTCAAATGTGATAAATATTTTAAATTAGAAGTGTAGTTGAGTAACAATAACACAAATCTCATGATCTATGTTCTTAACCTCATTTATGCTCCGTTTCTTTCCTTTATCAGTTATTCACTTACTCTTCTACATCCTTTCCATCTCTTTACTTTCCATCTGATACATGCTCTCAGACCTCTACAATTATTCCCGAGTCCCCTTGCAGCTGTTGCCTTGTCTCTTTTTCTTTAGGCCAAATTTATATTTTTACATCCTAGTTTCTGATTACTCCTTAACCCACCACAGTCTGGCTTCCACATCCATTTCTCCATTGACATAGCCCCTTAACCTAGAGCTTAACATGTACCTAAGAATTTGACAGTGATGGCCACATCTCTTTTCTTGAAACTCCTTTCTTGGTTTCTAAATAATTTTTCTTTCTTGGTTCTTCTGGGTTTTTTTGGATGTTCTTGTCTAACTTCTGACTTTTCTTCTGCTTGCTCTTAGGGGCTCATTCTCTTTTCATTACCCTAAAAACTCCCTCTGAAGCTTTTATGACTCCAGATGTCTCATATTCTGGTGGGTCTAAATTTACATCGTAGTTTTGTTTTCTGGTTTCCAGGCCTGTGTTTCTAATTGTCTGGATGCTTTACATGTATTTCAAGGTCAATCTGTCTCTGCCTCCTACCCTTCTCCCCCATGGAACTTGCTCCTCCTCCCTATTCTTTATTCACGTTAATAGCAGCAGTGTCTGTCCAGTTGTCTCAGCTCTACACCTCAGACCTCTTTGATCTTTCCCTCTCTCATTCCTCCAATCATCACTAAGATATTAATTATATGCCCTCTTTCTCTAATTTGCCACCTCTTCTGCATCTTCACTGCCCTTGCTTTTGTTGGAACCCTCATTCTTGTCTAGGCAATTGTAATAACTTCTTAATTTGTTCCCTTTCTGTAGCTTCACAGTCCATTGAGAAAACCCTGGCTTAAATTTGTTTCTTTCCTGTCTATTATCAATAACACAAAATTTAGACTTTTAAAAAACTTCAGATGCCATGATCCCCTAATCTCTAAGGTTTATTACCTGCCACAATTCACTCTCCTCACTAGCCATACTGCTACTTTTTTTTTAAGGCTTATTTATTTATTATTTTTTTAGAGAGAAAGTGTGGCGGGAGGGAGGGTGGGAGAGGGAGGGAGAAATCTCAAGCCTACTCCCAGCTGAGCTTGGAGCCCAACAGGGTTCTCGATCTCACAACTTCGAGATCACGACCCGAGCCAAAACCAAGAGTTTGATGCTTAACTGACTGTGCCACGCAGGCGCTCTGCCATCTGGCTATTCTTTGTTTTCTGCATAGGCTGAGCTTTTTTTTTTTTTTTTTTTTAGTTTGTGCTTTCCTTCTTCTGAGAATGCCCACTAGCCCTTTTTATTCCTGGCAAACTTCTACTAATCATTCAGGATTTAGAGATAGTGGTTAAGAGCCTTGGCTTCTAGAATATATGTGCTGCTGAAGTGAGCACAAGCCTTGGCTTCTAGAATCAAACCACGTTGGTTCCAGTTTTTAACTTAGATATTGACTGTGTGATTTTGACAAATTACCTAACCTTGCTGAGCTTAATTTTTTTCTATCCCCAAATGACTCTAATAGTATCTTTTTTACAAGATTATAACTGCTGAATTACTTAATAATGTAAAATGGCTATGAGAATAGCACTTGCCCCAAGGTATACATTTAATAAATACTAGCTTATTATTCACTCAAATGTCATTATTTTGTTTGGTTTTTTGTTTTTGTACCAATCATCTTTTATCTGGTATTAATTCTCAATTAAAATATGAAAGGATTCAGCAAATATCAGGGATTTTTGCTCTACAAAAATCTACCCTACAAAGGTCATGGCCAGGAATATAGACTGTGCCCTCTTCAGTGGTACTTGTGTAGCTGTTCATGTTTGAGTTCCTTGTATGAAAGGCAGTGGTTGAAAAGCATGTAATATTCCAGCAACATTGAAACCCCGATGATGTTCCCTGTCTTCACATTGACATGCTTGTAATACTGGTAGTAACTTCTTTGAAACACTCCAACCAGTATCTTTAGAGGCGAGATCCTGCAACAGTATTCAGTTTGGCAACTCCTCTGTTTTGACATCCATGAGTTTCTTTTCCTTTACTTGGATGACTGATGGCCATCTTCAGGTCCTGGGGTCTGCTGTGCAAATGTCATTCTTTTGTTGAAGTAGAATAGAACCAAGACAATGTATTGTCAGCAAACATCATGCGTAGGGTAGTTGTCATAAATCACTGGAGAGACAATGGAGGAATTTAGGTCTGGTGTTTGTAATCCCTAATATACTGCTTGCCTTCCAATCTGCGGTTGAGCTATCAGATCTAGTTTTCCAAGAGTTATGGAATATAAAGCTGCATAAGAAAGGGGGCCATTAAATAGAACTTTGAATGCCAGGCAAGGAAAGTTGAACATAATTTGAAAGTAGGTTTTTCAGTAGGGGAATCATGAGATGCAAATAGTGTTTTGAATGTTTTAATCTACCATTAATTTGCAGGATTATTTGTGGTGGGGAGGAGTTAGAAATAAGAACTTTGGTGGTTGTCATTCTGTATTTCTGTAATTCCTGATTGTAAAAAAAAAGCTTTTTGACATAGTAGCATTTTTTATTTTAAGCATATGACCTTGGTGCCTCAGTATAAAATGCAGATAATAATATTTACTTTAGCGTTGTTAGGACAATCAAATGGGTTGATATGTGTAACATACTTTTGTCAGTGCCTGGTACATAGTAATCACTAATATAAGTATTAGCTATTATCACTATTACTGTTATTGTATGGTCAATATATATACCTAACGTAATGGTTTTTCTTACCTGAAATCAGTTTCTTAACAATAGATAGCATTTTTGAATGGGGCGGTTACCATCTAGGTGGGAGGTAATGGGGCCCTAGGATAAATTGGTAGTTTTAAGAATTCAAAAGAAGCAAGTCAGAGAGATTACAAAAAGAATTGACAATGATGTTTTGGATATAGTGGATTAAGAAAATTGAAGAGTTTAAGACAACCTTCAGATAGGAAACCTGAGTTGAATGGGAAGTGGATCGGCTCAGGAAGGAAATGTTGCTAGATATATAGAACGATGCCTTGCACATGAAAGCCCTGTATGTATTAGCTATTAATAAGTGGTAGGATTGTTTAAACTGGTTATATAATTAATGTTAGTATCAGATAATTTAATAAAAGTGCCAAAATATGAATAAACCTCACATATAATTTACTGGTAGAGAATTCATATGTTCAAAGAAAAATAAAGTGTATGTTTTAAATATTTTTCAGTATAAATCATCAAGGAAGAGTTCAAGTGGCAATGAAAACGATGAGGTGAGAAAAGAGGGTGATAGTAGCAATTATTTAAAATGTTTACTTTTCATATGTAGTTGGTTCATCAGAGTAAAATGTAATGCCTCTGTCAGTTTCTTGGTTAGTGATTTAATGCATGTTTTTTTTCTTTTTTTCTTTTTTTTTTTTTTTTGCATGTTTTTTTTTCTAATAATAAAAGCTGAGTATCATCATGCAGTTATTAATTTAGTTATATAGTTTCCATATATCCTTTATTTTGAACAGAATTTCTGATAGTTCAGTTTTAGAATTCTATTAACATTTGTCTTTTACATTTTCTCATCTTCTGTCTTACTAAATCAACCTCGTAGTCAGTTGAGATTCTTTTGACATTTATTAATCTTTTTCTGTAAATTCTGTGTACTGTTTTAACATTTTTAAAAATTAGATTGCTACAGTTTGTGCATTATTATAAATTTTTCTACCTTACCATTTAAAATTATGCAGCAGCCTAGCATTTTTGAAATGACACTGTGTCATCACCATAAATACTTAAGCTTTGTGTATTTTTGATTGGAGGGATTGGTAGTTAATTTGATATTGAGTACTTGGCAGGGCTTCTGAAAACTTTAATTTTAGGAAATGGAATCACACAGAAAATATTTGCTGAACCCTGAGCTAGAGGTTCAGCTTGGCTATTGTCTCTGTCCCTTTGTGTTTTATATCCACTATGGTCTTGCCTGCTTTAATATCTAATATTACCAAAGAGCTAACTTTTCTTTTTGATACTGAGGTATTTTGAATACATTTTCCACCTGTATTTCTGCTATTTCTGCCCTGGCATGGGCCCTTAGCATTTTTTGCCTGTACCACCACAATAGCATCCTTGCTCTTTTCCCTTTCTCCAGTCCATTGTCCTCTCTGCAAGCCACAATGAATACTCCGAAGAACACAAAAACGGGATGAGGTCATCCCCTTGCTTAGAAACCTTCACTATGTCCTGTCACTTAGAAGATAAATTCTTGATCCTTCCTGATCAGGCCCCTTCTTAGCACATCAGCCTCAGCTCATGATCTGTTCTGTTTTTTTTTCTTGCTTTTCAGTACTCTCCAGCAATATGGACTGCTCAAAGGTTTTCTGCATCATCGTTTCATTTTTGCTTCTGTGCCTTTGTCCTTGTCCTCTCATCTTGGAATGTTGTTCCCTTCCTTCTCTTTCTGGTAAACACACTACTCAGTTTTTCACTTTTTCAGGAAATTTGCCCTTTCACTCCTACCATTTCTCCAGGTGCCCCTTACCTGTGCCTCATCATATACCATGCATACATAGCTCTAACACTGTACTGAGAAGGTTGTATTATCTGTACAAATGAATCTGTGTTCCCCCTAGACTGAGAGATCCTTGAGTGGATGATATTTTACTCAATTTGAATACTCCACTGTTGTCTAGCACAGTGTCGACATATAGTAAGCAATCATCTTTTATTGAATGTTGAATGAATGTCCTATGTGGCATGCATATTCAAGGTTAAATGTGAAGATTTTTGTATTTGGTTGGTAGTAGTCATTCAAAAAACATGGATCGTTTAATATTATTTTATGCAGTTAAGTTCTCTAATTATTTCTAAGCCTATATTAGATACACATAATTTCCCAGGTAAAATGTTCTTACTTGGAGGGATGGAATTTTTGCATGCTTCCATGTATCTCTCTCAATGGGATTGTACCATCCCATTGGCATTTCCCATCAGGAATTAATCCTAACATGTGAATCTCTCCTAAGAAATATGGAAAGAAAAAAAAAAGAAATATGGAAAGATTTTTTTCATTTGTGTTCTTTAAAGGAAATAGATTTATAGGAATATTTGATGTGAATAGATAGTGCTTCTAATACCTTAAAGTGCTTATGAATCAATCACCTGGGGACCTTACTGAAGTATAGAGTCTGGTTTAGCAGGTGTAGGGTTGGCCTGAGATTCTGCATTTCTCACCAACTCCAAAAGGGTGCTGAAGCTGTTGGTTCACAGACCACACTTTGAGTGGCAAGGTGGTTGATAGTATTTTCCAGATTCTTCCTTTAGCAGTTGATCAAAACAGTTTTTGGTTTTTCTTTTATATGTCTAAATCATCATTTGTATTTTAATTTCATCTTTCATCTTTTTATTTTTTTATTTTAGCAAGACAGTGATAATGCTAGTATGTCACCACAATCTCCAGTATCATCTGAGGTACAAGTTCTGTTTTTATGTGTTTACATAGGTTTCTTCCTTGTCTCTTCTCTCTAGCTTCATCTTTCTTTTTCTTTTAAACAATATAATTTATTCACCCATGTTAAAAAATCCACAGTAGGTTAATTTGTACAAATCTAGCCTATAAAAAATTCTAAGAACACCATCTTTTGTACAAATATTCATAATAATAATATCACCTGAATTACTTAGTGGAAAATTCCTATAGAGCATAGAGAAGACTTCACTTTATAAAATTCTTTTGTTTTATAATTCATCTATATTTTGAAATAAATGATAAGAACGGCTTTGCAATTTTAAATTTGAAAGAAGTACTTCAGCATTGTGCAATGGCCTTTGGTTTTTCTCATAGCCAATTAGGTCTGAAAGCAATGCAAGAGAAACTTCCTTTTTCCACGAGAAACTTCCCTGTGGTGGGTTGTTCCTATCGACAGAAGGGTACACATTTACTGGCATCTTAGACCTAAGGGAGAACATGGGGAGAAGGGGTGGGTGAAAGTTCGCATTTGTGAGATCTCACCCAAATACTCTGGTGATTGATTCTTCTAATTTAGTTAGATGGATTACTTTACAACAAGAGATAAATTTTAAAAATTCGAAACAGCATCTTTTCTATTTTATATTACCTTCTTTAGTGTTCTAAAAGTGTGTTGGCATTAGTAATAAATAATTCTGTATTCATTTGGTGAATTCAGAACTTTGTCTAAATGTTTGGATCATCCATATTCACCATATAACTTTAGTTAATTACATAGATAGGTATTTCATTTTATATAGGCAGTGTTAATTTTTTTAAAAGCCAGGATCATTTGTTTATTGTTTTGGATGAGTTGCATTATGAAAGTTTTAAATGGATTTGGATATTAGCTTTATAAACATGTTCCTAAATTATTTATATGAGAAGTAAAATTGTTTGCATTCTTTTAGAAAGCAATATAAATTAAGATATCCTAAAATTAGTCTTTGTTGCATGCTCTTGTTAATCCTTTCTTTTACTTTCAGTTATAATAAATGTAAGCATATAAGTGACTAGTTCCCTGGTTGCCTTATGATTTTATGATCTGTGCTCATGGGGAGAGTATTAGTGCCAGTTTTCTCAAATAATACATTTTGCTTACATTTGGATAAGTGAAGTTTTGGGGAATTCATGACGCTTTAACCAATATAATGAAGACAAACTGTGAGCTTGTGGATGGATAGGGTGATGAACAAGTGTTTTGGTGGCTCAGCTAACATTCAACTGGAACTGCATATAACATGTTAATCAGCAGAAGATTTAGAGAATCAACAAAATTCTGATTACTTCCATCTCGTCTGTGAAAGAAAATGGTAAAAATCAATTAGTAAAAAAAAAAAAAGGTAAAAAAATAAAAGAATCAATTAGTATAGGGACACCTCGATGGCTCAGTGGTGAAGCATTTACCTTCAGCTCACGGTGTGATCTCAGTGTCCCCGGATAGAGTTCTGCATTGGGCTCCCTATGGGGAGCCTGCTTCTCCCTTTGCCTATGTCTCTGCCTCTCTCTGTGTCTCTTATGAATAAATAAGTAAAATCTTAAAAAAAACAGTATAGTACTATACTATTTTTTAAATTTAAATTTAATTAAAAATTTTTTTTCAGTAGGCTCCATGCACAACATGGGGCTTGAATTCACAACCCTGACTGAGATCAAGAGTCTCATGCTCCGCTGACTAAGCCAGTCAGGCACCCCTGGTATAGTACTATACTGTTTTTTAATTTAAAAAACTTTTAAAAATATTTTATTTGTTTACTTGAGAGAAAGAGAGAGATGACAAGTAGAAGGGAAGGGCAGAAGGAGAAGCAGACTCCCTGCTCTGCAGGGAGCCCTATGCAGGACTTGGTCCCAGGACCTGGGGTCATGACCTGAACTGAAGGCAGATGCTTAACTGACTGAGCCACTCTTTTATTTTTGAAGTAGTCTGTATGCCCAGCATGGAACCCAACACGAGGCCTGAACTCAAAACCCTGAGATCAAGACCTGACCTTAAATCAAGAGACACTTAACTAACTGAGCCACCCTATTCCTAGTACTATACTATTAACAAAGTGCTTGTCTATACACTTGAACCTAAAGTAGTCCCCTGAGCTAGGTATTATCCTCATGATTTTGTAGCTAAAGAGATTGGTAACCTTTACCAAGCTAAAGAGATTGGAACATTTCCCAATCAGTAAATCTCAATCATTTATTGACTCCAGTCAGTGAATGGTAGACAAGTGACTGAAGCCAGCTGCTTCACAGCTATTGCAAATGTTAAATAAGGTACTGCTGAAATTATGAAAGGGATCTTTTCGCCTTTGGCAAGCCCAATTTCCAAAGTGCTTTTAGTTATCTCAGTTACTTCACAACAAACACCCCATTTTAAGTATGAAGAAATAGTCACAGAAATTAAATGTTTTGCTCAAGAGTTAGCCTAAGCTTTCTAACTCCAAGCTCAGATTTTTAAAATATACCATTTCTTTCAGCAGCACACCACTGTGTGAAAGCACTTCGAAACAATGTATATTCAAATAGAAGAGATGATAATTTATAATTAGTATCAGCTATCATCCCCTATTAGTGTGAATATGCAGATTTGTCTCAGATTATCTACTAAATGTCAAGTCATTAGTAGATACTGAGTAAATATTGCTAACCATTTATTTTTCATTGAAGCTTATTTAATTTTTGTGGAGGCTTTAATCTGCTTCTTCATTCAAAAAATAATACCTATTTATTTTATGTAATTCAGTAATTTTTATTTTTCCTTACACTAGGAGAGGGAAGTATTTGCAAGCTTATGTAGTCAGATCAATTAGCAAATATTTGTAGACTTTTTCAAAGTGAAATGTATCAATTTGAATTGAAATACAGTTTGCCTTTCTGTATTCCACCAATCATGGAAACAAATAAATACATCTAAAGTTGGAATGGATATAAATAACTGTCTTGTCTATTTTGAAAGAAAAGTGGTTTTATTTCTTTTCTTTTCTTTTTTTTTTTAGGAATATGATAGAACTGATGGTTTTTCACATGGTCCTTTTGGCTTGAAGCCTAGATCAGGTAAGTGCATATTCTGCAAGTAAATTTTTTTGGTTATATATGAAACTAGCGTTTTCCAGCTTAAGTGGGATTGATTCCGTAGTTTTAAGTACACATAGATTCTTTCCCCTCTCTTAAAAGTAATTTTCTCTTAACCTTATTTGTCTTTCCAATTCCCGTTCCCCATTTCTTTCTTCCTCTTTACCTTCAAGCTCCTGAAACCTCAGCTTTTTGCCTTAGATATACTGCAGTCTTATTTCCACTCTACTGTGACTGCTATTAGAATGACCACTCTGCCAGCAGACCAAACACTGTTTGAAATTGTAGCACTCCATTATATTGTGGTTTTAAAAAGGGATCTTTTCGCATTTGGCAAGCCCAAAAGAAAATGGATCCATGTTACTTGGCAAGGTATTGAATTATAGTTTTTATTCCTGAATAACTGTATTGACCTTCAAGAATAATTTCCTTTTTCTTTAAATATAATAAAGGCAGATTTATGTTCAATAATAATTTTTAACCTGGATCATAAGTTTTTAATAACTAGTATGTTTAAATAAGAACATATGTAGGTGGTAGAAATCGTTACACTTGTCTTCCCTGTTGCTTTCAATTGTGCAGATAAGTAGATTTCAATTATAATCTATGAAAAAATATTTAGAATGTATTAATAAGTAATAGTGTTTTATGTAGTTTTGTACTGATTCTTCATTATCATGCCTCTTTTCCCACCACTGGTTGAGTCTTCTATTAGCCTTGTGATAAGCTAGGAACTTTCTCTTTTTATAGCTTTTAGCCGCTCATCTCGTCAGGAATATGGGGCAGCAGATCCTGGATTTACAATGAGAAGAAAGATGGAACATCTACGGGAAGAACGAGAACAAATACGACAACTTCGGAATGTAAGTGAGCTTGACCTTACAGATCTGCTTTGTGAAATGGGTTTAACTTGGAAAATTCGCAAAGTATCTGCATTTTATTTGCAAAGCTTTTTAAAAGTTTGAATTATATAATGATTAGTAATATAAATATGTAGCATATCTATTTATAGGATATCTGTGATTTATATCCATTTCTTTATAGAATCTTGAATCCAGGTTAAAAGTAATTTTGCCTGATGACATTGGAGCTGCGCTGATGGATGGAGTTGTTCTTTGCCATTTAGCCAATCACATAAGGCCACGCTCTGTAGCTAGTATTCATGTGCCATCACCAGCAGTGGTAAGTTTTGTCTACAATTTGTTAGTTTTCTTTTCTTTCTTTTTTTTTTAATTTGTTAGTTTTCTAAAGGGAGGTAGAGCTTCTTGGAACTGTCTTTAAATAATATACCTCAATAAATTTAATTTTTAGTATTGATAAATTTCTGTATAAATATGCCTGAAAAATGCCTTTTTCCCCTTACTTTACAGCCTAAACTGAGCATGGCAAAATGTCGAAGAAATGTAGAAAATTTTCTTGATGCTTGTAAAAAGTTGGGTGTATCACAGGTAACTGTTATTTTTCTAACAAAATGATCATTTAAATATTAATTTATTATGTGCATACTGGGGTTCCTCTTCACAATCAGAATGAATAATGCTTTCTGAACATGAAAATCAATACCTTCCCTTAGTACCTTTTACTGAGTTCTAACTTTAGTCATAGCAGTTGTCTAATGAATGTTTGCAAGCTGCTTTTAAAGTGATTTATAAAATAGGTACATATATGGAAAAATTCCATAATCATACTGAATAAACTGTATTCATTCATTCATTCCATATCACTGAATAAACATGATCTAATGGCTATATTAAAACCTTATCATGATGCAGTTGCTACTTTCATTTTTTCCTGCTGAAAGACATTTGGACTCCTTTGTAAATTCATGGGTAGACTCAGATTGAAGATTTGCATTCAGTGTTAATTATATTTTAAACTTTATTTAAAATGTCAAATTGGAAATCTTAGTAACATATTATGGTAATATCTCAAGAGACAAACTTTGTCTAAAACTTGTAGGAATTGGCTTATGTTTCACATAATAATTACAGTACTGGAAAACTAACAAAGCAACATTATAAATGTGTAAGAATACGAATAATTAAAATATTGCTTTTTTAAGAAAACATAATAGGCCTAACATCAAGATGATTGACTATTGAGAGGTTGTAGTGTTGTTAAGAGATCACAATATAGTTGTGCTTTTTTCCTCTTTTATTTTTAAAAATTTATTTTTATTGAGATATAATTAACACATAACGTACAAGTTTGGTGTACAGTGTGTTGATTTGTAGTGTTGTTAAGAGATCACAATATAGTTGTGCTTTTTTCCTCTTTTATTTTTAAAAATTTATTTTTATTGAGATATAATTAACACATAACGTACAAGTTTGGTGTACAGTGTGTTGATTTGATACTTTTATTATAGAATTGTGCTTGATTAGCTCTTTTTACCTGTGTCATTGTAATCTGATCTACAGATTCCACTTTGACCTCTTTCCTCAAGTGAATAAATACAATATATATAGAGAGAGAATCAGTTGAATTATAGTGTAATTTATAAACTACACGCTATTCTTTTCTAACTACATCTCTATACTTGACATGGTGTTTTAAAATTTTAACTCTTAAACATTTTTATATTAGTTCTTTCTTTTTTTGTCCTCTTAATCTCTTATTGAGAAAACAAAAATTAGGAAGGTTTGTTTTCTAGTTGTGATTGTATTATATACATTTTTCTCACTGAAAATGTTCTTGCATATATAAATAGGTCATTACTTTTTATTGCTGAGTAGTATTTCATTGTATGAATATATCACAATTTGTGGTCTCTATTGACCTCTTGATGACCATTTTTAAGAGTTTTTGGGGGGGGCATTTTCAATAAACATTCATTGAATGAATGCACATTTTACAAATGAGGAAACTGAGGCACAAAGAAAGTAGGGAATTTGTCCAAGGTCACATCTTTTTTTTTTTTTTAAAGAGTTCTTTTTTTTTTTTTTTTAAGTTTTATTTATTTATGATAGTCACAGAGAGAGAGAGAGAGGCAGAGACACAGGCAGAGGGAGAAGCAGGTTCCATGCACCGGGAGCCTGACGTGGGATTCGATCCCGGGTCTCCAGGATCGCGCCCTGGGCCAAAGGCAGGCGCCAAACCGCTGCGCCACCCAGGGATCCCCAAGGTCACATCTTTAATAAACGGTGCAGCCAAGCTGTGAACTCCTGTGGTCTAACTTCAGAACATTTCCTCTAACTTGGATATTCTCTATTTCTGTTTGTTTACATGGAAAAAAAAAGGCATTGTAGCATACTCCAGACCTTCTTGGTACAGTAGGCATGGAGGATTAATGAGGAAGGTCTTATGAAAACTATCCTACTTAGTATACTCTAATCTCTCCTTAGCTTGTTTTAGAGAAGGATTAGTGCCCCACCATGCTTATCATAAAAGGAACTATGGAAGGACCAGTTATCGACTCCCATTTTCAAAACTCTCCAGCTGCTGCCAGTGGTGGAAGAGTTTAATTGTTAGCTTCAGTTTGTTTTTTCCCTGACTTAGAAATGGTAAATAGAGTCAATTTTTTCATTTTAAGATTTTTTTGTATTTAATAGTTTTTTGAGGTATAATTGACATTCAGTAAAGTCCATATAGATAAGGTGTTTTTTGACATGCATACATTATGAAATCATCACCATAGTCAAGATAATCTGCATGTTCTTTACCGTCAAAACTTTCCTTGTGTCCCTTTGCAATCCTTTCTTCCCAAGATAACCATTAATCTGCTTTCTGTTAATATAGTTTAGTTTGTATTTTCTATCTAAAGTTTTATATAAATGGAATGATAGAATATGTATGATTATTTTCTGCCTTTTTACACTCAGTATAATTTTTTTTTAAGATTTATTTATTTATTCATTCAGAGAGAGAGAGAGAGGCAGAGACACAGGCAGGAGAAGCAGGCTCCATGCAGGGAGCCCGATGTGGGACTCGATCCTCGGTCTCCAGGATCACACCCTGGGCTGCAGGTGGCGCTAAACCGCTGCGCCACTGGGGCTGCCCAGTATAAATTGTTTTAAAGACTCACTGAAAATGTTCTTGCATATATAAATAGGTCATTACTTTTTATTGCTGAGTAGTATTTCATTGTATGAATATACCACAATTTGTGGTCTATTGAACTCTTATTGGCCATTTGGATTATTTCCAGTTTTAGGGATCACTTAGACAAATAAGACAACTATGAACATTTATATAAAAGTCTTCAGATATATACATTTTTTAATTTGGAGTAGATATCCAGGAGAGGAGTGACTGGAACATATGGTAGGTGTGTACTTAACATTATAAGAAAGTACAAAACTTCCCCAAAGTGATTGTACCATTTCATATCCTATCAGCAGTGTATGAGAGTTCTAATTTCTCTACATTCTCAACAACATTTAATATAGTCAGTGCTTTTTAAAAAAAATTTTGCCATTCTAATAGGTATGTACTGGTTTGTCAGTGTGGTTTTAATTTGCATTTCCCTGAAGACTAATGATGTATATTGTCTTTTCAAGGGCTTATTTGCTATTTGTATGACTTCTTTATGAAATGTTCTAATAATTTGTCTATTTTTTAATTGGGTTGTTTTCTTGTCAGTGAGTTTGAGATTTCTCTACAAAGAATGGATACAAAGTCCTTTATCAGATGTGTGAATTATGAATATTGTAGCATAAGTCTTTGGCTTGTTTTTTCATTCTCATTAGAGTACTAAACAACACAAGTTTTATATTTTTTGAAGTAAAATTTATCATTTTTAAAGATTGTGCTTTTGGTGTCAAACCAAAGAAATTCTTGCATGACTCAAGGTCACAAAATTTTTTTTCTAAGATTTTATTTATTAATTCATGAGAGACACACAGAGGCAGAGACAGAGACAGAGGGAGAAGCAGGCTCCCCACAGGAAGCCTGATGCTGGATTTGATTCCAGGCCCCCAGGATCGCCACCTGGGCCAAAGTCAGACACTCAACCACTGAGCCACCCAGACGCCCCTCAGGTGTAGGATTTAATGATTCATCACTTCTATACAACACCCAGTGCTTATTACAACATGTGCCTTCCTTAATACTCATCTGCCTACCCACCTCCTCTCCAGCAACCCTCGGTATGTTCTTTATAATTAAGAGTCTGTTTTATGTTTTGCCTCTCTTTTTCCCCCTATGTTCATCTGTTACATTTCTTAAATTCCATATATGAATGAAATTACATGGTATTTATCTTTCTCTAACTGACTTATTTTGTTTACCATAATTCTCCCTAGCTCCATCCATGTCCTTGCAAATGGCAAGATTTCATTCTTTTTTATGGGTAATATTCCATTGTGTATATATAACACTTCTTTATCCATTCATTAGTGGATGGACATTTGGGTTCTTTCCATAATTTGTCTATAGTTGATAATGCTGCTATAAACATTGCATGTATACCTTCAAATCAGTATTTTTGTATCCTTTGGGGTAAATACCTGTAGTTCAGTTGCTGGTTTGCAGGATAGTACTATTTTTAACTTTTTGAGGAATCTCCATAGTGTTTTCCAGAGTAGCTGCACCAGTTTGCATTCCCACTAACAGTGTAAGAGGATTCCCCTTTCTCTGTGTCCTCACCAACATCTCTTGTCTCCTGTGCTATTAATCTTAGCCATTCTGACAGGTGTGAGCTGTTATCTTATTGTACTTTTGATTTGTGTTTCTCTGATGATGAGTGATGTTGAGCATCTTTTCATGTGTCTGTTAGCCATCTCGATGTCTTCTTTGGAGAAATGCCTCTTCATGTCTGTTGCCCATTTTTTAACTGAATTCCTTGTTTTTTTTTTTTTGATGTTGAGTTCTATAAGTTTTTTTTTTTTTTTTAGATTTTATTTATGAGAGACATAGAGAGAGGTAGAGACACAGACAGAGGGAGAAGCAGGCTCCTCACAGGGAGCCTGATGTGGGATTCGATCCCCAAATGGGGATTACACCCTGAGTGAAGGCAAACACCCAACTGCTGAACCACCCAGGTATCCCGAGTTCTATAAGTTCTTTATAGATTTTGTATACTAGCCCTTTATCAGATATGCCATTTGTAAATATCTTCTCCCATTCTGAAGGTTGCCTTTTAGTTTTGTTGATTGTTTCCTTCGCTGTGCAGAAGCTTTTTATATTGATGAAGTCCCAATAGTTTACTTTCGTTTTTGTTTTCCCTTGCTTCAGGACACATACCTGGTAAGAAGTTGCTACAGCCAATGCCAGAGAGGTTACTGCCAGTGTTCTCCTCTAGGATTTTGATGGTTTCCCGTCTCACATTTAGGTCTTTATTACATTTTGAATTTCTTTTTGTGTAAGGTGTAAAAAAGTCCCATTTCATTCTTTTTATGCATGTTGCAGTCCAGTTTTCACAATACCATTTGTTGAAGAGACTATTTTCCATTGGATATTTTTTCCTGCTTTGTCAAAGATTACTTGACCATATAATTGTGGGTCCATTTTCCCATTTCTTTTTTTTTTAAGATTTTATTTATTCATGAGAGACACAGAGAGAGAGGCAGAGACACAGGCAGAGGGAGAAACAGGGTCCATGCAAGGAGCCCGATGCGGGACCCAATCCCAGAGCTCTGGGATCCCCCTCTGAGCTGAAGGCAGATGCTCAACCACTGAGCCACTCAGGTGTCCCAATTTCTGCATTTTCTATTTTGTTCCATTGATTTATGTGTCTGTTTTTGTGCCAGTACTATACTGTTTTGATCACTATAGGTTTGTAATATAACTTCAAGTCTGGAATTGTGATGCTTCCAGCTTTACTTTTCCTTTATAAGATTGCTTTGGCTATTCGGGGTCTTTTCTGATTCAGTACAAATTTTTGGATTATTTGTTCTAGCTCTGAAAATTACTGGTGGTATTTTGATAGGGATTGCATTCAATCAATGCAATTGTGTAGATCACTTTGGGTAGGATAGACATCTTAACAGTATTTATTCTTCCAATCCATGGGCATGGAATGTTTTCCCATTTCTTTGTGTTGTCTTCAATTTCTTTCATCAGTGTTTCATAGTTTTCAGAGTACAGATCTTTACCACTTTGGTTGGATTTATTCCTAGGTATCTTATGGTTCTTGGTGCATTTGTAAATGGGATTGATTCCTTGCTTTCTCTTTCTGTTGCTTCATTAATGGTATATAGAATTGCAGCAGATTTTTGTACATTGGTTTTATATCCTGCAACTTTACTGAATTAATGTATCAATTCTAGCAATTTTTTGGTAGATTCCATCGGGTTTTCTATATATACTATCATGTCATCTGCACATTGTGAAAGTTTAACTTCTGCCGTGATGATTTGGATGCCTTTTATTTCTTTTTGCTGTCTGATTGCTGAGGCTAGGACTCCTAGTATTAACAGTGATGAGAGTCGACAGACATCCTTGTCTTTTTTCTTACTGTAGAGGAAAAGTTCTCAGTTCTTCCCCATTGAGGATGATATTCAATGTGGGTTTTCAGTAGATGGCCTTTATGATGTTTACAGATGTTCATTCTATCCCTCTTTGTTGAGGGTTTTTCATGAAAGGATGTGATACTTTGTCAAGTGTTCTTTCTGCATCTAGTGACAGGGTAATATGGTTCTTTTTTTTAAAGATTTTATTTATTTATTCATGAGAGACACACAGAGAATGAGGTAGAGACACAGGCAGAGGGAGAAGCAGGCTCCATGCAGGGAGCCCGACATGGAACTTGATCCCGGGACTCCAGGATCACGCTCTGCTCCGAAGGCAGGCGCTAAACCGCTGAGCCACCAAGGGATCCCCGGGTAATATGGTTCTTATCCTTTCTTTTATTTATGTGTTGCATCACATCGATTGATTTGCTACTATTGAACCACTCTTGGAACCCAGGAATAAATCCCACTTGATCATGGTGAATGATTCTTTTAATGTACTGTTGGATTTGATTTGCTAGTATTTTGGTGAGGATTTCTCATCAGAGATATTGGCCTGGAGTTCCCCCTTTTCTGTGAGGTCTTAATCTAGTTTTGGAATCAAGGTAATGCTGGCTTTGTAGAATGATTTTGAAAGTTTTCCTTCCATTTCTATTTTTTTTGAATAGTTTGAAAAGAATAGGTATTAAGTCTTTAAATGTTTGTTAGAATTCACCTGTGGAGCTATCTGGCCCTGGATTTTTGTTTGTTGGGAGATTTTTGGTCATTGATTCAATTTCTTTGCTGGTCATGGTTCAAGTTTTCTATTCTGTTTCAGTTTTGGCAGTTTATATGTTCTAAGAATATATCACTTCTTCCAAATTACTTGTTTTGTTGGTATATAATTTTTGATAATATTCTCTTATAATTTTCTTTCTGTGGTGTTGTGATTTCTTCTCTCTTATTCATGATCTTACTTATTTGGGTCTTTTTTCTTTTTGATAAGTCTGGCTAAGGAATGAACCAGCTCCTGGTTGCACTGATCTCTTCTATTTATTGTTTTTTTTTTAGTTTCTGTATCATTTATTTCTGCCTTAATCTTTGATATTTCCCATCCGTTTCCTTTAGACTTCATTTATTGCTCTTTTTCTAGCTCCTTTAGGTAGAGCCTTAGATTGCATATTTGAGATTTTTCTTTCTTCTTAAAAAGGCCTGTATTGCTATATACTTCCCTCTTATGACCACTTTTGCTGCATCCTAAGGGTATTGGACCATTCTATTTGCATTTTCATTGGTTTCCATGTGTTTTATTAATTTCTTTTTAAATTCTCTGGTTGACCCATTCATTGAAGAATGAGGTAGGTTTTTCTTTACCCTCCATGTATTTGTGCTCTCTCCAAATTTTTTCTTGTGGTTCACTTCAAGTTTCAAAGTGTTGTGGTCTGAAAGTATGCATGGTATGATGTTAATCTTTTTGTACTTCGTGAGGCCTGATTTGTGACCTAATATGTGATCTGTTCTGGAGAATGTCCCATGTGCACTCGATCTGTTATGTCCATCTGTTCCAGTGTGTAATTCAAAGGCAGTTTCCTTGTTGAGTTTCTTTTTAGATTATGTGTCCATTGCTGTAAGTGGGGTGTTAAAGTCCCCTACTATTATTATATTATGAGTTCCTTAATCAATTTACATATTTAGGTGCTCCCAAGTTGGAGACATAGATATTTACAGTTGCTAGATCTTGTTGGATAGATCCCTTTATTATGACATAGTGCCTTTCTTCATCTCTTATTACAGTCTTTGGTTTGGAATCTAGTTATTTTGATATAAGTATTGCTACTCTGGCTTTCTTTTGGCATCCGTTTCCATGGTCAGTATTTCTCCATCCCCTCACTTTCAATCTGTTGGTGTCTTTAGGTCTAAAATGAGTCTTTTGTAAGTAGGATACAGATGGGTGTTGTTTTTTATCCATTCTGACACCCTCTGTCTTTTGATTGAAGCATTTAGTCCATTTACATTCAGAGTAATTATTGATAGATATGAATTTAGTGTCATTTTATTACTTATTTTTTCATTGTTTCTGGAGATTGTTCTTTTTTTTTGAGATTGTTCTTTTCTTGTTGCTTTTTGTCTTTCTTTCCCACTCAGAATCCCCTTTAATATTTCTTGAAGGGCTGGTTTGGTGGTCACAAACTCCTATTTTTTGTTTTTCTAGGAAACTCTTTGTATCTCCTTCTATTCTAATTGATAGCCTTGTTGGATAGAGTATTCTTTGCTGCAGCTATTTCCCATTCAGCACTTTGAATATATCATGCCACCTTTCTCTGGCTGCCAAATTTCTATGGATGGATCTGTTGCTAACTTTATTAGTCTTCCCTTATAAGTTAGAGACTTCTTTTGTCTTGCTGCTTTTAGGATTTTTTTCTTTATCTCTGTATTTTTGCAAATTTAACTGTGATATGACAAGATGTTGGCTTGCTTTTGTTGATATTTTTAAAAGCATTTATTTATTTATTTGAGCAGAGAGGTAGAGTAGAGGGGGAGGTAGTCGGAGAGGGAGAGAACTTCCAGCAGACTCTGTGCTGAGCATTGCACCCAGCGTGGTGCTCAATCTCCTGACCCTGAGATCATGACCTGAGCCAAAACCAACAGTTGGACACTTAACTGACTGAGCCACCTGGGCACCCCTGCTTTTGTTGATTTTGATAGGAGTTCTCTGTGCCTCCTGGGACTGTTATCTTCTCTAGCTTAGGGACATTTTCAGCTATAATTTTCTAATAAACTTTGTACCCCTTTTTCTCTGTCTTCTTCTTCTGGGACTCTCTGATATGAATGTTATTACATTTTATGGAGTCACTGAGTTTCCCTCATATACTTTCATGATCCAAGATATTTCTTACCTTATTTTCATTGGCTTCATTATTTTTCACTGTCATATATCACTTGTTTGTTCTTCTGCTTCTTCCATCCTTGTGGTCATTACACCAGTTGGTTTTGAATCTATTATTTCAGTTTTCATTTTGGCCTGACTGGTTTTAAGCTCTTTCATCTCCATGGTAAGGGCCTCCCTGATATCTTCTGTGCTATTCTCAAGCCCAGCTAGTATTCTTATGATTATCACTTTATATTCTGGATCAGGCATATTACTTAATATCTATTTCAATTTGATCCCTGGCTCTGACGTTTTCTTGTTCATTCTTTTAGGATGAATTCTTCCATCTTGGCATTTTGTCTAGATCTTTTGTCTTTTTTTCTGTGTTAGGAAAGCCTGTTATCCTTTCTGCTTCTTGAGATTAATAGCTTTATGAAGAAGAGTTCATATAATGTACAGGGCCTGGTTCTTCAGGAAGTGTCTCTGGTGTATGCTGCATGCACTCTGCTGCTGTGTTATGGCCGCTCTGTCAGATCAGACCTCTGCAGTTTCTTCTCCTGTGTAGTGTTCTGGTCCACTTGGTAAGAGACCTGATGCTATTTCCACTAAAGCTAAAGCTTTGTACAAGTTGATGGTCAGTATATATAGTGCATGTGGGGGTTTGTGCTGGTTTTCTTGCTGAGAACCTTCTGCTCTGGTTCTCAGGCACAGTTGTCCTAGAAAAGCAGTACCAGAAGTGCACGTGGCAACAGGGCTTGGTGTCAGCAGTTTAGGCAGCCATTGTTGGCATTGTGGTGTTTATTGAAGTTAGTTTATGCTGAGGGGTAGGGGCAGGAAATGGTACTAGTCAGCTCCGTTTTCCCCAGAGAAGGGAGTTCTTGATTGCTGCTGTCAGAGAAGCTCTCCCAGAAGAGTATAGTTTCTCCTCCTGTGTCCTAGGTATTTTTCAGATTGCTTTTTTCACATTGTGTCTAGGTTGCTTGCCCTCCTGGCGCAGCAGTGTACTTTGGACTCCATCCCAGACACGTCAGCTGATTTTTAAACCTCCAAACTGTAGGAACTGGGCGTGGAGGGGACCTGTGCTGGTCGTCTGGGGGAAGGTCTCGCCAGGCTGGGATTGATGCAGGTTTGACCCAGAAGGGCACTCGCACCAGAGTGCAGGTGTGTGGGGTTTGAAGCAAGATGCACTAAAGAGCCAGTGTCCTGGTTAGTTGCCCTTATCAAGGTGTCTTAGCACCTAGGCTGAGAGAGGGTCAAGGGAGGGAAATGATGCTTGTCTGCTCCTTTGTCCCTGGAGCGGCAATGGCAGTTGTCTCAGATGTACTCCAAGAAGAGGAACCACAGATTATAAAGTCTGCCCCCAGGTTAGTTGCTTGTGTTCTCTACCGTAGCACTGTAGTGCCACCAAGGCTTTATATCAGCCATGCCACAGACCTCTAGAACTCCAGTATTTGAGCCCCACTGATTGCAAAATGTCCTGAAAATCAGCCCCTCTCCTTTTCCCTGTCAGTGGCTTTGGGGAAGTGTTTTCTTTGTGTGATCCCCTGTGCATTCCACTCTCTCTCTCACCTCTCTCTGTGACCAGGGTTCCCTCCATTCTGCAGCACTCAAGATCCTTTTCTCCCCCAAACCACATATCCACACCTTCAACCTTCCATGATGTGGTCTCCTCTCTCCCTTTGGTTGTGCAGTTTGTTCTGTCAGTCCTCAGATCTATTTCTTGGATATTCAGAATGATTTGATATTTATCTCGCTGTGTTTTAGCAGTGAGGCAAGCCTAAGGTCCTCCTCATACTCTGCCATCTTTGTTCCTCCCCTAGAATATTTTTATTACCCCAGAAACCTCTTACCCATTAGTAGTCTCCCTTCCCATTCCCCCTGCTGTTTTGTTTCTATGGATTTGCTTATTCTAGACGTTGCATATAAGTTAAGTCATACAGTATGGGATCTTTTGTGTCTGCTTTTTTCATTTTGTGTAATGTTTTCAAGGTTCATCCATGTTGTAGCATAAAGTAGCACTTCAATTCTATTTATGTCTGAATATTTTATTGTATGTATATACCTCATTTTATTTATAATTCATAAGTTGATGGACATTTGGGGTGTTTTCACTCATTGTTTAGTATCAATAATGCTGCTATGAACACTCATGAATACATTTTTTTTTTGAACACTTGTTTCAGCTTTCTTTGTTACATACCTAGGAATGGAATTGCTAGGTGGTTATATGGTCACTCTATGTTTATCTTTGAGGAACTGCCAAATTATTTGACAATTTACATTTCCACCAGCAGTGGTTGAGGATTCTAATTTGTCCACATTCTCATCAACAATAATTCTTGTTGGGACGCCTGGGTGGCACAGCAATTGAGCATCTGCCTTCGGCTCAGGGCATGATCCCAGGCCCAGGGATTGAGTCTCACATCAGGCTCTCCCTGGAGGGAGCCCACTTCTCCCTCCGCCTGTCTGCCCTTCTCTCTGTGCCTCTCGTGAATAAATAAAATCTTTTTAAAAAACCCGTAATTATTGTTTTCCTTTTTTGATTCTAGCCAACCTAGTGGTATGACGTGGTAGGTATCTCATTGTGGTTTTAATTAGCATTTCCCTAATGGCTAATGATGTTGGACATATTTTCATGTGCTTATTGACTATTTATATATATTCTTTGGAGAAATGTCTTTTCAAATCCTGTGTCCATTTGTTAATTGAATTATTCACTTTTTTATTATTGAATTATAAGTGTTTTTAATATAATCCAGAGAGAAGTACTTTATGAGATACATGATTTGCAAATGTTAGCTGTTGTGTTTTTTAGTGATGAACTATATCAGCTTGAGAAAATTTCTCTCTATTCCTAGTTGCTAAGTGTTCTTATCAGCAGTGGATGCTGAATTTTGTCAAATGATTTTTCTACAACTACTACATATTTTTTCTTTTACAATATTGTGATTTACCTTGGTTGATTTTCAGATATTAACTCAAACTTGGATTCATGGGATAAACCTTGGTCATCATAGATTTTGTTGTTTTTATATTGTTGAAATCAGTCTGCTAAACTTTTGTTTAGACTTTTTGCATCTATGTTCATGGGGATACTGGTCTTTAGTTTTATTTTAACATCTTTGCCTGGCTTTTAGTGTCAAGGTAATCTTGACCTCATGGAAAAGGTTAAGAATTATTCCCTGCTCTTCACTTAACTCGATTTTGTGTAGAATTAATATTATTTCCTTTTAAAATATTTAGTCAAATTCTTTAATGAATCCATTTGGGCCAGGAGTTTTAATTGTGGGAAGGTTTTTTTTCTTTTATTCTTTTTAAAGATTTTATTTATTTATTCATGAGAGACACAGAGAGAGTCAGAGACATAGGCAGAAGGAGGGAGCCTGATGTGGAACTTGATCCCAGGATCCCGGGATCACAACCTAAGCTAAAGGCAGACACTCAACCGCTGAACCACCTAGGTGCCCCTGTGGAGAGGTTAATTTTAACTACAGTTTTAATTTCTTTAATAGATATAGGTCTATTCCGGTTTTCTATTTCTTCTTACATGAACTTTGGTATACTATTTTTCAAAGAATTTGTCTATTTCACATAGTTTGTCGAAATTATTCCTATAAAGTTTAAATGTCCCATTCTTATCACCTTAGTATTTGTAGACTCTAGTGATGTTATTTCTCCTATTCCTAATATTGGTAATTTGTATATTTTCTCTTTTTTTTCCTGATTAACCTAGCTAGAGGTTTATGAATTTTTAGTAATTTTCTCAATGAACTAATGCTTCATTTCACTGGTATTTTTTCTGTTTTTTTCTTGTTTTTATTTTATTGTTTTCCTCTTTCAACTATATTTGTTCTTTCTTTCTGCTTCCCATTGGTTTAATTTTTCTTTTTTTGGTTTCTAAGGTGGAAGCTGAGGTCATTGATTTGAAACCTTTTTTTTTTTTTCTAACATTTTAGTGGTTATATGAATAAATAAAACAGTAGGAGGGCAACAAATGTTGTGAAAATACAGATAAGATAGTTTTTTGAGAATGCTTCTGATTAATGGGATATTATCAGTAATCTTTGGTGAATGGTTTATCAGAATCATGAAGAAAAAAAGATTATTGAAGGATGCCTGGGTGGCTCAGTGGTTGAGCGTCTGCCTTTGGTCCAGGGCGTGATCCTGGAGTCCGGGATCGAGTCCCACGTCGGGTTTCCTGCATGGAGCCTGCTTCTCTCTCTGCCTATGTCTCTGCCTCTCTCTCTCTATGTCTCTCATGAATAAATAAATAAAATCTTTAAAAAAAGGATTATTGATTCTCAGGTTTATGTTGAAAGAGATTGAATAGTGTATTACCGACTGAGGTATAGAATATAAAAGGAAAAGTTAATATAGTGATGGAGTAATTCTGTTTTGGATATATTGATTTTGGTATTTTTGTTAGACATCCATTTGGTTATATCACATTCTTTTTTGTATTCATAGCAGAGTAAAGAGATCATGGCAGGAAATAAAGATTCAAAAGTTATCAGGATGAGAATATAGTTGTTAGTGTTTGGGAATAGGAGCCCAGTCTTGCCAAACCTTCCCATATTTCTAGAAACAGTGGATTTAAAAATACATATATAATTTTGGGACACCTGGGCGGTTCAGTCAAACATCTGATTCTTAATTTCAGCTCAGGTCATGATCTCAGGGTCATGAGATCTAGTCCTGCATGGGGCTCCCCACTCAGCGGGAGAATCTGCTTGGGATTCTTTCTCTGCCTTTCCCTCTGCTTCCCCCTCACCCCTACTCTCTCTTTCAAATAAATAAAATCTTAAGAAAAAATGTAATGTTTCTAGATTTGTAAAATACTGTGCTAACCAAGTATAATACAGTTAAAAAACAGGACCTATAGGTGGCCTGTTTGCTATTCACTTTATCCATTAGTAGCTTATTTTCCTAAGATGAATGGGTGTCCCAACTGAAGCAGTGGATTGCATCACTTCTTCAGAAATAGCTACCAAATTTATTTGATGATATGCACATGTATGCAAACTTTCATGTTTTGATAAAGCTTTGAGAATACCAAAGAGAAGATACAGTATACAAGAGAAGAGGGTGAAGAAAGAACCCTTGAAAACATTAAGAATATTAGGAAAGGGACATCTGGCTAGCTTAGTTGGTAGAGCATGTGACACTTGATCTTGGTGTTGTGAGTTCAAGCCCCATGTTAGGAGTAGAGATTACTTACAAAAAAGAAGAAAAAAGGAAAGAATGTTAGAGTAGGATCAGTGAAGGCTAATGAAACCTAATGCAGAGTTGCTTTCATTTATTTATTTTTTTTAAACTTTATTAACCTTATTTCAAACTTTATTCCCAGGCTTCTTCAGCTTAATTAGCTGCTAAGAATGAATTGTGTATAAGCAAAAACTGAAAAGAGCTGCAGTGTCCAAGGGGCTTGGGCTTAAAAATACTAGAGATCTAGATTTTATCAGACCCACGAACAAAATTTTAAAAAGCAGTCATAATATAAAATAGCAGCTCCCAATAACTTCTTCAAGTTTTATCTTCTTCAGAAGTTGACTCAATTCAGTTTGCTTCATTCTTGGAAGCTTCATCAAAATTCTCCACAAGATCTGGAACTTCATCATCATCATCCTCTCCAGTAGCCAGTGGTGCTTTTCCATCCACGGATTGTTTGGGCAGAGCTTCAGCGAGTCTTTTTAAACTAGTCAGACTGTCTGCACCAAGCTGGTTTAAGATACTGGGTAGCATTTCTGTCAGCTGCTTTGTCTCAGCATGGCCTGTAATGGTGAAAGTGTTCGCTGCCAGCGATGCCTGAACTTTAGAGTTGTTAAAATGGATCACTGTTCTTGGTTTGTGAACATATTCACTTCTTCAATACCAAAGATATTGTTTACCCCTAACTTCTTTAAGGAAAACTCAAGTTTTTTATCATCTGCTGTAGCTGTTCTGTGAACCACCTTCTTCTTTCAGCGAGCAGTTCCTTTCCCACCAATGCGCACTTGTGCTTGCAGTTTGGCAAGTTTCTCCTGGTTCATAATAGTTTCTTTCATCTTGTTGGAGCACAAATGGGACTGCGCAGGGGACTAGGGTTGGCACTCAGAGGGTCTCGGGCGGACCAGCTGAGGTTAGGCGCACACATGCGGGGATGCAAGATGGCAGCTAGAGGCCAGAGTTGCTTTTAAACTTTTATTTTCTTTTTAAAGATTTTATTTACTCATGAGAGACAACAGAGAGAGGCAGAGACACAGGCAGAGGGAGAATCAGGCTCTCCATAGGGAACCCGATGCAGGACTTGATCCCTAGACCCTGGATCAGGCCCTGAGCTAAAGGCAGATGCTCAACCGCTAAGCCACCCAGGTGTCCCTGCTTTTAAACTTTTTATAGAATTGTGAAGCTCAAATGACACATGATGTCCTTGTAAGGGGAGGTGTTGTTATTTATGAAATTCTAGATCCCTGGAACTACAAGCAAAAAAGCATCACTAGAAGCTGGAGAGAAGTAAACTAAAGACAAAAGAAGTAGTGAATCTCTTCATATATCAGAGACTATGGATCCTGAGAACTGGTAGAATGAACAAACCAGAGCAGACAATTTTGTACAGGACTGAAGAGTTTACAAAGCACTTCTACCTCTTGACTATTCACTTTGTTTCTCACACAGTCGTGTTCAGGATAAAGAAACTGAATCTCAGGGAATTTTAGTACCTTTAGTACTTCATATTGCATGGCCCTTAGATGTCCTGGCTGGAAATGTAGTGCTCTTTCTACTTCAACACAAGAGCCCAGGGAACATCTAGCAGGACTGTCTCACTTTAAAATATTTGCTTATTATATGGATTAGATCAACCTCAGATGAAAACACAGCTTGTAAAATAGAATCCCATACCATAAAAATTTATTGAAACAGACATTTTAGAAGTAGAATTTACACAATGAGATATCACTTCACATCTGTTAGAATGGCTATCATCAAAAAGACAAAATATTGGTGAGGGTGTGGAGAAAAGGGAACCCTCATGCCTTGTTGGTGGGAATGTAAATTGGTACAGCCATTATCTAAAACAGTATGTGGGTTGCTCAAAAAATTAAAGATAGAAATATCATAAGATGTAGCAATTCTACTTCTGAGTGTTTATCCAAAGAAAATAAAAATACCCATTCAAAGGGACATTTGCACCCCTATGTTCATTGTGGCATTATTTACAGTAGCCAGGATATTGAAGCAACCTAAGTGTCTCATCAACTGATGAATGGATACAGATGTGGTATATATACAATGGAATACTACTCAGCCATAAAAAGAATGAAATCTTACCATTTGTGACATGGATGGACCTTGAGAAAATTATGATAAGCAAATTAAGTCAGACAGAGAGAAAGAAATCTTGTATGTTTTCACTTACATATGCAGTCTTAAAAAACCCCAAATGAACAAACAAAATAAAATGTACATCATAGATACAGAGAACAGAATGGTGTTTGCCAGAGGAGATTAGGTGAAATCAGGTGATGGGGGCTGATGAGGTACAAACTTTCAATTATAAAATAAATAAGTCACAGAGATATAATGTCCCACAGAGTGACTATAGTCAGTAATATTGTAGAATATACTTAGAGTTGCCAAGAGAATAAATCTTAAAAGTTAACTTTGTATGGTGATGGTACTATGATTTACTGTGGTGGTCATTTTGCATTATACTGTATACATATTCCAAATCATTACGTTTTACATCTCAAACCAATATAATGTTATATGTCAATTACACCTCAATAAAAGAATAAAAAAATTAGAATTTAATTTAATTAGAATCATACAGTTTTTGCTTGAAGTTTTATAAGAAATGTTTTAAAAATCCAGTTCTGGTTTGTCTTAGCTTTACTGCACTATTAAAAAACAAATGTTCTGATATCATTTATTTTGTTTTTCAGGAAAGACTTTGTTTGCCTCATCATATTTTGGAAGAGAGAGGTCTTGTGAAAGTCGGTGTCACAGTTCAGGCTCTTCTTGAATTACCTACAACCAAGGCATCTCAGCTTTCTACAGCTTGATGTAACATTTCAAAATTATAAGTGTATAGTTGCTTTTATTTGAAGTGATTTCAAATATCTCAAATTCATGATAACGTCTAATCAAAAATAATTTTGTTAGGTCAAGCCTTAGGTTTTAAAAAAATTATGTTAAAACATCAAAATTAAATTAAGAATTGCCCAAACTTCTTTTTGGGGAAAACTGGATTAACTTAAGACTTTTCAATTAAATTCAAATTCTCTTTTTACTAAGTCAGTTGATAACCTTGATTATTTTTCAAAAACCAGATTGATACTAAATTTAAAATGTGGTTTCAATTTAATAATCACATTAGGTTTAATTTTTTATATCATAGCATACTAGTAAGCACCTGGATGAGGTAATCATTTTTTTACCGATTTAAAACTATTCTATATTTGAGTTATTTAATACACTTCTAATTCTAGTTTATACACAGTTTCTTCAATCTTTGGTCTTAGTTTTCTAGAAAAAAAATGAGTAGAAAATGCAGAACTCTGGCTTTATATTAAATTCTTTTAGTATTATAGGTTGGTGCCAAAATATTTTCAGTTGTACTGTAGATTGTTTACATGTGAAGTGCCTGTGTAATTGATGACTCTTATATAGTCTTAAGCATTTTTGCAATTTCTTTTTATGTATTAATGGAATCAATTGAACTTTAAAATATTTTAGTAGATTTTGTAAGGTCAGTAATATGTGAGGATTTAAATGTACCTCACATTGTGACATTTGTGATTTTTTATTTAGTCCATTGCAGTTTTCCTTAAATTGGTTATGTCATGTTGTCAAAAAAACTCCAATGTTAATATGCTTAATTTATGCTATTTAATTTTGCAAAACATAATCATCTTTTAAAATGTATTATTTGAAGAGTATTTTATTTCTGTATTGAAAATGTTACACAAAGCAGTAAGGTTTTTGAGAAGTAGCAAAGTACTAATTATCAAGGACATTTTGATTAAACTGCCAAAGTTTGGGTTTATGTCTTGATTTTCAGTAACATTATGTCAGTGTGCTGCCATTAGTTTTATTGAGATTAAGACAGCAGCAATTGAAGAGTAGGTTTTTATTTGAAATTTGGCCATCTGTGGATCCTGTAAATCTTATGATCCTTAATTAACAATATGTTGAATTAAACAGACCATTCTATAAATATTTTCATAAGTATACTATGTTACCAAGTCCTTGTTTAATTTGGAGAGGGATAAATTTATGTTGGTAGTAGTGCAGGAATTTTTCAAAAACATTACTGTAATGAATAACTCAGTTTGCTATAGAAGAACCTTAGTATAATTACTTTTGTAGTAGCCAAGCAAGTACCATATCTTAAATATGTGATTATTTGCACTTGTTACCTCTTAATATGGATGCAACTTATTAAAAGTGTTGGCCTGGGAATTTCAAAGGGTATATATAAAAGGTAAAAACTAGTGTGCCAAATGGTAGTAAGGTTTGGTTTAGGAGCATCTCAACTTTTTTTGATCAGTTGGCCTGAAGCCATATTATTACATTTTGGCATTAGAATACAGATGTGTTCTTTATATTCCCCAAGTGTGAATTTGGAGCTTTTAAAGAATTAAAGCTTCTTATGACTATAAGGTTTAAAAATTAAATTATTAGTAATTTATTACTTTAAATATTTGAGCTAATTAGTTACTATTTTTCAGTTGGATCTAAAAAAAACTTCATTGGCATAATCAGTCTCCCTAGTGAAAACTTGGGTAATAAAGGTAAGAAATGGCAAATAAATATCTTAAGTTGTTAGTTTTTATTGTAGAAATTTGACAATGTTACAAATAAAGTGACCAGTAAAAGCTACAGCAATCATTCATATTGCTTTCATAGTTATCATGCTGTGGGAGTCCTCTTATTAATCAAGCTAGGTGTTAATTTACAAGTTTTCCTGTTTCATATCATTGAAATATTAGTGAAATTATAGGCCATTTCCTTATTGCATTTCACTTACTTGTCAGTTATTATTTTAAAGGGTAAATACAGCAGAATCTTACTATAGCATTCTTACTGCAAAAAAAAATTTGACTTAAGATGGGTTCATCTGAAGTCCATATCATGTCAGTTTATTTACTGTAATGCCAGAAGGCAATACCACTTCTAAGTCAGTTTCTTTTATCAAGGCTCTGATGTATTTCTTTTAGTAGTTTTTAAATAAGTGTAAGTTTTATTCTAAATGGTTTTTATGGTTATTTTATATTTGCTTCACCAATTATTGAATTAAGAATTATTATAATTATTTGAATTGGATTTGTGATTTGAAGAGGGTTAAATAATTAAACTGAAATATTTTATTAGGCCCTAAAGAATGTAGTAGATAGCTAAAATCTGCTAAATTTTATTATTGTATGGCACAAGAAAGAAGTGTTGTTGGATATGTTAGAATTGAAATAAGGAGTAAAAATGCATTACCATTTGTTTAATAATTATCTCTACAGAATGCTAGTTTATTGACTTTTCTAAGTGAGTTTTTTGAAGAATTCAGAAATCTTTGTATTGGTCACAGATCTATCATAATTGATTTTCCGATGCATTTAAAAATAAATGGAACACTAAATGTATATTACCGATGCAAACTGTGGATAAAGTTGAATGAAAAAATTAAAGTCTGAGATTTCTTTTCTCCCTCTCTACCTCTTCTCTCAACATCACAGCATCCATCTTTTCTAGGTATTTGATAGCTTGTGTCTATATTCTCTACTATGGAAAAATAGACTTCAAGAGGATATTCCACGTAAGTTGTTTGAGTCCAGATTCTCTTTACATCATATTATTTGCAGTAGATAACGTTTTCTTTAAAAAAAAAAACCACATAATTTCCTAAGATATCTTCACAAAAGAAATCACCTTTGTGTAAGTTAGACTTTTTGTATATGTGTCAGATAAGCCTTTACATAAAATAAAAGATAGGATAGGTCAAATTGTGATTATTTGTATTGTAGATTTTAGTGTGAGGTATAGTATTGAAATACCCTTAAGCAATTTGATTAAAAAATAATCTTACATTTTCAAGCAATTCTAGTTTTTAAAAATTTCATATATTTTATTAAAATGTCATTTATTCATAATTGTTATGCATCCTAAAAGTGGAAGGTTTATTCAGGTAAATATTATTAAAGATTATATTGCCCCTGTTTTATAGTTACTCACCCTAAAGTCTCAGATTTAAAGAAATACGTAAGTAAATATTTGGCATAAGTTGTTTGAAAAGTACTCTAAGTTTATCACAGAATTTTGAATTTTTATTTGCTTTAGTAAATTTTGATGTTGTACATGGAATGGTTCTAAAGTTGTCAGGAATCTATCTCAGTATCCAGAGTGCTCTAAGACCCTGGGTTCCCTTTGATACATTACCATATATTAAATTAATTTGGAAATGCCTAGATCTCTTCTGTTCCTTAAAGCATAATCTCTTCTATTTCTGCATTTTAAAACATGAAAAAAAAATCCCTATATTTATGGTGCTTAAATAGCTTAGAATTTCCACAGAATGTGTGTGTGTGTGTGTGTGTGTGTGTGTTTTATGCAAGGCTTCAGCTGTTCTAGCAAAGGAGAGTGTTAACTGCATTGGAAAATTTAGAGTTTTTAGGAGTTTTTTTTTTTTTAATTTTTATTTATTTATGATAGTCACAGAGAGAGAGAGAGGCAGAGACACAGGCAGAGGGAGAAGCAGGCTCCATGCACCGGGAGCCCCATGTGGGATTCGATCCCGGGTCTCCAGGATCGCGCCCTGGGCCAAAGGCAGGCGCCAAACCGCTGCGCCACCCAGGGATCCCGAGTTTTTAGAAGTTATGAGAATTCTGACATCAGTAGATTTGGATGGGAAGTTGCTGATTGAATCATTTGAAGTTACCGTAATTTGTAAAAAGAGAAAATTCTTTTTTTTTTAAAGAAAATAATAAATTTATTTATTAATTTGACAGAGAAAGAATATAAGCAGGGGGAGTGGCAGGCAGAGGGAAAAGGAGAAGCAGGCTGCTCCTGGAGCTGGGAGCCTGATGCAGGCAGCCTGATGGAGGTTTGATCCCAGTATCCTGGGATCATGATCTGAGTGGAAGGCAGACACTTAACAGATCGAGCCACCCAGGCGCCCTGAGAAGATTATTTAAAATGTGATCTTTTAAAAAATTGGAAGAAACTATTATAAACTATTTTCTTTGATTCTCAAATACATAATTTTTATTACCCTGCCACTTTAGGAAAAATTATTTTTATTGTATGCCATTAATATCCATCAAGTGTCTACCTAAATAAGTGAGAAATATATTTGATACATACAGATGCAAATATATAAATAGAAATAGATTTTTCACATAGCAAATTGAATTTTCTAGAACTTTGTTCAGATATCTCAGTCACTTCTGATGCAAAGAAATAAAAAAGTAATGCTGTATAATTTATGAAGTAAAAATTATACTATAGACAGTGATTCTTAAACATTTTTTAAAAGATTTTATTTATTTATGAGAGACACAGGCAGAAGGAGAAGCAGGCTCCATGGAGGGAGCCCGATCTGGGACTAGATCCCAAGAACCCGGCATCACACCTTGAGCCAAAGGCAGACACTCAACAGCTGAAGCCACCCAGGCGCGTCCGATTCTTAAACTTTAATATGCATATGGATCACCTAGATGACCTTACTGACCAGTAAGTTCCGGACCCCAGTTGATTCAACAGTTCAAGGACGGGCTTTGAGATTCTGCATTTCTTTTTTTTTTAAACTTTTTAATTTTTTTTTTATTTTTATTTTTTAATTAATTTTTATTGGTGTTCAATTTACCAACATACAGAAAAACACCCAGTGCTCATCCCGTCAAGTGTCCACCTCAGTGCCCGTCACCCATTCCCCTCCAACACCCGCCCTCCTCCCCTTCCACCACCCCTAGTTCGTTTCCCCGAGTTAGGAGTCTTTATGTTCTGTCTCCCTTCCTGATATTTCCCAACATTTCTTTTCCCTTCCTTTATATTCCCTTTCACTACTATTCATATTCCCCAAATGAATGAGAACATACACTGTTTGTCCTCCGATTGACTTACTTCACTCAGCATAATACCCTCCAGTTCCATCCACGTAGAAGCAAATGGTGGGTATTTGTCGTTTCTAATTGCTGAGTAATATTCCATTGTATACATAAACCACATCTTCTTTATCCATTCATCTTTCGATGGACACCGAGGCTCCTTCCACATTTTGGCTATTGTGGCCATTGCTGCTAGAAACATCGGGGTGCAGGTGTCCCGATGTTTCATTGCATCTGAATCTTTGGGGTAAATCCCCAACAGTGCAATTGCTGGGTTGTAGGGCAGGTCTATTTTTAACTCTTTGAGGAACCTCCACACAGTTTTCCAGAGTGGCTGCACCAGTTCACATTCCCACCAACAGTGTAAGAGGGTTCCCTTTTCTCCGCATCCTCTCCAACATTTGTTGTTTCCTGCCTTGTTAATTTTCCCCATTCTCACTGGTGTGAGGTGGTATCTCATTGTGGTTTTGATTTGTATTTCCCTGATGGCAAGTGATGCAGAGCATTTTCTCATGTGCATGTTGGCCATGTCCATGTCTTCCTCTGTGAGATTTCTCTTCATGTCTTTTGCCCATTTCATGATTGGATTGTTTGTTTCTTTGGTGTTGAGTTTAATAAGTTCTTTATAGATTTTGGAAACTAGCCCTTTATCTGATATGTCGTTTGCAAATATCTTCTCCCATTCTGTAGGTTGTCTTTTAGTTTTGTTGACTGTATCCTTTGCTGTGCAAAAGCTTCTTATCTTGATGAAGTCCCAATAGTTCATTTTTGCTTTTGTTTCTTTTGCCTTTGTGGATGTATCTTGCAAGAAGTTACTGTGGCCAAGTTCAAAAAGGGTGTTGCCTGTGTTCTCCTCTAGGATTTTGATGGAATCTTGTCTCACATTTAGATCTCTCATCCATTTTGAGTTTATCTTTGTGTATGGTGAAAGAGAGTGGTCCAGTTTCATTCTTCTGCATGTGGATGTCCAATTTTCCCAACACCATTTATTGAAGAGACTGTCTTTCTTCCAATGGATAGTCTTTCCTCCTTTATCGAATATTAGATGACCGTACATTTCAGGGTCCACTTCTGGGTTCTCTATTCTGTTCCATTGATCTATGTGTCTGTTTTTGTGCCAGTACCACACTGTCTTGATGACCACAGCTTTGTAGTACAACCTGAAATCCGGCATTGTGATGCCCCCAGCTATGGTTTTCTTTTTTAAAATTCCCCTGGCTATTCGGGGTCTTTTCTGATTCCACACAAATCTTAAAATAATTTGTTCTAACTCTCTGAAGAAAGTCCATGGTATTTTGATAGGGATTGCATTAAACGTATAAATTGCCCTGGGTAACATTGACATTTTTACAATATTAATTCTGCCAATCCATGAGCATGGAATATTTTTCCATCTCTTTGTGTCTTCCTCAATTTCTTTCAGAAGTGTTCTATAGTTTTTAGGGTATACATCTTTTACCTCTTTGGTTAGGTTTATTCCTAGGTATCTTATGCTTTTGGGTGCAATTGTAAATGGGATTGACTCCTTAATTTCTCTTTCTTCAGTCTCATTGTTAGTGTATAGAAATGCCATTGGTTTCTGGGCATTGATTTTGTATCCTGCCACGCTACCAAATTGCTGTATGAGTTCTAGCAATCTTGGGGTGGAGGCTTTTGGGTTTTCTATGTAGAGTATCATGTCATCGGCGAAGAGGGAGAGTTTGACTTCTTCTTTTCCAATTTGAATGCCTTTAATGTCTTTTTGTTGTCTGATTGCTGAGGCGAGGACTTCCAGGACAATGTTGAACAGCAGTGGTGAGAGTGGAAATCCCTGTCTTGTTCCTGATCTTAGGGGAAAGGCTCCCAGTGCTTCCCCATTGAGAATGATATTTGCTGTGGGCTTTTCGTAAATGGCTTTTAAGATGTGGAGGAAAGTTCCTTCTATCCCAACACTCTGAAGGGTTTTGATCAGGAATGGATGCTGTATTTTGTCAAATGCTTTCTCTGCATCTAATGAGAGTATCATATGGTTCTTGGTTTTTCTCTTGCTGATATGATGAATCACATTGATGGTTTTACGAGTGTTGAACCAGCCTTGTGTCCCAGGGATAAATCCTACTTGGTCATGGTGAATAATTTTCTTAATGTGTTGTTGGATCCTATTGGCTAGTATCTTTTGAGAATTTTTGCATCCATGTTCATCAGGGATATTGGTCTGTAATTCTCCTTTTTGGTGGGGTCTTTGGTTTCGGAATTAAGGTGATGCTGGCCTCATAGAACGAATTTGGAAGTACTCCATCTCTTTCTATCTTTCCAAACAGCTTTAGTAGAATAGGTATGATTTCTTCTTTAAACGTTTGATAGAATTCCCCTGGGAAGCCATCTGGCCCTGGACTCTTGTGTCTTGGGAGGTTTTTGATGACTGCTTCAATTTCCTCCCTGGTTATTGGCCTGTTCAGGTTTTCTATTTCTTCCTGCTCCAGTTTTGGTAGTTTGTGGCTTTCCAGGAATGCGTCCATTTCTTCTAGATTTCCTAATTTATTGGCGTACAGCTGTTCATAATATGTTTTTAAAATCGTTTGTATTTCCTTGGTGTTGGTAGTGATCTCTCCTTTCTCATTCATGATTTTATTAATTTGAGTCTTCTCTCTCTTCTTTTTAATAAGGTTGGCTAATGGTTTATCTATCTTATTAATTCTTTCAAAGAACCAACTCCTGGTTCTGTTGATCTGTTCCACAGTTCTTTTGGTCTCGATATCATTGAGTTCTGCTCGAATTTTAATTAACTGTCTTCTTCTGCTGGGGGTGGGGTCTATTTGTTGCTTTTTCTCTAGTTCCTTTATGTGTAAGGTGAGCTTTTGAATTTGAGATCTTTCCAGTTTTTGAATGGATGCTTGTATTGCGATGTATTTTCCCCTCAGGACTGCTTTTGCTGCATCCCAAGGATTATGAACGGTTGTATCTTCATTCTCATTAATTTCCATGAATCTTTTTAATTCTTCCTTAATTTCCTGGTTGACCTTTTCATCTTTTAGCAGGATGGTCCTTAACCTCCACGTGTTTGTGGTCCTTCCATACTTCTTGTTGTGATTAAGTTCTAATTTCAAGGCATTATGGTCTGAGAATATACAAGGGACTATCCCGATCTTTTGGTATCGGTTCAGACCCGATTTGTGACCCAGTATGTGGTCTATTCTGGAGAAAGTTCCATGTGCACTTGAGAAGAATGTGTATTCAGTTGAGTTTGGATGTAAAGTTCTGTAGATATCTGTGAAATCCATCTGGTCCAGTGTATCATTTAAAGCTCTCGTTTCTTTGGAGATGTTGTGCTTAGAAGACCTATCCAGGGTAGAAAGAGCTAGATTGAAGTCACCAAGTATAAGTGTATTATTATCAAGGTATTTCTTGAGTTTGGTTATTAATTGGTTTAAATATTTGGCAGCTCCCACATTCGGGGCATATATATTGAGGATTGTCAAGTCCTCTTGTTGGATAGATCCTTTGAGTATGAGATAGTGTCTCTCTTCATCTCTCACTATAGTCTTTGGGGTAAATTTTAATTTATCTGATATAAGGATGGCAACCCCTGCTTTCTTTTGAGGACCATTTGAATGGTAAATGGTTCTCCAACCTTTTATTTTCAGGTTGTAGGTGTCCTTCTGTCTAAAATGAGTCTCTTGTAGACAGCAAATAGATGGGTCCTGCTTTTTTATCCAGTCTGAAACCCTGCGCCTTTTGATGGGGTCATTAAGCCCGTTCACGTTCAGAGTTACTATTGATAGATATGAGTTTAGTGTCATCATATCTATTCAGTCCTTGTTTTTGTGGATTGTTCCACTGAACTTCTTCTTAAAGGGGAATTTTAAGAGTCCCCCTTAAAATTTCTTGCAGAGCTGGTTTGGAGGTTACATATTCTTTCAGTTGCTGCCTGTCTTGGAAGCTCTTTATCTCTCCTTCCATTTTGAATGAAAGCCTTGCTGGATAAAGTATTCTTGGTTGCATGTTCTTTTCATTTAGGACCCTGAATATATCCTGCCAGCCCTTTCTGGCCTGCCAGGTCTCTGTGGAGAGGTCTGCTGTTACCCTAATATTCCTCCCCATAAAAGTCAGGGACTTTTTTTCTCTTGCTGCTTTAAGGATCTTCTCCTTATCTTTGGAATTTGCAAGCGTCACTATTAAATGTCGAGGTGTTGAACGGTTTTTGTTGATTTTAGGGGGGGATCTCTCTATTTCCTGGATCTGAATGCCTGTTTCCCTTCCCAGATTAGGAAAGTTTTCAGCTAGGATTTGTTCAAATACATATTCTGGCCCTCTGTCCCTTTCGGCGCCCTCAGGAACCCCAATTAAACGTAGGTTTTTCTTCCTCAGGCTGTCATTTATTTCCCTTAATCTATCCTCATGATCTTTTAATTGCTTGTCTCTTTTTTCCTCAGTTTCCCTCTTTGCCATCAACTTGTCTTCTATGTCACTCACTCTTTCTTCCACCTCGTTAACCCTCGTCGTTAGGACTTCTAGCTTGGATTGCATCTCATTCAATTGATTTTTAATTTCTGCCTGATTGGATCTAAATTCTGCAGTCATGAAGTCTCTTGAGTCCTTAATGGTTTTTTCTAGAGCCACCAGTAGCTGTAAAATAGTGCTTCTGAATTGGCTTTCTGACATTGAATTGTAATCCATATTGTGTAACTCTGTGGGAGAGAGGGCTGTTTCTGATTCTTTTTTTTGAGGTGAGGTTTTCCTTCTAGTCATTTTGCTCAGTGCAGAGTGGCCAAAGACAAGTTGTATTGGGAAAAGGAGAAAAAGAGAGAGAAGGAAAGAAAAGAGAAAAAGAAAAAAGAGAAAGAAGAAAAAAAGGGGGGAAAAAGAAAGAAAAAGAAAGAAAGGAGAAAAAAGAAAATAGTGCTTCTGAATTGGCTTTCTGACATTGAATTGTAATCCATATTGTGTAACTCTGTGGGAGAGAGGGCTGTTTCTGATTCTTTTTTTTGAGGTGAGGTTTTCCTTCTAGTCATTTTGCTCAGTGCAGAGTGGCCAAAGACAAGTTGTATTGGGAAAAGGAGAAAAAGAGAGAGAAGGAAAGAAAAGAGAAAAAGAAAAAAGAGAAAGAAGAAAAAAAGGGGGAAAAAGAAAGAAAAAGAAAGAAAGGAGAAAAAAGAAAAAAAAAAGGGTGGGGTGGGGGAAGCAATCAGAAATCAAGAAGAAAGAAAAAAGAAGTACAAAACAAAACAAAAACAAAAAACAAAAAACAAAAAACACGGGGGAATCGTGTTTTTTGTTTTTTGTTTTTGTTTTGTTTTGTACTTCTTTTTTCTTTCTTCTTGATTTCTGATTGCTTCCCCCACCCCACCCTTTTTTTTTCCTTCTAGTCATTTAGCTCATTGCAGAGTGGCCAAAAACAAGTTGTATTGGGAAAAGGAGAAAAAGGGAGGAGAGAAAGAAGGAAAGAAAAGAGAAAAAGAAGAAAGGAAGAAAAAAGAAAAAAGAGAAGAAAAAGAGAAAGAAAAAGAAAGAGAGGGGAAAAAAGGGTGGGGGAAGCAACAGAAATCAAAAAGCAAAAAAAAAAAAAAAAGAAAAGAAAAGAAAACCCACGGGGGAGTATCTTCTGATCCTGTGTACTTTAAGTCCCTTGACTTCCCCTGGAACTGGTCCGTATCGCTGGTCTTCTGGGGGAGGGGCCTGCTGTGCTGGTTCTCAGGTGTTAGCACTTGCGGGAGCTGCTCTGCCCCTGCCTGGTGCAGGGCTCAGTGGGGGGTGTTCACCCCGTGAGGCCCCGGGAGGAAGCCACAGTGGCGGGGGCAGCTCTGGGACCCTGGAGTCAGCCCCCGCAGTAGCTCCGGGGCTCTCCGTCTGCAGGGCCTGGGGGCTCCCGGGTGGGGCCGCTGATCTGCTCAGCTCCAGGCAGGAGCGTCCTTGCTGTCCTGGGCCCTCCCGGCCTCTGCCTGTCCCGGGGGGAGGCCGGATCCTGGGCTGTGTCCCGGCGCCCTGTGCTCCGGAGCCTGCGCTGTTGGATTCGCGCTCCCGCCCCGCAGCCCCCTCCGCGGAGCCGCCGCCCGAGCCCCTCCGAGCTGTTCCCGGAACCGCGCCGCCCCCGCCGCGCGGAGCTTCTTCCTCCGTCCGAGCCGCCGCCGCCGAGCTGTTCCCGGAGCCCCGCAGCCCCCTCCGCGGAGCCGCCGCCCGAGCCCCTCCGAGCTGCTCCGGGTCCCGCCGAGCGCTGCAGCCCTTAGGGAGCTCGGCGCACTCTCCGGGGCGCGGTTCCTCTGTTACTGTCCCAGGGAGCCCGAGGGCATCCCCGCCTTTCTGGGGATCCTGCTCCAATTCCCGGGAGGCCTTTCCGCGGGGAAGGTTGGTGCAGCTCCTGCTCCTCCGGACGGGGCTCTCCTGCCCTGGGGACACTCGCCCCGGCCTCAGCCCGGCTCCTCGCGGGGCCCCTCCCCCTCGGAGGCCTTTTGTTTCTTTATTTCTTTTTTCCCGTCTTCCTACCTTGATAGAAGCGCGAACTCTTCTCACTGTAGCGTTCCAGCTGGTCTCTCTTTAAATCTCAGGCCGAATTCGTAGATTTTCAGGATGATTGGATGGTTTTCTAGGTACTTTGTTGAGGACAGGTGACCTGGAGACCCTGCTCTGCCGCCATCTTGCCCCTCCCCCCCGAGATTCTGCATTTCTAAGAAACTCCCAAGTGATGCTGATCTACTGGTTGAGTGACCAACCAGTAGAAATAAGAAATAAGGCTTTATGGTTGTTCAAGCTTTATATTGATATCAGTTTATTATCCAATAATAGTTTGATATTTTAAGTGATGCTTCAAGGTCTTTATAACAGGTACTTAACATTTTTAAATAGGTCTCTATTCTGAATTGTATTCTACCTTATTAAGTTCTTTTGGATTTTCTTCTATGGTTTTACTTATTTTTTTATGTTATTGTTTTAATTCCAGTTAACATACAGTGCTATATTAGTTTCAGGTGTACAATGTAGTGATTCAGCAATTCTATAAATCACCTGGTGCTTATCATAAAAAATGCACTCCTTAATTCCCATCACCTATTTGGCCCATTCCCCTAAACCCCCCTTCTTTTGTGGTTTTAAAACATGTTAAGTTTTTGTATATGTGTCAGATAAGCCTTTACATAAAATAAAAGATAGGATAGGTCAAATTGTGATTTGTAATGATTTTAATTATCTTAAGCTAGGACGCCTGGGTGGCTCAGCAGTTTAGCGCCTGCCTTCGGCCCAGGGCATGATTCTGGAGTCCCTGGATCGAGTCCCACATCAGGTTCCCTGCATGGAGCCTGCTTCTCCCTCTGCTTGTGTCTCTGCCTCTCTCTGTGTCTTTCATGAATAAATAAATAAAATCTTAAAAAAAATAAATGCCCCTCTTGGGTCTGAACTTCTTCCTTCAAACAAATTAGTATAATGTTAAATTAGCAAATATTAATGCATAACACCTTCCTCTTTTGGAATGCTTAGAAAACTACACTTACTTTTCATGGTGTCGATGTTAATTCATTCTCCTCTTAGTAGGCAGCAACTCTCCTTTTGTTTTTAAGCTCAAAGCATACTCACTTTTTCAAGCTTCCAGGATGAATGGAAAATTTGAGCCACATACAAATGCATATTTTATTTTAAATATTTTTGATTTTTTATCAGAGTTAAGATTTTCAATTACAGATTACATCCCTTCCAAACAAATGGAAAAAGGTATTTATTTATTTTATTCCTTTTTTATGGTAAATCGTATTGACTTAAAACATTTGGAATTACTTTACTTATTTTAATGCCTTCCAAAGCATGTGGTATCATCCATTAAAAAACAGATTAAAATCCAAGTTAGCTTGAATTACCAAGGGCAACTGAATATCTTCTGTGGGAAGATGATTCATTTACTCTGAAGAAAATATGTGAAGGTTAATAATTAAATACAAAGAAGGGAGGGAGAGCAGAATCATGTGAAGCATTGAACTAGATGCTTTTTAATAATTGAATTATAGATAATGCAATTTATGTATTTTTACTTATGTTTATCTCTCATTCATAATCTTTAAAATTTAAGATCAATCTCATATTAGGAGAAATTAGTATATTGCTGTAACCGATATTATAAAATTGCACTTTATTATATATAATTGTGCTTATTAGTGAAGAAACAACATGTATAAAATGTACATTTTTTACAAAATGTACAAATACGCCAAATGGACAAATGTACCAGTATATAAAATACTGTTATAATTTCTTGTTATTTTGTACCACCAAAATTTCTAGATTTTTTTATATATAAAATAAGGAATAGTTCACAATATACTCTTAAGTATAATCATAAAAAATTTAATGCCATAAAAGGTTTTAGGATTTGTGTACTGCTGTCTTCCATTCTTTAGACCAGGAATCTGAGTATTAGAATTATAGGATTGAGAGGCCAAAAAGAAACCCATACCTATATGGTCAATTAATCTATGACAAGGAGAAAGTATAGTGGGGAAAGGCAGTCTTTTCAATAAACAAACAAAAACGCCTCAAAATAGATTAAAGACCTAAATGTGTTAGACATGAAAGTATAAAACTCTGAAAAGAAGAAATAGTAATTTTTTGGACATTGGTCTTAGCAGTGTATTTATCGATGTGTCTCCTCAGGCAAGGAAAACAAAAGTAAAAATAAACTGTTGAGATGGCACCAAAATAAAAGGCTTTTCCACAGTGAAGAAAATCATGAAGCAGAAAAGCAGCCACTGACTGGAAAAGATATTTGCAAATGATATATCTAATAAGGGATTAATATCCAGAATATATGAAATTACACAGCCCAACACACACACACACACACACACACACACACACAAAACCCCCAGACAATCCAATTAACAAATGAGCAGAGGTTGATAAGTTCTTTATATATTTTGGATATTAACCCTTATTTGGTATTTCAGTTGCAAATATCTTCTCCCATTCTGATAGTTGCCTTTTGGTGTTGTTGATTGTTTCCTTCAGTGTGCAGAAGTTGTTTATCTTGGTGAAGTCCCAGTGGTTCATTTTTGCTTTTGTTTCCCTTGCCTCAGGAAATGTATCTAGTAAGAAGTTGCTATGGCCAATGCCAAAGAGGTTACTGCCTGTGTTCTTCTCTCGGATTTTGATGTTTTCCTGTCTCACATGTAGGTTTTTAATCCATTTATAATTTCTTTTTGTGTATGATGTAAGAAAGTAGTCCAGTTTCATTCTGCATGTTGCTGTCCAGTTTTCCCAAGACCATTTGTTGAAGAGACTTTTTTCCATTGGATATTCTTTCCTCCTGCAAAATCTATAAAGAATATCAAACTCAACACTCAAAAAACAAATAATCCTGTTAAGAAATGGGTAGAAAACATAATTAGACATTTTTCCAAAGAAGACATTCAGATGGCTAATAGACACATGAAAAAATGCTCAGCATGACTCATCATTAGGGAAATACAAATCAAAACTACAATGAGATACCACTTCACACCTGTCAGAATGGCTAAAATTAACACGTAGGAAACAGGTGTTGGCAAGGATGCAGAGATAGGGGAACCCACTTACACTGTGGTGGAAATGTAAACTGGTATAGTCACTCTGGAAACAGAATGGACGTTCCTCAAAAAGTTAAAAATAGAACTACCCTGAGATACCTGGGTGGCTCATTACGTTAAGCATCTGCTTTGGGCTCAGGTCATGATCCCAGGGTCCTGATCAAGTCCCTCATCAGGCTCCTTGCCCAATGGGGAGCCTGCTTCTCCCTCACCCTGCTGCTCTCCCTGCTTGTACGCTCTCTTTCTGACAAATAAAAAAAAATCAACAGGTTTTATACAATAAATAAATAAAACTACCCTATAACCCAGCAGTTGAGCTATAGGTATTTACCATAGGTTACAAAAATGCTGATTTATAGGGGCACATACACCCCGATATTTATAGCAGCATTATCAACAGTAGCCAAATTATGGAAGGAGCCATCAAATGCTGGATGGATAAAGACAATGTGGAACATTACTCAGCCATAACAAAGAATGAAATCTTGCCATTTGCAGTGTCATGGATGGAACCAGAGAGGATTATGCTAAGCAAAATAAGTCAGTCAGAGAAAGACAAATACCATATGATTTCCCTCATGTGGAATTTAACAAACAAAACAGATGAATGTAGGGGGTAGGAACAAAAAAGAGAGTGAGGCAAACTGTAAGAGAGACTCTTGAGAACAAACTGAGGGTTGATGGAGGGAGGTGGGCAGGCGGATGTGTTAAATGGGTGATGGGTATTAAGGGAGGGCACTTGTGATGAGCATTTGGTGTTGTATGTAAGTGATGAATCACTAAATTCTGCTCCTGAAACTAATATTGCACTATATGTTAACTAACTAGAAGTTAATCTTCTTAAAAGATTTATTTATTTATTTTAGAGAGAGAGAAAGAGAGCATGGGGAAGAGGGACAGAGGGAGAGGGAGAGAGAAACAATCTCAAGCTGACTCTGCTGAGCATGGAGCTCATTGCATGGCTCAGTCCTATAAACTCCAGGACCATGACTTGAACCCAAATCAAGAGTCGGATGCTCAACCAACTCAGCCACCCAGGAGCCCCACTAACTAGAATTTAAATGAAAATTTGAAACAAAAAAAAAAAAAGAAAATTTGAAACATTACAAAAAATGAACAGAAGACCTAAACAGACATTTTTCCAAAAAAGGACATACAGATGTCCCAACAGACACATGAAAAGATGCTAAGCATCACTCATCATCAGGGAAATGCAAAACCACAATGAGATATCACCTCATATCAGTCAGAATGGCTAGAATGAGAAAGATAAGAAATAGTAAATGTTGGCAAGGATGTGGAGACACAAAAACCTCTTATGCACTGTTGGTGGGAATGTAAATTGGTGTGGCCACTGTGGAAAACACTATGCAGGTTCATCAAAAAATCAAAAAAATAAAAATTCTTTATGATCCAGTAATTCCGCTTTTGTGTATTTACCAAAAGAAAACAAAAATGCTAATTCGAAAAGATAATCCATCTCTATGTTTATTGTATTGTCAAGATATGGAAGCAACCTAAATATCCATTGATAGATGAATGGATAAAGGTGTGTATGTGTGTGTGTGTGAGAGAGAGTGATGGAATATTTGCCATAAAGAAGAATGGGATCTTTTCTTTTGTGACAATATGGATGGACCTTGAGGGTATTATGGTAAGTGAAATAAGTCAGAGAAAGACAAATACAAGATTTCGCTTGTATGTGGAATTCAATAAACAAATGAACAAACATAAAAACAGACTCTTAAATACAGAAATCAAACTGATGGTGGCTGCCAGAGGGAAGATAGGTTTGGGGATGGGTGAAATAAAGGCGACTAAGGGGTACAAACTTCCAGTTATAAATAAGTCACAGAGATGAGAAGTACAGCCTAGGGAATATAGTCAGTAATATTGTATGGTGGCAGATGGTCACTATACTTATCATGGTGAGCATTGGGCACTGTACAGAAATGATGAATCAATATATTTTACACCCGAAACTAACACAACATTGTAATTCTACTTCAGTAAATAAAACCCCCCCACTTTTCAAGAATTTACTACATACCAGGTGTTGATGTTGTAGACATTAGTTAATGGAGATGATGAAGACATGGTCTTTTTGTTCAGAACTTTACAAAGTAAATCTGTTGCCGGTTTCTGGCTATTGCATTAAAATAGATATTTAATATATGTTTATAATACTAAATTTTGCTGTTGAGATATATCATTCTTCATGGTCATGTTTGTAAGCTAAGTTTTAATGTTTACCTTCTGGTATTAAAGTTGTCATTGAAAATTCATTTCTGCTAGTTGAAATAACTTATTTTAAAAACAATCATTTTTGGAATCTTTCTCAGCGTGAAGTTTTAGAATATTTCTCATTAGTTTAAATGTAATGCTTTTGTTTTTACAGTTTGATTTGTTTTAGATACATCATTAATATAACTCTGAAGCTCTGGTAGTTTTTTTTTTTTTCCCTAAGAGAGTGAGAGAGGGCTCGAGGGCTTTGAGGGGCAGAAGGAGAGGGAGATAGAGAACCTTAAGCAGGCTCCATGCTTAGCAGGAGCCCACCTCCTCCATCTCATGACCCTGAGATCATGACCTGAGCCCAAATCAAGAGTGGAATGCTTAACCAACTGAGCCATCCTGGTGCCCCTGAAGCTCTAATAGTTTTTGTCCTATGGAAATGTTAACCAAAAGTATTTGTTAAAGATTTATTTATTTACTTGAAAGAGCAGGAGAGAGAGAGCATGTGAGTGGGGTGAGGATCAGAGGGAGAGAATTTCCAAGCAGATTCTACACTGAGCATTGAGCCTGACTCAATCTCACTACCCGTGAGGTCATAACTGGAGCTGAAACCAAGAGTCATATGCTCAATGGATTGAGCCATCCAGGCTCCTCCCAAATGTATTTTTTTAACAGACAGTATGGTTAAAAAAACAAAACAAAACAAAACAGACAGTATGGTACAAAGATAAATTTCATTATTTTTCATATTTGTTTTTAGGTGCTGTTGATATTATTTGAAAATTATATTGGTAAGACTTATGTCAGTAGGATCTCATTCTTTAATTGCTTTTTTATTTATTTGACCTATTACTTCCAAATTATCTTCTCTGCCAGCAGCCAAGTGGTGCTGATAAATACAAAGGGAAATGTTTTTCTTTCTCCTAGATCTTTTTATAAACCAAGGGGGCTCTTTAAAGTTACGTCTATACTTTTCAGTCTGGTTAATTAATGAATGAAAGAAGGAAACACCACAAGTAATCTGGTTTTGCTTTGTGGCACAGACCCAAGTGTTTTTCAGCCAGACCTAGTAAAATGAGGTCTTGTTGATAGAGGCTTGAAGTGGAACTACTAAAAAATAAGATCTAATATTTTAGTGAGTTGTTAGTATGTGCATAACATTGTACTGTAATGATTTTCAAGCATTATCAGATATAATCCTCAGAGTATCCCTGTGAGATAGGTACTGTAATTATTTTACTTTTATAGATGAGGAAAACTAGTCTGGAGATTAAGTAATCTACCCAAATTTACCCATGTTGTAGGTGGAAATCTAGGAGTCTGAGTGTATCCAACATCAAAAAATGTTTATTTAATCAAATCACCTCTTGGAAATAATGTTATGTGTTTCTGCTAAGGAATTGTTAGGCTTCCTTCACTTGCTTAGTTTTTTATTTTAAACTATATTTGTTCTATGGCATATGCATATATTTACTTTCTGTGTATATCTAAACAGTACATAATTAGCTCATATATATTTGCATTTTAATTACGTTTCTTATATGGAGAAATTTACTGAAAAATTTGAAATAATAAACCTTAGGCACCATGACATTTCTAAATACTTGATTTGTAAATCATTTAGAAAATACTCAATATCTATTACATGCCAAACACTGTGTCCTGAGTACCAGTTATGCACTGGTGGATAAGACAGATATTGATATTCATACCCTCATGGGGCTCACAGTCATGGCACTCTTTCAATATTGAGTATCTTAAGAGTTCTGCTTTGTAAGTCTTGTATGATTCTTAAATGTAAATACTTTACAGTTTATGACTTAATATTTGATTTATACCTCACTCTTAGAAATAATATGATGGTTTGCAATAAAAGTAATCAATAAAAAAACCTTCAAATATCCAGTTAATAGAAGAACACAAGCCATATAATGGGTCTGGTAGGGGAACAATTAAGCAGAAAACTCAGACTCAAGTCAATTGCTATAGTTTATTAAAAATTTAGGTCTCAGCCTCCTGCCAGATAAGGAATGTATTTGTACAAGAAGATTGCTGTTTCCCTAGGCTTTGGAGATCATTCAATATTGCATTAATTGAACCTTGAGTGTAATACGCTCTGTTATGTATTGTGCACAGAGCATAAACTTTGTAGGACAGACCCTTTAATCCCCAATTCCTTTACTAGCTGTGGAACTTTGTGCTAATTTAACCTGTCTATATGGCTACTACATAGAGTAGAGTAGATAAAATGAGAATTGTGTATATTGCCCAGCATAGCTCCTCATGTGAAGTAGGTTTCCTTCATTTGGTTATTAAACATGTAGATGGCCAAAGATACTTTGTTGTGAAAATTATATCCTAATTCATATAGAAGCCTTGTATTGGTCAGCCACAGGATTATCTGTAGGTAGGTAGCAAACTTCCTTTATTAAAGAGTATCATCTATTTAAAAGTCTAACAGTTGCTCAGTTGAAATTCCAGATTCCTATTGTAATACAGAGGAGACGGCTTTAAACCACAGGGTACTAATTATCTCCTTAGCAACAAAATAACTTTAGTATGATTCCTATCATATTAAACACTTCAGTTTTTTGCAGGAATACTCTCTCAATGGTCCAATCAGAGGTAATTTATACACATTATAAATTTTTCAAGTCTTCAAATTCATCTCCACATTTTCTTAGTTGGTGAATTTCCTTTACAGTTCATTTAGTAAACAAATTATCAATTGGGAACTTCCTAATCTTTCCACTTACAAACTTAACTACCCTTAAAACTATTGGATCATTCAGGGCTCTTACAAGAAGATGTGTCTTTCCACTTATCAAAGGCCACCTATTCTCTGAAGGAAATAAAAAATATACTTTTTTTTTTTGTTAATTAATTTTCTTGCTTACACCTTGTACCATCAACATAAAAGTATATGCTAGTGTTTATTATTTGAAAACAATCAAAACTCCCACAGTACTCCCAGCAGTTGACTGCTTTTTCTGCTTGCCTACAAACCAAAATCTCTTAGGGGACTACTTAATGCTGTCTTGCCTTCCTCACCTTCCTTTAATCCTTCAAACCCCCATTCTAGCTTCCTGTCTCATCTCTTCATTCACATTGCTCTTTACCAAAATCACCATGATCTCAGTGTTTCCAGATATGGTCAGTTCTTCCTTAACATTATCTATTTGACCTCTGTTAACTGACTGAGCCACCCAGGTGCTCTGGGTGCAGAGTTTTATAAGTTCTTTATATATTCTGTTTTTAAAAGGATTGTTTTGGGCAGCCCAGGTGGCTCAATGGTTTAGCGCCGCCTTCAGCCCAGGACATGATCCTGGAGAGCCAGGATCGAGTCCCATGTTAGGCCTCCTGCATAGAGCTTATTTCTCCCTCTGCCTGTGTCTCTGCCTCTCTCTCTCTCTGTCTCTCTCTCTCTCTCTCTGTGTCTCTCTTCAATCAATAAATAAAACCTTAAAAATAAATAAAAAATAAAAGGATTGTTTTGGCCTTCTGAATTTTTTTAAAAAAATGATTTATTTATGTATTTATTCATTTATTTAAGTGATCTCTACACCCAGTGTGGGGCTTGAATTCATGATCCTGAGATCAAGAGTCACTTTGCTCTTCTGACTGAGCCAGCAGGTGACTCAGTTTTTTATATATGCTGACTCTGTATCTGGTAAGTCATTTGCAAATATCTTCTTCCATTCCGAAGATTGCCTTATAATTTTGTTGATTGTCCCCTTTGCTTTGTAGAAGCTTTTTATCCTCATAAATTCCAATAGTTCATTTTTGCTTTTGTTTCCCTTGCCTCGGGGTACGTATTTAGAAAAAAGTTCCTGGGCAGCCTGGGTGGCTCAGCGGTTTAGCACCGCCTTTAGCCCAGAGCCTGATCCTGGAGACCCATAATCAAGCCCCACGTCAGGCTCTCTGCATGGAGCCTGCTTCTCCCTCTCCCTCTGCCTGTGTCTCTGCCTCTCTCTCTCTCTCTCTCTCTCTCTCTGTGTGTGTGTCTCTCGTGAATAAATAAAATCTTGAAAAAAAAAGAATAAAGTTCCTACAGCCAATGTCAAAGAGGTTGCTTCTTGTGTTCTCTAAGATATTTATGTTTCAGATCTTCCACTTAGGTCTTTATTATGTCTTGAATTTCTTTTTGTGTATTGTGTAGGAAGTTGTCCAGTCTCATTCTTTTGCATGTCGCTGTCCAGTTTTCTCAATACCATTTGTTGGAAATCCTTTTTCCCATTGGATATTCTTTCCTGCTTTGTCCAAGATTGACTGTTTAATTTTGGGTTCATTTCTGGGTTTTCTGTACTGTTCTGTTGGCCTGTGTGTCTCTTGTGCCATTACCATACTGTTTTGATCACTACAGATTTGTAATATAACGAAGTCTGGAATTTGATGCCTCCAACTTTGCTTTTCTTTTTCAAGCCTACTTTTGCTATTTAGGGAATTTTGTGGTTCCATACAAATTTTAAGATAGTTCTCCTTCTGTGTAAAATTCTGGTGGTAATTTCATAGTTATTGCATTATTGCTTTGGGTAGTATAGATGATATAATAAAACAATATTTGTTTTTCCAATCCATGAGCATGGAATATCTTTCCATTTTTTGTGTCATCTTCAATTTCTTTCATCAGTGTTTTAGTTTTCGGAGTACAGACCTTTTACCTCTTTGGTTAGGCTTATTCCTAGGTATCTTATGCTTTTTGGTGCATTTGTAAATAGGATTGATTCCTTGCTTTCTACTTCTTCTTCTTTTTTTAAAAAAGATTTATTTATTTATTCATGAGAGACACAGACTGAGAGAGAGAAGCAGAGACATAGGCAGAAGGAGAAGCAGGCTCCTCACAGGGAGCCTGATGTGGGACTTGATCCTGGATCCCAGGATCACGACCTGAGCCAACGAAGGCAGGTGCCCAACTGCTGAGCCACCCAGGCATCCCTCTACTTCTTTTTTTAAAAAGATTTTTTTTTTCTTTATTCATGAGAGACACACAGAGAGAGGCAGAGACATAGGCAGAGAGAGAAGCTGACTCCCTGCAGGGAGCCCTAGGGTCATGACCTGAGCCAAAGGCAGCGGATTAACCACTGAGTCACCTAGGTGCCCCCTTGCTTTCTCCTTCTGTTGCTTCATTATTCTTGTATAGAAATGCAACAGATTTATGTACATTTATTTTATATCCTTCAGGTCAGTTTCTGTGGTAGTTAGGATGATTTGATAGTTATCAGTTGTGTTTGTGGGGCAATATGTTCATCCCATTCCACTGCCATCTTCCTTCTCTCATATACTATGTTAAATGTTATTTCCCTATTATTTTTCAATCAATGCATGACTTATAAAAATATTCTAAGACTATATCAAGTTATTTAGAAATGTTAGGAATTATGCCATCATCACTTATTACAATTTCAACATAGTGTTGCAGTATAGGCTGTGAAAAAATAGTGAATCTTGGGAAGTATACCTAGATCATTTATCATACTTCATAGGTGGATCCACTCTGTATATTCACAACTCAAAAATTTTTCATTAAGTTCTGTTAAATTCTTATGTAGTTATTAACTTCTTGTGTGAAAATTGAACTGTGTCATAGTCCAAAGGAGACGATTCATGTTTATAAGAGAGCATTTTTGAGGGGCATGAAGGAAGAAAAGAGGGAGAATGGGAAAGAAGAGGGGGAGATGACAGAATTCTGAGGAGACATTTAGAAAACCAAAGAATTGTAATCTTCGAGAAAGAATATTAAGAAATAAAATGAACTGTTCTTTGTTCCCATCCTGCCTAAATTTTGAACAAAATGTTTTCTGAGGAATGGCATTTGCAATTCTTTAAAAATATACGACAGCAGATTTTGTTGATTTTGTAAAGTATTTTAATTTTTAAAAAAGATTTTGTTTATTTGAGAGAGAGAGAGTGCAAGTGACTGATACAAACAGGGTGGATGAAAAAAAAAACAAAAAACAAACAAAAAACAAACAGGGTGGATGGACAGAGGGCGAGGAAGAAGCAGACTCCCTGCTGAGCAGGGAGCCAAATGTGAGGTACCATCCCAGGACCCTGGGATTATGACTTGAGCCAAAGGCAGACACTTAACCGACTGAGCCACCTTTCTTGATTATTTTTTTTAACATGTTATTTATTTATTCATGAGAGACAGAGAGAGAGGCAGAGACACAGGCAGAAGGAGGAAAAATAGGTTCCATGCTGGGAGCCCAACGTGGGACCAATCCTGGGACTTGGATCAGGCCCTAAGCCAAAGGTGCTGAGCCACCCAGGTGTCCCCTTTCTTGATTTTTTTATTTTTATTTTATTTTTTCTTTCTTTCTTGATTTTTTAAAACAGCACAAAGTTGTAAAGTTTGTCTGCTTTAAACTTAAAATAGTTAATAAAGTAAACTGTTAACTGGTGGAATTTGTTTTCTGGTAGAGAGAATTCTGGAATCTGTAAAACATGGGGTTATAATGTCAAGTTAAATAGCTCCAAGCTCCCAATGAGCACTGATGTCTGTCACTGAGTGAAATGAAGAAAAATATGGGCAGCCCAGGTGGCTCAGTGGTTTAGCGCCGCCTTTGGCCCAGGGCCTGATCCTGGAGACCCAGGATCGAGTCCCGTGTCGGGCTCCCTGTATGGGGCCTGCTTCTCCCTCTGCCTGTGTCTCTGCCTCTTTCTCTCTCATGAATAAATAAATAAAATATTAAAAAAAGAAAAATACAATCACAGAATGATAAGTAGAGAAGAACTAATTGCTAATATTTTTTGCCATTTGATTAAAAATGTAAGTTTTTTCTTGACCTATTTGACATTATCATTTAACAAAATTAAGTTGTGATTAAATTGATATGGTTAAGCATGTGTCTGTATTTGATTTTAACATGGAGGTATCAAAGAAGTTGTGTTTTTTCCACATCCTCTTCATTAAAATAGAACATAGATATTCTATTTAAAAATATTAACCAATGGTAATATCGTTTGAAGGTTATGTGATAAAAGTTGTCAGATTGCAAGTGGTTTATTTTCTTACTGCAAAATAGTGGTGCCAGAGCAGAGATATTACTTGGCTTTGTCCTGCAGTTATGTTTAAAATGCCTTATATTTATCATTTTTAAAAATGTATTACAATAGGGAAATATTATTGTGTTTTTATAAAGACAAATTCTTTCTTTGTATCTTTCTTAAGGATTTTTTTATTTACTTGAGAGAGAAACAGCAGGGTGGAAAGGCAGAGGGAGAGAGGAATTTAAGTAGACTCTTCATTGAGCACACAGCCCAATGCGGGGCTTCATCTTATGATCCTGAGATCAGAACCTGAGCTGAAACCAAGAATCAGATGCTTAACTGACTGTGCCACCCAGATGCTGCAAGCCAAATTCTTTAGAAAAGGAAGGACTATTTGTCAAAATGGAATTCTCAGACCTGCTTTTGATTACAGAGATAATTAAATTTCCATATAAAGGTGTGTCTATCTCTGAGCTATTTTTTTTATATGGGTATTTGACTGTTGCAACAATATTGGTTTTTTAAACAGTAAAAAAGTTATTGTGTAATTTTCTTCATCTTAAGTTTGACATGGTGATTTGTGGATTTATTAAAATGTGTACGTTTTTAGTACATTTACTTACTTTCTTAAAAAATAAACTCAACATTTTAGTTGAGGTTACATGGAATCTTAATATTAGAATGGTATTTTTTAAATTCTATTTTTTCTTGGTTATTGCTGACATGGTAAGATGCTATTCATTTTGTATCTGGAAATCTTGTGTAAATCTTCTTAGTCTCAATCACTTGCTTATTCTACTGATTCTCTTATGTAAATGATCATATCATTTTCAAATAATGATAGTTTTAACATCTGTGTTTCTAATCCTTAATCCTCTCATTTCTTTATAACATTGGCCAGGATCTGCAATACTATGGTGATAGCTGGTTGCTCTGTCCTTATTTTGGTTTTACCAGAAATGAATTAATGTTATTCCATTAAGTATAATATTTTCTATAAGGGTTTGAACATTTATCAAGTATTACAGTTTTCTAGAATTTAAAAAATTATCTTAAATAGATGTCAGACACGAAATATTTTTGCATCGATTGTAATTTAATCTAATAGTTTATTATATGGCAGTTTACACTAATAGATTTTCTGATGTTGACTCAATCTTGTATTGATGTGATAATTCCTTTTTGGTAATGATTATTTTAATACCTTATATTTCATTTGGTTGCCCTGATATTAACCCTATGTTCATATATACCTGCTCTCATTACTTTAGTAGTATTGTCTCAAGGAGATGCAGAGTAGAGGCAAAACCAAAACATAAACCTTGTTTTTCCCCTAACTATTCCTTTTACTGATGCGTCCGAATAACTTTTGTATTAGACTTCAACTCCATGTCCCCTCACACAGCCATTAGTTTGTTTCTTCACAGGGGGTTTTCAAGGATTTTTTTTTTTTAAGATTTTATTTCTTTATTCATGAGAGACACAGAGAAAGAGAGGCAGAGACAGGCAGAGGGAGGAGAAGCAGGCTCCATACAGGGAGCCCGATGTGGGACTCCATCCTGGGACTCCAGGATCACTCCCTGAGCCAAAGACAGATGATCAACCACTGAGCCACCCAGGCGTCCCATAAGGATTTTTATATTAGTTTTTTTAGGCCTGTGTTTTCCTCTAGAATTAATTTCAGAGAAGAAGTTTAGTAATTGTGCTACTTTTCCATCATTGACAAAATCTTTAGAAGTCTTGCTTAGGTATTTATATATAAACTTCTGTTTGGGGCAGCCCGGGTGGCTCAGAGGTTTAGCGCCACCTTCAGCCCACGGCGTGATCCTGGAGATCCGGGATGAATAAATAAATAAATGAATGAATAAAATGAATAAATGAAATCTTTAAAAGAATTTTAAAAATAAACTTATGTTTGTTTTTTTTTAAGATTTTATTTATATTTTATTTATTTATTTATTTATTTATTTATTTATTTATTTATTCCTGAGAGACACAGAGACAGAGGGGCAGAGACATAGGCAGAGAGAGAAGCAGGCTCCATGCAGGGAGCCTGACACGGGACTCAATCCCGGGACTCCAGGAGTACACCCTGGGCCGAAGGCAGATGCTTAACCACTGAGCCATCCAGGGATCCTCTATATAAATTTCTGTTGAGCCAGATTCTCTTTCTCTGCATTTGTACAATTTAGTTTTTTTTTTTTAAGATTTTTTTTATTTATTAGAGACACACAGAGAGAGAGAAAGAGGCAGAGACACAGGCTGAGGGAGAAGCAGACTCCATGCAGGGAGCCCGACGTGGGACTCGATCCTGGGTCTCTAAGATCACTGTACTGAAGGCGGTGGTAAACCACTGAGCCACCTGGGCTACCCTATAATTTAGTTTTTGAACCTTTATAAATTTTCTCAACATATTTAATCTTCTTAATTGTTCAACATTTCCAAAATATTTTTGATTCTTTATTCTGCAATCTGGCATATTAGCAATTATCCCTTCCAAATTTCATAAGCATACCATTTATGTCTCCATTTAAGTCTTTACTCTAAAGATTGTGTTTTTCAGTGTTTTATCAACGTATTCTAGTGAGACCTTATTCACTTGATAATAGCACTAGAAAAGTAGTTTGTGAACTAGCTATAAACAATCCCAAAATTATCAAGGTCAGTGCTTCTCAAACTGTAATGTGCATACAGACTACCTAGGAATCTTGATAAAATGCAGATTCTGATTTAGTATGTCTGGGGAGGAGCCTGAAATTTTGCTTTTTCTAACAATCTTTTCTGTGAAGTTGATGGTGGTGGTCCACAGAACACGCTCTGAACAATAAGGATCTAGGCACATTTCTCAATCTCAATGAAAATAATCAAAAACAAGACTATAAATAACTTTTTCAAGAATAAGATATGAGTAAAGGTTTTTCCTGATTTCCCTATTTGGTAAGACCAATAAAAATTAATTTTCCGTAAACACCAGAACAAGCTGCCTACTAGTATCTGTATGTTGCCTAGGCTCCTGAAAGCATTTTTGAAGATGCAACTTTTGGTAACAATGATAGTAGTAATGAGTCTTATTTTGGACCAGCAAGGTTTCTGCCTGGTTTTCAACATACCAACAAATTAGACCAAAAGAACTTTGAAACTCTCTTTCACTTCTTTGCATCTATTTACTTGCACGTTTCTAGGTTTCTGGTTATGATGCAAATGTGGAGGAGTGCTTGATAATACAGATAAGATTGATTAAAAAAATCTAGATAATGGTAAGTAGCTGCTTCTGAAGTGTTTTAGGGTACTTGTAAACAGTTTCCACATATTTTAGAAATTCCATGCAGGGTTATTTTTACTTAGCTAAATTTATTTCAATTATTTATCAAAAAATACTTCTAAGAAAATAATAGAATAAGCAAAATTTTGTCTTCCATGTCAGTATCCGTGTGATCCAAATATCTGATTAAGATTTAAATGTTAGGGGCAGGGAAAAAAAAAATAAATGTTAGGGGCAGGGATCTCTGGGTGGCGCAGTGGTTTGGCGCCTGCCTTTGGCCCAGGGCACGATCCTGGAGACCCTAGATCAAATCCCACGTCGGGCTCCCGGTGCGTGGAGCCTGCTTCTCCCTCTGCCTATGTCTCTGCCCCTCTCTCTCTCTGTGTGTGACTATCATAAATAAATAAAAAATTAAAAAAAAATGTTAAGGGCAGCCCGGGTGGCTCAACAGTTTAGTGCTGCCTTCGGCCCAGGGTATGATCCTGGAGACCTGGGATCGAGTCCCATGTCGGGCTCCCTGCATAGGGCCTGCTTCTCCCTCTGCCTATGTCTTTGCCTCTCTCTATTTGTGTCTCTCATGAATAAATAAATAAAATCCTAAAAAAAAAAAAAAAAGATTTAAATGTTTAGAACAGTTCTTCAAGATATCTGTTTCTGGGGCACCTGGGTGGCTCAGTTGGTTAAGCATCCCATTCTTAATATTGGCTCAGGTCATGATCTCAGGGTTGTGAGAATGAGCTCCGTGTGAGTGGGAAATATCAGAAAGGGAGACAGAACATGAGAGACTCCTTACTGTGAGAAACGAACAAGGGGTGGTGGAATGGGAGGTGGGCAGGGGGTGGGGGTGACTGGGTGACAGACACTGAGGGGGGCACTTGATGGGATGAGCACTGGGTGTTATGCTATACGTTGGCAAATTGAACTCCAATAAAAAAAATAAAAATAAATAAATGAATGAAATGACATGACAAGACAGCTACCTGCCTCCTGAAAGTAATTAATAGTGCTGGGTTAAAAGATACATATTGCTAAAGGCATTACTAAGATGATAATTAGGAAGCCATAGGTACTAACCAGCCTGAGGGTTTCTGACAAAATTTGTTTTGACAGTTGCTTAGGCCTTGGGGGCAAGAGATAAAACCTGTGATTTTTTCCAGTATTGGCATTCAAAAAAGATAATGTGACAAAATGTTGCCTGGGTGGCTTAGTTGGGTATCTCCCTTCGGCTCAGGTCATGATCTTGGGAGCCTCAGATCGAACCCCATCTCGGGCTCCCTGCTCAGTGGGGTGTCTGCTTTTCCTCCTCCCTCCTCATGCTCATGCTCTCTTTCAAATAAATAAATAAATAAAATATTTTAAAATAAGATAATGTGACATGAAGCTAGGACATCAGAGGGTTTTGTGATATACAAAAAAGGACAAGGAAACTTGCCTTGTTTGACTTTGACATTAAGTGAAAAGCAAAACAACAAAAACAAACAAACAAAAAACATAAAGCACTCCCCTAGGTAAAACCTCACATTAACCATCTCCAGCCTGGGCTTAATTATTTATTACATATTTTTTGTGTGTATTTTATAAACCTTACACATAGAATTTAATGAATGTATAACCAGATTGGTAGTGTTTCCAGCTGACTGAAAGGAGCAAAAGTATTCCTCTGGAAGAGTGCATCTTCAACTTCAAATTCCCATGTTCTGTAGAATATGAGCTCACCATTAAATTTCAAAACATCCCACACAAAATCCTACAAAAAAATGAAGGCTCAACAGAGATAATAGAGAACAGACTAAGAGATGACATTTTTAAAGATATATTTTAAAATAAAATCTTTTTGTTCATTTATTTTAGATAGGGGTGAGGAGGGGCTGAGGGAGAGAGAAAAAAAGAATCTCAAGCAGACACTCTTCCTGAGCATTGAGTCCCACATAGGGCTTGATCTCATAACCCTGAGATCATGTCCTGAACTGAAACCAAGGGTCATATGCTCAACTGACAGCCACCGAGGCACCCCAAGAACACAAAAAGACTTTAGACATAGACTAAAAATAAACACTTTTGGTAATGTTTAAAAATTAAAAATGAAATGTCTTGAGTAAAGGACTATAAAGAGGCTATAAAAAGGATGAAGCATACTTTTAAAAATAAAATTATCTAGAAGTTAGTTTATAATGACTAAATTTAAAAACTTAGTGATCAGACTTTTGAACATATTGGAGGCAACTGAAAGATAATTAATTAATGAAGAAATTACCTGAAATTCAGCATAGTAAGACAAAGAGAAATTAAGAAAAGGAAGGTAAAACACAGAAGGTCTGATGTTAGTGTAATGGCATTTCTGAAAGAGAGGTGAAAGAAAGTGGGTGAAAGGAGGAAACATTTGAATACATGAAACCTGAAGTTTTGCAAAATGGAAGAAAGACAACAATTCTTAAAGAGCCCAGCACTTTTCAATTAAAATAAAAAGAGATATACACTTAAACCTTGTGGTGATGCATTGAACATCACAGGAAAAGCAAAAGAGAAAACACCTGGAGTAAAAAGAGGTACAAAACACCAGTGATTAGATTTATTGCTTATTTCAGTAATACATCAATGGAAGCTAGAAGGTAGTAGACCAATATCTTCAGTATCTGATTTAAAAAAAATCATTATCAGCTAAGAACTGTATAGTCAATAAAACTATTTTTTAAAAGGCTAGGACAAGATAATATGTATAGACACAACAACTAAGATTATTTATCATCCATTGAGTCATGTTAATGAAAATTTTAAAGGGAATACTTTGGTCAGAGGGAAAATGATCTGAAGTTATCTGAGATTTGAGAACAGATGAAAAGGGTAGAAGTACTATCTGGTTAAAATCAAAACATTTATTTATTTATTTATTTATTTATTTATTTATTTTTAAATACCTTTTTATTTTTTTACTTTTTTTTTAAATTTTTATGTATTTATGATAGTCACACACACACAGAGAGAGAGAGAGGCAGAGACATAGGCAGAGGGAGAAGCATGCTCCATGCACCGGGAGCCCGACGTGGGATTCGATCCTGGGTCTCCAGGATCGCGCCCTGGGCCAAAGGCAGGCGCTAAACCGCTGCGCCACCCAGGGATCCCAATCAAAACAGTTATTATTATTTTTTTTTATGATAGTCACAGAGAGAGAGAGAGAGAGGCAGAGACACAGGCGGAGGGAGAAGCAGGCTCCATGCACCGGGAGCCTGATGTGGGATTCGATCCCGGGTCTCCAGGATTGTGCCCTGGGCCAAAGGCAGGCGCCAAACCGCTGCACCACCCAGGGATCCCCCCAATCAAAACAATTATTAACTATATTATGTGCAAAGCTAGTTTAAAGAAAATATAATAAAATTAAAATACCAGACTATTGCCATAACTTACAAGGAAGTTGTGATCTGAGTTAATATTCTATGATGCTTGTGTTTTCAGGAGGAAGTAAGATGCTTACCTTTAGATTGTAAGCATATATGATAAAATGTCTAAGGAAAGCGCTAAAAGATTAAAGAAAAGTATTCTAAAATAAGGGGAAAAGCCATGAGGGAAAAGTCCATCAAAATGGATGGATGATAAAGGAAGCATTTACACATTGGTAGAGTAAGGACCTCTGAAGAACAACTCCATACAAGAAATGAGAATACTAGAAAAATTGCCAAACTTAACTTTTTCACAAGTTTGAAAATTGACAAAAGTCTTGCAACAATTTGAGGAGCATTTATTTAAGAAAAATGGCTGAATTTCAACAAAACAGCATTATGAAATTTCAACTTGTCTTATTCCTGTTATACACTCTGGCATATCCTTGAAAACCAACAGCTTCATGACCATGTGTAGATGTAAATAACTACAACCTAGCATACATAGAAGGGTACGGAACAGGTTTGGAGCCCCAAAAGAACCTCATTCTCAGAGAAATGTCACTCTTTGACCTTTTCAGCAGCTCTCTGTAAAATTCGCATTATGATCTTTATTTGGCCTGACTCATGGCTAGCTCACTGAAGAGAATCCTATCCTAGGGAATTTTTTATTTCATTAAAAAAATTATAGACAATTGTTCAGCACCACTTTATGAAGTGGCAATAATAGTTGTGGCAAAGAAGCCACAGATCAAAAACTTAAAATTATGGGTAATAAAATGTCCATAGGCATCTTTGAAAAGTTTTGACATATTTTTTCTTTTTATAAAGATTTTATATACTCATGAGAGACTCAGAGAGGCAGAAACACAGGCAGAGGGAGGAGAAGCAGGTCCATGCAAGGAGCCCAATGTGGGACTTGATCCCCGGAATCTGGGATCAGACCCTGAGCCAAAGGCAGATACTCAACTGCTGAGCCACCCAGGTGTCCCAAGTTTTGACATATTTATGTGGATCTAGTTGGCCATGAACCTGTGCATGGCAGAGTGCATACCCAAGAAAGAGCTGAGAAGACCCTAGTCTCTTTTCTCTGGCTGACTTTGAAGCTCTACACAAGCAGGAAAGGAAGGCTAAGGTAGAGTTGTAAACTACCAGAGCATTGAAGACATTCCTCTATAAACAAAATACCTTAGCAAAGACTGGAGGCTTATTTGAGGCATTTGAAGTAACTTATGTCAGTCATTAGTTGACTGCTAAGCTATCTGAGCAGACTTCAATGGCCACAAGAGGCAAAAAATATAGACTCCATTTAATTTAGGGAAATTCCTGAACAAACCAATAGTAACAACAATAAACAATGACACTAACACACCCTGGGGAGGGGAAATCTCATTTTGAGAGTTGCCACATATATATTCTTTCTTTCTTTTTTTTTTTTAAGGATTTATTTATTTATTTATTTATTTATTTATTTATTTATTTATTCATAGAGATAGAGAGAGAGAGAGGCAGAGACACAGGCAGAGGGAGAAGCAGGCTCCACACAGGTAGCCCGACATGGGACTCGATCCCGGGTCTCCAGGATCACACCCTGGGCTGCAGGCAGCACCAAACCGCTGTGCCACCGGGGCTGCCCTATATATTCTTTCAAACATCCAGTTTTCAACAAAAAAAATTACAAGATGCACAGAGAAACAGAAGAGTATCATGCATCCACAGCAACAAAAATGTAGTCAGCGGAAACTATCCCTGAGGATGTCTTGATGTTTGATATACTACACAGTGACTATAAATTAGGAATTATAAACATATTCAAGAACTAAAATCCTATTTCAAGTTTTAAAAGAAGTATGAGGGCAGCCCAGGTGGCTCAGAGGTTTAGTGCCGCCTTCAACCCGGGGCATGATCCTGGAGACCCTGGATCGAGTCCCATGTCGGGCTCCCTGCATGTAGCCTGCTTTTCCCTCTGCCTGTGTCTCTGCCTCTCTCTCTCTCTTTCTCTGTGTTTCTCATGAATAAATAAATAAAATCTTAAAAAAATAAAGAAATATGAGAATGGTTTTCACCAACTAGAGAATATCAATAAAAGGATAGATGTGTAATACAGAACCAAATAGTTTTGCAATTGTAAAGTGCAATTCATTAGGGAGAGGCTCAAAAGCAGATTCGAGCTGGCAGAAGAAATAATCAGTGAACTTAAAAGTAAGACAATTGAAATTACCTTGTCTGAGGAATAGAAGAAAGTAAAAAACAAATAGATGCCTGTAGCACACCATCAAGCATACTGATTTATACACATAAGGTAAGCTCCAGAGAAAAAGTAGGAAATAGCAAGCAATTTTGAAGAGATAATGGTTGAAAATTTCCCAAATTTGATGTTATCACCAGTCTACACATCCAAGAATCTCAATAAACTCCAAATTGATTAAACTCAAAAGAGAACTACTCCAAGACAAATCATAGTCAAAGTGTCAAAAGAAGAGAAAGGTGAAAAGAAGAGAAAAATGATTATGTACAAGGCATTCTTAATAAAATTAACACCTACCAAAAAACCAAAAAAGATTAACACCTGATTTTTCATCATAGAGTGGAAGCCAGGAATGACAAAATACTGAAAGAAAGATTCAGCTGAAAACTATAAATAACAAAATTATTCTTCCAGAATGAAGGAGAAATTAAGATTTTCTGAGATAAATGCAGAATTTTTCATCATCTGACCTGCTGTATCAGAACTAATAAAACTCAGATGCCTGGGTGGCTTTTTTTTTTTTTTAAAGGAACTTGAAAAACCTGAAATGATGGGACATTAGACAAGTGCTTGAATCCATGTGAAAAGTACTCTTAAAGGTAACTACATAGATATGTAAATGTTAATGTAAATCAATTTTATTTGTAACTCTTCTATCTGATTTTAAAGACTGGTGAAGAAAACAATATATAAATATATATAAACCTACATCGATGGGCTTATAATGTATATAGATGTAATTTGTATTAGAACAAAGGATGGGGGGGAAGACAGAATATTGGAACAAAGTTTTGAATACTATTAAAATTAAGTGGTATTAATCTGAACTGGCTTGGTTAAAAGTTTGATGTGAATTGTTAACTCCCATGCCAACCACTAATAAAATAACTAAAATAGATGAATAGAAACAATTTTTAAAATATTTTATTCATGAGAGATACAGAGAGAGGCAGAGTCATAGGCAGAGGGATAAGCAGGCTCCTCACTGGGAGCCTGATGTGGGACCTGGTCTCCCTACTGGGATCACACCCTGGGCCAAAGCCAGACGCTCAACCGCTGAGCCACCCAGGTGTCCCAAAACAAGAGAATTAAAATGATACACTAGAAAATATGTAATAGGGGAAAAAAAGTATTTGAGAAATAGAGGAACCAAGAAGACATAAGGCATGGAAAGCATTTCATTTATATTCATAAATACAAAAGCACAGTAAGATTGCTTCATACCCACTAGAATGGCTATAATCTAAAGAACAGACCATAACAAGTGTTGGTATAGAAGTGAAGAAATTGGAACCCTTGTATATTGCAGGGGGGAATGTAAAGAAGTGCAGATGCTTTGGAAAACATTCTGACACTTCTTCAAATGGTTATACATATAATTACTATATGACCCTGAAATTCTACCCTTATGTATATACCCAAGAAAAATTAAAACATGTCCATACAAAACCTCACACATGGATGTTTATAGCAGCATTATTTATGATAACCCCAAAGAAGAAGCAATCCATAGGTCCATTCAAAGATGAATGATTGAGCCAAAGATTGTATATTCATACAATGGAATGTTATTAGGCAATGAAAAGAAATGAACTGATATATCCCAGCATGGATAAATCTTGAAAACATGACAAGGCAATCAAAAGGGGTTCCTGGGCGGCTCAGGTGGTTAAGCATCTGCCTTGTGCTCAGGTCATGATCCTAGCATCCTGGGATCAAGCCCCATATTGGGCTCCCTGCTCATCAGGGAATATGCTTTTCCCTCTCCCACTGCCCCTCCCCCTGCTTTTGCTCTCTCTGTCTCTCTCTCAAATAAATAAATAAAATCTTTTAAGATAATAAAGGCAGTCACAAAAGGTCAAACCTATGATTCCAGTTATATGAAATGCGCAGAATAGGCAAGTATTTTTTTTCTCCAAGTTTTTTATATTTGTTAGTTAATATACAGTGTAATGTTTGTTTCAGGTGTAGGTTTAGTGATTCATCATTTAACATAAAACACTCAGTACTCATCACAACAAGCACTGTCCTTAGTCCTGATCACCTATTTAACCTATCACCCCTACCTCCCCTCCAATAACCCTCAGTTTGTTCTTTCTAGTTTAGTCTGTTAACTGGTTTGCCTCTCTTTTTTCCCCCATGTGTTCATATTTTATTTCTTAAATTCCATATATGAGTAAAATATTATGGTATTTGTCTTCCTCAGTTTCACTTATTTTCCTTCGCATTATGGTTTCTTGCTCCATCTATGTTGTTAAGGGCAATGTTTCATTCTTTCTGATGACTAATATTCCATTGTGTATATATACCACATCTTCTTTATCCATTCAACAATTGATGGACATTTGGACTCTTTTCATAATTTGGCTATTGTTGATAATGCTTCTATAAACATTGGGGTACATGTATCCCTTCTAATCAGTATTTTTGTAACCTTTGTTTAAATACCTTGTAGTGCAATTGCTGGATCATAGGGTAGTTCTATTTTTAACTTTTTTTTTTTTTTAGGATGTATTTATTTATTCATGAGAGACACAGAGAGAGAGGCAGAGACATAGGAAAAGGGAGAAGCAGGCTCTTCACAGGAGCCCGTTGCGGGACTCGATCCTGGATCCCAGGATCATGACCTGAGCCAAAGGCAGCTGCTCAACTGCTGAGCCACCCAGGCATCCTTATTTTTAACTTTTTGAAGAACCCCCATACTGTTTTCCAGAGTGGCTGCATCAGTTTTTATGCTCACCAACATTTATAAGAGGGTTCCCCTTCCTCCACATCCTCAGCAAAACCTTTTGATTTTGTATTGTTGATTTTATCCATTCTGACAGATGTGGGGTATTTTTGTAGGTTTTTTTTTAATCTCATTGTAGTTTTGATTTCTGTTTCCCTGATAATGAGTGATGTTGAACATCTTTTCATGTGTGTCTGTTAGCCATCTGGATGTCTTCTTTGGACAAATGTCTAATCATGTCTTCTACTGATTTTTAAACTAAATTATATGTTTTTGGGGTGTTGAGTTGTATCAGTTCTTTATATTTTTTGGATACTAACTCTTTATCAGATATGTCATTTGCAAATATCTTCTCCCATTCTGTAGGTTGCCTTTTAGTTCTGTTGATTGTTTCTTTCACTGTGGAGAAGCTTTTTATCTTGATGAAGTCCCAATAGGTTTCTTTTTTTGTTTTTTTGGTTTTTTTTTGCTTTTGTTTCCCTTGCCTCAGGAGACCTATCTAGTAAAAAGTTGTTACAGCCGATGTTAAATAGGTTACTGCCTGTGTTCTCTAGGATTTTGATGGTTTCTCATCTCACGTTTAGGTCTTTAATCCATTTTGAATTTCTTTTTTGTGTATGATTAAGAAAGTGGTCTAATTTTCCCTACACTATTTGTTAAAGGGAACTTTCTTCCCCATTGTCCTGCTTTAAGATTAGTTCACCATGGGATGGCTGGGTGGCTCACCCATTGAATGTCTGTCTTCCGCTCAGGACATGATCCTGGGGTCCGGGATCGAGTCCTGCATCGGGCTCTTTGCAGGGAGCCTACTTCTGTCTCTGTCTCTCTCTCTCTCCTCTCTGTGTCTCTCATTAATAACTGAATAAAATCTTTAAAAAAAGAAGATTAGTTGACCATATAGTTGTGGGTTCGTTTCTGAGTTTTCTCTTCTGTTTCATTGATCTACATGTCTGTTTTTGTGTGAGTACCATAATGTCTTAATCACTATAGGTTTGTAATATAACTTGAAGTCTGGAATTGTGATGCCTCCAGCTTGTTTTTTTTTTTTTTTCCAAGAGAAAAAAAAGCTTTGTTTATTCAGGGTCTTTTGTGGTTCCATACAAATTTTAGGATTGTTTGTTTTAGCTCTGTGAAAAAATGGTGGTATTTTGATAGGGCTTGCATTCAATGTATAGATTGCTTTGAGTAATCTAGACATTTTATTAATATTTGTTCTTCCAATATGAGTACAGAATGTTTTTCAATTTCTTTATGTCATATTCAGTTTCTTCCATCAGTGTTTTATAGTTTTCAGAGTACAGCTCTTTTACTTCTTTGGTGAGTTTTATTCCTAGTTATCTTATGGCTTTTGGTGCAATTGTAAGTGGGATTGTTATCCTAATTTCTCTTTCTGCTGCTTCATTATTGGTATATAGAAATTCAACAGATTTCTGTATGTTGATTTTATATCCTGCACTTACAGAATTCATTTATCAGTCCTAGCAATTTTTTGGTGGAGTCTTTTGTGTTTTCTAATTCAGAGTATCATGTTGTTTACATGTAGTGAAATCAACATTTGCCTTCTTCGTTGCTAATTTGGATGCCTTTTATTTCTTTTGATTTTCTGATTGCTGAGGCTAGGACTTCCAGTACAATGTTAAATAACAGTGGTGAGAGTAAGTCCCTGTCTCTCAGTTTTTCCCTATTGAGGATTTTAGCTGGGGGTTTTTCATAGATGACCTTTATGATGTTTAGGTATGTTCCCTCTATCCCTACTTTTTTGAGGGTTTTTATCATGAATGGATATTGTACTTTGTCAAATGTGTTTTCTTTGGTTTTTTAAAAGATTTTATTTATTTATTTGAGAGAGAGAGAGACAGTGCACATGCACCCAAGAGAGAGCACAAGTAGGGGGAGCTTCAGGTGGAGGGGTAGAAACAGGCTCCAGGCTAAGCAGAGATCCCGCAGGACCCTGGGATCATAACCCAAGCTGAAGGCAGATGTTTAACTGCTGAACCAGCCAGGTGCCTCATAAACGTAGATTGTCAGACTGAATTAATATATAAAAAACAAAAATATACAAATATGTGCTGTTTAAAAGATATGTTGAATGGTAGAATGTAAAACCATGGTGAAGTTAGTAGCTAAATTATAACAATAGAGAGCTTATATATTTATACTGAGGCAAAATAGACAATAAGCATGACACATTCCTAGAAACAGTTACCACATAATAAGTTTCAACTTATTGTGAAGATATAATTCCAAACTTGCATATAGCCAGTATCCTCTCCTTAATATACATAAAGCGATATCCATCTGATATCTTGAGATTAGTAGAATGAGAATTCTGAAAACATCAAATGGCATCATGACCAAATATATAGTTAGTTAAGAGGTAATTGGTCCTGTGTGACTACAAGGTTCAGAGTGTTGGGCAGTCCGCGTGGCTCAGCAGTTTAGTGCCACCTTCAGCCCAGGGCGTGATCCTGGAGACCTAGGATCGAGTACCATGTCAGGCTCCCTGCATGGAGCCTGCTTCCTCCCTCTGCCTGTGCCTCTGCCTCTCTCTCTGTGTCTCTCGTGAATAAAAACAAAACAAAACAAAACAAAACAAAACAAAACAAAACAAAAAAAACCCACCAGGTTCAGAGTGTTGCCATGGAAGTGTCTGGCTAAAATGGGGTAGAAGTCATGGGAGATGGAGATTAAGGTACTCAAAGTCCAGAATGATTGATAGGTTTGAAATACCTTAAGATATCAGGACATGAGTGGAAAAGAATACTGAACTGAACCATGAGGCAAATATTGAATGCAGGAACATTAGTAGGAATTGGAAGTTCCATAACCAAAGAAGGTATGGTTACAGCTGCATGGCATAAACCAAAGTTTTCATAGGCAATAAACCAAGGTTTTTATAGATGGGTGAGGCTCTAAAAGAGTATGAAATGAAGAGGACACTGATCCCATTACTTGATGCAAAGCTACATTTAATGTGGGAGAAATAGCAGCTTCAATCTGATGGCTGGGCAAGAGAAGTGTTATCCAGAGATAAACCTGTTTAAATTAAGGTTAGAGAAAGTTACAGTCAGTAAAAGGAGGTTAAATTGTAACACAAATTGTTAAAATATAATGGAAGTTTAAAAGATATAAAGGAGAAGAGATGAGATCAGTGGTAGATTTAGTCAGGGGAAAAGAAACAATAGTTAGAAGGAAATCAGACAGCTGAATGAATTTACATTCTGGTACCTGATCAAGGATGTGTGGATTAAGCTGCTTGACAGTTACAAGAAATCCTGGTTTTCCTTTTGTGGATGGCAGTGAACAGGTATAGGTCCATTACACCTTTGAGAGGATTTGAGTCTTTGCTGGATTGAAGGGAGGAAGTTATTATCTGCCTTGAATTGCTGGATTGAAGGGAAGAAATTATCTGGCTTGAATTCTTGGGGATCTGGCTCATAGCTCTAAAGATTCACAGAGTAGATATAAGGTTCCTGTTACCAACCTAGTCTTCATTTCATTGAGTCTTTTGAAGAGTCAAGACTAGATGTTCTACAGAGTGGGTCACATTTTGGATTTATTTGAATGTTTCCTTATGATTAGTTTCAGATAAAATATCTAGCAAGAAGATCACATGAATGGTGTGTGTAATTCCCACAGCATCACATCAGGGGGCACATCATATCAAGCCCTGTTGTGCTCGTACTTGACTAACTGGTTAATGTGGTAGCTACCAGATCTCCTTTGCAAAGTACTGTTTCTTCTTGGTCCAATCAGCCATAGCTGGAGGGTGAACAGGGTCATATAGTATTAGACCTTGGTGATACATACTCAGCAGAGATGTGAAAAATAGATAATTAGCAAGGACTAGTATACACATACAATCCATGTGTGATATTAATTGGTAAGAGCTGTAAGAGAACTGCTTATAGGAACGTAAATGAGGGAGCACTTATTTCTGTGTTTCTAGAGTGGGGATGGTGGTTGTGGAGGAGATGAAGAGAAAGCTGTGGAGCAAAGGTAATATTTGAGAGTTGGATCTTCAAAGATGAGTCAGTTGGTGGTTGAAGGTGGTGAGGGCATCCCAGGCAGACAGAATAAGAATGAGGGGGAAAAACCCTGAAAATCAGGGTTTGAAATTACATGGTTCAGCTGGGAGAAAAGTAAATAAAATACAATTATCTGTCGATAAAATTAATTCATCCACCCATCCATTCAGATTGGTAGCATATAAGATATATGGAAACGAGTGGCCAGAGATGAGGCTAGCAAGGTAGAACAGAATAGGTTGTGAAAGACTATGTACTCCATGTTAAGGAATTTAGCTATAATTCCTTAAGTGGTGAATGTTAATGAAGGTTTCTAAGCAAAGGAATATTCAGATTGGCCTTTTAGAGGTATGTGTGGATGACTGTGGCAGCTAAGAGGGAAGATTGGCCGGGATGCCTGGGTGGCTCAGCGGCTGAGCATCTGCCTTTGGCTCAGAGTGTGATCCTGGAGTTCCGGGATTGAGTCCCACATAGGGCTCCCTGCATGTTGCCTGCTTCTCCCTTTGCCTGTGTCTCTGCCTCTCTCTCTCTCTTTCTCTCTCTTTCTCTCTGTGTGTCTCTCATGAATAAATAAATAAAATCTTTAAAAAAATAAGAGGGAAGATTGGCAAGCAGTCTTGAGAGACAGGTTTTTGTGAAAAATGATGAGGACACAGACTAGGTCAGTAGCAGTGGAGTAGTAGAAGAAGGGACTGATAGGAGAGATTTTTAGGGGTGAAACTAACAAGTTGAGTGGCTACATGTGGGCATTGAATAAAGACTATTGTAGGATTTCTGGCTTGCATGATATTGATGGTGATGCCATTACCAGTTTTAAAAAAGATAGTAGAAGAAACAGATTTAGAATAGGAAAGATAAATTCTACATATATTGAATTTCAGTTACCTAAAGTGTACTGTTTATTACTGTAATTTCATTTGGCTTTTTTTCTTTGTTTTGTGAAGCTTTTTTTTTCATTTTAATTCCATACTCCTACTTGGGTCATAGAGAGTAAACTGGAGTGAAATGAACAACACACATTCCAGGTAGGCATGACAGAGCAAAGTATGTCCTTTGATATAAAGGTAACCAGTAAGGAATCAATCAGTTGTTCCCTGGGCTATACAATGGCAGTCTGACTTCGTGATATCTGAACAAATTTGGATTGAAACACAAGGGAAGGACCTGTTCTCAGGATTTATGTACCTGTTCATTGATATGCTTTATGAAGTAATTTAAGCCATTTAATTTTTTAGCCAAATGAGAAAAATCAACCCACAGATAGACTCTTAACTTTAAAGATTTGTAAGGATTAAATAAAATGTTTCTTAAAAAATAATAAAATAATAAAATGTTTCTCTTTCCTTAAAAGCCAAGGATATGTTATACTAGTCTCAACCAAGATAAATCAAGTATTTTCTTTTTCTTGAATTTCTTTGTTTTCCTGACAAAGCTGTTTTTATTTATTATATCCAATTCCACTGAAATCTCTAATTTCAATAGATGCTAAAAATAATTCCCTAGAGGAGGAAAAATACTGAACAAAGAGAGAAAATAGGCCAACAACATGACATGGAGCTGCATGCACAGCTGGCTGTGTACTAATAAACAACATCCAAGAAGACTGGGTTCTTATGAATATTTCCCTCATTATGGTCATGGTCTGTGCCTTCCAAGAATAATATGTGCAGTGTTTTAACAAGGGTAGATAAGACATTGGTAACATGATCTCTATTTTTATTAGTTTTTAGGTCATGACATGTAAACAAAGATGTTTGTCTTATATATTCCAAGCAAAGTATGATAAAAATCTTTAAACCCCTATCAAAAAGTTGATAATTTTGAAAATATTTTTAAACAAAAATGATAAATTTATGACACTTCAAATAAGATTTAAACCTCAAGATTTCTAGAATACTCAGGAGTTTCAAGGCATGGATGTTGTTTTCCCCTCTAATCCAAAGCAAGTTCTTTCTTTTGGAAATAACACTGCCAATTTCCTCTTTGTTTAATTTAGGTTATATTGTGTAATGGTCAGGGTTTATAACTTACTCTTCCCAGATGTATTTTGTTTCAGTGTTCTCTCACTGGACTATCTATCTCCTCATTTTTTTTTTTTTTTTTGGTGTATAGATTGTCTAATATAATTTTGATGCTGAATGTTACTTGAGGTGAGAAAACAAATATTAAATCACTCTGATGGGAAAAAGAGAAAGCCATATACCTGTTTGCCTGTACATCATGTTTTCTTGCTTACTGCTTGGTTTTCTACTTTTATGTGAAATTCAGGAATTTCACACTGACTCTTGATCTTCCAATCTGCTAGATCAACTCTGTCTGGATTAGCAATTAAAGAGCAGAGATTAGGAAATGAAGTATGGGGACGCCTGGGTGGCTCAGGGGTTGGGCATATGTTAAAAAAAAAGGAAATGAAGTATGAAATAGAATGAGGAATCTGCAGGAAAAGAAAAACAAAGGGAACCAGAATAAAATTTATGAAGCAGAGACTTTCTATTATTCTTGTTCAGCCTTTCTCCCCATCGCCATCTTTCATCCTCTTCCTGCTTAGTCTGATTTTCCTTTCTATAGTGCATTGCCCTTTGCCACCTTGTCAGTTATTTCCTCAAAGCTTAATGGACACATCTAAAATTATTCTCACAGGCATTTGCATTTTACTAAAAGACTGTTACAAACTGTAATTAATTCTAGACCCAAGAATGAATTCCTAATGGTTTAATGGAATTTGTTTCACCATTTGTATAAATGTGTTCTTTGTGGGCCTACTTCCATACTTCTCACTTATATCTGCTTCCATCCTGAACCTCATTCTCCCAGCTACCTCCACTCTGACTAGGCTTTTTACATGTTCAGTTCCCAGAAAATACTAGTACTTTCACCAGGATAGTGTGATGGATGTGTGTATGAGGAGGAGAGTGGACAATAAATATACACACACATATAAATATATGTAGGCATAGGTTTGGAAACTTGACTGAGAGCTATAATTCTAGACTGTAGGAATGAAGGCTGTCAGTGCAAACAACAACATAAGTACTTCTCTCACGGGGGACATCTGCTTGATCACTGTATTCAGGAAAAGTTTTTTTTTTTTTTTTTTTTTTTTAATTCATGAGAGATAGAGAGGCAGAGTCATAGGCAGAGAGAGAAGCAGGCTCCCTGTGGGGAGCCTGATGCAGGACCCCAGGATAACGACCCAAGCCAAAGGCTCAACCACTGAGCCACCCAGTTCCCCATCAGGAAAAGAGGATTTTATCTGTTTCAGGAAACTCTTCCACCTGTGATTGCTTAGTTGCTACCGTCTTGCATTGTCCTCCAGTGAAATATGCTTATTAGATCTGTGATACAGGCTTGAAAATAAGCTTTTCTTTTAGTTATTCAGAAACTAGTTAAGTCTCCATTTCTCTCTTTCTCTTTATATTTGGGTGTGTGTATGTGTGTATTCCCTTTGATTTGGCTCTTCTCTTTCTGGGTAGCAGTATGTGCAGGGGCAGATACTTATATTTTGTTACTCTAGGGAACTGTAAGAGGCAGCCAATATGGTCTTGGTAAATATGGAAGGGAAAAGAGAACACATAGAGGCTTAATTCTTTTTAAGACCACCCTGATCTTAAATATGGACTGGACAAAAAGGGAAAAAGAAAGTATAAACCTTGCCAATTCATGAGGAAATCATCTGTTTTAGTATGATACTCTACAGTCCCTTTGGAAAAGAACAGTTTGTGTTATAAAAAGTACAGATGGGACTATAATAAATTGGAAGATATGTAAACACAGTGATCTGGTAGTGAAACTTTTCTCTAACAGCAGGAGTATGAATATGTTCCCTCAGCCTTTCTTAAACTTGATTCCTTATGCATTCAGATATTGTTGTCTTTCTTATGTCTCTCTCTCTCTCTCTCTCTTTTATTTTACTTATTTGACAGAGTGTGAACAAGCAAGTAGGGGTAGAGGTAGGCAGAGGGAGAGAGAAGCAGGCTCCCCCCAGAGCAGGGAGCCTGATACTGGGCTCGATCCCAGGACCTAGGGATCATGACCTAAGCCAAAGGCAGATGCTTAAGCAACTGAGCCACGCAGGCGCCCCTTCTTATGTCTCTTTAAAAATCAACTGCAGACTAATAGCTGTTTACCAATCTCTGATCTCCTCTTTCTTCCAGTGCACATAGCTAGATTACATTTTCTAGTTTTTCTTATAGTTAGATTAGGCCATCTGACTTAAGTTCTCTCCACTGGAATGGAAACAAGTTACAGATGTCAGTTCCAGGACTTCTCCATGGAATCTCCACATATGTACTTCCAAGCTTTATTTGAATCACCATAAGAAGGAATGATGGTAACCAAAGCAACATTGGAATCCACATATTGAAAATGAAAAGGCTATCTGATGACCTGAATACCCACTCTGTATTGTTATATGAACAAGAATTAAGTCTTTGTTGCATTTGAACCATTACATGTATATGTTTATATTTAATCAACCCTACTGCATTGTAGGAGAGTACTGTATCTCCCCAAAATCTGGCACAATGCTGAGTAGGTACTCAATAAATAATGGTTGAATGAATGAGCCCCTACACTAGCCCATTTATGAGAGATGTCCCAGAAGGTATACTTACCATGGAAAACTAAGCTGTAAAATTGCCCCATCTGTACATAATTTCACCATTTTAAGTGATAATTGATATTCAGCTATCAAGCACTTACTGAATGCCATATTTTAACTCATAAAGCATCCTGATGATAGGGGCAGCCCAGGTGGCTCAGTGGTCTAGCACTGCCTTCAGCCCAGGGTGTGATCCTGGGGACCCGAAGTCAAGTCCCACACTGGGCTCCCTGCATGGAGCCTGCTTCTTCCTCTGCCTGTGTCTCTGCCTCTCTCTCTCTCTCTCTGTGTCTCCCATAAATAAATAAAATATAAAAAAAATAAAGCATCCTGATGACATGATGTTACTTCCATTTAGCACATGAGAAAACAAGTTCAGAAAATTAAACCACTTTCTCAAGACCATACAGGTCCTAAATGGCTGAACTGGAATTCAAATTCAAGCCTATTTGACTTCAAAGCTCTTTCTATTACATCATGGTTCCTTAAATATGTTTGGCTTAATACACCATGTTTGTTGTTTATATTTGTATTCTTGAGAATATAGTATGATTCAAAGCCAAGTGTAATCACTTTGGGATTTATTATATCTCTGAATAAAATAATAACACATGAACTATGTAATCTTAGCCATTTAATAGAACCATTTGATTAGTCTGGTAATCAGCTTATGACTACCTCATACTCTTTCTCCCTAAGTGATCTTTAAAATTATAGAGTAAATATAATAAAAGCTCAGCTAGAAGAAATGAAGATTGAATTTGAGACACCATGTTTAAATATTTTCTGGCTAGGGATCAGAAAGCAACAGAAAACATTTTTCATTTTAGTCCTTTCTGGAAAATCTTTCTTAAATTCAGAAATTCAGTCTGTTGAACAGATTGGTGCAGTGGTATCCCAAACTAGAGAGGAGTACTCTAAGTATCATTTTAGATGGATATTGGGGTTGAGTATACATATAAGAATGTTTATGTTTTATTAATCAAAAATAATAGAGGTGCCTGGGTGGCTCAGTCTTTTGAGTATCTGACTCTTGATTTCAGTTCAGGTTGTAATATTGCAGCTGTGGGATAGAGCCCCAAATTGAGCACTGTGCTTGGTGGGGAGTCTGCTTGGGATTCTGTCCTCCTACTGCTCCCCCCCCCCCCCCCCGCTCTTTGTCTTTCTCTAAAAAAATGAATAAAACCTTAATAAAAAAAGAAAGCTATTTCTTTTTTTTTCTTTTTAAGATTTTATTTATTTATTCATGAGAGGCACAGACACAGGCAGAGTGAGAAGCAGGCTCCATTCCATGCAGGGAGCCCGATGTGGGACTTGATTCTGGGTCTCCAGGATTAGGCCCTGGGCTGAAGGCAGTGCTAAACCGCTGAGCCACCCGGGCTGCCCAAAGAAAGCTATTTCTTTAAAAAAAATAATCTGTTTTGGTGTGCCTGGGTGGCTCCGTCGGTTATGTGGCTGCCTTCATCTCAGATCATGATCTTAGGGTCCTGGGAGCTGCATCAGTCTCCCTGCTGAGCAAGAAGTCTGCTTCTCCCTCTCCACCTGTTTGCATGTGCTTTCTTTCAAATAAATAAATAAAATCTTTAAAAATATATTAAATATAATCTATTATAGAAAATAATTATATATAAAATATAATGAAATAAATATAATTACACACAAACACTCCTACACACAGGTAAAAACAATGTTATCAGTGTGTTTGACAACAGAGGGTTATATGTAATGTCATATATTTGTGAGTTGTCTGGGGCCAGAGTGTGGAGCAGTAGACAGAAAAACTCATGTATTAGTTTAATTTCATCATCTTGCAAAGATGTTGCAGTTTATATGTTCCCAGTTAAATTTCTCAATCAGATTATCAGGTTTGTTTTTAATAAACTAACCATCATTTTGTGAGATTCCTGCAAAGAATATTGATATTACTAATAATGTAAACACAAGTGAACAAGAAATTGACAGCGTTCTTTTCAACTCACTATTAGTTTAAATACATAAAAAGAAAATAAATACAAACAAAACAAATTCCAAAATCATGATAATCTAATTAAACTTGTTTTAAAATGTCCTACAAAGTTCAAAATTAACAAGACTTTGGTATATCAATTTATATCCTCTACAGTAGCAGTAAACTTCACGCTAAGTATGTTCTGTGTCTTAAAATATTAGCTAATTAGGACACTACACATGTATAATTTATAAATAAACACTTGTAATGAGAGAGTACCTTCAAATTAAGAAAACAGCATAGAATTTATTATCTACAAAGTTGGGAAGCCAATGTCTTAATATAATCCCATATCTTACTATCTTGGCAATATTTATTTGCATATCTATTTTCTATATTAAATACTAATTTCCTTGAGGGAGGGAGGGTTGTGTATTATGTTTATATCTACAGTATATAGTTCTTGGTTTTGCAGTAGTAGGTGCCCAATATCTGGTAAATGGAAATAGAAATTTGTAGCCTACATTAAATGACAGCAAGGACTAAAACAGCATGAGTTCCTTTACTAAATACATAGATAGTTTTGGTCACATGATCTTGAAATATGCACTTTTATTTTTCTCCCCTAGAAAATGGGGTGAATACTTCCTGTTCTACCTATTTCATTGGTTTTTTATAAGACTCACATGCAAAAATAAAGATAAATTTTAAAGCCATGTACAGCTCTGATGTATTCATACTGTTATTTTTCAAATCTAAATTACTCTGGAAGCTTAGTATTATGAAAAAACTAAGAAAAGTAAATGACAGCAGAAAAACGTTAACAAGGTCTTGAAAATGAAAACAAATACCTTTTAATGTGTTTAGTCCTTGGTATGCTGTCGAAATGAATTGTTTCAGTGAACATGCTGTAAAAGTTACAGAAGTTTCTGAAAGGAGAGAAGGAGATAACAGACATTGCCTACTGTTTCCAAATGCCTCTTATAGTTGAAGTGTTGTTAGCATTCCCTTTGTTCTTGTTTTAGTTACTTCTACTTAAAAATAAGTCATTTAGAGATAAGAAATGAAAGTGGAAAGCACAAAGTAGAAATCAGTGGGGCAACTTCTCTGTTCTGTTTGAGAACTCATTTCCTGAGAATGTGAAGGTTTACAGTCACATGGGAAGGCAAGTCTAAGACTTCACTTCTATTTTGTTAAAGTAACCAAATACCTTTTTGTGCATGTGTGAGAAAATGCACTAGAACTATTTAATAAAACCAAGGAGATATGTCACTTTGGGAGAAAGGAGCTTGCTGTTAAAATCTCGTGTTTTTAATAAGTGGGGATCCCAGAAACAAGAATAAAAGGAGTGAGGGTTATATGGAGTGAGGCTGACTTATCCTGTCTGATCAAAGTTAAGGTTGATTAGAGATCTGGTTGAGATATTTATTAATTATGCTCTGACATCAGCTTTTGATTGTTTTTTTCCTGAACGTTTTTTGTGTTCTCTTCAGTTCTGCACAAACCACTTGCTGTCTTACTACCTCACCAATCAGTCCATGGTTGACTCTGTTTTGTTTTCACATTCATTCTGCTTTTCTCCTTTACTCCTTTTGCTTGCATGTGTGCCCTTGTCTAAGTGTTTATAAACAATACATGTGATTGTGTATATGAATATATATGATGATAAAGTACAACTTCTGAGCATTGAATAAATGTTTTGAAATGAGTAAACAAAAGCAACATCCAATAATAATTTGCAGTTGGATGAATTACACTGGCTATTTTCAACTTTGTGATTTAGCCGATGATCGATGCCTTCATTACTATATTAAAATAGCATGTCAGAGTGTCAATCTGTATACTAGTTATCCCTCATATAGACTATTCAGCGCATTCATTCATTTACAACATATTTATTAAGCATTTAATGAGTGTCAGGTGCTGTTTCAGGTACTTGGGTGTCATTAGTGAATAAAATAGACAAAAATATATTCTATAAGGAGCTTACTGTCTAGAGGAGGGAGACAAGCAATAAATGACAAAATAACCAACTATGTAACTAAATAGGTACATGATAGGCTGGAGACCTAGGGAAGAGGTGACACTGCAGTTCAAGTCCAAAGGCCACCTGCTGGCAGATTTCCCTCTTTAAGGGGGGGGTCAGTCTTTTTCTATTAAGGCATTCAACTGATTGGGTGAGGCCCACCCACATGATGAAGAATAATCTGCTTTATTCAAGGTTTACTGATTTAAATGTTGATTTCATCTTTAAAATATAAACATCTAGAATAATCTTTAACCAAATATCTGGATCCTGTGCCCTAACCAGGTTGTCCAGATTAACCATCACAAGTCCACTCTCAGTAGCTATCTATATAAGTGGCTTCTCAATGAAGCCTCCACATTTACCCTGTGTCTGCCCAGCCCAACCCACTGAAAGCAGGACAGGGAAAATGTGAATGGGGCAATCTTGTAAGAATTTAATTTGTTTGTGTACCTTGATTAACTTTAGGAGTTTGAAATCACAAGAATTTTTAGTTTGTTTTCAAAATTATTTCCTTAAAAACGTTCCATTAGAGAAGGAGGGGAATAAAAACATTTGGAGTTAAGTGCTATGTGTTCATAACTGTGCAGGGCCACCTGTTGTATTTTGTCAATAAAGAGAGAAATGAGTGTGAAAAAAAATTGTAAAATACAGAAATAGTAGGTTTACTGGGGGTGTGGATTGGTACTGGTTGAAATTCTAAATAGACTGGTCATAGTATAGGTCTTATTGAGGACACATTTGAGAACCTAAAAGTGCAAGTCACATACTGAACCAGACTAATTTTTTAGGTTCCTCAAACCGTATTACAAATAAATATTCTGCCTATGTGTCAGGTTGGTCTCAATTCTAAGCCACACCAGGATTATATTCAGAAGGCACCATTCTCTTCTCTTGTCAGGAATCTGATTTGGTAATAGAAGACAGAAACCTTACAGAGGCATTAGTTCTCATGCTATTGTGTAATATATAGAAAGGCAGCTTTTATATTGGCAATACCTTCATACATTCCAAGAGTTCAAGTTTCAGATATATAGAATATGGCAATTAGACCATAAAGATGCACCTTGGGATGCACTATGTAATTCTCCAAAAATCTAACTTCACAAAATGAAGTGGTCTGGAAATGAGGATGAGTCTCTAGTGCTCAGCCAAAATATTTCTCTGGTGACATAAGAATTGGGGAGCCAAGAACCGCATCACCCACTCCAGATTTCTGGCTTCCTCCCAGGAGTCTAAACATTTGTTTCCTGAGAAATACCACTTGAATAATTTCTTGGCTTCTGGACAGGAGTACCACAAAGCTAAAATTGCATTGCCCTTATTTTATTTTGTGAGCTAGAGTCAGAACTTTTAAATTTTTAAAAAATTTGTATTGCACTGTGATAACAAAGCTATATTTTGGATGATATGGGTAATATTGCTTAATATTATTCTGGGAGATAAAAATTTTAGGGAGCAAGCAGATTCCATAGGTCCCATGGGAATTCTGAATATGTTCTAAAGAGTTTCAGAGTGCAGAACATAAAAAGAGAAACTCAGGGGCAGTGGGTGGCTCAGCCAGTTGAGCATCTGCCTTTGGCTTGGATCTGGTCCCTGGTCTTGGGATCGAGCACCCACAGAGCAGAATGCTTGCTTCTCCCTTTCCTCTGCTCATGCTCTATCTCACTATCTCTCTGTCTCTCTGTCTCTTTCTCTCAAATAAATAAATAAATAAATAAAATCTTAAAAGGAGAGAGAGAGAGAAACTCAAATCCAGGCAGACCTTACCAGAATCCTGAAGAAATAAATAGGTCACAGGATATAAGAAATGTGCTCTAAGGGGAATGTTGAAGGAATAATATCCATTAACCCAGAATAAGAGAAGCCTTGTGGATAATTGAATAATTGTCTTAAAATTAAAATGTCAATGACTCAGAGGCAGAGGATACTCAATAAATATTCTCTTTATTCTTAGATGACTAAGTAGACTTAGGCAAGGCCATGGGAGATTTTGAGTAGACTTAAGGAGGAATCTTGATTGTGAAACACTGGAAATAGTTCCTAAGGAAAGTTGTGGAATCTTCTCTCTAGAGAGGTTTATAAATAGGAAAAAAAAAGTCTCATCTGTCTGATGATTTGAGTGTAGCAGCAAGACATAGTGATCCTAAGGTTTCTTTTGTAGTATTACATTTGGTACACCAGCTTTATTGGAATCGTGTTGTCTTTATGCAATGTTGGAGTATACTGGCATGGTTTCATTTAAACTATTGGTTAAATAATATTAAAGATATATATCTTCTGTAAGCAAATTAAAACCTTTGAAAGTTTCCTCTCCTTTCCAAATATTATATCATGATAGTCTGAGCAATATCTCAGTCTCTTTCTTTACCCTGTTAGTAATAATTATTTCATTGTTGATGATTAGTATTAATATTACCCATTCTTCCTGAAAATAGGGAAAATAATGTGAACTATGCCAGTCTACTCAAGTTCTGTTACCTTAAACATTTTGTAAAGAATACAGTATTTATTTGAATAATTTCCTTTCCACAGATGTCATCAGGAGGTTACCACATTTAATGTTCTTTTCCTATAAGTTCATTTGTTTTTAACCCATATTATTCTCCTTACATAGGGCTTATAGAGACAAATTAACAAGAAGTGGCTGGATCTCACACACATTTGGAAAGGTAAGTTTAAATTTTCTTAAAACTTGTTTAAAAACATTGTATAAAATAAATGTAATGAAGCAAAATTTATTTTAAACTATTTTTCAGACTACTTAGAGCTGGATATAACTTTGAAGGTCATCAAGCTCATTTTGTTGTTAAGGAAACAAATCCTGAGAAAAGGAATTTTATACCCAATGTAACAGTGATAGCATCAAGGCCAAAACTCAGGTTCCCTAACTCACAATCCAGTAATTTTTGCAAGACACATCACTAAATCTTTCTGTTTTGGTGGTTATTTGTCTGGTGGTTATTTGGTGGAATGAGTATGTGTATGTCTGTTAGAGTTAAGAATCTGTTGGTCCATAGAAGTTTGACAGCCATATGACAGTGTATGAGCAGAAAAAATTTCCCCTCTCCCATTCTAGGTTTTTTTGTCTGGTCTAATAATCAAATTGACATAAGGCAGATTAAGAGGAGAAAAACAAATTTCATTTGTACAGGAACCCCATAAAAATCTGCAGCCCAAAAGGTAATGAGGTTATTGAGGCTTCTATAACATGCTGACCTAAGGAAAGGGGCAGGAGTCTGGCAACACAAAGGTAAGGTCTTTCACAGGAAGGCAAATGAGATGTTTGGAAAACAAAGGTCGGCCTGTTACACAGTTTCTTGGGTAAAAAGGGATCTATGTTAATAGCTGTCTTCCTGGTATAAGCCCCCTTTCCTTTTTTTTTTTGGTTAAAGATTTTATGTATTTATTCATGAGAGAGAGAGAGAGAGAGAGAGGCAGAGACACAGGCAGAGGGAGAAGCAGCCTCCACGCAGGGAGCCGGACGTGGTACTACGATCTCAGGTCCCCAGGATCAGGCCCTAGGCTTAAGGCGGCACTAAACCCCTGAGCCACCCGGGCTGCCCATAAACCCCCTTTCCAGTGTAAATTAAGGCAGTTGATGGGGGAGGTGAGAGCTTCCTCTGAATCTGCGGGGTTTTGATTGCCTTCAGCTGAAAATAATCCTCATGCCAAAGTGACATATTTTGGGGTGATAAATTCTGTTCCCTTTCAGTCTAGTTTTGAAACTTCAAATAAGAAATTTCACAGTCTAGAAGTTCAGTTGATAGATTGTTGCGTATCTCATTATACCAGTCTCAGTCTTGAGAATAGGTCAGTTCAGTTAAACATTTGGTTTTGTCTCATTTTAGGAGGTTGTCTTGCAGGTGGGCTCTCAAAGTTAGGCTTATATTGTACAAGCAGTTGGGTAATTAATAAGAGGAATTTCTATGGAAGGAAAAGAAAAACAAAGGTTAATGGTTGGAGCCAATTATAAACTCAGTCCTGTCAGTCCTGAAAGCTGCCAGTCAAGATTTCTAGATGTCCGGACTCAAAGCATCTTCAGAATGAGTGAAGGCAGGCAGTGGCAATCTGACAGATTTTCCTGATTTGCAGTTTGAATGTCTTTAATGATGTCATAGGGTAAACTTTCTGAGTTGTGCACACAGCAACAGGCACAAGGAAGATTGTCTAAACACGAGCTATTGTGATTTCTGTGAAGTTTATAGCAAGTTATCTAGTTTCAGTTGAAAGGTGTTAAGGAAAAGGAACCAGTTTTAGTTCTGGTTACATACTTGGGAGTTGGGGGAGGCAAGGAAAAGGGAGGTTTCCAAAAGGACTTTAATATGCTAAAGAAGACCTAGGAGATACTGGAGGCTTTGCCATTGTCAAGTGAAGGTTGTTTTTCCCTCTAGCAAGGCATTAATTTTAAGACAGTTGGGAACATCCTGGAGGAATGTCACACATTCCTCCAACCAGGAGCTGGGGTGGGGGCGGGTTGCAGGGTGTCAACTTGTACTTTGTCCTTAGCTAGCCTTCTGTTCCCTCATCATCACTAAGAGTTTCCAAATTCTGGAGGGACCAGGTAGGAAGAAAAAGTAACTGTTTCATTTTTGTTTGTAAAGGTACATTTTACTAAGTTGCTCTAAGGCTTAGGTACCTTAGGAGAAAAAGTTTTCTTAAATCTGGAAAAACAAAACATTAAAGGACCAGTAATATTTCAAATAAAAAGTCATAAAAATTATAATCATCGTCAGTTCATTTTGTCCCATGTAATTAATTCTTGTTCTGCTTGAATCTACCTTTTTTCCATTAGTTTTGGAAAAATCTTACCCAGTTCACTTTTATGATCTAAAAATTATCAGAAACATGTGCTTGCCAGAGTTCTTTCCATAAATTTCCTTGAAAATGAAGCACTTAAGCTGATGTCTAGGGGATGTGAATTCTTTGTGGTGGATGTCCAGGATGCATTCATAAAGGACATTGCATGGGAAGGCCTAAATCTGGCAGCACCTGATTACAGAGCCCTGGAAAGTAGGAGGAATTATAAGGAGCAACAAAGCAAGTCTTATCTTCTGTCTCAAGTGCTTCTGCTAGATTCATTTCCTGGCTTTTAGTATATACATGAGTGATCTTTGTACTCTGTGCCTGGAGATCAGGTTGGAGTGCTTGTAAATCTTACAAAGAGAAGGAAGTCAACAGGCAGCTGGGAGTTTAAGGGATTTTCTGGGAAAACTTTAGGAATTTTGGGATTTAAGGGAATTTGCTGAGGCAATCCGGCTGGATTTTGAGAGGAAGGATTTTAGATCGGGGTGCAGAGATACAAAGTCTTCTGGAGCATCACGGATAGGGAGTAGAGGATTTTAAAAGTGTGCATAAGAGTACAGAGGAAGAATTTACATTAGATGTGGACTTTAATTTTTAAGTCCAATTTATGTTCTTTTCATCTTATTAAAGGAGTCCCTAAGGCTAACTACTACTTTATATCCACTTTTCAACATGGTTTTTCTTTCTTTTTTTTTTTTTTTCAACATGGTTTTTCGATATGGATCAATATGACATTTGTTTGGGATGATAGCTCTCTATTTTTTTTTCTTTTTTTTTTTTTAAAGATTTTATTTATTTATTCATGAGAGACACGGAGAGAGAGAGGCAGAGACACAGGCAGAGGGAGAAGCAGGCTCCATGCAAGGAGCCCGACGTGGGACTCGATCCCTGGTCTCCAGGGTCAGGCCCTGGACCGAAGGTGGCGCTAAACTGCTGAACCACCCGGGCCACCCCTATTTTTTTTTTCTTTTAAATCTGGCTAATTCAAAGGGTCCATTGACAAGTATGACTTTATGATCTTACCTTAATCTCAATTGTGGATCAAACCAATAAATCTTTATGAAAGAGACATTTCCAAAGGAGAGTGTAAAAGATGTAGTTCTCATAATCCAAAACCTTTAGTTCCAAAGATAACCAAAAAGAAAAAAAAAAAGAAAGAAAGAAAGACAAAGACATATATCTGGCCACAAGTGGGATACAACCCACATTACTGTCTGGCCAAATTTTACAACAGAGAAAAAAGAAAACAGTGACCATCACTGGGAGGAAAGGCATTGATGGTAAACAAGTGTCCTCATAACAAACTTTTACCAAAGTGGCTATACCAAAGAAACTAGTTCACTCAACTATTTTCTTCTGCTAATCTAAATTTAGAAAAAGAAAAGGATTCTGATTACTCTCACATCCATCAGACTCTGCAGGCAGAGATCTGGGAGACTAAGAAAGTAAGAATTCTTAACTTCTGCTGGCCTTTGTCTTGGATCTCAGGATCTCACAGCTGCAGTAGCCCCAGAGAGAGCAGTGTCTAGCCACTGAGGATTCCTTTGTTGTTGCCAGCTCAAGGGGTGGAATAATTTTCCTTTCAGCCCTTCTGGGTTCTTTGACTGGTATAATAATCAAATTGACAAAAGATTAACAGAAGAGGGGTGCCTGAGTGACTCAGTCAGTTTAACCTCTGCCTTCAGCTCAGGTCATGATCCTCAAATCCTGTGATCCAGCCCCCACCCCCATCATGCTCCCTGCTCAGCAGGCAGTCTGCTTTTCCTTCTGCCCCTCCCCTCACTCAGGCTCTTTCTCTCACTCTTTCAAATAAATAAATAAAATATAAAACAGAAAAAGAAAAAAAAAGATTAACAGGAGAAAAACAAATTTCATATGTATGGGAGCCCCATAAAAATGTAAGACCTAAGGGGCAGCCAGGTAATTGAAGCTTATAAGACATCCTGAGCCAAGGAAAGGGATGGGGATCTGGAACTACAAGTTGAAGGAAGGCCATTCAAAAGAAGGTGAGAGATTTTTGGAAAACAAAGGTTGTCCTGTTACACAGATAAGTTTCTTCGGTAAAAGTATCTCTGTTAATAGTTCTCTTCCTGGTTCAGGCTCCTTTTCAACAAATGTAAATTTAGGCAGTTAAGAGTCTGTTTCCTGGTTTGCCTTTTCTTTCTCTTTTTTCACCCCATTGCTCATTTGTTTTGTTTCTTAAATTCCACATATGAGTGACATCATATGGTATTTGCCTTTCTTTGACTGACTTATTTCACTTGGCATTATACTGTCTAGCACTATTTATGTCCTTGCAAATGACAAGATTTCATGCTTTTTTATGGCTGAGTAATGTTCCATTGTATATATACCACATCTTATTTATCCTTTGATCAATTGATGGGCACTTGGGCTGTTTCCGTGATGTGGCTATTGTTAATAATGCTATTATAAAATTGGGGCGCATGTATCCCCTTGAATTAATATTTTTGTATTCTTTGGATAAATAATTAGGGCTATTGGTAGAATATAGAGTAGTTCCGTTTCTAACCTTCATACTGTTTTCCACACTGGCTGCACCAGTTTGCATTCCCAACAATGCAAGAGAGTTCCCCTTTCTCTACATTCTTGCCAACACCTCTTGTTTCTTGCATTGTTGATTTTAGCCATTCTGGCAGGTGTGAAGTGATATCTCATTGTAGTTTTGATTTGCATTTCCCTGATATTGATGAGCATCTTTTCATGTGTCTGTTGGCCATCTATATATCTCCTTTGGAGAAATGTCTGTTCTTCTGCCCATTTTTAAATTGGATTATTGGTTTTTTGGGTGTTGAGTTGTATCAGTTCTTTTTTTCTTTTCTTTTCTTTTCTTTCTTTTTTCTTTTCTTTTCTTTAAAAAAGATTTTATTTATTTATTTATTCATAGAGAGAGAGAGGCAGAGACACAGGCAGAGGGAGAAGCAGGCTCCATGCAGGAAGCCCGACGTGGGACTCGATCCAGGGTCTCCAGGATCATGCACCGGGCTGCAGGCGGCGCCAAACCACTGCACCACCAGGGCTGCCCTCTTTTTCTTTTCTTTAAAGATTCTATTTATTTCAGAAAGAGCAAGTGAACATGAGTGGCAGAGGGAGAAGGGGAGGGAGAAGCAGACTCCCCGCTGAGCAGAGAGCCCAACATGGGGCTTTAATTCTGGATACCAAGTTCCTGACCTGAACCAACATCAGCCAATAAACCAACTGAGCCACCAGCCACCTCTCAGTTCTTTATATATTTTGGATACTAACCCTTTATCATATATGTCCCTTGCAAATATCTTCTCCCATTCTGTAGGTTGCCTCTTAGTTTTGTTCATTACATCCTTCACTATGCAAAAGCTTTTATTTTGATGTAGTCCCAAAAGTTCGTTTTTGGTTTTTGCTTTTGTTTCCCTTGCCTCAGGAGACATATCTAGAAAGAACTTGCTATGGCCAATGGCAAAGAAGTTAATTAATGCCTGTGTTCTCTTCTAGGATTTTTATGATTTCAGGTCTCACATTTAGGTCTTTAATCCATTTTTTAAGGGTTCTATTTATTTAGTCATGAGAGATACAGAGAAAGAAGTAGAGACATAGGCAGAGAGAGAATCAGGCTCCCTGCAGGAAGCCCGATGTGGGACTCAATCCCAGGACCCTAGGATCATGACCTGAGCCAAAGGCAAACGCTCAACCACTGAGCCACCCAGGCATCCTGTTTTGTACCAGTACCATACTGTTTTGTTTATGACAGCTTTGTGATATAACTTGAAGTCCAGAATTATGATGCCTCCATCTTTGCTTTTCTTTTTTAAGATTACTTTGGCTATTTGGAATCTTTGGCTGTTTAGTGAACCATAATTGCATACAAATTTTAGAATTGTTTGTTCTAGTTCTGGGAAAAACACTGTTGGTATTTTTATAAAGATCATATTAAATGTGCAGATCACTTTAAGTAGTATAGACATTTTAACAATATTTTTTCTTCCAATCCATGAATATGGAATATCTTGCCATTTCTTTGTGTCATTTTCAGTTTTTTCATTAGTGTTTTACAGTTTTTGGAGTTTAGGTTTTTCACCTCTTTGTTATGTTTGGATTTCTTTGTCTTTATTCTTTGCATGTTTATTAGCAGTTTTAATATATGGTTACCGTTGGGTTTGTATGTAACCTGTTCTGTGTTCTGCAGTCTGTCTTAAATTGATGGTTTTTCAGCTTGAACCCATTCTTTACTCCTCTTCTCCCCATGTTTTAGATATATGTTTTTTGTATGTTCTTTGACTGATTTTTTAACAAAAATATTCATTTTTACTGCTTTTTTGTTTCCTGCCTTTATACTGTCACTTTTGATCTCTCTTTTCTACTCCAGGAGTCCTTTTGAATATTTCTTGTAGGATTGGTTTAGTGGTCATGAACTCCTTTAGTTCTTGTTTTTCTGGGAACTCTCTCCTTCTATCCTGAGTGATAGTCTTGCTGGATAGATTATTCTTGGCTGCAGATTTTTTTCATTTAGCACATTGAATACATCATGCCACTCCCTTTGGGCTTGGAAAGTTCCTGTTTAAAAATGTCCTGCTAGCTTTATGGATTTTCTCTTGTAATTTAAGGACTTCTTTTGTCTTGCTGCTTTCGAGATTTTTTTTTTAAAGATTTTATTTATTCATGAGAAAGACACAAAGAGAGAGACAGAGAGGCAGAGACACAGGCAGAGGGAGAAGCAGGCTCCATGCAGGGAGCCTGATGTGGGACTCGATTCTGGGTCTCCAGGATCAGGCCCTAGGCTGAAGGTGGTGCTAAACCGCTGAGCCACCAGGGCTGCCCCGGGATTTTTTTCTTTATCACTGTATTTTGCAAACTTAATTGCAGTTCATCTTGTTGTAGGCCTGCTTTTTTTTTATTTTTGATGGGAGTTCTCTGTGCCTCCTGGATCTGAAAGTATGTTTCCTTCCCCAGATTAGGCAAGTTTTCAGCTATTATTTCTTCAAATAAACTTTCTGCCCTCCTTTCTCTCTTTTCTTCTTTTGGGACTCCTATATATGAATGTTATTACATTTGATGGAGTCAGAGTTCCCCAAGTCTGTTTTCATTTTGCATGATTCTTTTCACTATCTTTTGTTCATCTTCATTGTTTTCCATTACCTTGTCCTCTCGGTCATTAATTTGTTCCTCTGCTTCTTCCAGCTTGCTGTTCATGAAATCAAGCCTATTTTAATCTCATTTATTGCACTTTTAATCTCTGATTGATTCTTTTTAAACTTTTTTTTTATCTTTGTGGAACAGGTCTCATTGATGTCTTCTATTCTTTTCTCGAGTCCAGTTAGTATCTTTATGATACTTGCTTTAAATTCTCCATCAGTCATGTTACTTATATCTGTTTTGCTTAGATCTCTGGCTGTGACCTTACTTTGTTCTTTCATTTGGTATAAATTTCTTTGTTTTCCATTTTTGAATAAGTATTTGCCTTCTTCTCTGTGTTACAAAAGCCAGTTATGGGCAGCCCCAGTGGCGCAGCAGTTTAGTGCCGCCTACTGCCCAGGGCGTGATTCTGGAGACCCGGGATCGAGTCCCACGTCAGGCTCTCTGTATGGTGCCTGCTTCTCCCTCTGCTTGTGTCTCTGCCTCTCTCTCTCTCTCTGTGTCTCTATGAATAAATAAATAAAATCTTAAAAAAAAAAAAAAGAAAAGCCAGTTATGTCTCTTGTTCCTGTAAGTAATGGCCTTATGGAGAAGAGGTAATGTAGTGCCCAGGGCCTGGCACTTCAGGAATTATCTCTAGTGTGTCTGCATGAGCTCTGCTGTTGTGTTCTGGCTGGTCTACCCTTCAGGCCAGTCGTCTACAGAGGCTTTCCTTACCTGGCATGGGGAGTGTTTGTTCCCAGGCCTGCATGTGGCAAGTTTTAAGTAAGTGTGCTCTGGTCTGCATTTGAAATGAACCTGTTACCATCTCCACTGGAACTGAGGCCCTACTCTACTCTCTGGTTGGGAGATATGGTGTTGCAGGAATTTGTGCTGGTCTTCTGGGTGAGGGGTCTGTCCTGCGGGACTGTGTGAATGTGAGAAAGGCAGTTGCCCTGGAGCATAAGAAGGTGGGACCTACTGTAAGCAAGTTAGGTAGCCAGTGTCTGTGCTGCTTCCCACAGGTAGCTCTGTATTTACTCTGAAGGGCAGGGGAGGGAAGTGGCACTGGCCAGCTCCTTTATTCTGAGAGAGGTGTCTCAGTGAATGCTGCCCATCAGAGACGTGTTCAGGGAAGAGCAAATATTCTCCCCACTGTGTTCCCGACACTTCACAGATCACTGTTTCCACAGTGTGTGCCCCGGGTTGTTTGCTTGCCTTCTCTGAGAGCAGCACTCTGCCCTCTGGGCTCTATCCAAGTCAACCCCACTGAACTTTAAAATTCCAGGCTTTAAGCCCTGCTGGTTGGAAGAACTCATGAAATTCAGCCCCTCTCATTTTCCAAGCCAATACCTATGTGGAAACATTCTTTTTGTACATTCCCCTGTGTGCTCCTCTCTCTATTGCCCTTCTCTGCAACCATGGCTCCCTCCTTTCCACAGCAGCCAGAATCCATTTCTCCCCTAAACCACCTCTCTGCTTTTCCTACTGTGTTTGGTGTGGCCTTTTCTCTCCTATTAGTTGTGGATTTTGTTCTGTCAGTCTTCAGGTTGATTTCTGAGGTATTTAGGATGATTCGATATCTAGTTCTATTGATAGGACAAGGTTCTCCTCCTCCACTGCCATCTGCCTCTTCCCAAAAGAGTATGTATGTTCTTTAAAGAGGAGGAGGGACACAGCAAGGGTACCATGGTAGAGGGAGACTCATACAGAAGATATGTCTTGTATTTTAGAGATGTTTTTCTTTTTGAGCTCTTCCAGAATAAAGGGTAAGGAGAAGGGAGAGGTACTAATTTGCCATGTATGGAAATAGAAACAAATAATTGGTATTATGGGAATTTTCCTCAAATTAAATATCATGGATGATAGATAAGAAATTAAATGTGGCATGTATTGATCAAAACAAAATCCCACTAGCCCCTTATGTAATAGAATGTTCATAGCTATCAATTTTTTTTCCTAAGATGTCCATAGTAAGCAGTATCTATGTAGCTTGGAATTAGATTCTGTGTCATTAAGTATTTGAGTGACAGGGCAAATAATTGTCAAGCAATATGGCAATGGAAAAGACTCATTGCAATGTGGAAGGCTCGTATCACTGATCCATTAAATGAAGGAAAAAAGCAGCCCCAGTTTATATAGAATCAAGCTTCTGTCCTAAATAAAAACTGTGTTTGCTGGACCCACATCAAGTTTTGCTTTCCTAGACAATTCAAGTCTTCCCTCATAGTTTTTCTCCCTATGGCCCATCTCTCTGGCCCTACCAGATATTCACTCTACCTTAGATTCCAAAAACTCAGAGATAAATAAAAATATATTTCATTTCCTCAAGAAGCTCACAGTCCAGCTCACAGAGGTAGAGAAATAAAGAGACAATTATGATGCATTCTACTTAATACTATGCTAGCAGGAAGGATTTTTCCTTATGTGTCTATGGAAACTCAGGCTATGTGTTTTAGTGAAGGGATGATGTCTGAGTGGAGTTTTGAATGATAAATAGGAAGATGTCATTATCTTCTCTTTGGATTATTGAAAGTTCCCTAACTGAACTTCTTGCCAACATGCTTGCCCTACCACATTTTGATGGAGCTCCCAGTTCAGAGGCAGCAAAACAGAAGAAATTCATGGTGTATTTGGGGAAATGTCAAATGTTTGGTTTGGTTTTACTGAGAGGTGAAAGGATCCAAGTCAAAAAGATAAGCAGCGGCTCAGTCATGAGGTGCCTTGTATACCATGAACCCTGTAGTGTTGAAATTGAAGAGCAGCAGCATTTATCACAAGTGGAAAAATAACCCAGTCCAATCTGCATTTTGATCTTGTGACTACTAAATAAAGAATGAGTTGGAGAGAGGGTAAGCATGGTGGCAGGAACTCCAGTTCAGAGGCATCATGAAGAAGATGATGACATCCTCAGCTAGGGCAGTGGTGGTGGGAATAGAGTGAGATGGACAGATTTGAGAAGTAGTTAGGAATTACTATTGGCAGAACTTGGTGTTAGATTGATTGTGGTTGATGAAATGAGAGGAGAGAACTAGGAATATCTTATCTGGCTTGAGCAACTAGATAGCAGTGTGGTTCTCTGAAATCTGAAATAGAGGAGGAAGATCAGTTCTGGGTGGGGGAGAAAGATGATCAATTCAGACTTGGACATGTTGAGCTTGACTCACTTGTGAAATATCCAGGTAAAAATTTCTACTACGCAATTTTTTTGAAGATTTTATTTATTCATGAAAGACATAGAAAGAGAGGCAGAGACAAGCAGAGGGAGAAACAGGCTTCCTGCAGGGAGCCCAATGTAGGACTCAGTCGCAGGACTCCGGAATCATGCCCTGAGCCAAAGGCAGATGCTCAACCACTGAGTCCACCCAGGCATCCCTCTACTAAGCAATTTGATATGATGGTCTGGAGCTCCAGAGAGTAGTTTGTATTCACCCTTTCTGCCTCTTCTGAATGCCCTTTGAATCCATCATCCATAACTTACCCCTTGATTCCATACTGTCCTGAACCAGTCCTTTATTTTCTCTCATTTTCTTGTACTTCCCAGAGGCAGGTATTGTATACCCATCTGTATCTTTTGCAATGCTCCTGACTTTTGGGCATGAGTGAGGACTTTGTAAAGGCTTCTGAATATTTGCATGGCTACCTCATCACTGAGATTATTTAGGAAAAAAAAAAAGACACTTTAGTAATTATTGAAAGGTGCAAAGGATATTTAAGCCTTTATAAATAGCTATAAATATCACAAATCAAATTTACATGTATGACCATTTTTACTTAAAAGATTTGTAAGAGGGATCCCTGGGTGGCACAGCGGTTTGGCATCTGCCTTTGGCCCAGGGCGTGATCCTGGAAACTCAGGATCGAATCCCACGTCAGGCTCCCGGTGCATGGAGCCTGCTTCTCCCTCTGCCTGTGTCTCTGCCTCTCTCTCTCTCTCTGTGTGACTATCATAAATAAATAAAAATTAAAAAAAAATTAAAAGATTTGTAAGATATTTTCCATTACTCCTTTCTGCTAATTTAAGTTTTCCAACCTTTAGGAAGAAGTAAAATGATAACAGCTTTTCTACACTGGCTTCCTTAAATTTAAATCCTTTATTCTATCATGTGAGTCCCTGAGATTCTGTAACCCACTTTGGCATATGGAATTGATAAACCAAGGAAGGGATCTTGTCATTGTTATTTTATGTTTGGGCATTTACAATTATTTGTGGATATTGTATCCTGAGACACTCTGTACTTCATTTTTTTCCAAAGGAAAGGCCTTTTTTCTATCAACAGTGGAACTTAAGGGATTTCTGTTAAGCATTTACAGAAAATGGTTCCTCTTAAAAAAATTCAGGAGGCTTAGGAACAGTTGCCAAGTGGGGAATGAGATCTTTGGTGGCTTAGCAGTTTTTGCTTTCCTATTTCCTTCCCTTTTGATACTTTTTCATTGTGTTTGTCCTCCCTCTTCAAGAACTCTTTATTTCATTTATGCATGTATCCACATATTCACATATTCATTCCTTATATATCACTGGAGTTTACCAATCCTAGTCTTTGTACTTTGCAAACTACTCAAGATAAGAATTAGTCATGCAGTACAAATGTGAAAGACTAACACTGCTTCTTTCCCACACAGACCTGTTGAGTACTTTATGTAAATATCAATGGGATTTTTAGAGAAAAATAATTCCTGCTTGGGGAGCTTGTCTTAGAGGAGTGATGCAAGGAGAAATATTGGCTAGTAAATGACAGTTGGAGCTTTACCCTTCTGATCAAAATCTTCCATTACCTAATTCACACATAGGCTTACTTGTGTGTGTATGTTTGTGTGTGTGTGTGTGTGTGTGTGTGGCACATAGTAGGTGCTTTATACATATAAATTCATTTAATTCTCACTATAATCCTATGATGTAAGCCCCATTACTATCCTCCATTTTATTTATTTATTTATTTATTAGAGATTTTTAAAAAGATTTTTATTCATGAGAGACACACACAGAGAGAGGCAGAGACACAGGCTGAGGGAGAAGCAGGTTCCATGCAGGGTGCCCAATGTGGGACTTGATCCCGGAACTCCAGGATCATGCCCTGAGCCGAAGGCAGACGCTCAACCACTGAGCCACTCAGGCATCCCACTATCCTCCATTTTAAAGGTGAGGAAACATAGAGATGTTTAGTACATTTTCCAGGGTCACACAGCTAGTAAATGATAGTTCTGAGATCTATCCAAGCAATCTGACTCCAGATTTTTTTTTTATTTTTTATTTTTTATTTTATTTTCAGTTAACACATGGCATTATACTAGTTTCAGGTGTACAATATAGTGATTCAACAATTGTATGCATCACCAGGTGCTCATCACAAGTGTACTCCTTAATCCCCATCACATATTTCCCCTATCCCCCCCATTAACATTCAGTTTTTCCTCTCTATATTTATGGTCTGACCTCCAGAAATATATAGTTAACCAATAAACTAGTAACAATATTTTTAATATTCTGAAATTATGAAAAAATTCAAAAAGTTTATTATTTTTAGAATTTGTCATGAATATGTGTATCTATATATATGTGTATATATCCCCATATGTATAGATAGGCAGAAAGAAATAATAAGGATTAATTATTGCCTTTAGGTCTTCTGACTCCAGATTTAATGCTCTTAGACACTCTATTCAGATATGGAACTAGTATGATCAATTTAGTATGTATATGTTCATTTTCTCTTAGCTCTTCTGTGTCTTCTTCTTACTCTGTGTCATATGTGCTTGCTAGAGAGTAGCTCTGAACCAAGGAAAATGGTATGTAACTTTCCTCTCAATATTTAAACAAAGCACATAACAAATAAGGGGAATGTACCAAAAAGATCAACTGAAGCTACCAGTAACTGGAAATCAGTGCAATAATTTGGTGACACAAGAAAGGAGAATTAATAGAAACAACCCACATTATTTTCTTTCTTTCTTTCTTTCTTTCTTTCTTTCTTTCTTTCTTTCTTCTTCTCTTTTTCTTTCTCCTTTTTCTCTTTCTCTTTCTCCTTTTCTTTTCTCTTTTCTTTTTTTTTCTTTTCTTTTCTTTTTTTCTTTTGTAATATCTCTAAGGTGGGGCCTGGACTAAGAGCCAAAGGCACATACACTACCGACTAAGCCAGCCAGGTGCTTCAAATTTCTTTTTTATTTGAGTATAGTTATATAAGTTTCACGTGTATAACATAGTGATTCAGGATCTCTGTACCTTACACTATGCTCACCACCAGTGTAGCTCCCATCTGTCACCATACAACCCTATTATAATATCATTGACTATATTCCTTATACTGTGCCTTTTATTCCCATGCCTTATTCATTCCATAACTGAAAGACTATCTCCCACTCATATTCACCCACTTTGTCCATCCCCCTATTCCCCTTCCCATTGGCAACCATCAGTTCTCTGTATTTATAGATCTGATTCTACTATTTGTTTATTTATTCATTTGTTTTCTTTTTTAGATTCCACATATGAGTGAAATCATATGGTATTTGTCTTTCTCAATCTGACTTATTTTACTTAGCATAATACCCTTAAGCTCCCTCCATGTTGCTACAAATGGCAAGATCTCACATCTTCTTTATCCATTCATCTATCAAAAGATACTCAGGTTGCTTCCATATCTTGGCTATTGTAAATAATGTCACAATAACATAGGAGTGCATATATCTTTTTGAATTAATGGTTTGATTTTCTTTGGGTAAATACCCACTAGCAGAATTATTAGATCATCTGGTTTTCTATTTTTAATTTTATGAGGAACTTCCTGCTGTTTTCCACAGCGGCTGCACCAATTTGGTGTTGGCCAACAGTGCATGAGAGTTCCTTTTCCTCCACATCCTTGCCAATTCTTGATATTTCCTGTCATTTGTGATTTTGATTTGCATTTCCCTGATAAGTAGTGTAGTGATGTTGAGCATCTTTTCATGTGTCTGTTGGCCATCTGTATGTCTTCTTTTAAAATATCTGTTGAGGTCCTCTGCTCATTTTTTAATTGAATTGCTTATTTGGGGGTGTTCAGTTGTATAAGTTCCTTTTTTTTTTTTTTTTTAGAGAGAGAGTATGTATGCATGGGCGGTGAGGAGAGGCAAAGGGAAGGAGAGAATCTTAAGCAGACTCCACAGTCAGCTTGGAGCCTGATGTAAGGCTCAATCTCACAACCCTGAAATCATGACCTGAGCCGAAATTAAGAATAAGATGCTTAACTGATTGAGCCACTCAGGTACCCTGAGTTGTGCAAGTTCTTTATGTATTTTGGATATTAACTTCTTATCAGATATAAACTATATATCAAAATAAAAAGGTTTTGCACAGCAAAGGAAACCATCAACAAAAGAAAGAGGCAACGTACTGAATAAAAAATTATTTTTAACAGCTAATGAGGTACTTATTGCCATACCAAAAACTAAACATATTTAAAGTGTACAAGTTGCTGAGTTTAAAGGATTTTTTAATTGTGTCATTTAAGTACTGAAATTATGAGTCTTTGAACAGCTTTGTCTTAAGAGAAATATTCAGTTATTGTCACATGAGCACAACGTTTTTAAATTGCTCTTCAAATTCCTTTTTTTAAAAGATTTTATTTATTTATTCATGAGAGACACAGAGAGAGGCAGAGACATAGATAGAGGGAGAAGCAGGCTCCCTGCAGGTAGCCTGATGCGAGACCCCAGATCACACCCTGAGCCAACAGCAGATGCTAAACCATTGAGCCACCTAGGCGTTCCTCAAATTCTTTTTATTTTTTTAAATATTTTATTTATTTATTCATGAGAGAGAGAGAGAGAGAGGCAGGGACATAGGCAGAGGGAGAAGCAGGCTCCATGCAGGGACCTGGACATGGGACTTCATCCCAGGTCTCCAGGATTAAACCCTAAGCTGAAGGCGGCGCTAAACCACTGAGCCACCCTGGCTGCCCCTCAAATTCCTTTTAAAAGAAATGAAATGTGTTATCTAAAAGTAGGAAAGTTTCATATTTTAATGTGGTAATGCCATCAGCCAAGCAATGAAAGTTTTTAGAAAAGTAAGAGATTTTGTAAAAATGAGTTTTATAAGAGAATAAAAGACTATGTGGCTTTTAGAAACTCAGTGATAGCAACGTAGTTTTAGCATTGCTGAAACTTTGACTATTTAAAACAACTCAGAATAGTTTTTTTTTTTTTTAAGTTTTTTTATTTTTATTTATTTATGATAGTCACACAGAGAGAGAGAGAGAGAGGCAGAGACACAGGCAGAGGGAGAAGCAGGCTCCATGCACCGGGAACCCGACATGGGATTCGATCCCGGGTCTCCAGGATCGCGCCCTGGGCCAAAGGCAGGCGCCAAACCGCTGCGCCACCCAGGGATCCCAACTCAGAATAGTTTAAAGAAAGATATTGAATTAGTTCTAACAGGTTACCATGTGAGAGAATATACTTTTGTAATTGAGAATAAAGGACAAAAGGTTCAAACCAAATAACACCCTTTGGTTTTGTGATGTCTGATCATTGTCTCAGTCAGCAAATGTTCATCTTTCTTTAATGGTATTGTAATTCTCTAGAATTCCTAATTTTTGAGTTTTAGAACTGCCCATCCTCTAACTTGTTACACAACTCATATAAATGGTCACCAGGCAATCTCATTCAGTCTCAGGGAGTTCAGTACCATTTATATACCATTAACTCTCAAATTTTATCTTTCATACTAAGCTGTCCCCTAAGTTCCAGACTAATGTATCCAGCTGTCTACTCTGTGTTTCAATTTGGAAGTTGAATGAGCAGCTCAAACTTGTCATGTCCAAAACTGAATTCTTAATTCCCATACCAACACTGCTCCTCCCCCAGTGTGCCTCCTTTCAATAAGTGTCATCACTGTTTACCTAGTTGTTTAGATTAGAATCCTTGACATCATTTTTGATTGCCCTCTCTTTTTTTTTTTTTTAATTAATTTTTATTGGTGTTCAATTTACCAACATACAAAAAAACACCCAGTGCTCATCCCGTCAAGTGTCCACCTCAGTGCCCGTCACCCATTCCCCTCCAACACCCGCCCTCCTCCCCCTCCACCACCCCTAGTTCGTTTCCCCGAGTTAGGAGTCTTTATGTTCTGTCTCCCTTCCTGATATTTCCCAACATTTCTTCTCCCTTCCTTTATATTCCCTTTCACTATTATTCATATTCCCCAAATGAATGAGAACATACACTGTTTGTCCTTCTCCGATTGACTTATTTCACTCAGCATAATACCCTCCAGTTCCATCCACGTTGAAGCAAATGGTGGGTATTTGTCGTTTCTAATGGCTGAGTAATATTCCATTGTATACATAAACCACATCTTCTTTATCCATTCATCTTTCGATGGACACCGAGGCTCCTTCCACAGTTTGGCTATTGTGACCATTGCTGATAGAAACATCGGGGTGCAGGTGTCCCGACGTTTCATTGCATCTGAATCTTTGGGGTAAATCCCCAACAGTGCAATTGCTGGGTCGTAGGGCAGGTCTATTTTGAACTCTTTGAGGAACCTCCACACAGTTTTCCAGAGTGGCTGCACCAGTTCACATTCCCACCAACAGTGTAAGAGGGTTCCCTTTTCTCCGCATCCTCTCCAACATTTGTGGTTTCCTGCCTTGTTAATTTTCCCCATTCTCACTGGTGTGAGGTGGTATCTCATTGTGGTTTTGATTTGTATTTCCCTGATGTTGATTGCCCTCTCTTGTGCATAACCCATGTCCAATCCTTAGAAAATTATACCAGCCCTACTTTCACAATCATGCTATATTCAGAATATGATGCTTCTCACCATCATCACACATGCCGCCGTCATCTCTTGGTTAGACAATTACAAGAGCTTCCCAAGTCATCTCCCTGCTATCATTTTGTGCCCACGCATTTGATTATTTACTCAGCAACCAGAGTTATCTTTATTTTTTTAAAGATTTTATTTATTTATTCATGAGAGACAGAGAGAGAGAGAGAGAGAGAGAGAGAGAGAGAGACAGGCAGAGGGAGAAGCAGGCTCCCTGTAGGGAGCCTGATGTGGGACTTGATCCTGGGACTCCAGGATCATGCCCTGGGCCGAAGGCAGACGCTTAACCACTGAGCAACCCAGGCATCCCCGGAGTTATTTTAAAACAGAACTAAAATAAATAAATAAATAAATAAATAAATAAATAAATAAATAAATAATAAAACAGAACTAATTCTATATGCTTCCCTGATCAAAACCTTCAAGTGGTTCCCTATCTCACTCAGAACGAAAGTCAAAGTATACTAGCCTTTGAGGCACCACACAAACTGTCCCCTCTACCTCTCTTATTTTTCCTCCTCTTTTCTTCCTTCCTTACTCTGCTCCAGCAACACAGGCCTCCTAGCAGCACTCACCAGACATGGTCCCTCTTCAGGGCCGTGGCATTTGCTATTCTGTCTACCTGAAACACTCTCGGTCATCTTCATGACTCCCTCCATCTTTTATTCACATTCTGTCTATAGAGGCCTTTCTCATCTTCCTTTCTAAAATAGCCTCTTTGTGACGCCCTGGTGGCTCAGCGGTTTAGTGCCGCCTTCAGCCCAGGGCGTGACCCCGGAGTCCTATGTCTGGCTCCCTGCATGGAGCCTGCTTCTCCCTCTGCCTGTGTCTCTGCCTCTGTGTGTGTGTGTGTGTGTGTGTGTGTGTGTGTGTGTGTGTGTCATGAATAAATAAATAAAATCTTATTTATTCATGAGAGACAGACAGAGAGGCAGAGACACAGGCAGAGGGAGAAGCAGGGTCCATGCAGGGAGCCGGACATGGGACTCTATCCCAGGACTCCGGGATCACGCCCTGGACTGAAGGCGGCGCTAAATCGCTGAGCCACCCGGGCTGCCCAAATAAAATCTTTTAAAAAAATAAATATAATAGCCTCTTTCCCTCATTTCACTCATCACTAATATCTTACCCTACTCTTTTTTAATGGCATTTATCATTACCTAATGTATTTTTGCTTGTTTATTTGTCTATGGTCTATCTCCATTGCTGGAAGGTCAATTCAATGAGGGCAGGAATTTGTTCACTCATTGCTGTATCCCCCATCACCTGGCACAAACTCAATAACTATTTGTTGAAGAAATAACTGACTGACTAAACCGATGAATCACTAAATGGCAGTAGCCTAGGGAGAAAGTGGGTCATGGTCTGAGGGAAAGAAAGAAAACATTTCTTCAAAGATGTGCTGCCGATCTGAAATGCCACTCACAAGATCATCTCAATATTAGTGTAAAAGATCTAGCTGTTCTCTTTTCAGTCAGTATAATCACTTTAAAGTCATATGTTAATATGCAGTGAATATGACCCATAAAATCTGTGGTTTTCTTCTAAATCAAATGTAAAGAATAGTAGATACGATGGTTTTGAGACCCTGTTTAATAGCCTCCTTAAGCATTTGAAAACCCATATGCCTGCCACTAATAGAGTGACAACATTAAAAAATTAATATGTGTTGTTGATCTTTATTTTTCCTGAAAGTATGATGTGCTCTGGCTGTTAGGAATTTTCTGCCGGTTGTCCGGTCTCCAGCTGGAACTTAACTTCCTAATTTTACTAAGCCTCAATCTAAGGACACACATGTGTACACTCTGGTTTCCTGTTAATAGTTCATTAACAAGTTCATCATGTGTTTGTTCCTGTCTCAGCATTATCAAGAGACAAATCGGGAAAGATCATGATGTTACGGTAAAATTCTATATGATTGTTTCTCTGAATTCTTTTGATTGAAGAACTGTTTATTTTATAATTCATTTGTACCCTTTTAAAAAAAGATTTTTATTTATTTATTTATTCATGAGAGACACAGAGAGAGGCAGAGACACAGGCAGAGGAAGAAAGCAGGCTCCATGCAGGGAGCCTGACGAATCTATTCGGGGACTCCAGGATCATGCCCTGGGCCGAAGGGAGGCTATCCACCACTGAGCCACCCAGGTGTTCCTAATTCATTTATACCTTAAAAGGCATAAATGGGAGAGTTGTTTTGTAATCTGTGTTCCTGGAAAAAATGTAGGTCAAAAAGACATATTTGGAGAACAGCCTAGTCTGTTTTAATGGATTTATAAAGAAAAGGCTTTTATTGCATTTCATTAATTGTTTTCAAAGGAGTCAAGTAAATTAAAGAGTGTTTATCACTGAATAGCAATAAGAATCAGAAAACTGATTCTTACATAGGCTTATAAATGACCTTGATTAGATCATCTCTTCATTTAGGTCCTTTATTTTCTTGACTATTAAAAGAGAGAGACTAGAATTTTTAGATTTGTTTCAGCATTACCAGTTTGAGTTTCTGTGAACATACTTACTGATGTCTGAGAATAGGAGTATCAGTTCTCATTAGATAATTAATAAATATGTTATCTTGGTAGTTGTTGAATCTGAATAATGGGTACATTTGATATCATTTAGCTATTTCTGCTTTTACGTAGGCTTGAATATTCTTACTCAATAGCAAATTTAGAAATATATCTGATTAACAAAATACTTGATAGCAGATACTACATGCAAACTGTTCTTATGAAGTCTATTTTCTGTCTATGCTGTTTCTTCCATTGTTCTCTGAAATATTTTTACACAAAACAGCAATCCTTATGAACATTCCAGGGCAGTTTTCTTCAGTTTTTAGATAACTGTGCCAAGGATCAGACCAGTTTAAATAATTTCCCCATGAATAGATTTTCAAGTTAAAGATACTCATTGATCTGGAAACTAGCAAAAGTTTTTTACAAGCATAATATAATTTATATTGATTTGGCTTTCTCATACCACGTAGTTTAGATTAGCTTTATTATCTGTAACTCATTCATTTTTTTAAAGATTTTATTTATTCATGAGAGACACAGGCAGAGGGAGAAACAGGCTCCATGCAGGGAGCCTGACGTGGGACTCAATTCTGGGTCTCCAGGATCACACCCTGGGCCGAAGGCAGTGCTAAACCGCTGAGCCACCCGGGCTACCCTCTGTAACTCATTCTTTTTTTTTTTTTTTTTCTGTAACTCATTCTTAAACCAGGCTGATTATTTTTCCCTTGCCACCCTACACATTACCAGGCCATTTCTGGAGGATCATATGGTAGACTATATTGTAGCTAAGAAAGTATCTTTTAATGTTAAGCAGTCCTGGGTTCAAATCCCTATTTAAGCTGTTTCCTAAATGTGAGTTATTGAGAAAGGTTTTTGTTTTGTTTTGTTACTTCTTTGAGCCTCAGTTATCTTTTCTGTAATACGGGGATGTCAATGGTAGTATATACATCATGGGTTCATCATGATGACTAAAGACCATGGGTAATCATTAAACATACGGCCTGACAAGTTTCAATCAACAATATCAGCTTATTCTGTAATCATTATTTTGGTCATTTAGTTATTTGCATTATTAGAATAAAAGTTCTTTGTGGAAGAGTTTTTAAAAAGAGAGGAAATGTGGCTGTTTTGATTACCTTCACTGGAAGCATTTGATACATATTTATTGAACATATGCTATATTCAGGAAGTAGTTTTATAGAGGCAAGTAATGCACACTTCCTGCTCTTAAGGGAGTCACATACTAAGGAGAGAAACAGACATGTCAGAGCTTAGAGTCAGGGCCAAATTAAAGGAGTGAGGGAGTAGACAATTACTTGTATGCTGAGATTCAAAGGCGAGGGAAATACAAACCAAAACCCAAACTAAAAACTTTTGGTCTGTCACTAGGTCTGAAACATCACTAGGATATTTTTCCTTTGGACTTTATACATTCTTTGATTTTTGGATTCCAGATACAAATGACTTTGGGAAGGATAACACATTAAGTAATATCACTTCCACTTTAATGAAGATTTATTTCTGTATTATTTAGGGTACAAGGTAAGTTGCTGAAATCAAGAGACCTCAAAAGATTATGGCTTAAGCAACAGATCAGAGGTGGGCAGCCAGCACTGCTGCAGGTCATCAAGGCTCAGAATCCTTCTACCTTGTAGCTTTGCCATCTCCTAGTATGTTGACTTTGTCTCTGTGGTCAAATGTGGTCCCTACTATCCCATCTGTGCAATAGCCTGCTAGTTCAGTGAGGGGAGAGAAGGAAGAGGACAAGAGATTTTCTTGTCAAAACAGGATCCAAAGGTGGTGCATATCACTTCTACTTGCATATCATCCTCTAAATTTCTGTCATATCTTCATACCAAACTGCAAAGGAGTCTGGAAAATATAGTCTTTGATTGGGAGGCTGTGTACACAGGTAACGTTTATGAGTTTCAATTAATAAAAGGAAGAGTGGAAGGATACTGGATAACATTAGCTATGGATACTGAAAAACATTAGCCAACTCTGCCACAGTTCATCAGGCAACTTTATCTTGATAAACTTCCTGAAAAGACCTAGGTCTTTCCAAATATTTGATGCATAAACGGTTATAAAGAAGATTGATGGGCCACCTGGGTGGCTCGATGGTTGAGCATCTGCCTTTGGCTCAGGGCGTAATCCCAGGGTCCTGGGATCAAGGCCTGCATCAGGCTCTGTGCAGGGAGCCTGCTTTTCCCTCTGCCTATGTCTCTGCCTCTCCTGCTGTGTCTCTCATGCATAAATAAATAAAGTCTTAAAAAAAAGAAGATTGACTTGTCAGGGATGTTTTCTGACATCAAGCAATTATCCAGTCTCAGATTCTGTGACACCAACTGAGTATCCTACCATTCATTCAAATTCTGACATTTTACATGTAATTATATAACACATGCTATACTATATTACACATGTAGTTAGCAAAGACTCCACAGGATAAGGGCCCGGTCCCATAAGACTATCCCTACTTCAGATGCCAACTGAAAGTTCCGGTATTTCTAACTAGCTGGTGATAAATTCAGGAGTTCCCATGACTCCTCTCAGGTTTCATAATTCACTAGAAAAACCCAGGAAAATACTTTGCTTACTCTTTCATGTTTATTATAGAGGATACAACTCAGGCACAGCCAAATGGAAAAGATGCTTAGGGCAAGGTGTATATGTAAGTGTGTGTGTGTGTGTGTGTGTGTGTGTGTGTGTTGTGTGTTTGTAGGGGTGATGCATCTTGAGAAGCTTCCATTCTCTTTCCAAGCAAGTCACCTTCCTGGTACCTCCATGTGTTCTTCAATGTGGAAGCTCTGTGCACTTGGCTGTTTAGGTGGGGTTTTTAAGATTTTATTTATTTGTGAGAGACACACAGAGAGAGGCAGAGACATAGGCAGAGGGAGAAGCAGCCTCCCGGTGGAGAGCCTGATGCAGGACTTGATCCCAACCTGGGTGGCGTAGCGGTTTGGCACCTGCCTTTGGCCCAGGGCGCGATCCTGGAGACCCAGGATCGAATCCCATGTCGGGCTCCCGGTGCATGGAGCCTGCTTCTCCCTCTGCCTGTGTCTCTGCCTCTCTCTCTCTCTCTCTCTCTCTCTCTCTCTCTCTCTGTGTGACTATCATAAATAATAAATAAAAAATTAAAAAAAAAAAGGACTTGATCCCAAGACCCTGCGATCACGACCTGAACCAAAGGTGGATGCTCAACCACTGAACCACCCAGGTGCCTCTGTTTAGGTGTTTTATGGAAGTTTCATTACTAAGCCATGGACCAATCCAGGGCCACCTAGATTTTATTTCTCTTGAATTTTTGACTTCTGGAAAGTAACTTAACCTATTGAGACTTGAATGATATCCACTTGTAAAACTGAAATAGTATCTTCTTAGCTATTTCAGGGAGATAAATGGATAAAATAAAGTAATACCTATATTCCTGCTAGAATGGCCAATGATAGTATATTCCTGCTAGAATGGCTACCTTAGGTCCATCCTAGCTGATTAAGTCATTTGCCATTGGTGATTGAACTCAACTTCTAGTTCTTCTTCCGTCTCAGAAGTTCAGGTGTGGGGATGGAAGTGGGGGATTGGGAGATGGGGCTGATAGTTCCTACCCTCTAATCACGTGGTTGATTCCTCTGGCAACTGACCTTCATCCTGAAGTTATCTAGGGGCTCACCAATAGTCACCTCATTAGCATAAGCTCAGGTAGGGATGAAAGGGGCTCATTATGAATACCAAAGACACCTCTGTCATCCAGGAATTTCTAAGGGTTTTAAGGAGCTCTGTACCAGGAACTAAAGACAAAGACCAAATATGTTTATTTATTATATCACAATTTGACATCAGGAGCAAGAATGACCACCAAAGCGATTTCTGCCAGAAGATACCCTTTTCATCACAAAGCAGGTAGAATGAGTTCTCTTATCTGAGCTCCTTAGCTGCCAATGATTCTATGGATTCTGTTATAGTATGCTGTTCTTATCACACTGTACTGTAATTATTCAGTAGTTTCTATAGTTTTTCCCACTCTAACTAGCATTGAGCTACATGAGATAGTATTTAACTCATCTTTGTACCCTCAGCATCTAGCACAGTGTTTGGCACATCGTTGCTGTATAAAGGTTGAATGAATGTGAGTGAATAGAAAGTAGTCTGGTGCTGCTGACCTCTGTGGTCTGTGGGTCTGTGTTTAAGTCTATTTGGTGTTAATGTGGGTACTAGATCATGATGTTGCTAACTGTATTTCTCAACTCATGTGGGTTTCCTGAGAATCTAAACTCTGGTATTCTGTTGAATCTATGGTAGTGTGGAGGGGAATTCAGGATTCATAAATTAGTTGGCTTCAGTATAAAAAGACTGGAATTCAGGGAAAGCAGGCAGTCTAGATGCCTTCTGTCTCAGAGTGTGTTCTTTATAAGACACTGCTTTTCTGTACAATATGCCAAGTCTACCAAATAACTTTTCAGGTCAGGTTTTTGGGGGTGATATGTGAAAAAAGCCTCTCAGAAGTTTGACATTTGCCTGAATGTTTAAAAACTGTCCTCAAATCTAGTAATTTTGTTAAGAGCTCTGTGTGTATGTGCACCTGTACCTATAAACCAAATAGTCAGCAGTTATTTTATTTTATTTTTTTTTAATATTTATTTTTCTTGTTTTTGCTTATTTAGTATCCTTGAAACTTACAAAGGAAATAACACTTTGAGGCACTAAATACTGACTTTGCTGATTACTTCGTTTGAGCAGCAGTTCAGGAATACTCATTTCCTGTTTTGATGGTCAACAGAATAGGAGCTATAGCTTTGCATAGTGAAAGAGGTGTCATGATTCCTGCTAGTCAACTAGTTCAGCTACTGAGATATCAAAGAGAATTCTAGCAGTAGTATGACTCTGCAGGAAGAGCATAAGCACTGGGCTAGGTATCGGGCCCACCTAGATTTTATTTCTCTTGAATTTTTGACTTTTGGAAAGTAACAACCTATTGAAACTTGAGTGATATCCATTTGTAAAACTGAAATAGTTATCTATTTAGCTATCTCAGGAGGATAATAAAGTACTATATGTTCCTGCTGGAAAGTCCAGAAATTGTACTTGTGTACCTTGGTATGTGTCCTCGTTTCACTTCATGGTGTCAGCCTAGGAAGTCTCAATGCCTACACAGCTCTGCCCTAGTGAGAGCTATTCTCTTTTAGCAGGTAGAAATCTGGAAATAGCCTAGTGTGTGCTGTGCCTCTGGAATTGATTTGGGTCCCTGGGAAACTTTGTAAGCATCAGACTTAAGCCTTTGTTTCTTACCCCACCATCTGCTGTTGGCTGTTTCATTGGACTTTGGCTCCCATATGGAAACTCAGTTCTCTGTCTCTGCTGAAATTACGGCCCAGGCCTAAATCATTTTCCCTAGTTTCTGTTGGTCCCCTTCCAGAACTGACTGTTGATTACTTGCAGAACCAATTCTCCCAGAAGAGTGACTTGATCCCAACTATCCTGAAGAACTTCCCTACCCTGAGGCTTTGATGTACCTCTTCACTACGCCCTAGGGTGACACTGACCCTGACCTGCATCAAATGTTGGTTTACACTCTTGATTTGGGACTAACTTCCAGCTAGGGAGGGACTGCTCCAATTAGTTTTATCTAGCCTCCTTTCTCTGTGCCAATAAGGTTTACTCCCAAATTCTCTTTATTAGGGGTTGCAACATGCCTTATATTTGGGGCAGAGTAATGAGTGCTAAGGTACAAGCACACAATTACCATTGGCAACTTCTATTGATATCAGTAGAAAGCCATCAAATAGGATTTTTGGTATATTAAAATGAATTCTTTTTTAAAAGAGAGTATTTATTTTACAAAAGAGAGAACGTGGCAAGCAGGGAGTGAGGGGTAAGGGGGAGCGAGAGGGACAAGCAGATTTCTCACTGAGCTCTGAGCCTGATGTGGGACTCAATCTCAAGACTCTGAGATCATGACCTGAACTAAAATTAAGAGGCAGACTCTTAACCAATTGAGCCACCCAGGCACCCGAAATTATCTTTTAATGTCTTTTTCTTCACACCATGAAGCAAAGCTTAGCCATGCTTTTACTGATTAAGCTATAAAATCAGGGTGGAAGTTCCTATTTAATGAAACTTAGTATCTGAGGCATGGTGCACTATTGCTTCCAACTGTATTTTATTTTATTTTTAAAAACTTTTCCCAATTGTATTAACTATATTTAGCTTATGGTTTGCAAGCCTATAAATAAATGCACTGTATCATTCCAATATATGATTATATATGTATTTCTTTTAATTGTAACTCTGTGTTAAAACTATAAAACATAGTATAATGAAATGTTTGCAAGAGCCAGGAGATTTGGGGAAAACAGGAAGCTTGAAGAAAACTTCATGGAGAATTTTTTGAATAGAAGAAGATAAATAAGTTAATTGAAATTGCAATCACAGGAAAAGGAAAGAAGATTTTGAATCTCAGTATTTTTCTTACCATCATGTCAGCAAATTCTGATTAGAATATTTCTCATGTAGGTCTGATAAATAATTTTTGAAAAAGTAATTGTGAAACAAACCAACTAGCTCACATCTGAAAAGCAGATACCAAACTCTCTAAACAATGCTCAATTTCTTCCCACCTGACGATTTCAATTTAGGGTGGAGGATCAACTATGCAGTGAATAAAAAATTTTTTAAAAATCTTAGAATTAAAGATAAAGTTAGTAATGAAGAGAAGCCTGGGGATGCCTGGGTGGCTCAGTAGTTTGGCACCTGCCTTGGGCCCAGGGTGTGATCCTGGGGTCCCAGGATCAAGTCCCACATTGGGCTCCCTGTGTGGAGCCTGCTTCTCCCTTTGCCTGTGTCTTTGCCTCTCTCTCTCTCTCTCTCTCTCTCTCTCTGTCTCTCATGAATAAATAAATAAAATCTTTAGAAAAAAGAATAGAAGGCTGTATCCACGGTCTTCTCTTCATTTAGACCCCTTGCCTTTTATTTGTTTGTTCACATATTAATTGTAAAATGTATCTTTGGTATCTGAGAGAATTTATCAAGTCTGTACCTGTGTTTTGAACTGAGGAAAATGCTTTTTAACCAGTGGAATATTAGGTGATATATAGACTGGATTCAATCTCAATTTACTTGTATTTTGGAATAAGTACCTGACACCATGTCATATACTTTAGAAAAGCATCCAAAGTATTCCAGCTTCTTATGGCTTTGCATGGTTCCTGGACATGGAGATTACCCTGCAGAGACTTGAATATTGAGGGGCAATTTGATGGTGATTTAAATTTCTTTATTTACTTTTACCTGGGCTGAAATAAAATCTTGTTTCATTATGTAATGATATATTTGATAAACTGTCAACGGGAAAAAAACCCCCACATACATGACAATGACTGAATTTTAATTACAACACTAAGTATTTTATTTTATTATTATTATTATTTTTTCCGACCCTCCCAACACTAAAGATTTTATTTATTTATTTATTTTTAAAAAAGATTTTATTTATTTATTCATGAGAGACAGAGAGAGGCAGGCAGAGACACAGGCAGAGGGAGAAGCAGGCCCTGTGCAGGATCCGGACTCCAGGATCAAGCTTTGAGCAGAAGGCAGACACCCAACCACCCGAACCACCCAGGCATTCCAACACTAAGGATTTTAGAAATTAGAAACTTAAGACATCATTTAGTTCTAGCTGCTAATTTTACATATGAGAAACTGACCATCTATTAGGTGAAATGCAGAGGCAATTTTTGCTTAGAATTGAAGGTTAGACTAGATGACTTCTGAAGTTCCATTTAATAAATGTTTTGAAACTGAGGCCTAAAGAATTTAAGGAAATTGCCCAAGGCCACCTAGCTGATTGTGGGAGGGAAAACCTAAAGTAGAACCCAGGTTTCCAGATTCCCTATCCATTTATGACTCTTTTTCATACTTAAGGTATTTGAAACTCAAAACAGTGAAATACTTTGGATATTACACTCTGAAGAAACAGCATAGACCTGGCAATCACATACTTACCTTTGGATTATCTTTTAATTCCCAATGTGGTGAGTCACATAGTAAAATAACATTGGCATACTGAAAATGCCATATCAGGAACTAATTAAAAGGGAAAGAAAATCACTCAGATGAACTTGTGATTTCCTCTGAATCTTTTGACAAATATAACCTTGAATGCTGACCTGCTTTGAATGCAAATTTTCTCATGACAGTACATTCCATGGATAAACCAGAGCTCCTCCTACATAAAGACTTCATTTCTTAGGTCATTTAAAATACATTAAGCTAAGAAGCTGTTCATTGAGACAGATTTCAGTAGTATTTCAGAAGAATTTGATTGTAACTGGGTACATATTCACTCACAGTAAGTCTGGAACTGAAGTTTGGGGGAGGAAGTGTGGGGATGAGAGGTAATTTATTTTAAAAAGAAATAGTTAAAATTTTCTAAATAGAAAATGGGCTCATAAATGTCATGGAAAAATGTTTGACTTGATATATACTAATTTGAGGAAATACTGCATTTTTTGTATGCAGCCAATTAATAGGTGCTGGGTAATCAGTATGAATAACATTATTGCTTTTAATTTCTAGTTGTTTTCTTATTGGCCTTTATTTCCTCTAAAAGTATTACCTCTTATAAGCAAAACTGGTCCTTTGGAAATAAGGATAATTGCATTTTAGAGTTAAGAAGTTGTCTGAAATTCTTTTCTTTTAAAACTTTTCCTCTTTTATTATTTTAATTAAGTTAATTAACATAATGTATTAGCTTCAGAGGTAGAGGTCAGTGATTCATCAGTCTTATATAATATACCTAGTGTATATTACATTATTTTCTATGTGGCTTTTTCCTATAAATGAGAATTCTCTTTCTCTCTCTTTTTAAAATATTTTATTTATTCATGAGAGACACAGGCAGAGGGAGAAGCAGGCTCCATGCAAGGAGCCTGATGTGGGACTCGAACCCCGGAATCTGGGATCATGCCCTGAGCCAAAGGTAGGCGCTCAACTGTTGAACCACTCAGGCATTCCAAAAGAGAATTCTCTACTTTGCAGCAACTTTTATCTCCTAATCTCAGAAATAACCATAGAACTCCTCTAAAATGAATGACTTGCTATGTTTTATATGATATTAGATCTGATTTATGAAACATGCATATCTTCTGTATGTGATCATTTTCATTTATTTGTATATTATGATTATTTACGTATACAGTAGAGTCATTAAAATACAAATTCTAATTTTCATTGCTTTTGCTCTGAAATGAACTAGCATCTTATACATTTGATGCTTGTTTTCTTCTGGAAAAAATACATAGTTAACACTTAAATCTGACGATCACTTTTACACACTTCAGTCACTTTGGATATTTCCAGATTCACTTTCTTTGTCTAATATGTATGAGGGTATATGAAACTGTGACATGAATAGAGGGGATTTACCAGCTGTTTTTTATGCAAATTTTATTAACTTCAGAGAGTTTAATACTTAGGTAAATTGCATAAAATTATGAAGATGATTATTTTGAGCAGAGAATAATAAACTAAGGACTAAACAATCTTGCTTTTAGTTTCTTTATCTGTAAAATGAGCCAAATGTCTTGATCACTACTAATGTTGTGAAAGGCAATAGAAATGTTAAAAATGAGGGCACCCAGGTGGCTCAGTTGGAATAGAAATTAAGTTGGAATAGAAATTAACTTGATAATCCCACAAGTTAGTATAAGGTTAAAACCATTACAGGTCTTTAATGGAAATATAGTGCTCATAAAGCACATAACAGGGGCCTCATTTAAACTTTTCTCAGCAAGCAACATCTGAGCTGAAATCTGAAGAATGAATAGGTACTAACCAGAGCATCCTTCTATATGTCTTTACTCCGAGTCATCTGGATTTCCCTCAGTTCTTTTACACCCTCTTTGGTGTAAACTTTCTGCTCTCCCTCTGAGCCTTCTATTCAGCTACTACATATTTAATTTCAGGAGGTAAGCTTGTCTCCTACCTCCTCCTGTTTTCTGTGAAAACACAGAAAATAAATGCCATCACGTGCACCCAAACCTCTTATGCACCCACCTCACTATCTTTTATAGACATATCAATTTTTGTCTTCATCCATGCTTTTTTCTTGTCTCTGTCCAAATTCAGTGTTTCCACTTTAGTTTTAGATTACATGCTGACCTCTTGCTTTTTCAGGGATCTCTTTACGTCATTATTCCCTTTCTCTTCTGTCTTTTAGTCTCTTCCTCTGTATGGGTTCTTTTCTCAGCAAAGAAAAAAAAGATACATTTTCTTAACCCTTCTCTGTACAACCAAGACTAGCACAACCCATACAACTAAGCTCCAATAAAAAGTGGTCCATACATATAGCCACCTTTACCAAAATCACTAATTCTTTTTTTTTTAAAGATTTATTTATTTATTTATTTATTTATTTATTTATTTATTTATTCATGAGAGACACAGAGAGAGTGAGAAGGAGAAGCAGAGACACAGACAGAGAGAGAGGCAGAGACATAGGCAGAGGGAGAAGCAGGCTCCATGCAGGGATCCCAGGTCTCCAGGATCAGGCCCTGGGCTGAAGGCAGTGCTAAACCGCTGAGCCACCTGGGCTGCCCTTTTTTAAGTTTTCTTAAGACTTTTTTTTATTTATTCATGAGAGCCACAGAGAGAGAGGCAGAGACATAGGCAGCAGGAGAAGCAGGCTCCCTGCTGGGAGCCGGATGTGGGACTTGAACCCAGGACCCTGGGATCACGACCTGAGCCAAAGGCAGATGCTCAACCACTGAGCCACTCAATTGATTACTAATTACTCCTTATTTCCAAGTACAGCAGACACATTGCAGTTCTTGTCTTACTTTCCCCCATGCCATGTCTGTTGGCATCTGAGGCACTTGGCTTTTTAATACCTTTTCCTTGAAATCTTCTACTTCAGTACTTTTCCTCAATACTGTTTCCTGTCAGTTCCACTTACTACCATCAGTATTAAGTCCAGAGTTTTTTAATATGGCTCAGAAAGCACACCTAGTACCTCTTACACTGCAGCCAAACCAAGCCTCTTGTAGATGTGCTTCTAAGTGCTTTCCTCTGTGCTTCTAAGTGCTTTCCTCTCTCCTAGAATTTACCACACCTTATTATAACTGAAGTTAATATGAAATTAGTCTGCAACTTTGGTATGCAAGAAATTTCACATTTTAATATGTCCTGTAAGCTACCCTGTATTCAGCATTCTGTCAAGAAAGTAAGATATGCAATTTCAGTTAATACTTGAGCCTCCTGGGGATCCCTGGGTGGCTTAGCGGTTTAGTGCCTGCCTTTGGCCCAGGGCGGGATCCTGGAGACCAGGGATCGAGTCCCATGCCGGGCTCCCTGCATGGAGCCTGCTTCTGCCTATGTCTCTGCCTCTCATGAATAAATAAATAAAATCTTTAAAAAAAAAAATACTTGAGCCTCCTACCAGGTTATGCAAATATACTGAGACCAAAATACTAGAGAGGCCCTTTTTGTCTCAGCCAGGGATGGCCCTTTCAGGTTTGCTGCTGCTGCTTCTATGCAATGCTTGGGGGACTGAATCATTGCTATGATTGGGTCCCCTGTGTCTAAGGCCCAGCACACTCATTAAAATTCCTCTGAACTTTCGCCTGTTCCTAGGCTGCTACCATCAAATGTTGAGCTGTTCTCCCTGCTGCCTCTAACCCCTACCTGACCCCTGACTTCTTTCCTTTTGTTTAAAGCTTATGTTCCTTTCCCTCCTGAATACCCTAAAAGAAATTTCATCTGTCTTCTTGAGACCTGCATTGGCACTCCTAAGCATAATCTCACCTATGAGCTTGAGTTTTGACAATACAAAAGCTAGGAAGGTATGTCTGTGTGCAGAACTGCTTTTAGTCTTGGCAACAGGGGAGGAGGAGCCCTCTTGGGAGAGATAAGGAAAATAAAAAAGCCTGGTTATCTTCTTGAAATGGGAGGGAGAAGCAAAAATCTTTGAGCAAAACACACATAATTATCTCAAAATATGTTGCCATATATATGTCTATTTATGAATCTCTTCCCTTCATTAAATTGTGAGTGCTTTTTAATCTATTGTGGAATTTCATTTCCTAATATTTCAGTAGAGAGTGCAGATGTAACTCTCAGTGTAGTCTGGGAGAAGGTGTATTCAGAAAATATGTAGAGGGAAGTGCTGCTACCTGAGCTGAATCTCAGTGACTAGGAGTAATCCATGACTAGCCTGGTTAAAACAATATTAATATCAGGGGACCTACATGGACAAAAGTTTAGAGATAAAACAAGACCCCACTTTTTAAGATCTACATGTAGGAAATGAGACTGAAAGTGTTGGTAAGGTCCAGATAATGAAAAGTGTTGATTGCCATGCTAAAGAGGTGTACTTTATTTTTTTCCTATTTTTTTATTAAAAAAATTTTTTATTTAAATTCAATTTACCAACATATAGTATAACACCCAGTGCTCATCCCATCAAGTGCCCTCCTCAGTGCCTGTCACCCAGTTACCCCATCCCCCCACCCACCTCCCTTTCCACAATCCTTTATTTGTTTCCCAGAGTTAGGGGTCTCTCATGGTTTGTCTTCCTCTCTAATTTTTCCCCACTCAGTTTCCCTCCTTCCCCTTATAATCCCTTTCAGTATTTCTTATATTCCATATATGAATGAAACCATATGATAATTATCCTCCAATTGACTTGTTTCACTCAGCATAATACCCTCTAGTTCCATCCATATCGAAGCAAATGGTGGGTATTCGTCCTTTCTGATAGCTGAGTAATATTCCATTGTGTGTGTGTGTATATATATATATATAATATAGCATATATATAATATAGTATATATAATATAATATAATATGTTTTATATATATATATCACATCTTCTTTATCTATTCATCTGTTGAAGGACATCGTGGCTCCTTCTATAGTTTGGCTATTGTGGATATGGCTGCTATAAACATTGGGGTGCAAGTGTCCTGGTGTTTCACTACATCAGTATCTTTGGGGTAAATACCCAGTAGTGCAATTGCTGTGTCATAGGGTATATCTATTTAACTTCTTGAGGAACCTCCACACTGTTTTCCAGAGTGGTTGTACCGGTTTGCATTCTCACCAACAGTGCAAGAGGGTTCCCTTTTCTCCACATCCTCTCCAACATTTGTTGTTTCCTGTCTTATTAATTTTAGCCATTCTCACTTGTGTGACGTGGTATTTCATTGTGGTTTTGATTTGTATCTCCCTGATGGCAAGTGATGTGGAGCATTTTGTTATGTGCTTGTTGGCCATGTGTAAGTCTTCTTTGGAGAAATGTCTGTTCATGTCTTCCGCTTATTTCATGACTGGATTGTTTGTTTTTTGGTTGTTGAGTTTGGTAAGTTCTTTATAGATCTTGGATACTAGCCCTTTATCTGATAGGTCATTTGCAAATAACTTTTCCCATTCTGTAGGTTGTCTTGTAGTTTTGTTGATTGTTTCCTTCGCTGTGCAGAAGCTTTTTATCTTGATGAAGTCCCAATAGTTCATTTTTGCTTTTGTTTCCCTGGCCTTCAGAGATGTATCTTGCAAGAAGTTGTTGTGGCCAAGTTCAAAAAGGGTGTTGCTTGTGTTCTTCTCTAGTATTTTGATGGATTCTTGTCTCACATTTAGATCTTTCAACCATTTTGAGTTTATCTTTGTGTATGGTATAAGAGATTGGTCCAGTATCATTCTGCATGGGGCTGCCCAGTTTTCCCAACAAAAGAGGTGTACTTTATAAGAGGCAATACAGCATAGAGGTTACGGCCCAAATTCTGGAATGACACTTGCCTGGCTTTAAATCTGCTTCTATCACTTACCAGCTATGAGGTCATGCGATAATCATTTAGCTTCTCTGTGCCTCACTTTCCTTATTGGTAAAACGGGATGACATCAATACCTATCTCATAATGCTGTGATGAGGATTAAGTGAATTAATGCCATAAAATGCTTTCGGAAGCACTGGCACAGTATGAGCACATTGAATTATGAGCTATTACTATAAATCATTCTGTAGGGTTATGGGAAGGTAGTGAAAGTGTTTGAATGGACATATTTGTGTTTTGAAAAGGTCACACTGACTACAGCATGGAAAATGACATGAATCTCACTTATTAGAAGGAAATGCATCAGGAGGTTATTGCAGTTGATCAGTCAAGAGATGTTAAGGGCTAGGATTAGGGTGGTGGTAGTGAAGATGGAGTGATATGGATGGACCCCTAAGGTATTTAGAGAATGGAATCTTTATGATATTGTGTATGTGTATGAAATGGTGATTGAAGATAAATGAGTAAAAGGAATCTAGGATGACTCCTATGTTTCCATTTTTTTAAAATTTTTTAAGATTTTATTTATTTATTCATGAGCAACACAGCAGAGAGGAGAGAGAGAAAGAGTCAGAGACACAGGCAGAGGGAGAAGCAGGCTCCATGCAGGGAGCCTGACGTGGGACTCGATCCCAGGTCTCCAGGATCAGGCCCTGGGCTGAAGGTGGTGCTAAACCCCTGAGCCACCTGGGCTGCCCCCTATGTTTCCATTTAAGGACACTAAAATTTGTTAAGTTATGCTACTATTTGGTACTGGAAATAGAGGAAAGGAAAGTGATGATAGGTTACATTAATGTTTTGAGTATTCATAATCCCCATGTGTATTCATGTTCTTTGAAACAGAGAAAACTATTTCAAAACTATTACATTGTCTATCAGTGTTTTTAAATCGTGTATGGAAGGATTACCTGGATATTTTAAGATGATCTGCATAAGTGGAATTTATCATTGTCCTAGGGAAGATAGACTTTCTTCTTCAGCTGTTTTTTGACAAGTACTGGTTTGTTATTTGCATAGCTCAAAAATGTTATTGAGAAGAATCCTTTGGTGACTAATGTGGAACTATCAAGGTACCATGATAAAGCACTGATAAATTTGTTTTGGATCAGGAGTCTGTCAGCTTTCCAAAATAAGATGACCTTTGGAAATAACTAGTTTATAGTCTTAAACCCATATCAGTTCATTCATTCATTCACCAAATATTTATTGCCTACTTTGTAATAGGCATTATGCTAATATAAAAGCAGAAGCAGCAGTTCCTACTCTCATGGGCCTTACAGTTAACCATAAGTGATAGAGAGAGAGATAAATATTCCAGGCAGATGGAGGAGCATGTGCACAGGTCCTGTGGTAATAGTACAGAGTGCAAAATAGAAGAGTGTGTAAAAAGTGTCTCTAGAAGTAGTCAGATGCCACAATATTTAGGACCTTGAGGACCAAGTAAACAATTTTTATTTTTATCCCAAGATAAAGAGGAAGCCATGAAGAATTTTTAGTGGGGCAGTTGTATAATCAGATTTTCACTTGCAAAACAGAAGAAAGGCACTCTACCTATAATGTAGAAATAGAGTGGGGCCAAAGTAAATTCAAGGAGATGTATTAAAAAGCTATTTTAGGGGCCCCTGAATGGCTCAGTCTGTACAGCATGTGACTCTTGATCTTGAGGTCATGAGTTCAAGCCCCAGGCTGGGCATAGAGATTACTTAAAAAAAAAATGTTTGTTAGTGCGCAGTAGTGATGGTTAAAAGCTGAATACAGATTTTTTTTTTAAAAATAGCTATTGTAATAGTCCAGGCAAATTATCATGGTGATTTGGACTAGTATGAGAGTGATAAAAGGACTGGCATGGGAGGGATATAGATGGATATAAATAGTTTCGAGGGATGTTTGAAAACAATTTGATTATGGATTGGACATGGGAGATGTAATGTCAGGTGTCTAGGGTGACTGATTTCTGGCTTGTACTGTTGAATGTACACTGCTGCTAACTAGTCAGATGGAACTACTGCACCTTACAGCTACTACACCTCTGACAAGAGGACCCACTTTCAGATGGAAGATTATGATTTTGGTATTTGACATTTTGCATTGGAGGTGTGTTTGAGACTTCCAAGTGATTATCTTAAGAAAGCAATTAGATACACAAGTCTGGAGCTTAGCACACTAGGTTGGATGAGAGATATATGTTTGAAAGTCATTGTCATATTGATGGTAATGGAAGGTGTGAGAGTGTTCTACCTAGGGAGAACATAGAGTCAGAAGAAATGAGGGCCTCAAAGAACTCTGATGTATAATATTAGGATAAGTAAAGAATAAGCCTAAAATGAAATGAAAAGAGTAGCCAGAGAGATGGAAGGAAAACTGGGATTCTGTTGTCAGAAAAGCCAAGAGACTAGTGTTTCAAGGATGGTGGTAAACAGGCAAACACCACTAAAAGAAACAAAATTGGAATAAAAAATATTGATTCAGTAACATGAAGGTCTTTAGTTACTCTAGTCGGACCTGTTTTAAGAGAGTCATGAATTGGTGGTGGGATGAAGGAAAAAAAACTAGAAGAAAATGGAGTTATAAAGAGTGAGTAGGGGCATCTGGAGAAAATAGCAACTACAGATAACTCTAGAAGTTTGGCTGTGAAGAAGTTTTGGAGCAGTAGCTGGAGGCAAATATGGGGGCAAGAGAGTTTAAATCTTTTAAATTTAGGGAGAGGTAAGTATGTTTGAATGCTAATGGGATATATCTGGCTGAGACATATATCCATACATACATCTTATGTATGTTGAAGATATTGAAGAGAAGAAAAAAATTAAATTGTAAGATTTCTAATAATCTGAGCAGGGTGAGAATCTAAAAACACAGAAGAGGTATTTTATCTTAGATAGTAGGAAATATACTTCCTTTATGATAGCAGGAGGGAAGGAGGAGAGGATATAGGGAAAATGTGGAATCAGGAAGATGAGGGAATTTCCATCCGATGTCTTAATTTTGGTTTTAAAGAGGCAAGGTCATGTGCTGAGGTTGGAGGAGAGGGGATGTGAAAGAATTGAAGATATCAGAAAAATGTTTTAATTGTTCTCAATAATGAAATAAAATTGAACCGAGACAGTTAATAGTGTTCTTTTTTAAAAAAGATTTTATTTCTTAAAAATATATTTTATTTATTTATTCATGAGAGACACGGTGAGGGGGGGAGACACAGGCAGAGGGAGAAGCAGGTTCCATAAAAATATGGAATGCTTCACGAATTTGCGTGTCATCCTTGGGCAGGGGCCATGCTAATCTCTGTATTATTCCAATTTTAGTATATGTGCTGCTGAAGTGAGCACAATACTGTTTTTGATAGTACTGTGGATTTATATAAAATGGAATGTTAGAAATTTATCATGGAACTAATCTGTTGTGGGACTTGTTGCATCAGCACTTACCTGCGCAGTGACAGGCACAGGGGAGCCCTGAGAGTTGGGATTTTGTTAGGAAGTATGATAAAAAAGAGGCAAGTTTAGTTTGGGGTATGGAAGCTAATCTAGATGGCATAAAGAAAGGAAACAAGGTCAAATCTGATGGAAAAAGGTCAAATTTGGAAAAAACAGTCAAGTCTTTGCAAAGCAGAAAAATTAAAAATTAAAAATTAAAGCAGCAAAGATCTAAACTGGAATGAAATGAGATTATGGGAAAATCATTGAATTTCTCTGGTCTCTGTTTTCTCATTTATTTTTAAGCCATAGTGATTAATGGTAGAAGCCAAGTACGTGTTTTTGTGTGTAAATTTGTACACATATCTTGTTTTTTGGCAGTAAGTATCAATAGAATCGAGTGAGCCTAGGAGCTCCTGAAGAGCAGCCCACCTACTACTAAGGAATGTAGTGGAGTTGGGGGGTAGGAGGTATTAGTCATTCTAATTTCCCCCTGGATGCTAAGGCAAAGGAAGACAAAGCCATATTCTAAAGGCATGATCCTATTACAAGTAGTGTTCCTTTCCCTGGGTATGTTTGACTTTGCTCATCCAGCAGTGATTAATTACTAATTATGGAATCAGCCATCTGCTTTATCTAGCACTTTTGCAGGAAAGACTGCACATTTTTGACAGAATTAGTACTGATTTATTGAGAGGAAACTTGAACTTCAGGGTATCCTGCAAATAACCAAAATCATGTGGGGCGAACTGTCGATATCTGGAAAAGGAGAAGTTACATATGATTAGAGATATGTGAGTGCATCATCACAGTATCATTCAGAACATTGAGGGGCTTGTGGTAGTGGGAAGTGCTGTGGTTCACAAGAGCAGTTATTATGAGCAGAACCTCCAGAGGGCCATAGAGAGTCCTACAGCCCTTGGATCCTCTTGTTTACCACTGCAAGGACTTCTAAGGCCTCAGAGGGGGAAATCGAAATGATTTTTTGGTCACTGTAAAAGTTTCAACTTCAGCATTTTGTGATTATAATATTTGCAAATGGAATGGTTCAGTATATCCTCCCCTCCCATCCTCTCTGTGTGTCTCTCATGAATAAATAAATAAAATCTTAAAAAAATAAATAACATTTTAATATACAATGCTAAATACTCCTCTAATTAGGTTATAGGTTCTGCTTAAATAACAAAGTGGTTTATTTTGCTCTCACATGACTGTCTCAAGGTAGCTAATCCAGGTCTCAGGAAGAAAATGCAGCTTTATTGCATGAGGTCAAGAGCCCTGGGCTACTCCAAACTCGTTGTTCTGCCACACCTAGGATGTTTCCCTCATCTATTTGATCAAAAGTGGCTCACTACCAAAACCATATTTTTTTTTGTTAATATTTCATTTATTTATTCATGAGAGACACAGAGAGAGAGAGAGAGAGAGAGAGAGAGAGGCAGAGACACAGGCAGAGGGAGAAGCAGGCTCCATGCAGGGAGCCCGAAGTGGGACTCAATCCCAGGTCTCCAGGATCACACCCTGGGCTGAGGGGGCGCTAAACCTCTGAGCCACCCGGGCTGCCCAGGAGACCATATTCTTTTTAAAAATATTTTTAAAAAGATTTTATTTAGTTATTTGAGAGAGAGAGAGAAAGCACAGAAGCAGGGGGAGGGACAGAGGGAGGAGCAGACATTCTACTGAGCACAGAGGCTGACACAGGGCTCAATCCCAGGACCTGAGCCAAGGTCCTTAACCAACCGAGCCACCCAGGTGCCTCTACCAAAACCATATTCTAAGCAGCAAGTTAGAGAAAGGAGGAAAGAGAAGGGGAGAAAATGTCCATTCTTTTAAAAGGTATGACCCAAAGAGGTGAGTGGGGGGAATGGGGTAACTGGGTGATAGGCATTAAGGAGGGCATGTGATGTAAGGAGCACTGGATGTTATATGCAACTGATGATTCACTAAATCTACCCCTGAAGCTAATTATACACTATATTGAATTTAAATTAAAAACAAAAAGAAAGGTGTGACCTAGAGATTAGAGATAACACTCCATTTATATCTCTTGGGCTAGAATTTAAGCATATGTCACATGTACCTGAAAGGTGTTCAGAAATGTAGTCTTCATTTTGTGTGGCCATGTGTCCTGCTAAACCCTGGGGGCTCCATTACTACTGAAGGAGATGAATATTATGAGACAGCTAGTAATCTTAGCTGTACCACCTCCAAAATAAGATTGTACCATTTTATATTTCTACCAGTATCCTGAGAGAAGACTCACACTTTATTAATTTTGCTTGTATTATATATAATTTATTTAACTCTAAGTTTATATAATTTGATTTTTAAAAGACTAATTTTTGAGGTTCATAGGAAAATAAAGAGGAAGGTACAGAAATTTCCCATCTATCCTCTGCTCCCACATATGGATAGCCTCTCCAGTTTTCAATATCCCACACAAGAATGGTACATTTGTTAAAATTGATGAACCTACATTAACACATCCTTATCACTCAAAGTCCATAGTTTACATTAGGGTTTACTCTTGATGTTGTACATTCTATGTGTTTGACCACATGTATAATGACACGTATACACTCTTTATACTATTATATACTATACTAGTATTATATACTATACTATAATAGTATCATACAGAGTGTTTTCACTGCCTTAAATATCCTCTGTGCTCTGCCTATTCATCCCTATCCCTCACTCCAACCCCTGGAAACCACTGATCTTTTTATTGTCTTCATACTTTTGGCTTTGCAGAATGTCATATAGTTGGAGTCATATAATATGTTGCCCTTTCAGATTGGCTTCTTTAAGTGATAGGCATTTAAGGTTTCTCCATGGAAAGATATGGGTTGATAACCCATTTCTTTTTAGCACTGAATAATATTCCATTGTCTGGATGTACCATAGTTTGTTTATCTGTTTACCTACTTGAAAGACAGTTTGGGTTGCTTCCAAGTTTTGACAGTTATGAATTAAACTGTTATGAACCTCCATGCTCAGATTTTTGTGTAGACCTACATTTTTTACTTCTTTGGGTCAATACCAGCAAGCATGATTGTTGATTGGCATAGTAAGAATGTTTAGCTTTTAAAAAATCACCAAACTGTCTTCCAAAGTGGTGGTACCACTTTGTGCTCCCACCAGCAACGAATGATCGTTTCTGTTGCTCCAACATCCTCTTTATAATTTGTTGTTGTCAGTGTTCCAGATTTTGGCCATTCTAATAGGTCTGTAGTGAGTAACTGTTTTTTTTTTTTTTGACTATTCCTTCAGTAGACTTTAGGGTAAGGAACACTGTGTCTTGCTTGTTTTCATAACTGTAGCCTTGGGTGCAAAATGGATGCTCAGGAAATGTCTGTGAAATGAAGATCTGGACGGATGCCTATGACTGTATCAGCAATCAAAGGACAGGTTGGAAAAATAGAGACTCTGAAGTTGTATTTTGATTAGAGGACTCTAAAGTCACTTAGGAAATATTGTCTCACCCAGGCTCAAAAGCAACTATCAAAAACAGTGAGAAAGTGGGGTAGATAGGCAGACCTGTCACTTAGGATTATGAAATGGATTTAGAACTTTTAAGCAGATAGGATTATAAAAACCAGTTCTTTTAAAGGAGGAAATTCATTTTTATAAAGGGCAGTAAGTCCACCGAAGAACAATAAATGGTTGCTCACAGACAAGTAAAAAAAAAAAAAAAAACCCAGCTCTTTTTTTGGTGACTTTAGAAAAACACTTTTCTAAAAAAGATTATCTTGAGGCGGGACAGGGCAGAAGGAGAGAGAGAATCTCAAGCAGATTCCCCAATGAGCATGGAGCCAAACGCTGGGCTCGATCTCATGACCCTGAGATCACGACCTGAACCAAAACCAAGAATCAGACACCTGACTGACTGAGCCACCCAGGCACCCCTGTCATAAGCACTTTTAGAATGTAAGCTTACAAAGTTACAAAACTGGTTTAATCTTCAAGTGGTCATGGAGAGTATTATTCTGAAGCCAAAGAACTAAGGAAAATGTATTGAGAAAATAGAATGCTCTGGTGTTTTAAAAAGGAGGACATCCAGTGATCCAAAAATATGTTAGTTTCTACTTCTTTTTTAAAGATTTTATTTATTTATTCATGAGAGATACAGAGAGAAGCAGAGACATAGGCAGAGGGAGAAGCAGGCTCCCAGTGGGGAGCCCGATGCAGGACTCATCCCTGGACCCCGGGATCACGACCTGAGCAAAGGCAGATGCTCAATTACTGAGCCACCCAGACACCCCTATTAGTTTCTACTTAATGGAAAAGAGAAACATCAGTAAGAAAGAAGAAAAGAGGGAGAAAACAGAAACAGAAAAAGCAAGAAAGTGAGGGTAGGAAGGAGAGGGGCTTGAGAGAGAAGCAGCAAACAGGGAGAGCCTGAAATGTTGGAATAGCTATTCTTTATGGTCTGAGTCTCAGATATTCTGAAAGCCAGAATACAAAACCTCTTGCCTAGAGAGATGCACTTACTGGAACTCTGGGAGTATGTCCAGTTGTATTGTTTGATCCCTCAGTTTTAAAGCATCCTTTTGGCATTTTGAAATCAGGACCAGAACTGGAATCTCTGATATTCCTCAATTCAGATCTTCAATTATGTTTCTAGACTAAAGGCTGAATTTTTTATATGCCTTATAAAATAAAGTTGTTTCTGGGTGCCTGGGTGGCTCAGTGGTTGAGCGTCTGCCTTTGGCTCAGGTTGTGATCTAAGGGTTCTGGGATCAAGTTCTGCATTGGGATCCCCACAGGGAGACTGCTACTCCTTATGCCTGTGTCTCTGCCTCTCATGAATAAATAAATAAAATCTTAATAAAAAAACTGATTTCTGATGACTTTTGCTGCAGAAGACAAATTTAGAAGGAAAAAAATATCTCAGATTGCCCATAGAAAGTAAAGATGTTCTATAGTTTGGAGAAATGGTAAGTTTTTAACAATATTATTTCATTAGAAATGCAAGAAGTTGGAGATTGCTTCGAAAAACAATTTGAGCAGATGGAAAGTATTTGTTTAAGTAATCACTAGTGAAACTAAACTTTGATAGTTTCTAGTTGTCCTAGAAAGAATGTTCTGCTTTGGTATGGTACCCTTTCTGAGTGTCTGACTCTTGGTTTTGGCTTAGATTGTGATCTCCGTGTTGTGGGATGGAGCCCCAAGTTGGGCTCTGTGCTTAGCATGGAGCCTGCTTAAGGATTCTCTCTCCCTAGGGGTGCCTAGGTGGCTCAGTCAGTTGAGTGTCTGACTCTTGGTTTCTGCTCAGGTTGTGATCTCAGGGTCCAGAGATCCAGCCAGGCCTGCCTTAGTGGGGAGTCTGCTCCCCTTCTCCCTCTGCCCATACTCCCAGCTTGCACACACACTCTCTCTGAAATAAACAGTTTTTTTTTTTAAAAAAAGGATTCTTTCCCTCTGCCCCTACCCTCTGTGCATGCATGCGCTGTCTCTCTTTAATATAAATAAATAAACCAGGGATCCCTGGGTGGCTCAGAGGTTTGGCGCCTGCCTTCGGCCCAGGGTGTGATCCTGGAGTCCCAGGATTGAGTCCCACATCCGGCTCCTTGCATGGAGCCTGCTTCTCCCTCTGCCTATATCTCTGCCTCTCTCTCTCTCTCTCTCTCTCTCTCTGTCTTTCATGAATGAATAAATAAATAAAATCTTTAAAAATATATATAAATAAATAAACCTTTTTAAAAAAACAAGGAAAAGTAGGATCAGACCTTCATATAAGATGTTCTCCATTTATGCTTTCTTGAGGGAAAAAATGAGTGATTTCCTCTCAGCAGGAGCACCTGTGATCACATAGGTCCCTTTATAGCAAACTTCTCAGCAGAGTTATCTGTGCTCGTTGTCTCCATTGGCCCATCCATTCTTTCCTGAACCCACTTTAATCTGAGTTTTGCTTCAGATATTCCACCTGGTCCCTTATCAATGTCACCAATTATTTCCCATTGGCCAAATCCATTAGATCTTTTTTTTTTTAATTTTATTTATTCATGAAAGACACACACACACAGAGAGAGGCAGAGACACAGGCAGAGGGAGAAGCAGGCTCCATGCAGAGAGCCCGACGTGGGACTCCATCCAGGGTCTCCGGGATCACGCCCTGGGCTGCAGGTGGCGCTAAACCGCTGCGCCACCGGCACTGCCCTATTTTATTTTATTTTTTAAAAGATTTTATTAATTTATTCATGAGAGACACACACAGAGAGAGATAGAAGCAGAGACACAGGCAGAGGGAGAAGCAGGCTCCATGCAGGGAGCCCGATGCGGGACCCGATCCTGGGTCTCCAGGATCACACCTGGGGCTGAAGATGGTGCTAAACCACTGAGCCACCTGGGCTACTAGTTAGGCAGTTTAAACTGAACCATAGAAAGCTGAACTCTTGTCTATCATCCCCAGGGCACATTAATAATTATCCAGTTGCCCATGAGAAAAATAGAGGCATCATCCTCTGATACTCTGCACTCAGTCTATCAGTAGATCCTATTAGCATCTCCACTTGCTATCAGCTTGATCCCTGTCACCATCAGCTTTAGCCTGCATAATTGCTTCTGCCCTTTCCCCATACATATTATGTAATAGTTATGTAATACATCGTGTTACTATACTTAAAACTGTCCAGTTGCCTCCCATTTTACTAAAATAAATGAGAGATTTATTACCGTGGTCTATAGTCTGCCTATCTTTATGGGATCATATGACCTTTTCTCTTTCCTGTCCTGCTGGTCTTGCTATTTCTAGAACTACTAAGCTGATTTCCCTTATCAGGGCATTTGAATGTGCTGTTCCTTCTACCTGGAAGATTCTTCTCTTGTGTCTTTACCTGATTTATTTCCTTACTTCTTGAGGTCCTTAATGCCACTCTTTCAGAGAGGCATTCCCTGGCTACCCCATCTAAAAAGAGCCCTTATTACTCTCTTTCATATTATCTTGCTTTATTTTTCTTTATAAAAATTATAATTAGCAATTATAATTATTTGATATGTTTATGGGCTCTCTCCCACACCAGAAAGTACTAGGAGGGCATGTTTTTTGCTTGTTCACTGTTGTATCTCTTATGCCTGGAAAAGGGCCTGGCATGTAGTAGGCTCCCAGAACTGATTGTTAAATAATGAATACATGATAGAAATATTGATATGTTTTTGTTAGCATTCTTTTCTATAATGGATGGTACTATGTATGATATAATACCATATTTTCATATATTTACAGTTTATACCTCATGGACATGAAGGAACATACTGGTAGAATAACCTTGAAGTCATATAAAACCTGCTATGGGGGATCCCTGGGTGGCTCAGCGGTTTAGCGCCTGCATTTGGCCCAGTGTGTGATCCTGGAGTCCCGGGATCAAGTCCCACATCGGGCTCCCTGCATGGAGCCTGCTTCTCCCTCTGCCTGTGTATCTGCCTCTCTGTGTGTGTGTCTCTCATGAATAAATAAATAAAATCTAAAAAAAAAAAAAGACCTGCTGTGGTACAATTTGTATTCTGTTTTTACTCTATTGGAGGGGGTGGGGCACACTCTTATTTACTTTTGAAGTTATTATGTGCAAAGTGAATGTTTTGAGTACACAGTGTTTGCTTGCTGACAAGTATTTGGGAGCATCTGGTAGTGGGGAGAAGGGTGTTGAACAAAAGAGATTGTTTTGCTAGTTCCAGAGAAGTGGTGCCTTTCAAGATACTGCATTGCTCTACAGCTGTGACTTCACTTGAATAGAATGTAAGGTATATTTCATAATAACAATTTGACCTGTTCTAAGAAGTAGATGAAGTGGGAGGGTTTTTTTTTAAGCGGTTGTAAAAGCCTGTTGGTGGTTTTCTGGGTGGCATTATAAACTAATAAAGCCCTGATCAGCTCAGATTAGGGACTGATTCTGAAATGTATAAACTGCTTCATGAATTAATACTGTAAATCTGGCAGTTGCTATTGTAGCTCAAAACTGAATTCACTGGCTATGTGAATGCTTTAGGAAACTTGTTAGCTGGATGATCTCAGGATGTCATGCAGGAAAGCATCTACAAAAAGAATTAGGGAATAAGATGACTACCTGTGTTTCACAAGATTTTTTTTAACATATTGCATAAGTATCAATATACAATGTTAGAGTATAATGTTGTCAAGGACACAAATACAATCATGTTATAGATAACCAGTTGTTAAAGTGGTATTTGTTGAAGAGATCCTAGCTATATTTCATTGGTCTACAGTGATTTTTATCATTCAGCATGTGCTTAACGTTTTTGTGTATTTTTGTGGGAGGTGACTTGGAGTTGACTAGTGGCAAGCATGATGTATCTGTCTGATTCAAAGGTTTTTTTTATAAAATCATCTTCAGCATTCTTTATGAATGACAAATTATTAATTCTTTCATAATTTGTTCTAATTATTTGCTAGTTATTATATAAATTAAATTTGACTCACCACCAGTCATATGCTGATTAAGTCACGTATTGATCTCAGCATGTTGTCAGAACTCAGGATCTGGCAGGTTCTAAGGGTGCTGATTATGATGCTGAGTCATGGCCATACACCAGAAGCTATGAATAGACGTTTGTGCATGTTGGATGGTCTCCTTAAAACGAGATTAGTTATTCAGGAAGCTAGTGCTTTTGAGTCACATCCTGAAACCATGCATGGATACACAGCAGATTAACTGGTGAAACAGTGATATCCCAGGGATAACTTGTATGAGAGGAAATTGAGCTTCACTGAAGTGGGATAAGTTGAAAGACAGTATCATATGTTAAAAGGAACATAGTCTTTTAAGAAATCAGGTATACACATCTTCTCTTAAGTTATATAACCTTGAGTAATTGACTTAACTTTTCTGAGCCTCAAATGACTCATTTGTAATATTGGGATAATAATATAGTAACTCTCAATGTTCGTGAGACTTGGGCAGCCCCGGTGGCTCAGGGCAGCCCCTGTGGCTCAGCCGTTTAGCACCGCCTTCAGTCCAGGGCGTGATCCTGGAGACCCGGGATTGAGTCCCACATCAGGCTCCCTGCATGGAGCCTGCTTCTCCCTCTGCCTGTGTCTCTGCCTCTCTGTGTGTGTCTCTCATGAATAAATAAATTTAAAAAAATGTTTGTGAGACTCAAGTGAGCTAGTCCCTATCAAGTATCTGGCACAGAGCTTGACACTTGAAAAGAGCTTAAAAAACTCTAGTCTCTAGTATTATTATTTTCTAAATTCTGTGGCAAAGTTGGTGCTAGAGCCCAGATCTCCTAGTTAGTATGCCTTCTCACGTAAGACCCATAAATTAATTGTTTCACCCACTGATGACATTTAACTTTGCAATCCCTCTACTTTTCCATTTTTCTCTCCCTAAACTCTACTTCTCTGTTTTTCCATTTTCTCTTTCTTATTGCTTTGGCTGACTTTATACTTTAAATAATATGAATGGAAAGTATCAGATTTTTTAACATTGTTTTTTTTTTCCAGTCTAATGGCAACATAAATAACATGGCCATGCTTTATGTGTTTTTTAAGAAGTTACTTGAAGTGGCATTGTAAAACTCCATTATTTTCTTTTTTTTTTAAGATTTTATTTATTCATCATAGACATAGAGAGAGGCAGAGACACAGGCAGAGGGAGAAGCAGGCTCCATGCCGGGAGCCCGACGTGGGACTCGCTCCCGGGTCTCCAGGATCGTGCCCTGGGCCAAAGGCAGGCGCTAAACCGCTGAGCCACCCAGGGATCCCCATTCATTATTTTCTAAAAAATAATTATTTGTTTCTGCAACTTGCTCACTGCCTTTATAAACAAAACAAGAACCTGTAATCATTTTAGATACGTTGGAATTGTCTTTTTGTATTTCTTTGTCAAGGCAGAAAAGGCACTTTTTACCCTCACAAATCCATATTATGTAAGTGACTGCATTCTTTGGCTTGCAGCATTTTTTCTGTTTCTTCTTTTACCTTGCCTTTCCATACAGATTGTACCAGCTGTGAGATATTGTGCAAGTCACATCACTTCAAGCCACAATGTTACTGATTGTAAATATGTAATACCAACCTTATACACCTGTGAATTTGTTAAAATAATTCAATAAGTTCTTTGTAAACTGTAAAAAAATAAGCAAAATGCATGAAGTTATTGTTATTGAGACAAATATCAGTAAAGACAACTAATGGATCAACAAAAATGGACCTGTCTTCAGTTGATAAGTAGACAAACTCCTCCTAAGCACACAGAGCAATTTACTCTTCTTGTAGTACTTTCAGATGCATTGTCTTATTTAATCTACAGCACAAATCTGCCAGGCTGGTGTCATTACCTCCATTTTATAGATGGAAATTGAATTATAATTTGCTTCCAGGAACATTAGTGGTTGAGGCAGGGTTGAAATCCAGGTTGATACTTACAACATTGTGTCTTTTATTATAACAAGTTTCTCAGCTATATATCTATTTGTTTATCCAAAGATTAATTAGTCCTGTCAGCTTTTACATACCTTGCTGTAATTCTAAATTCGCTTTAGATGCTTTTAGCCCCACCCATAACCTCCCACCCCTGTCTTGTGACTTATAGAATCTCTATCCTGGCCTGCTGGCTATTTCAGGAACATCTATATATTTTTTTTCAGTGTGCTTGATTATCAGACAGGAAGGGAAGTATTAGAGATTCTAATTAATGTCTCCAAAGTGAAGAGGAGAAAAAAAAGAGGACCTGTGATAATTGCCTATGATAATTCATTTCTTGAGAAACCATATTATTGGTAAGTACCTGGAGTTTTTCCAATCATGCAAAGATTATCTCCTGCCACCTCATAGAACAAGGGGATTATGTAGCATGGCTTTGAAGAGGTGGGGAAGTGAGGCTGAAAACAGGAAATAGTTTAGGCTTGCCATTCTAAAGGAGATTCTCAGTGGGAAACTGTTTAAGCAATAGTGTTGTGTGAAACTTAGTGGGTAGAAACAGGAAGCTGCCCTCCACATTGATCTTAGCAGTGGAAAATGCCTAGCCTAGTGGTTATCATCAAGGACTCTGGTACTAGACTGTCTGGATTCAAATCCAAGCTTCACCATTTATGGTCTGCGTGACTTGCAGGAAGTTGTTTAATTTCTCTGTGCCTCAGCTTCTGGTCTTTAAAATGGGAATGAAAATAGTACATACATCAGAGACTGACTATAAATATTATATGATATAATGTATGTAGAGTGCTTAGTACAGGGTAGTGTCTGGAATGCTGTAAATGCTAAATAAATAGTAGGAAGATTGCTACTATTACAGACCTTATGACTCGTCACTTGTACCTTTTATCTTGGACAAGATTTACCTGGAATAGAATTTGGCAAAAAAAAAAAAAGGTGCTCAGTGAAAGCTTATTATTATTCTGCCAAAATGTCATGATGGTAAAACTGTGGTGGGTTGATGGTTTCGGTGGTGAGAGTAGGTTGACCAAGGTTCAGGGGATTCTGGTAAAATAGATGCAGGACAAGACTCCTTATAATAAGAGAACTTATTGTCTACTCAGTGGAAAGGGCTTATGAGAGCTAGTTTTCAGTGCTAGCTCTGCCACCAGTAAGTTGTGTGAGTTTGGACAATTCATCTTCCATCCTTGGTATTTCCTCATTTTTAAAAATAAGGAGTTAAGACCAGATGAGTGGTTAACTGTGGGCTGGGGGTGGAGAGTATATCAGAAACTCTTAAGTGTATGTGTATGTCTGTGTTTTCATCACCATCTTCCCTTTGTCTTCAGGTCCCTTCCCCTCTTGTGAAGAATTCTGTCTTTCCTAGTAACCATTTAGTGTGTAAAGCACCTCATTGCACAAGTGACAATCTTGTAACCCAGAAGCCAAGGAAAGAGTTGTCTTCATATTCATTTGTGTGAGAAAGTCTAGATGGGATCCTAAGTGTATTGTAATTCAGGGAACTCTTTTCATAGGTTTGTAGACAAGTGACTCAGGACACCAGCTATTCCATTTCCTACCTTTGCATTAATGTGTTGGGCTGATCTAGGAAATATGCTATTTGATAGCCTGAATCACATTTCAGTAGCCTATAAAAGGAGTAGAATCAAGGGATTTTTAACTCTTACGATTTGTGCTGCACATGGCACAGGGCTATGAAAATATGTAAGGGCAGATTGATACGGGAGAGAGAACTTTAAAGATCTCTCTGGGAGCAGTTTAAGGGAGCTCTAATTGTCTTCATCCTTATTAGTAATATGAAAGGATTTCTCTTTGTCAGACCTATTTGCTGCCTTAGATCCCAAAGGAACCAGTGTGTTCATCTCAATCCATGAGAGCAGCTCTGTGGAAGATCTGTTGATAGACCTACCTACCACTTACAGATGCTTGGGAGGACAATAGTAGGTTTGCATGTGCCCAGGGAGGAATTGAAGAGAGAGATTTATTGAACCTCAGTAAGAAAAATGCTTTTCTCTTATGATTTTATGAGACATAGAAAAAAATAGCATGGTGTTGATTCAGTCGGGCTAGCTAATTGAAGGAAGACTTAAATGCTGGAGTCCCAGAGGAAGAGCTTTCATAATCCTCAAACCTGTGGGATCCAGCATAATAGGGTGGAAGTACACTGGATTAAGAATCATATTTCTGTCCTACTCCCAAATCTCTTACTAACTGGCTGTGTAATCTTGGGCAAATCTGTTTTATTTCCCAGTATATAAATGAAGCTGGTCTAACATAGTCTCTGAAATACATGCTGGCTTTAATAGTTTGATCTCAAGATTCTATGATGTCATAATTGAAACTTACCAACATTAGAACATTACATATGGACCAGGTAGGTTGAAGAGGGTGGTGCAGGGAGAGAGAGTCTCCTCTGTTTAATGAATTTATGTAGGAGAAAAGAAAGGTAATTTCTGAATGTTGGAATAGTGACCTTTACTCATTAGCTTCCTGTGAAATTGTTGGTTCCAGGAATATAGGCTCAAAGAGAAGTATAGAACTGGGAGTTGTGGTTTTTCTTTGAAAAGAGAGTAATTTTTGGTTAAGTAGGTATGTGGAGACATGAATTCTTTAAATTTTGATCATACAACCCGATATTCTTCAAGAATGTAAAGACTGTTAAGTTGTATTCTATTATAATGAAGTGTTGTTTTAAAAAATGGGTGAAAAGTAAGATTTACCCTTTAGAGAGGTTATTCTTGCTGTGTTGTGATATGGAGAACGGTTTGGAGGCAGGAAAGACTGGCTAATGAGATCCTGATGATAAGTTCTTCATCTTGGAAGAGATAGTGATAATGGAGAGGTTGTATGGGAGAGGGAGAAGTTGAGAAAAACTCTCTGGTTTTTTGGTTTGGACAACTAGGAAGATGATGGTACTATTTCCTTTTTTTTTTTTAAGATTTTATTTATCTTTTTTTTTTTAAGATTTTATTTATCATGAGAGATACAGAGAGAGAGAGAGAGAGGCAGAGACACAGGCAGAGAGAGAAGCAGGCTCTGTGCAGGGAGTCCGATGCGGGACTCGATCCCAGGATCTGGGATCACGACCCGAGCCAAAGGCAGACCTCAACCCCTGAGCCACACAGGCGTCTTGGTGCTATTTACTGATACAGGAAGCAGGGAAGGATGGAACAGATAAAGAGTAGAGGATGGTGGTTTAATATTTATGAAGAAATGGAGCAAAGTTTTGAGGTATCTGAGGCTTGGGTGTAGGTTCTATGCTTTCTTAGTAGTCAGATAACTTTCAAATACTTTTTAATCTCAGAAAAGAATATACATATCAGCGTATTTACTTTGTTGCTGGGGGAGAGGGTTGCTATGGAGATTAATGATATCATAACTCCCACTGTGAACCAATAAGGACACTCTGGTGGGTCTGGCTCAGCCTTCAGGCTGAAGGCTATTTGAAGTCATCCTATCCTGGGTGTAGCATGTAATGTATGGAAAAGTCTCTCTGTGTGGGGTGGGTATGAAGAGTTTTCTTGTAAGTTTGTTTTGCTTTTCTTTTTTTACTCTTATAGAAAAATGAGCCTAGAATCCTCTCTTTCCATTTTATTGGTTCTAAATCTGATTTTTCCCCCCATGGTTCGAAGGGGCACAGTTTTCCCCAATTCCTGGTAGAAAGAACATAGAGTTTCTAAATGTGTTTTTAAACACATTTAATCATTTGGTTATTTTGAAGTAAGATAAAGTTAAAATGTTGTTTTTCCTTTTTAGAGTGGAAACTTCAAAGTATTGAATCTTGGAGGAATGGCTTTCATTCATTTGGATGTCGGATTCCTCTATACCCTGCTTGTTTGCACAGCATTTGGCTCTATGCTTTCAAATGCTGAGATAAAAGGTAAGCTAACAATGGAGTAGTTTTAAAATTTGGGATATTAATTGTCTTTTCAACCTACCGTGTGGAAGTATATAACAAGTAGATGGATTGTTACTAGAAATATTTCAGGAAGTCCATACACACAAGATATGTTCTTACTAGTCAGCCTCACATATAAGGTTAACTAATGATAACAAACATTTTGCAGGATAAAAGCCAAACTAAAAGACACTTTTCCATACCTTTTTGTATGGTCTTCTAAGAAATAGGTTAATTATATGAAACCTCATTGCCTGGTACTCAACTAACTGGAAACTTTCCTTATTTACCATCCTTAACCTTTAAGATAAATATGGAAAAATATACAGAGATTTAAGGTAAAATTTAAGAATAACTACAGAATTATTAAATCATGTTTAATGATTTTTTTTCTTGGAGAAGGTAATCAGAACAACACATTTCACAAAGGTTTGTAACCCTAAGAGTTGAAACAATAAGACTGTCATTTTATCCTCAGTAGAGACTTTCTTTATTGATACATGGTGGGGGTCCCATGTCAAATCATAATTTGTGCCACGGTTTCTTTTTGTGGGTTCTTTTCTTCACCTCAATAAGTATTATGAGATTAGGCATTAAGATGAATAACTGGGCAGAAACGAAAGAAAATTATTAGCAGAAAGGCAACGTGAAGGCAGAACTATAGTACTATTAGATTTGCTAGTAGGGAAGTTTATAGAATTATTTATTTGTTTGTTTTTTAAACCAGCCATTGGGGGAGCCATTTCCACACACTACTCCCTCTTCCCAAATAATATGGGCTTTTTTCTGATGCCACTCTGCTCAGCTGCCTGACACTTTTTCTTAAGTTCTTCGAAAGAGTGGCCCTGGTTTGCCATACTCTAGGGAGTAGCTTTGGACTTTTTTTTTTATAATAAATTTATTTTTTATTGGTGTTCAATTTACCAACATACAGAATAACACCCAGTGCTCATCCCATCAAGTGCCCCCCTAGCTTTGGACTTTAATTAGAGGATTCAGAATGGAACAAGATCTGCTTGTTCTAACTCTTTTTTTTTTTTTTCCTGCTTGTTCTAACTCTTAAGGCATTTAGTTATAGTGGTCATATTTTACATTTTCTATCCCATTTGTGTGTGTATGTGTGCCATGATGTTATATGCATATAGTAAACACTGAATTAATACTGATTGGTTCTTGCAATTAGAGAGATTTATGTAATAAAGCGTTCCCATCCTAGGCCAAATTCTGATCTATATAACCAGAGAGGTAACTGCATGTTGAATTGCCTGTTTCTGTGAAAACTTAGTACCTAGATAGGCAAAGTCATATTTGCATGTAGCAGTATTCTAGACTTTTTTTTTTTTTTAAATTCATGAGAGACACAGAGAGAGAAGCAGAGACATAAGCAGAGGGAGAAGCAAGCTCCCTGCAGGGGGAGCCCGATGTGGGACTTGATCCCAGGACCTGGGAATCACGCCCTGAGCGGAAGGCAGACTCTCAACCCCTGAGCCACCCAGGCGTCCCTGTTCTAGACTTTTTAACAGCTTTATTGATATGATTTCTATAACATAAAACCTAGCCTTTTAAAGTGTACTGTTCAGTGGTCTATAGTATCTTAACAGTGTACTTGTGTAACACCCTTAACTACTTAATTCCAGAATATTTACAGACCCCCCCAAAAAGGATATTGAATATTTATTCAGTGTTCATGTTATTCTTCCCTTCCTCCAGCCCCTGGCAGCCACTTTTGTCTCTATGGATTTGCCTATTCTGGATATTTCATATAAATTGGTCTTATTTAACTTTTCTGACTGGCTTCTTTCAAATTAACTTAATGTTTTCAGGACTCTTGCCTGTTGTAGCATAAGTCGGTACTTCATTCTTTCTTATGGCTGAATAATATTCCATTGTATAGATGATGTACTGCAGTTTATTTATCCATTTGCCAGCTCTTGGACATATGAAAGTAAACTAGATTTAGCAAGTTTTGTCACAAGATATAGGAAAAAAGTAAAAATGTTTTATTTTATTTCAGTTAATCCTCCTCAGGATTTTGAGATAGTGGACCCTGGATATTTAGGTTATCTCTCTTTGCAATGGCAACCTCCACTGTTTCCGGATAATTTTAAGGAATGCACAATAGAATATGAATTAAAATACCGAAACATTGATAGTGAAAACTGGAAGGTAAGTCAAGCATGCACTTGCAATATTGGTATGATTATTAGGACCTTTCTTGTAATTTTGATGTCAGTGTCCACTCTGATTCCTGTATCTCAATAGCCATTATTAAGAAATAACAAGCTGCCATGCCTGCTGTTATCTCCTGTGCATCCTGCTACATCTATTTTCACCCCACTCAATATTAAGACTACCATGAGAAGTACAGGAAAAAAATACATGGTCCCATGGAATATGGACTTGAAGAATACTTAGACACTGTACTGTATTTTACACTTAAATACCTGTATAAGGGTCTTATATAAGGGTTTTATATATGGACCATAAGATTTTCTTTGTAGGAATTAAGTCTTATTTATCTTTGTACTTGCCCCACAGAACACAGCATAGTTGTTTGCATATATTATAATAAATGTTCAATGAAAGTTTATTGACTTATTAACTACATAAAGAAGCATGTTTGTTCAAAGATTTCTGTTGTATGAGGCATACTGTTACCTTCCTAATTTGGCTTAGGTAGTTTCAAGAGACAATTCAAATCCAACATTTATTGAGCAATTTTTTGTGCCAGATATCAGGAATATAAGGATAATGACATGATCATAGTCCACTGGAAGCTTGCAATTTGTCTGACTTTCTCCAGTTACCTCCAAGATTTTACTGTATATGATTACTGAAGAGTTCAAGTGATATTTGAAATGTGATTAGATCATTTGTCATGTAATACGCATATGGTATCTGAAAATTATCTATTTAAAGTTCATTACAGCTCAAGTTCCTGCCACAGAGACTCTTCTTCTCCAGAATGTTTTAGAGTTATTTTTTATTTTGTTTGTTGTTGTTGTTGTCATCATTGTTTATTTGCTTGTTTGTTTGTTTTTAAGTAGGCTCTACACCCAACATGAGCTGAACTCAACCCCAAGATCCAGTTGCATGCTCTACTAGCTAAACTATCCAGGCACCCCTGGGGTTATTTTGAATAAGGTGTTAAGATTCAGATGATCTCATCAAATGATATAATACGCAGAAATGAGCTCTGCCAGGAATATATCTAGGACATTGTATCAGATATAATCATTAGGAGTTTCTTAGGTATTGGAAACATTTCAGGGTGACTTCTTAGTCCTAATAATGTGGCTCATGATGCTGTCACTGTTTATAAGTTTGACTTTGTCTTATCTTCTTATAAAACAGACCATCATTACCAAGAATCTACATTACAAAGATGGGTTTGATCTTAACAAAGGTATTGAAGCAAAGATAAACACACTTCTGCCAGCACAATGCACAAATGGATCAGAAGTTAGAAGTTCATGGGCAGAAACTACTTATTGGACATCACCACAAGGTTAAAATAAAGCTCTCTCATGTTTAATACTGTCAGAACAATCCATAGGCCCTTAACTCTTATATACCAGATTGTACATATAGGTGAAAGTGTGGCAACAGATAGAATTCTTCTTAGGAGTGGGTGACTGGCCTTTTTGAATCCTTTAAATCAGCAAACACATTTGGCAAAACCTGCATCTTATTAGGTTAATATAGTCCCCAGTTTTGAGATCATATTAGTAAATATGTATGTGAGTGCTCAGAGCATCCTAGAATTATTAATTAGTACCTTTGCATATGCTTACACTAGTACCATTAAATGAACCCTTTAATTTTTTATTTTTACATGCCGCATTTTTTTTTTAATTTTTACATGCCCCATTCCAGTGAAGTGGTTTCTAACAATTTCCTTTTGGAATATTACTGATTATATTGATTGCTAAATGAAATGGAGAGGTTAAAAGAAATGAATTAAAATTGCATAGTGATTTCCCAAATGATTCATCAAGCATTCACAGTTCATTCATTCTTTAGGAAATCGGGAAACTAAAATTCAAGATATGGACTGTGTATATTACAACTGGCAATATTTAGTCTGCTCTTGGAAACCTGGCATGGGTGTCCATTTTGATACCAATTACCAGTTGTTTTACTGGTAAGTATTTTTTTTTGGTAAGTATTTTTATAATAAGAATTCCTTATTAAGAAAAAAATTTATAAAAGTTAATTTACAGTATAAGTAACTGTACTTTCACTAAATTAAACTTACTGTTTTTCAGGATTGTATTTAGTATGAAGGTTGTTTACAAGTATTTGGGGTTTTCAATGAGAGTAATTAGGTTTAGGCTGTAGCTACTGGATGGCATTCTCTGGGTTATATAAGCAATGAAACATTGGATTAAATTTTGTATCCTTTAGATATATAGGATTATAACCTAAAAAGTTTTGGCATGTTTTATACTCTTGCCTTTTAAAAAACAGGTACCTATTAACACTGGGTCCTTTTCCTGGTTTCCCTATCCTTTTTTTTTTTTTATAAGATTTTATTTATTTATCGATGAGACACACAGAGAGAAAGAGAGGCAGAGACACAGGTAGAGGGAGAAGCAGGCTCCATGCAGGAAGCCTGATGTGGGACTCGATCCTGGGTCTCCAAGACCAGGCCCTGGGCTGAAGGCAGCGCTAAACTGCTGAGCCACCCGGGCTCCCCTCCCTATCCTTTTTTAACCATCACTGAGGCTTTTAAACTTACAGCCATTTGAATCTTCTATCTAGATTCCTTCATTGTTTCATGGTAACATTGATCACTGCATTCTGACACTCTTTTGCAAGGTTGCACATCTGTTTTTTACTTCCCATCTGTACTACAAGAACTCTACTGTACTCTCACCTCATTCCACACCTGGATAACTGCCTGGCATAATCTCCCAAATGATGGTCTCTCCTTCCAGTATCTTCCCTTCCTAGTCATTCTGCACACTGTAACCAGATTTATCTTCCTATGTTGCTATTTTCTCTTTTTTTAAAGCTTTTATTTATTTATTCATAAGAGACACAGAGAGAGTCAGAGACATAGGCAGAGAGAGAAGCAGGCTCCCTGTGGGGACCCTGATGTGGGACTCAATCCCAGGACCCCAGGATCATGACCTGAGCCAAAGGCAGATGTTCAACCACTGAGCCACCCAGGTGTCCCACAATTTTCATATATCAAAGACTTCCAGTGGCTATTCATTACCTCCAGGATAAAATATAGTTTGGCATTTAAATTTCTGCCTCACGGTATCACTGCTTTTCCAACATTACCTTCTACTGTCACCAGTGGCAATGTTCCACTTCATTTAGACCCATCACTACATTTTTTTCTCACCCATGTTATGATCTTTTATGCCTTTGTGTGCATTATTATCTGGAATGCCCTCTGGCCTTCTCACCAATGCTTACCCACCTTTCAAGGCCCATCTGGTATTCAATTTCATTAGCTCTTTACTGATCACATCAACTTATCTTCAGTTTTTTTCTGAACTATGACTTATTATAGCTCTTAATTCCTTCTCTGGGTGGCATTTAAATTTTTGTCATATATATGTGCTTTGTCTGCTCCCTTAAATTTTTAAGAGAGTTGTGGGTGTGAACTGTTTCTTACATTTCTCTTAACTATCTACGCTGTGCTATGTCCATAGTAGATTATCACAAAATATTCATTAAATTAATGAAACAAATGAAAGTATTGGTACATTGATAAATATGTATCAGAATTTAAACATAAAAAAAGCAAGAGAGAACAAAGTGTTACTCTTTGTGTTTCAGATCCAAATTATCATGGCTATTTTTTTTTTTTAGAAAAATCATAAGATATAAGTGATAAGGTATAAGCTATTAAGAATCCTGAGAAAAAGGATCCAGTGTTAACAGGTACCTGTTTTTTAAAAGGCGAGATTATAAAACATGCCAATTGGGTTCTAATTGCTACTCTGGCATCATTGAGTTTAGTGGTCTTGGGCAAGCAGTTTTCCTTTCTGGAGTCTCAGTTTCTTCATCTGGCATTGGCTGGGTCTATTTCTATGGTCTGATTTATTTGTTCAATAATTCCACAAATATTAAGCAATTATTAACTGCCAGACACTGTTCTAGATAAAAAAGCCAAAAGTATGAATAAGACAAAGTCTCTGCCCTCTTATACATTGTAGTTCATATTTAACATAGCTTTATCCTCATCTTAGTAGTGAGAGATAAATATTGACATCTTAGAAACTGGAAAATAAGGGTACTATGAGGCTTCCCACTGGCACAAAGTAAATCTGGATGAAGTCAAGCCTAGAACTCAAGTCTCCCAAACTCTAATCAGGTGAACTAACCAAGAGACTATAACTTTGCAAACTCTGCCCAAAATAAATACTTGGCTACCTGAAAAGGCCAATTAAAGCTTTTTATAGAATACTTGGGTTTTCTTCTCTCTCTCTAGAACCAGTATACTGCTGGCAGCTATTGAATTTTTTAAAAAGTATATTTTCACTATCATAAAAGTCTCTTTTATCACCCCCTTCATGCAATAAATAACAACTTGGGGTGAAAAAAAACAAACGACAAATGAAATACTTGGCATAAAGTGAATTCAGTAGAGTCTGGCTATTTGTATCAGCACCTGATCAGCTGCTAGATTGGCCTAATTTCAAAAGGGATTTTGTCTGCTTTTATAGATGTCACGTTTTGCATTGCAAGCTATAATTTAGGAGAATAAACTAGGCATTTTGTTTTGAAAATCAGTAGAGAAATCCACCCTAATTCCCACTAACTTTATTACTGGAAAGAGGTTAACTTTTGATGATATGACAACATTTCTTGTCTAGGAGAATGGGAAATTAGATATTTACTTGCCAGACAGCTCTTTTTCTTTTTGGCCCCTCTGTTAGCTTTACTGAGGCTTATCTCTTGATGTGTGTTGTATTTTCAGAGGACTTTGATTCATTTTATTAAACATAACAATATTTTGTAAGTCTGCTTCTAGTTCTGCTTTCTTTAATATAAGTTCTCCAGTACAATATAAAAAATGCAGTATCACCGAGCATAATCTATACAAACCCCTACTTTTCTTAATAGAAATCTTATTCTTTGATTCACAAATCCTGTGAGCAAGTAAACATAACCTAAGTACATGCTCTGTCTTTGATATTTTGTAAAGACTCCTACCAAGTCGTAATCTCCTTGAAATTATGGACTATGTCTGCTTTCTTAACTGTTGTATCCCTAGCACATAACATAGGATTTGGCACAGAGTTGGTGCTCAATAAATGTTGCATGTTATTAATTTTTTTTAATCACTTGGTATCTTAAGATAATTGAAAATTGAATACAATCATACTTTAAGATATTGGTAAGCACAATTCTTACAATACCTCTTTTTACAGGTATGAGGGCTTGGACCATTCAGCAGAGTGTACCGATTACATCAAGGTTAATGGAAAAAATATGGGATGCAGGTTTCCCTATTTGGAGTCATCAGACTATAAAGATTTCTACATCTGTGTTAATGGGTCATCAGAATCCCAGCCTATCAGACCCAGCTATTTTATTTTTCAGCTTCAAAATATAGGTGAGTTCAACAACTTCAAGATGTTTCTAGTTTAGGCCATTCACAACCACATGGAAGAGAAGAGATGGAGACAGAGATATAGAAAAATTTGTGGAAATGCAAAGCCAGAAAAATGAGGGCCAATAGAGCATATGAAGAAACTCTTATTAAAAATAAAAGTACAGGGATCCCTGGGTGGCTCAGCGGTTTGGCGCCTGCCTTTGGCCCAGGGCAGGGTCCTGGAGACCCGGGATCGAGTCCCACGTCGGGCTTCCGGCATGGAGCCTGCCTCTCCCCCCCGTCCTGTGTCTCTGCCTCTCTCTATACATATATATCTATCATGAATAAATAAATAAATAAATCTTAAAAAAAATAAAAAATAAAAAAAGTACAGAGGGATGCCTGGGTGACTCAGTGATTGAGCGTCTGCATTTGGCTTGGGGCATGATCCTGGAGTTCTGGTATCAAGTCCCAGGTCAGGCTCCCTACATGGAGCCTGCTTCTCCCTCTGCCTGTGTCTCTGCCTCTCTCTCAGTGTCTCTCATGATTAAAAAATAAAATCTTTAAGAAAAATAAAAAATAAAAGTACAGGAATAAGGAATTGAATGAAGAATAAGTCTTTTTAGAATTTTTATTTAGAATTTACAATTTATTCCACAGCTTCAAAGAGTTGGTCTGCTATAAAGTATTTTTGTCTAGCGTTAATGTTGGAGCAATTATAGAATCACTTATCTCGATATCTCAATAGGCAAATGGTTGGATATTCTGAGTCTGAGTTCCTAGTTCTAACAGTTATAATAATGACAAGTTTCAGAGTCTGCTATACCTGGATTTGAATCTTGGATTTATCACTTTCTAGCTGTATGACTTTGGGCAAGTTATGTTTCATGTCTGTTTCAATGTCCTTATCAGTAAAATGAGGATAATAGAGGATACGTCATAGGTTTCTTGTGAGACATGAGTGAGTTTATGTGACATCCCTGGTTTGGTGCCTGACACATCATAAGCTTTAAATGAGAGTTAGCTATTGATAAAATAGTAGTAGTAATGGTTGTGACAGTTGTTCCTAATGCAAGCAAGTGGAAAAATGACCGTAATGATTTGGATCTTCTAACTTTTCTCTTGGACTTAAATATTTGTGAATATGTAACTTATCAAAATTTAATTTCCAAAATAACCAAGTTTCTCAATAAACTAATCTTGGTTTTGAACCACTCTATTTATCTTAGAGGCTTCTCTTACTAGGTGTTCCTAGCTTTTTATAATAGCTACTGCTAAACTTAATAACTTCCATGTTGAAATGGCTTCTTTTTGCTTTTTAGTTAAACCTTTGCCACCAGACTACCTTAGTCTTACTGTGAATAATTCGGAGGAAATTAACCTGAAATGGAACATGCCTAAAGGACCCATTCCAGCCAAATGTTTAATTTATGAAATTGAATTCACAGAAGATGATACTACTTGGGTGGTATGAACATTGCATTTATTTGGAGAAATCATAAACATAACCTTTTTTAAATTTATTTTTTAAACATAGCCTTTTTAATAAAATAAGCAAACATGAGAACCAAAATCAGTTTCTATCTATATGAGGAATAGAATGACATGTATCTTAGTTTAATTTCCAGAAAACCATATAATTTAGGAGACAAAAGAAAGATTCTTGCTTATAGTCTGAAGGCATAATTAATGATACCAATTTTAAAGCTACATTAGGACTTCAGAGATAATATTGTCATTTGTTTCTAATAATGTGCCAATAAATTAAAGTTGCTAAGTGCAAGTATGAGATGGATTACGATGAAACCTTAGGTGAGAAGAAAAGAAAAGAAAAAGGAAAACCACTTCTTGAGGAGCAAACATCATGTCAGAATTAGGCTCTGACTGGGCTACTTGCATTGCTTATAATGCAGAAGAGGGGCTGGTGGTGGGGGGTAGGTAATGATTAAAGACTCATTACCACCCAGCGACAACACTGTGATGATGCCTTTAGCCCCACATTGCTTTTGTTAATTTTATTCACTGATTTCCAATTTAGGAAGTGGTGGAGACATGTAGGTGAGCCATTAGTTCTAATTAATTTCATATACAGGTGAAGAAACTGGGAGCTGAATTGATTTACAAATTACCCAGTTATTCCCGGTCCACTATATTATGCTGGTTCACAAGAAGTTACAACAAAAGAGAAGCTGTTATTTTGGATGAGAATCACTGTTCAGTTCTTTGAAAAGCAAAACTGAAGCAATTTTTTTTTCTCCATTGAGATCATCCAGCCTTGTGTATTCTCATATCTGAATAAGTTTCATGCTAAGCCCTGAGCACTATTACACAGCTTTTGTGGCAGTAAACCAAAATAAGAATAAAGAGGAAAAAAGGCTTTATGTGTATGAACTCTATAGTTTCCATAGAAATGACATTCACATGATGGCTCTTTTTGCTAACAGTATATGTGGCATTTTCCAGTTTATGGAATCTGAGAAATTTAACACTAATGCAAATACTGGTATTATTAACACTAAAGACATCTAGGCATTTTGCCCTGTCACACATGCCCTTTACTACAGGTGATCCATTATCCATTATAATAGAAAAAATTTATAATATATATAAGGAAGGGAAGAAAAAACTGAAAAAGAACCCCCACCATACAGAGAGATAATCACTGTCAAGATTTTGGTATATACCTTTCTAGTCATTTGATATGTATATTCTATGCAACAAAATTCACTATGAAGTGACAAATCAAATGGGATCTATCTAGCTACAATTAGATCAAATGATGGCATCTTATTTTTCACTTGGCTTTCAGACTACCACAGTTGAGAATGAGATACAAATCACAAGAACATCAAATGAAAGCCAAAAATTATGCTTTATGGTAAGAAGTAAAGTGAATATTTATTGCTCAGATGATGGAATCTGGAGTGAGTGGAGTGATGAACAATGCTGGAAAGGTATGAGTTAAGAACAGTAACTAAATAGCTATTTGCTAGCAAATTTATTTTCTTTCAGTATATTTTGTAATTGTGGAAATCAAATGCTCTTGCATATAGTCTATAAATAGAAAAAAATTAGCAAGCACCTCGAAAATAGATTTATAGAAAATCTAATATTCAGTTTTAACTAGGAGTAAACGAGTTTATGTAAGAATCTTATAGAGGCCTCGTTGCGCAACAGTAGTGCATCTGACTCCAAGAATCTTTTTTTTAAATAATAAATTTATTTTTTATTGGTGTTCAATTTGCCAACATACAGAATAACACCCAGTGCTCATCCCATCAAGTGCTCCTGTCAGTGCCCGCCACCCAGTCACCCCCACCCCCCCGCCCTCCTCCCCTTCCACCACCCCTAGTTCGTTTCCCAGAGTTAGGTGACTCCAAGAATCTTATAGTTGTTTCATGAACATTCTTGTTTTTCTGGCTGTTGGTAAAGAGAATATGCTAGTTCTTTTTTTGGGAAGCACATTTTATTCAATATTTTTCTAGGCTCTGAATTCTCAAGAGAACAGAAATCTTAAAGCAAGGATAGGGTCATCATAAACTTGTTTTTGAATGTGTCGTACTGTGCGTTTTTAAAATTAACATACCATCATTAGTAAAAACATATTCCATTCACTTCCAATTCTGATTTAAAGTGACTTATGATGGGGTGCCTGGGTGGCTCAGTTGGTTAAGCATCTGCCTTCAGCTCAAGTCATGATCCCAGGGTCCTTGGATCCAGCCTTATGTTAGGCCCACTACTCAGTGGGGAGTCTGCTTCTCCCTCTGCTGCTCCCCTTGCTCATGCTCGCTCTCTCTCATATAAATAAAATCTTTAAGAAAATAAAATTTAAAAATAGTGACTTATGATAAAAAAGATATATTTAAATTAAATAATAATATAAACTAAAAAAGCCTTGAGAGTGATGCAAAATATTATTATGCTAAAGCATAATATATGCTATAAATAGCATACTAGCTTTATCAACAGAAATTACTTTTTTTTTTAAAGATTTATTTATTTACTCAGAGAGAGAGAGAGAGAGAGAGAGAGAGAAAGGCAGAGACACAGGCAGAGGGAGAAGCAGGCTCCATGCAGGAAGCCCGACGTGGGACTCGATCCCGGGTCTCCAGGATCACACCCCAGGCTGCAGGAGGCGCCAAACCGCTGTGCCACCGGGGGCTGCCCTCAACAGAAATTACTGATAATTGTTCAAAAGTGAAGGAAATTAACTCAGCATCGCTCTTTCAGGTATATAGATATGTAAATACATATATGGATATAGATACAGATAGATACTAGTGTCTGTCAATCATTCATCTCTTTTCCTATTGTTCCATTATAATAGAATCCCTGTTTGTTACCCTCCTATTATATCGATATAATATATCGTTCTCTTTCATTCATCAAATATTTATAAAACACCTAATATGTGTCAGATTTTTTCAGGCATTGGAGACTCTGGAACTGACACTGAAAAAATCATGCCCTGAATTGTATCTTATCATTAGTCAGTGCATAGTTTAAAGTGGATACGGTTTTTTGCCACATGCTCAAAATAATACATCCTTTAGTGTATATTACATACAATCTTAACTGCAATATTGATGACTGAGATTTCTTTTGCCCTGAGGGATATCTCTTGGTAGAATCTTAATCATTGAGATTAGGAACAAAGAATTTCCTGAGACACATGTAGTTCTTAGCTCTTTAGGAGATTTCCTTATTGATGTTTCAAGCAATAGAAATATAGGACAATACTTTTTTATGGAAATGAAAATAGATCTTTTTTAGGATTGACTCTGCATGTAGGGAAAGCAACTTGAACCTCCAGAAAGAAGCCTGCTTTCCCACTGCTAATTTTGTATGCCAGAAAGCTTACATTATTAGTCATTTCTCTGGATTATATCCTTGCATATCTTAGTTGAACATATGAATTTGTTAATTTTTTAGTAGAAAATAAGATCCTGGGCAGCCCCGGTGGTTCAGTGGTTTAGTGCTGCCTGTAGCCCGGGGTGTGATCCTGGAGTTCCGGGATCGAGTCCCACATTGGGCTCCCTGCATGGAGCCTGCTTCTCCCTCTGCCTGTGTCTCTGCCTCTCTCTCTCTCTCTCTGTCATGAATAAATAAATAAAATCTTAAAAAAAAAAAAAAAGAAAAAGAAAAAGAAAAGAAGATCCTAAGGGAACAGGACAAAGGAAAAGGTGGACTTGAGGGTAGGTTTGAGTGTAGGTAATGGACCTAGGACTCAAGATGCTCTGTAGTCCTTCAAAATGAATGGAAGATACTGGTTTTGGAAGGACAAGGTTTGTCTACTTTTTAAGTTTGTCTAATGATTGCTCATTTCTTGCAATGCAAAAGAACCATTAATGCTTTATGCTAAAAGAAAAGAAAAACAACCTCATCTCATTTAGTTTCTAAAATGTTAGACAACTTTAAAAACATGACTTTTAGGGGAACCTGAGTGGCTCAGTTGGTTAAGTGTCTGCCTTCTGCTCATGTCATGATCCTGGGGTCCTGGAATGGAGCCCTGTATCAAGCTCCTTGTTTAGCAGGGAGCCTGCTACCCCCACTGCTAGTGCTCTCTTGCTCCCTATCTCTGTGTCAAATAAATAAATAAAATCTTAAAAAAAAAAAAAAAAAGACCTTTAGGGCAGCCCGGGTGGCTCAGCGGTTTAGTGCCGCCTTCAGTCCAGGGCCTGATCTTGGAGACCCAGGATCGAGTCCCACATCAGGCTCCCTGTATGGAGCCTGCTTCTCCCTCTGCCTGTGTCTCTGCGTCTCTCTCTCTCTCTCTCTCTGTCTCTCATAAATAAATAAATACAATCTTTAAAAAAAATGACCTTTAAAGACCAACTCCATTGGGACACCTGGGTGGCTTAGTGGTTGAGCATCTGCCTTCGGCTCATGGGCTGATCCCAGGGTTTTGGGATGGAGTCCCACATCGGGCTCCTTGCAGAGAGCCTGCTTCTGCTTCTCCCTCTGCCTGTGTCTCAGCCTCTCTGTGTATCTCTCATGAATAAACAAAATCTTTAAAAAATAAATAAATAAAGACTAGCTCCATTATTCACACAGGGACTTTTATAAAGACCAGTGTAGGGAAGGAAATATTTTACTTCTACCCTTGTAGGTTCTTTGGCTGGTCTAATAATTAACTTGACACAAGACAGACCAACAGAAGACAAACTAATTTTGTGTACAGCAATCCGTAAAAATATGAGACTCGAGGGTAAGTAGAGCAGTCACTGCTTACTATATGCCATCATAAACTAAGGAATGGGATAGGGGCCTGGAGTTTCAAAGGGGAATAGAGCTCACAGGACAATAAGAAAAGCAGCTGTTTGGTAATTAGATATTTGCCCTACCATGAAGATGGGTCATTGAGATGAATGTTTCTTTGGTAATAGACCAAAGTGACTCTCTGAGTCAGGCCCACTATCTAAATTCTTTAGGTAGTTAAGAGAGAGGTAAATGTTTTTTTCTAAAGACTGCTGGGTCTTGAATGTCTTCAGCTCAAAATAATCCACATGCCAAAGTGGCACATTTTGGTTCATGTATTCTGCTCCTTTTCAGTCTTGCCTTTGAAACTTCCCTAAGAAGTTTCTCAGCCCAGAGACAGTTTAGTTAAGCAGTTGTGTCTCACTTCAAGAGTTGGTGATGTGGGCAGGCTCCAGAAGTTAGGTTTATAATGCAAGCAATCAGGTATTTAAGAAGAGGCACTTCTGTGGAAACAAACAAAAAATGGTTAGTAATAGGGGCAGATTATGATTTCAGTTTCTGACTTCTTTGTTTTTTAAGATTTTATTTATTAATTTGAGAGAGCAGGGGGGAGGGAGAGGCAGAGGGAGCCACAGACTCCCCACTGAGCAGGGAGTCTGTTGGGATGTGGGGCTTGATCCCAGGACCCTGACTTCTGAAGGCAACCAACCAGTCAAGAAGTTTTCTAGATGTACTGTTTAACTCATCTTTAGATGGACCAAGAGCAGGAAGTGGCAGTCTGATAGATTTTCCTAGTTTTCAGTTTGAATGTCTCTAGTGATCTTTCTCAGTAGCCCACACTGTTATAGGCACAAAGATTGTCTATAAATGAGCTGTTGTGGTGATTTCTTTGAAGTTTATATGAAGTTGTTTAGCTTTAGCTTGCATGGCTTCCAGAAAGGGGATTTTTTACTTCTCATTGATTCCATGTCAGAAGAGTGGAAGAACTTTGGAAATCTTAGTTTGGAGGGTTGTAACTATATATGGAAGGAAACTAGAAGAGTTCAGTATATAGCCCATTTTATAGATAGAAAAGAAAACCTCAGAGGTAATTAACAGTACAATAATTGGATATCCACAAAGGTGTATTACTAAAACAGTTTCCTTTCTATAGTCATCTCCAGTTTATAAAGAGAACCATAGTAAGAAAAATGTGTTTGCAAAATCTAGTTTCAATAAACTTGGCCTGATTATTTACATAAGTGCAACAAGAATAGTGATTGATGATATAGGCTCCTAAATCTGCTTTGCTGGAACTTTTCATAGGGAATCTCAGATTGGATTTTTAAAAGCCTTTGAAGGCTAAGAAGCCAAGCTGAATTCTTGTCGTTAGACTTGGCTTACACTACCTATAGATTTGGGTGAATTCCTCTCTTCTTGAGGTTCCTCAGATTTTCTCAGTTCCCGATCCTGCCAGGAAGCGACCTGACAAGAAGGCATCGGCTGATTTTTGCCAAGGGCTTAATTATTGCCCCCATAAAGCTCACCTTAGTTCCTGAAGACTGGTGATATCTGGTTGAGTCTATGTAGATGTCTCTCAAATATGACATTCCAGTCAAAGCCCTAGTAATATAACCAATGTTTTCAGTAGTGTCCTGTTAACAAGGAGAACAGCTTCTTATTAAACTTAAACAAATATTGCCATGAAATAAGAATACTCCAAATTCTGGAGGGATCAGGTACGGAGGAAAGTTGTTCCATCTTTGTTCACAAAGATGCACTTTACCAAGTTGCTCTAAGATGTAGGAACTTAAGAGAAAAAAGTTTCCTTGAATCTGGAAAAAGAAACCATTAAAAAAAAAAAGCAAAGTTTCAAACAAAATATTTTAGAAATTATAATTACCCTCATCAGTTTCACTGAGTGCCATGTGATTAATTCTTATTCTGCTTTAATCCAGGGTTTTCAGTAGTTCTGGAAATTCTTACTCTGTTCAATTTTATGATCTTAAAGTTATCAGAAACTTGTGCTTGTCAAAAGTGCTTTCTTTAAATCTTTTTGAAGATATAGTACTTTTCAAATACTTTTGAACACTTTTTCAAAAGTGTATGGGTAAAACAATAACTGTAAATAAAAAGTTTAAAAAAATACTTATTATTAAAGATCTGATGAAAATTCATTTCAATGGAAGTGACAAGGAAATTTGGTTATTTATGTAACATACAACATTTTAAGACAGTAACTGGAATTATGTCTAACAATCATTATACCAAACATGCTACATTTCTAGGAATTTCACATAATTTTGAAACACTTATATTACTACTATATCCACACAAATAAAATCTAAGAAGCTTTAGCATCACTTATTTGACAATGCTTCCCATGTAATTTAACATAGCAAACAAGCCTAATTAGTTTGATATCTCACTTTTTGTAAGGAGAGAGAACATAACTTTTGAGATGTTCCAGGGACTCTCTAGAAAATACCCAAGTTCTAAATCAAAAGGACTTCATTTGGAATTTGATTATAGGAAATTTGTCAAAAATATAAAAAAGTTTGGACATGACTAAAAAAGGATCACATATCACTATGAAACAATATTTATTTGACCAAAGTGACAAAAGATTTCAAAGGCAAATACAGAAGGTTACATGGTTATAAGTAAAACTTTGCTCTTTCAGTATTGAGGAGATTCAGTTTTCTTAACTGTCAAAGACCAGACATGAAGCTCAGGAAATTACTTTGATAAAACAGAAAATCTTTACTTTCTAGGCAGACTACTTAAAAGTTAAGGAAAAACCTTTGACAATCTCTTATCAATAGCAGACCAATAGTCCAAGAAAATTTTGTCCTTTTAACAGATAAAAGAAAATTAAGTTCCAGTTTTATGTAAGTACATGACTGATTTTAAAGCTTCATTTTATAACTCTTATAATAAATTAATTCTATTTTAGCTAACGAGCACAAAAAGTAGGATTCTTTTTCTCTTTCTTTCTTCCCAATTTTCTATATGATTTGTCCTTTGTTTTCTTCTTTCTTCTTCTGAAACAACCAGTTTCACTTTAGGATAAAACTACTTTCTTTTTCCTAAACAAAAAATACATCTCCATTCCTCATAACCTCTCTTACCAAAAATATATATTGTACTTTCCTTATATACAGAGATATTTTCCTTATTATTTCTAGCAGCTCTATTTTTTATTTAAAGATTTTATTTATTTATGAGATAACACAGAGAGAAAGGCAAAGACATAGGCAGAGGGAGAAGCAGGCACCCTGCAGGGAGCCTGATGCGGGACTCGATCCCAGGACCCCAGGATCATGACTTGAGCCAAAGGCAAATGCTCAACCACTGATCCGTGCAGGTGCCCCTCTAGCAGCTTTAATTACATTAATTAATTAGAATTCTTAACCTTTAGAAATCTTAATTTATAGTGAAACTAAGAAGTAAGCAATTGTAAACTGTTATGCCAGTATTCTTTAGATTGGAAAATTTATGAATACATTTCATAATTTCTAGAAACATGTTTCTTCACAATATAGTCTTTCAGTATGACACAAGACATGTTTACCAACAGACCCAAATATCTTAGTTTCTTTTTAATAGTATGTTTTTTTAATTAATTTTTTAAAAGATTTTATTTATTTATTCATGAGAGACACAGAGAGAGAGGCAGAGACACAGGCAGAAGGAGAAGCAGACTCCATGCAGGGAGCCGGATGTGGGACTTGATCCCGGATCTGCAGGATCACAGCCCAGGCTGAAGGTGGCGCTAAACCACTGAGCCACCAGGGCTGCCCTGTAATAGTGTGTGGTTTTTTTTTTTTTTTAATTTTATTTATTTATTATTTATTTATTTATGAGAGATACACACAGAGAGAGAGGCAGAGACACAGGCAGAGGGAGAAGCAGGCTCCATGCAGGGAGCCTGATGTGGGACTCGATCCCGGGACTCCAGGATCATGCCCTGGGCCAAAGGTAGGCACTAAACTGCTGAGCCACCCAGGGATCCCCCTGTAATACTGTTTTTTTTTTTTTTTAAGATTTTATTTATTTATTCATGAGACACACAGAGAGAGAGAGAGGCAGAGACACAGGCAGAGGGAGAAGCAGGCTTCATGCAGGAAGCCTGATATGGGACTTGATCCTGGGTCTCCAGGATCACACCCTAGGCTGAAGGCGGTGCTAAACCACTGAGCCACCCGGGCTGCCCTGTAATAGTGTTTTAAATAGAAATTCAACTGTGTAAATTTGAAGATCTAATTGGCTTTATGTAAGATTTATAAATTGAGCAGCATCCCACTTAGCAAATAGGAAGGAGCTCTGAGGGGCTGTATGAAATGGAAGGCTTTTATAGGCAGAATGGGGAAAATCATGGATTTTTTTAGGCAAGGTCACCTTCCTTTATGGAATGAAAGGGGTCAAGGGTTTACCAATCACTTACCTTACTAGTGCTGATCAGGTAGTGCCAGACTGAATGTATAAAGGTCATGTCCCTGACAGAATGCTAAAATTGCAATTAAGTTATAGATTAAGTCTTAGTTTGCTGGTGCAGGGCTTAGCACAAGTGACTCCACTTTAAGCCTATTGTCTTTTTTTTTTTTTTAACAAAAGGAAGAAAGAAGTATATAAGTAATTAATGTTTTAGCATTTTATCTTATTTAAAAATGATCTTTATGACTGTATTATGGTCATTTAACTTAGCAAAACTTTAAGGTTTTAGATTACCAAAAGATTTAGGGAAACTAAAATTTCACCTAAAATCTCTTATTTCATAAATATCTAATTCACTTGTTCTCAATAATTATGTTTAGATTACTCACAAAAACTTTTTTTTTTGATTACTCACGAAAACTTGATGAGACATTGAACAAAGTCAGACATCATCCCAAGCTATTTTTTCTTGCTGACAAATTTTGTAAGAGATAACATAAACTCTTTTGAGGTTTAATAAGCCTTGGTAGAATAAAGGCATTATGTTTAATCCTTGTAACTCTAAAGACATGCCTGTTTTAATTAAACCAACAAATTTATTTTTTTTTTTAATTTTATTTTTTATTTTTTATTTATTTATCATAGTCACAGAGAGAGAGAGAGAGGCAGAGACACAGGCAGAGGGAGAAGCAGGCTCCATGCACCGGGAGCCTGACGTGGGATTCGATCCTGGGTCTCCAGGATCGCGCCCTGGGCCAAAGGCAGACGCTAAACCGCTGCGCCACCCAGGGATCCCAAACCAACAAATTTAAAGTAGCTTTAATACCAAGTATTTTCCCAGATCATGTAAACCTGAAATTCATTTGGGTTAGTTTCTATTATATTTCTGAGACTTCATTTTATATAAATGTTTAATTTTCTTTATGTCAGTTAAATAGAATTCTTTTACAAAGTAATTTTGGCAGCACTATTCAAAGGCAGACAAATACCATACAATACATATATATAAACACATATAAACAGAGGCACCTGGGTGGCTCAGTCAGTTAAGCATCTGACCTGTGCAGGTCATGAGCTCAGGGGCCTGGTATCAAACCCTGGTAGAGCTCCACGGTCAGCAGGAAGTCTGCTTCTGCTTCTCCTTCTACCCCTCCCCCCACTTGTGAGTGCAGGCTCTCTCCCCTTAAAATAAATAAATCTTCAAAAAAATAAACACACATAAGCATACAGACATAAACTGAGAACTTCTAGCTTCTATTTAAAAAATCACTGCCATTGAGTCAAGTACAATAATACAAATTAATATTTGTGAGAAGCATTCATCTAAGTTTCAAATGACCTTACCCTTTTTGTGTTCTTCTGATAAGAATTACTTCTCCCTGAAGTTTGTGCTTTAAAGAGATGACCTAGATAAAAGTTAACAATTACATCTCAAAGGCACAGGGAAAGAATTCATGTTCCTCCAAGGAGGACTTTGGTTTCCTAAAGCTAGAATTTTTACAATACTTTCAAGCCTTTAGAAATAGAGGAGATTTGGAGAGTGATAAGAAGGAATAAGTGAACTTTAAACTACCTCTGCAGCTGCATTTCTAGTTTTGTAAAGATTTGTAAGGAAAAGACAGTTATTCTCAATTTATCAAAGAATTGGATTGTAGCCTAAGTGACATCATAGATTGGTCCACCCATTCAAGTACCTTTATCTTCAGTCTGCTTTTTTATATCAGGGATCTTTGGAATGTTTTAGTAAATCCTTTTACAAAGGCTTCAGAAGGTTTTTCTTTCTGGGTGCCTAATTTCATTTTAGCTTAGGGAAGAGGCCTAAAAAAATTTATTTCAGGCTCTGTATATCAGCTTTCAATTTCTTACCAACTCCTGATCTACTAAAAAATTCTTTAGAATATCTTGTCAGTTTTCATCTAGGACAAACAGTATTTCTGGCAGTACTTAACCCCCACTTGAGTATAAGAGGGGCCCCAAAGAGGATGCAAAGGTTATTACCTTCCCAAGATCCAGAGTCACTCCCAAAGATAGCCAAAAGAAAGAATCAACCACCTGCATGTCCCAAGCAGGCAGGAATCCAAGCTTGGTTCTTGGAAACAAAACAAGACAAGCAAGAAAGCATATAGCTATCTCCGGGAGATAAAGGATCAATAAACAATGGGTCTGGATTTGGAAAGGAAGAGACAATGTGAAATTTCATCTTCCTCTCTTGATTGAGCACTATGGACAGATTTGTGAGAGCTAACTCTGATAAAGAATTCTCACCCTTTGCTGGCTTCTGCCAGTTTTCCCAGGATGCCCTTTGCAGGCTCCAGTATTTGGCAAGGTTTTTAATTAATTTTAGTTTTCATTTCCCTTGGCTGTTTAAGGGAATAACGTAGCAGTTTACCAGAAAATCCCTCAGAGTCTCAGGAATTTTGGGAGGGGCCCATACGGGAACTCTCCTTCAAGGACAGATGTGAGGGCATTTGAGTTGATGTTGAAGAATTTGCATAAGGCCTTTGTAAAGTCTGTATAAAGCTTTCAAGCAAAGGCCTTTCTGACTGTACTATTTAAACTTGGAACAATTCAACTTTGTTGTGGGGTTGGAGGGAAGCATCTCCTGTTGCTTCTATCAGCCCCTGAACATTGGCCTTCAGCTGATCATTTGTAGAAGGGCCTAGGAGAAATTCTGATCTGTTTCTTCTGGAGGGGGGCAGTTTTCTCAGGGAGCCATAGGATTTACCGCTTATTTTTAATTTTTTAAAAAGATTTATTTATTTGAGAAAGAGAGAGTGCAAGTGCATAAGTGGAGGAAGAGGCAGAAGGAGGAGGAGAGGCAGACTGAGCAGAGAGCAGAGAGCTCTCTCCCCACTGAGCAGAGAGCCTGATTTGGGGCAGGATCCCAGGACCCTGAGATCACGACCTGAGCTGAAGGCAGATACCCAACTGACTAAGCCACCTAGGCGCCCCATGATTTGTCTTTTACTGCAATATACCTACAGCTAGGAATAATACCCCTTAGCATCTAATAAGGTCCTTGTGAGTGACAGGTTGAATGACCACTGATCTTTCCAACCCCTCTAAATTGGTATGATCTTCTGAAAGTGGAGATAAAGGGGCTTTATAATTTAAAAGATTTGCTGCTGTCCATGAGACATGAATTCTTTGTAATGAGGGTCCAGAATATACCTGGAAAGGAAATTGTATGGAAAGACCTGAAGCTGGTAGAGCCTGATTAAAAATCCCTGGAAAGTAGGGGGAATTATAAGGAATAGCAAAGGGACCCCCACCACCCTTCTTTGGTGCTTCTGCTAAAATCCCTTCCTATCTTTCAGCATTTACACAAGTAACCCATATACCCTGGTCCTGGAGATCAGGCAAGAGTGTTCTCTGTATATGTTATAAGAAAAGAGAAGCTGAACTAGGCAAATGGAGCCAGATTTTGAAAAGGGGAATTTACACTAGATGTAGACTTTTAATTTTTTTCTAATTTTTGTTCCTTAATCTTGTTAAGGGAATCCCTAAGGCTAGCCATTATATTTTTTTATGTCCATTTTTAATTGAGTTTTTTCCACAGGTGTCAATAGGATGAGTGCTCTCTAAAAATATTTCAATCTAGAAGTCCAATTGAAAATATCCATTGTCTGGCCATTGATAAGTAGGATCTATTAATCTCAAAAGTGGCTCAAACCAGTAAGGTACCCCAAAGGAGAGTGCAAAAGATGCAGCCCTCACAAGATCCAGCCTAAGAAAACAGAGACCTTTATTATCACAATGAGACAATGAAGGTTGAGATGACAAAAGGGCCCTCATGGGCTGAGACCCCTTATGACAAAATTCCCCTGACAGCTGCCAGAGTCAAACAAAGAAACCTCATTCTAGACCTAGTTTAGCCTAAGTTCTGGGTTTTAAGGTGGACCTAGGCCTAACTCCAGTCAGCTCAGATCCACAGCCTGTTCAGCTGTCTACCAAATGCATACTGGTACATACACCCTTTGGTTGGCAGAATATTCTCACTGGCCATAAAGCCAAGCTCTCAAGTTCTAGAAAGGGACAAAGGGAAACAGAGGAAAAGGATCAATAGAAACCAAAAGTACTAATATCAAATCTTTACCAGATGTACTATACCTAAGGAACTTGTTCCATAAATATTTTCTCCTGCTAATCTAAATTTAGAAAAAGAAAAAAAAAAAAAATAAATAAAAAAAAAAATAAAAAAAAATAAAAAAAAAATAAAAAAAAAAAAAAAAAGAAAAAGAGGGGCACCTGAGTGGCTCAGTGGTTGAGCATCTGCCTTTGGCTCAGGTCATGATTCCAGGATCCTGGGATTGAGTCCCATGTCAGTTGTTCTCTGCAGGGAGCCTGCTTCTTCCTCTGCTTATGTCTCTGCCTCTCTCTCTGTGTCTCTCATGAATAAATAAATAAAATCTTAAAAAAAAAATAAATTTAGAAAAAGAAAAGGACTCTCACCACTCTTGCTTTCATGAGACTGTAGGCAGAGATCCGGGAGACTGACATGATAAGAATTCTTACTGGCCAGTTAAAGTTTATCCTGCTGAATACACCACTGTTGTGGAGGAAAAATGTTCCTTTTACTCTTCTAGATTCTTTGGCTGCTCTACTAATTCAAATAACATAAGACAGATTAACAATTAAACAAAATTAATTTCATAGGTACAGGGGCCCCATGGAAATATGAGACCTAAGGGCAAGTAGGGCAGTTGAGGCTTATATTCCATCTGAGCTAAGGAGTAGGATTGGGGCCTGGGACTTCAAAGGGGGAGAAGGATTAATTCACAGAACAATAAGGAGAGATGTTTGGTACAGTAGTCCCCCCTCTTATCTACAGGGGATAAGTTCTAAAACTCCCAGTGGTTGCCTAAAACCATGGAGAGTACTGAACCCCATGTTAATTGTTTTTTCCTATATCGTCTATGGTAAAGTTTAATTTATAAGTAGGCACAATAAGAAATTAATAGCAATAACTAACAAATAGAACAGTTATAACAACAACTGTGATAAAAGCTATGTGAATGTGGTCTTTTGAAATACCTTATACTTACTCTTCTTTTTGTGATGATGTGAGATGATAAAATGCCTAAGTGATGAGATAAAGTGAGGTGAATGATGTAGGCATTATGACATAGCATTAGGCTACTATTGATCTTCTGATGGTACATCAGAAGGAGAATCATCTGCTTCTGGACTATAGTTGACCACACATAACTGAAACCATGGATGAGGATGTGTGTATGGGGTGGGGGGGCTACTATTGTAATTAGATGTTTGCCCTGCCATACAGATAGGTCATTCAAATAAAACTTGTCTCTGGTAATAGTTCTCTCAGACCAGGTCCCCAAATCTAAATTCTTTTATGTAATTAAGGGAGAGGTAAACATTTTTCTTGAGTTTGCTGGGTCTCGATTGCCCTCAGCTCAAAATAATCCCCACACCAAAGTGTCAAATTTTCTGATCATGTATTCTGCTACCTGTCACCAGCTCTTGCTCACTATATAGCATTATGTGATACAATATAAACCTTTGACTTAGTAAGAGTTAAGAGATACACAAGACCTATTTCTTTAATCACTTAACTAATATTTCATCATTTTGTTATGAAATTTCACAAGGTCAAATTTGAAATAAAATCATATCAGAAAATAAGAATTGAGCTTTGGGGAGTTGTTTTTCTAAGTGAAATGAAGAGATGTTACAGTTTAGTAAAGTAATTGTTTTATATACAAAGTACACAAATGAAAGGAATGCTATAGACAAACAACTATGGTATCTATGCACTAGTAAATATGGCAGAAGTTACCAAGTTTTAGGTCAGCTCTTTACCAATTACTGGTTTATTTATAAACAAATTCAGTTTCAAAAATAATTGTAAACATCTAACCCTTCCCCCTTTTTTTGTGATTTTTAATCCTAGGTGACATATGGAAGGAAACCTTAGTATTTTTCTTGATACCATTTGCTTTTGTCTCAATATTTGTTTTCGTAATAACTTGCCTGCTTTTGTATAAGCAAAGGGCTTTACTGAAAACGGTAAGTTGTATAACAGTGTTTAGTTTGAGATAGTAGCTAACAAAAAATGTTCTGCATTTAGAACTGATGGACCTATGTTTTATAATTTTTTCCTGCAAACTGTGGGTGTACAATTGATGTTGAATGGATTTTGATGTCTTCAGAAAATACAGTAATTAAAAAAATTAACCCTATAAAACTAAATTTGGAGGTGGATTTACGTTTTCTGAAATATAGGAATAACAAATGCTTTAGAATATGAAACACTATTTACTTCTAGATTAGGGAACAATATAAGGAAAGAGTTACAAGAGGAAAGCATGATTGGGAGGAAGAAAAGAGTGGCTTAGACTGGATGTAGACTGAAATATATTACTAGTGTATCACAGGAAAAATTGCAAAAATTGAAAAAGATAGTGCCTGCCCTCTAAGAGCTCATACTCTAGTTGGGGGAGATAGAATCCATAAAAAATATAACCTGCACTGTGAGTTGTTTTTAGAGGATTCCTATTTGAGTTGTACAGATATTATAGAATATCAGAAGATGAAAGTCACTAAGGATTGGTGGGCTTTAAGGAGAAATTGTGACTTGGTGAAAAATATCTTAATACCAGCTCTTTTAAAGATAGAGAAATTTGAATATGTATGAAATGTTTCACTTTATTTCTCTGCTGAGCGCTTTTTTATTTTTTATTTTTGAATGCTTTTTAAAAATCTATTTCTCTGAGGTACTAATCTGAGTTGAAATAGTTTGTGTTATTAATGACTATTTCTTAATAATGGAGCTCTTTTTTAATTTCAGATCTTTCATACAAAAAAAGAAGTCTTTTCTCATCAAGACACATTCTGTTGACTCAGTAACTTTCAGTCTTATGGCCAGATGTTAAATATGAGTCTTATTAAACCGAAGCTTTTCCTCAAATATTGAATAAATCTTATTTTAAAAGCATTGTTGTATTTAAATAGGCTTTAGAATACTCAGACCCTCAACTAGTAGTACATTTTCTGGATCCTATTAATAGGATTTTTTCCTCATAAACACATGGTCAGAGTGCTACACATAGAGACGTCAAGGGTTGGGTTTGGTTCTATTCACTGATGTATTAATAGAACAATGTGATTTTATAACTTGCACTAAGCCAGAAATAATGTTGAATCTTAGAAGATGAGATTCTAATTTTTTTTTTAAACTGTACTTGGGATGAATGTATTCACCATAAGTAAAGTTGTTTGGCTTTATTTTTATTTTTATTAAAGATTTTATTTATTTATTCATGAGAGACACACAGAGAGAGAGAGAGAGGCAGAGACACAGGCAGAGGGGGAGCAGGCCCCATGCAGGGAACCCGATGTGGGACTGGATCCCAGGTCTCCAGATCACGCCCGGGGCTGAAGGTGGCGCTAAACCACTGAGCCACCTGGGCTGCCCAGTTGTTTGGCTTTAAAAGTAACCTGAAGAGAGGATTAATAAGAAGCAAGAAGTTTTCGACACATTCATAGTCTAAATGTGCTTTACATTTCATGAAAAAGATGGAAGAAATACAATGCGTAGAAGGCTGAAAATAATGAAATGACTAAAGAAATCATATTTGAAAAATTCAGATGTCACAAATAAGCAGTAAAAAGCTTGGGAGTTTTTACTCCTATACTAGTTGGCAGGCAGCATCTCCTACTTTCTGATGATGTGATTTTTTTTGTTTTTGTTTTTGTTTTTTTTTTTTAAGTTCAGGGACCAAAAGGCAGAAGCCTTTGAAATTACTAAGAAGCCTTTTAAAAGTACATCCACCTTTCAGACTAATTGACTATTGACTCCTGGGAGAGAATGTGACATCCTAAGTATAGAGAGTTGCTTTAAAACTTCGGGAATAGGGGCAGCCCGGGGCTCAGTGCCGCCTTCAGCCCGGGATGTGATCCTGTGTCAGGCTCCCTGCATGGAGCCTGCTTCTCCCTCTGCCTGTGTCTCTGCCTCTCTTTCTCTCTGTGTCTTTCATGAATAAATAAATAAAATCTTAAAAAAAAAATAAAAATAAAACTTCGGGAATAATGACTTCTAGATTACAATCAAGAGCCTGGTTTTAGTTTAAACCAATTTCTGGGGCAGCCCAGGTGGCTCAGCGGTTTAGTGCTACCTTCAGTCCAGGGCCTGGTCCTGGAGACCTGGGATCGAGTCTCATGTCAGGCTCCTTGCATGGAGCCTGCTTCTCTCTCTGTCTGTGTCTCTGCCTCTCTCTCTCTCTCTCTGTTTCTCATGAATGAATAAATAAATAAAATACTAAAAAAAAACCAACCCTAATTTCTGTTTAATATTATACAGGGTGTTTCTTCTCTGTGGTCCACAGACCAATAGAGAGGGATTTCCTGGGAGTTTATTAGAAATGCAAAATCTCAGACCTCTCCCAAATCTACTCAATTAGCAATCTGTATTTTAAGAACATCCCTGGTGATTCATCTGCATACTCAGTTTGAAAAGCACTGATATATAGGAGCCTTTTTGGAATGAAAAGGATTAAAATAATATAATGGAGAGATAAGTGCATGAGCAGGGTAACCACAGCTTTGACTATTATTGGTAGTGATCATTTAAAAGGGGGAAAGAGCTAAAACTGAGGTGTAGACCAGAATACCATCCTCTACTGTCACTTGTAATGCACCACTTCCCTAAGTAGATCTATCTTTGTTAAAAATTAAAAATCCCATGGTAATTTATAATAGAATTAGCAAATTACTCTCAAACCAGTTTGCTAAAGATGTTTTTGATATGTTGAGAGGTGTTGGGGGGAAGGAGGAATGTGGAGGAAAAAGGTCAAGGCTAGACAAGGAAATAAATGGCAATCAACCACATGAGTGGGTCTAGGGAAACTAGTATTTTAATTCCCCTCTTCAGAACATGCATAATAAGCTATACCAATCAAAAGATTTCTGGAATTCCTCCCATAAACCTAGGAGTCCCTACCAGAATTGCCCTAATAAACTGGATATGACAACAAAGTGACAACAAATCTGGACAAAAGGACAAAAGTTCTTACAGAAGGACCCCTGGAACTCCTGGCCTGCTAGCTGTGTAGGTTTATTAATCTTTCAATAATGTGAGTCCACATTTTCTGAAATTGAATTTTTAAAGTCTTTTTTTTTGCATTATGATAGATTATAAGATATCAAATATTTCCCTGGTGCTTGGTATACAGACAATACCCTAAATCACATTCCCCCTCTCTTCCATCTGACTTCTGCCACCTAGGGCTGCCCTGTGCCTTCACTTAGAAGCCTCTCCCCTAGGACCTCCCAGAAACACCTTTAATCACCTTTATTGTTTTTAAAAGATTATTTATTCATGAGAGACACAGAGATGGTAGAGGGAGAAGCAGGCTCCCTGCAAGGAGCCTGATGTGGGACTCGATCCCGGACCCCAGGATCATGCCCTGAGCCAAAGGCAGATGCTCATCCACTGAGCCACCCAGGCGTCCCCTTTAATAGCCTTTAAATGACACCTTTCATAGCAGGAGTTCCCCAAGATCCTACTCTAGGGTTAAAATGAGTGAACATGGCTTCATGAGTATATGACCTGTGCAATTACATGGGTCCCTATGCTTGGGGGCTTGGAAGGGCCTCAAACATGATTATTTAGTGATCTACTGTCACCAACTTCAATTTCTTAATGAGTTTTGAAGAAGGAGTCCCATAATTTATTCTTCACTGTGCCTTATTAATGATATATCCACTCCTGCTTACCAGCATCAGTTCTGATTAGACTGCTTAGGCTGTATTACCACAAAAAAAATCCATATCCCAGTTTATGACTATGATTTCTCCCCAGGAGAGGTTGGACACCAGCATTACTTGTCCTTCCCAGTTCTGGGTTGCAGAAGCTCTGTTCCTGGCAAGGGACATTTGAGGCTCCCTCCATCCACCTAGCTCCCATTCCCAGGCACAGCAAGCTGAGAATACTGGACTCCAGTAAACTTCACTCCACCTTCCATGTAGGGCTGAGGTCCTATGCTGGAAGGGATAAAGCAAGAAGACTAGAGATGCCCCTCCCCTTCCTGCCCTCCAGTCCAGCATCTTGCTTATAAGGGGTGATACTGCAAGAGTGAAGGTTTCTGCTGCCATCTCTGGAGCAGTACTGAGAGCTTCAATTAGGAACAGTAAGGCCATGCAAACAGAGAGTTCAGTAGCTCTCCCTAAAGGGGCTGACTATTTTTGGAAAAGAGACTGGAAAAGTTGGTTTATGGATGCTATCAAAAAAAAAATACAGATTTTGCTGATAAGCAAACATACAAAAAGGCAGAAGAGGATAGAACTACGTGGAGTAACATTTCCCTATCTCACTGTCCTTAAGTTGCTATAAATTTGAAGTAGATCTGAGCAGTTAAGATATATACTGAAAGTCCTAGTGTAACCAAGAAAATAAATTTTAAAAATAGTGAACAATTATTAATGTAATTGAAATACTACACTAAAAAAATACTCACTTACAAATTAAGGCAATAAAGAGGAAAGGAATGAGAAAATAATATGAATCATAGGAAAAGCAAAAAGTAAAATGACAGTTGTAAAACCAGGCATATTGATAACAATAAAACTGTGATTAGCTACGCTATTCAAAAAACACACATTTTGAGACTGGATTTTTTTTTTAAGATTTATTTATTTATTCACGAGAGACATACACAGAGAGAGGGGCAGAGACATAGGCAGAGGGAGAAGCAGGCTCCTTGCAGGGAGCCCGATGTGGGAATTGATCCCGGATCCTGGGATCACAACCTGAGCGGAAGGCAGGCGCCCAACCGCTGAGCCACCCAGGCATCCCTGAGACTGGATTTTAAAAAAAGATCCAACTATCTACTATAAATAGGAGACAGATTTTAGATTTAAAGATATAGAGTTTTAAGTAGAATGACTGAAAAATATATACCATGTAAACATCACCCAAAAGTCACTAGGGATTGAGACATTTTATAATGATAAAAGAGTGATTCTATCAGGAAGACATAACAATTATACATTCATGTAACAAGACTGTCTAAAAATTCATGAAGAAAAAACCCGAATAGAATTGGAGAAATAGGGATGCCTGGGTGGCTCAGGGGCTGAACGTCTGCCTTCGACCCAGGGTGTGATCCTGGAGTCCCGGGATCGAGTCCCATATCGGGCTCCCTGCATGGAGCCTGCTTCTCTCTCTGCCTATGTCTCTGCCTCTCTCTGTGTCTCTCATGAATAAATAAATAAAATCTTAAAAAAAAAGAATTAGAGAAATAGACAACTTTATCATAATAAACCTTAACCCACTTTTTAGAAAGAGATTTTATTTATTTGAGAGAGAGAGAGAGCACAAGTGGGGGGGGGTTGGGGAATGGGGAGAGGCAGAAGCAGACTCCTTGCTGAGCACAGAGCCTGCTGTGGGGCTGGATCACAGGACCATGAGATCATGACCTGAGCCAAAGGCAGATACAACCAACTGAGCCACACAGGTGCCCCAATAATTCACTTTTGATGATAGAACAAGTAAGCAGAAGATCAACTAGGAAACAGAGAACTTGAACATAATATAAACCTGCTAGACCTAGCACATCTATAGAACAATGTATCCAACTGCAGCAGCATACACATTCTTAAGAGTACATGGAACATTATCTAGGATACACCATATGTATGACATAAAACTACGACATAAAACTAAACAAATTTAAAAGGATCTAAATCATTTGAAGTATGTTCTCTGAATATAATGTAATGAAATTAAAAAATAATAAAAAATAAATATTTAGAAATAGACAAATATGTAGAAATTAAATAACATACTCCTAAATACTCAGTGAGCCAAAGAAGGAATCACAAAGAAAAGTAGAAAATACATTGACAAGAATGAAAACAGAAACACAACATACCTAACTTATGGGATCCAACCAAAGCAGTATTTAGCAGGAAATTTATAGCTATAAATTCATATATTAAAAAAGAAGAAAAAAAATCTATAATGTAACATAAGACACTAGAAAAGGAGAACAAACTCAACCCAAAATAAGCAGAAGATAGTATATAATAAAAACAAGAGCAAATAAATGAAATAGAGAATAGAAAAACAGATAATCAATAAACCAAAACGTGGCTGCCAATATATTGACAAACCTTTAGCTATATTGATAAAAGGGAGAGAGAAGATTCATATTACTAAAATTAGAAATGAAAAAGGAGAAATTACTACTAATTTTAGAGAAATAAAAATTATTGTAAGGAAATATCATGCCACAAATTAGATGAAATGGACAAATTCCTAGAAAGACACAAATGACCAAAATTGACTCAAGAAGAAATAAAAGATCTGAATAATAAAGAAAATAAATAGAATCAGTAACTTTTAAACTTCTCCACACAACAGCCTAGGCCCAGATGGCCTCACTGGTGAATTATACCAAATATTTAAACAAGAATTCATGTCAGTTCTCCACAAACTCATTCTAAATGTAGATGAGGAAGAAACATTTCCCAACTCATTCTCTCAGGCCAGTATTACCTGGATGCCAAAACCAGAAGCCAGTTATTTTGTAGAAATCTCTTCAATTTTGGCTCACCCAGTGTTTCCTCATGATTGAATTCATGTCATACATCTTTGACAGAAACATCACAGAAACAATGCAGTGTTCATCTCATTGCATTTTATCAGGTAGTGCATGATTTCAATGTGTCCCATTATTGATGATGTTCACTTTGGTAACTTCATTAATGTGGTTGTTAACAAGCTTTTCCCTGTAAAGTTATTCTCCCCCTACCTTGTAATTATTAAGTATTTTAAGGGATGTAAATGTTATATTCCTCATCAAACTTTAGACTTATTTGTATCTGACAAATTAGTGGTTTCTTATTTTATTTACTGAATTACAGTCTATCACTATTATTATTTGGTGTTAATGTTCCAGATGTGTTAGATAATGGGAATCTTTTAAACTGGCTTCTCTGTCATTTTGCCACATCCCCATCATTCTTTGAGCAATTCCATGCTTTTGGTACAAATATTCTGGGCCCATCTCATACTATTCCTGCCCTAGCTATAAAATTAACCATTTCTCCAAGAAGTCCCTATTCCTATCAGTGGAAAATGGAACTTAGAAGCCAGTGTGTAAGAGATATATGTACTCATTATTTTCCAGCTCTTCTCATTGGACTCTAATGTGCAAATACCTTCCTTACTCCACTCAGTCCATGACTGCTGCATAGGGCAGCCCCACCTCATGCATGGATATGTTCCTCGTCTTGCTTGGCTTTTGACTTTCCATGCCAGCCTGCCACATTGTGAATTTCTTCCTTTCCCCACTCAGGCTATGACACTATATACCAGGCCAGCCTCCTATTTGGATACTGAGCTGATTCCCTGCACAGATGCCTTCCTGATCCCACTTAGGCCCTACTGCTGAGGTCAGGACAGGTCCTAGCATGGGCATTCTATTTACCCTAATCAGTCTCTGACATCTCTTACTACACCCCCCCCCCCACACACACACCTTTGTGGATCTCATCATCTTACTCGATTTGAGTTCTGACGCCCCATACTAGGTTACTCTGACTTCACAGATATCCTCTTTACTCTCCTTCACCTCTAACATCTCACTACAGGGCACCATGGTTCCACTCCTCTATATCATGAACACCTACCTAGATCTATCGCAGCTGCTCAGCAAGAGGAAGAAAGGAAAAGGGGAGGGGGTGCTCGAGTTGAATTTTGAAGGAAAAGTGGGCATTGCCAGTCATAGATAAAGGGAATTTCAGTAGTGAACTTGTATGTGAATTATGGAATATAGAAAAGTAATTTTTCAAGTTTATAGTCTTTTCCAGAAATTTACCCAATAATTGCATCACAATTTGTTGAACAAACTATTTTCTCCCAATGTGAAATGACACGTTCCACATTTACCATATATTTAATTTGTGTGTGTATCTTAGTCTGTTCAGGCTGCTATAACAAAAAGACCACACAGTGAGTGGCTTGTAAATAACAGAAATTTATTTTTCATAGTTCTGAAGGCTAGAAGTCCAAGATCAGTGTATGAGCATGGTCAAGTGAGGGCTCTCTTCCAGACTGCAGACTTCTCATATCCTCCCATGGTGAAAGGGCCTAAGAGCTCTGTGGGGTCTCTTTCATAAGGACACTGATCCCAATCATATGGGCTCTGTTCTTATGGCCTAAGCATCTCTCAAAGTCCCCACCTCAGAGTATCATCACATTGAGCATTAGAATTTCAACATTAATTTTGGGGGGACAAAACATTCAGACAAGATTAGTATGTATGTGTGTGAATGTGTAGTTGAGTTTATTTTTGGACTCTCTTTTATTTCCATTGAGCTAAAACTAATCATGTACCACTACTAGTCATACACCAGTACCCCTGTTTATTTTTTTTATTTTTTTAAATTTTTTTATTTATGATAGTCACAGAGAGAGAGAAAGAGAGAGAGAGAGAGGCAGAGACATAGGCAGAGGGAGAAGCAGGCTCCATGCACCCGGAGCCCGATGTGGGATTTGATCCCTGGTCCCCAGGATCGCGCCCTGGGCCAAAGGCAGGCGCCAAACCACTGCGCCACCCAGGGATCCCAGTACCTCTGTTTAATTATGTAGCCTAATAATATGCTTTAAGATCCAGTCAGGACAGCAGTCCCCTCTCATTAATCTTCTTTTTCAGAAAGTTCCTGGCTCTTCTTACATCTTTGTTTTTCCCTGTATATTTTGGAATTAGTTTGCTTTATTCCCCACTTCAATCATATTGATGTTCTTTTTTTTTATTGAGATCACCTCATAATTACAGAATAATTAGAGGAGAATTGTAAACTATACAAGATTGAGTTTTTCTGTCAAAAAAAAAAGGATGTCTTTCCACTTTGTCAGGTAATATATTGTGATTTTCAGTAGCATTACAAAATTGTGTTCAAATAGATGTTGCATGTTTCCTGTTACATTTCTTTTTTCAATATTTTATTTTATTGGCTTTTTAAGTTTTTCATTCCAGCTGGTTAACATACATACATATGTGTTTCAGGTGTGCAATACAGTGTTCTGACAATTCCATGCATTGTTCTATGCTCATCATGACAAGTGCACTCCTTAATCTGCATCCCCAACTACCTTCCCTCTGGTAGCCATCAGTTCACTATCTAGAGTTAAGAGTCTATTTCTTGATTTCTCTCTCTCTTCTTTCTCTTTCTCTTTCTCACTACAGGTTTATAACTTGAAGTCTGGAATTGTGATGCCTCCAGCTTTGCTTTTCTTTTTCTTTCTTTTTTTTTTTTTTTAAAGATTTTAATTTATTTATTCATGAGAGACACAGAGAGAGAGGCAGAGACACAGGCAGAGGGAGAAGCAGGCTCCATGCAGGGAGTCTGACGTGGGACTCGTTCCCAGGTCTCCAGGATCACACCCTGGGCTGAAGGGTGCGCTGAACCGCTGAGCCACCTGGGCTGCCCTGCTTTTCTTTTTCAAGGCTGCTTTGGCTATTTGGGGAATTTTGTGGTTCCATGCAAATTTTAAGATTTTTCTCCCTCATATAAAATGCTTGTGGTAATTTTATAGGAATTGCATTATTGTTTTGGGTAGTATACAATATAGTAAAACAATATTTGTTCTTCCAGTCCATGAGCATAGAATGTCTTTCCATTTCTTTGTGTCATCTTCCATTTCTTTCATCAGTGTTTTATAGTTTTGGGAGCACAGATTTTTTTTGCCTCTTTGATTAGGTTTATTCCTAGGTATCTTATGGTTTTTGGTGCAGTTGTAGAGGGGATTAAATCTTTGCTTTCTCCTTCTGCTGCTTTATTAATGGGGTATAGAAATTTAACAGATTTCTGTGCGTTGATTTTGTATCCTGCAACTTTACTGAATTTGTGTATCAGTTCTAGCAATATTTTTGGTGGATTCCATCAGGTTTTTTATATATAGTATCATGTCATCTGCAAATAGTGAAAGTTTGCCTTTTCCTTGCTGCTTTGGATGCCTTTTATTTCTTTTTGTTGTCTGCTGAGGCTAGAACTTTCAGTACAATGTTGAATAAAAGTAGTGAGAATGGACAGCCTTGTGTTGTTCCTGACCTTATGGAGATCTTTTCCCCATTAAGGATGATGTTAGCTGTGGGGTTTTCATATATGGCTTCTATTATGTTGAGATATGTTCCCTCTGAACCTACTTTATTGAGGATTTTTTATTATGAATGGATGTTGTACTTTTTTTTTTTTAAGATTTTATTTATTTATTCATGAGAGACACAGAGAGACAGAGAGAGAGGCAGAGACACACACAGGCAGAGGGAGAAGCAGGCCCCATGCAGAGAGCCCAACGTGGGACTCGAAACTGGGTTTCCAGGCTAAGGCCCTGGGCTGAAGGAGGAGAATTGTAGCGCCTTCAGCGGCGCTAAACCACTGAGCCACCCGGGGCTGCCCGATGTTGTACTTTGTTTTTGTTTTGTTTTGTTTTTTATGATAGGCACACAGTGAGAGAGAGAGAGAGAGAGAGAGAGAGAGAGGCAGAGACACAGGCAGAGGGAGAAGCAGGCTCCATGCACTGGGAGCCCGACGTGGGATTCGATCCCGGGTCTCCAGGATGGCGCCCTGGGCCAAAGGCAGGCGCTAAACCGCTGCGCCACCGAAGGATCCCTGTACTTTGTTAAATGCTTTTTATGCATCTAGTGAAATGATCATATGGTTTCTCTTATTGATGTGATGTATCTCATTGATTGATTTGTGAATATTGAACCACCCTGGAACCCAGAAATAAATCCCACTTCATTGTGGTGAATTATTTTTTTAATGTATTTTTGGATTTGGTTTGCTAATACTTTGTTGAGGATGTTTGCATCTATGTTCATCAGGGATATTTCCTTGTAATTTTCTTTTTTAGTGGAGTTTTTATCTGGTTTTGGTATCAGTGTCATGCTGGCCTCATAGAATGAATTTGGAAGTTTTCCTTCCTCTTCTACTTTTGTAATAGTTTGAGAAGAATAGGTATCAACTCTTCTGTAAATGTTTGGTAGAATTCATCTATGAAGCCATCTGGCCTTGGACTTTCACTTTTGGGGAGTTTTTTGATAACTGATTTAATTTCTTTGCTGGTTATCAATCTGTTCAAATTTTCTATTTCTCCCTGTTTCAGTTTTGTTAGTTTATGTTTCTAGGAATTTATCCACTTCTTCCAGTTTGTCCAATTTGTTGGCATATAGTTTTTCATAATATTCTCTTATAGTTATTTGTATTTCTGAGGTGTGGATTGTTATTTCTCCTCTCTCATTTGTGATTCATTTGAGTCCTTTCTCTTTTGTTTTTGATAAGTCTGGCTCAAAGTTAATTAATTTTATCTTTTTTTTTTTTTTTCAAAGAGTGAGCTGCTAGTTTCAGTGATCAGTTCTATTTTTGTTTTTATTTTTATTTTTTAGTTTCTATATCATTTATTTCTGCTCTAATCTTTATTATTTATTTCCTTTTGCTGGGTTTGAATTTTGTTTGTTCTTTTTTCTAGCTCCTTTAGGTGTAAGATTAGGCTGTTTATTTGAAATTTTTCTTCTTTTTGAGGTAGGCCTATATTACTATAAAACCTCCCTCTTAGAACTGCTTTTACTGAATCCCAAAGATTTTGGGCTGTTGTATATTCATTTTCATTTGTTTCCATGTACTTTTTAATTTCTTCTTTGATTTCCTGGTTGACACAATTATTGTGTAGTAGCATGTTATTTAACCTCCATGTATCTGTGGCCTTTCCAGATGTTTTCCTTGTGGTTGGCTTCTAGTTTCATAGCATTGTTGTCAGAAAAGATGCATGTTTTCCCTCTTTTTGAATTTGCCGAGGCTTATTTTGTGGGCTAATAGGAGATCTGTTCCAGAGAATGGTCTGTGTGTACTTGAAAAGGATGTGTATTCTGTTGTTTCAGGATGAAATGTTCTGAATATGTCTTTGAAATCCATCTGTTCCAGTATGTCATTCAAAGCGATTTTTCCTTGTTGATTTTCTGTTTAGATGAGCTGTCCATTGATGTAAGTGGGGTGTTACCATCTCCTACTACTGTCTTTAGGTCTAGTACAATGCGTTCTTTTATGTTTGTTATTAACTATTTTATATATTTGAGTGCTTCTATGTTAGATGCATAAATATTTACAATTGTTGTATCTTCATGTTGTGTTGTGTCCTTTGTTATTATAATAGTGTCCTTCTTTGTCTCTTACAGTTTTTATTTTAAAGTCCATTTTTTCTGATATTAGTATTGCTATTCTGGCTTTCTCTTGACATCTATTTGCATGATAGATATTTCTCCATCCCTTCACTTTAATTCTGCAGGTGTCTTTAGGTCTAAAATGAGTCTCTTGTAGGCAGCATGTAGATGGGTCTTGTTTTTAATCCATTCCAACACCCTTTGTCTTTTGATTGATTTACATTCAAAATAATATTGATATATATTTATTATCATTATTTGTTTTGTGGTTGTTTCTGAAGGTTTTCTCTGATTTTTTCTTGTCTTTCTCCCATGTTTTCCTGATTTCCTATAGTGATGTATTTGGATTTCTTTCTCTTTATTCTTTGCATATTTATTAGTGGTTTTTGATATATGGTTACCATTAGGTTTGTATATAACCTGTTCTGCATATAGCATTGTATATTAAAGTGATGGTCATTTAAATTTGAACCCATTCTTTACTCCTCTCCTCTCAACATTTTAGGTATATGTTCTTATATTTCACATCCTTATTTTGTGAGTTCCTTCACTTATTTTTTACAGAAATGTTCATTTTAACTGCTTTTGTGTTTCCTACCTTTATACTGTCACTTTTGGTCTGTCCTTTCCACTCAGAGTCCCCTTTAAAATTTTTTGGAAGGCTAGTTTGGTGGTCATGAACTCCTTTAGTTTTTGTTTGTCTGGGAAACTCTTTATCTCTCCTATTCTGAATGATAGCCTTGCTTGGTAGAGTTTTCTTGGCTACAGATTTTTCCCATTTATCACTTGGAATATATATATAATGCCACTCCTTTCTGGCTTGGAAAATTTTTGCTAGGGTGCCTGCATGGCTCAGTTCATTAAGTGTCTGCCTTCAGCTCTGGTCTTGATCTCAGGGTCCTAGGATTGGGCCCTACGTCAGACTCCATGCTCAGCCAGGAGTCTGCTTCTCCCTCTCCCTCTGCCCTCCCCCTTACTTGTGCTGGCTCACTCTCTTTATGTCTCAAATAAGTCTTTATTATTTTTTTGCTTACCCCCCCCCCCCACCAGCCTTATAGGTTTTCCCTTTCAAGTTATGTTTTCTTTTATCTTACTGCTTTAAAAATACTTTCTTTGGGATCCCTGGGTTCCTCAGTGGTTTAGCACCTGCCTTAGCCCCAGGGTGTGATCCTGGAGTCCTGCGTCGGGCTTCCTGCATGCAGCCTGCTTCTCCCTCTGCCTATGTCTCTGCCTCTCTCTCTCTCTCTCTGTCTCTCTGTCTCTCTCTGTGTGTCTCTCATGAATAAATAAATAAAATCTTAAAAAAATACTTTATCACTTTATCACCAGTTTAATTACAATATGTCTTTGTGTGGATCTGCTTTTGTTGATTTGGATAGGAGTTCTCTGTCCTGCCTAGATCTGGATATTTGTTTCCTTCCCCAGATTAGGAAAGTTTTTAGCTATTATTTCTTCAAAAGAATTTTCTGCCCCCTTTTGTCTCTCTTCTGGGACTCCTATAATACAAATGTTATTATGTTTGATAGTCATTGAGTTCCTTAAGTCTATTCTCATTTTGCATAATTCTTTATTCTCTCTTTTGTTCAGTTTGATAGTTTTCTGTTACTCTGTCTTCTAGGTCATTAATTTGTTCCTCTGCTTCTTCCATCCTGCTGTTCATTCCATCAAGCATATTTCTCATTTTGTTTATTGAGCCTTTTATCTTGCTGTTATTCTTTATCTGTGTTAAGAGTCTCACTCATATGTTCCATTCTTTTCTCAAATCTATTGAGTATCTTTATGATCATTACCTTAAATTCTCTATTAGGCATGTTACTTATATCTGTTTGGCTTAAATCTCTGGCTGTGGACTTGTCCTGTTCTTTCATTTGGAATAAATTTCTCTGTCTTCTCATTTTGTCTAAGTCTTTGCATCTGTGTTAGGAAATTTAGCTGTCTCCTGTTCTTGAGGGTAATGGTCTTATGAAGAAGAGGTCCTATAGTGCTCTGCCATGTAGGGTCCCCTGTTTCCCAGGGCTTGGTACGTCAGGAAGTGTCTCCAATGTGTGTTGTATGTACTTTGATGTTGTGTCCTGGCCACTTTATCCTTCAGGAAAGTTGTCTGCAGAGGCTCTCTTTGCCTATTTTGGGCAGTGTTTGGTCCCTGGCCTTAATGTGGCATGTTTTAACTATGTCTGCTTATGAAATAAGACCTGTCACCATGGCTGCTGCAACTGAGATGCTGCAAAATTCTCACATGGTATGACATTATGTGAGTAAAGGTATGGACTGGTCTTTGGGGGGCAGGAGCCCACTGTACTGTGACTGAGGGAATGCATGACTGAGTGAGGTGGTTCCACTGGAGCATGGGAGGGTGGAGCTTGGTGTAAGCAAGTTAGGTAGTGAGTTTTGGTGCTGTGCTGGTTCCCATAGGTGGTTTTGTGCTTATGTTAAGGAGATGGGAAGGAAATGTTGCTGACCAATTCCTTTATTCCTAGAGGGGTTTCTCCATGAATACTGTCTCTCTGGGATGTGCTGTGACATGTGGAGATAACCTCCACACTGTGTGTCTCATGCACTCTTCATATTTTTGTTTCCATGCTGTATGATCCTGGGTCATTTGCCAGCCTTCTCTCCAAGGGCAGCATAGTGCCCCCCAGACTTTATTACAGCCATGCCTTCTGACCTTTAAAATTCCAGGCTCTAAGGACGCCTGGGTGGCTTAGTGGTCTAGTGTCTGCCTTTGGCTAAGGGCAAGATCCTGGAGTCCTGGGATCAAATCCCATGTTGGGCTCCTTGCAGGGAGCCTCCTTCTCCCTCTGCCTGTGTCTCTGCCTCTCTCTCTGTCTCTCTGAATAAATAAAACCTTTAAAAATAAAATAAAATAAATTATAGGCTCTAAGCCCTTACTGGTTGCAAGAACTCACAAAATTTGGCCCATCTTGCTTTCCATGCCAGTTGGTTTGAGGATTCATTTTCTGCATGTGCTCCCCTCTATTCTCGTCTGTCTCTCCCCCTTCTTCACAACTGTGGCTCCCTTTGCACTTCAGTAGCCACAATCTTTTCTCTCCCAAACTGCACCTCTGCACTTCCTACCTTCTACAATGTGACCTCTTTCTACCTTTAGTTGTAAAGTTTGTTCTGCTAGTCTTCAGGTCAACTTCTGGAGTATTTAGGATGATTTGATAGCTATGTAGTTGTATTCATGGGACAAGGTGAGTCTAGGGTCCTTCTACTCTACCACAATCTTCCAACATTTCTAGTGCAAAGTGCACCAGTTTAAGTAGCAGAGCTGGGGAAGCATTCTGGGGCCTACTGCTCCTCACCATAGCCCAGGTGCAGGACGAGCATGCAGCCTATAACCAGCAGTGTGGTACACAGGCAGTAGCCCTGTTAAATTTATTTCTAAGTTATCTGTTTGTTTATTTATTTTAAATTTTATTTATTTATTTGACAGAGAGAGAGAGGGAAAACACAAGCAGGGTGAGTGGCAGGCAGTGGGAGAGGGAGAAGCAGGCTCCTGGCTGAGCAGAGCCCAACATGACACTCGATCTCAGGACCCTGATCATGACCTGAGCTAAAGGCAGACATTCAACTGACTGAGCCACTCAGGTGCCCCAAAGTTATCTTTTTATACTTATTGAAAAAGGTATCTTTCTTCCATTATAAATGTAACTGGTTGTTACTTATAGGAATACTGTTTTATATATTATTTTTATCTAGTCATCTTGCTCAATTCTTTTAAAGTATATAGCAATTTTCTCTGGAGTCTCCATATATACAACGTCATCAACAAATAATGCTAATACTACCTCCATAATCCTACTCTAAAAAAATATTTTATTTATTTTTTTATGAGAGACACACAGAAGCAGAGACATAGGCAGAGAAAGAAGCAGGCTCCCTGTGGGGAGCTCAATGCAGGACTCTCTCCCAGGATCCTGGAATCATGACCCAAGCCGAAGGCAGACACTGAACCACTGAGCCACCCAGATGCCCCATCATTCTACTTTTTAAAAAAACTTTATTTATTCATGAGAGACAGAGAGCAAGGCAGAGACATAGGCAGAGGGAGGAAGCAGGCTCCCTGCAAGGAGCCTGATGTGGGACTCGATCCTGGGACTCCAGGATCACATCCTGAGCCGAAGGGAGATACTTAACCACTGAGCCACCCAGGCATTCCATCATTCTACTTTTTAAAAAATAAACTTTTAAAAAATTTAAAACAGTTTGATACTTGCAATAAAATGTGAAGATACTACAGAGAGTTCCCATATATCACACATATTATTAATTATTATTATTATTATTTTTAGAGAGAGAGAATCTTAAGCAGGCCCATGCCCAGCATGGAGCCTGATGCAGGGCTAAATATCATGACCCTGAGATCATGAATGACCTGAGCTGAAATCAAGAGTCGAATGCTTAACCCTGAGCCACCCAGGTGCCCCTCACACACATTACTATTAACTAAAGTCTGTACTTCATTTAGATTTCTAGTTTTTACCTAATGTCCTTCTTCTGTTTCAGGAACTCAACCAGGATACCACATGACATTTAGTAGTCATGTCTCCTTAGACTTCTCTGGCTGTGACAATTTCTCAGACTTTCTTTATTTTTGATGACCTTGACAGTTTTGAGGAATACTAGTCAGGTAGAATTTCCCTCAACTGTGGATATTTTTCTCATGATAAGATTGAGGTTCTGGGTTCTTGGTGAGGAAGACCACAGAGTTATGTGCCATTTTCATCACATTATATCAAGGGTGTGTATTATCAACATAACTTGTCCTATTGCTCTTGACCTTGACCACTTGGCTGAGGTAGTGTTTATCAAGTGACTGTACTGCAAAATTACTCTTTTTCTCTCTTTCTATATTTTATTCTTTGGAAGGAAGTCACTGTATGTAGCCCACACTTAAGGAATAGAGTCATACTCCACCTCCTTGAAAGCAGAGTATCTACATAAATTATTTGGAATTCTTCTGCATGAGAGATTGATCTATTTTCCCACATTTATTTATTTATTCAATCATTTGTTTACAATAGTATAGACTCATGGATACTTCTTTTATATTTTTAATTTAAAAACATTTTTTAAAGATTTTATTTATTTATTCATGACAGACACAGAGAGAGAAAGAGGCAGAGACACAGGCAGAGGGAGAAGCAGGTTTCATGCAGGGAGCCCAATGCGGAACTCGATCCCGGGTCTCCAGGATCACACCCTGGGCCGAAGGTGGTGCTAAACCAATGAGCCACCGAGGCTGCCCAGATTTATCTATTTTAGAGAGAGAGAGAGAGAGAGAGAGAGAGAGAGAGAGCACACAAGTGGGAGAAGCAATGAGAGGGAGAGATAATCTTAAGCAGACTCAGTGCTGAGTGCAGAGCCTAACTTGGGCTCAATCCCGTGACCTCAAGATCACACCCTGAGCCTAAACCAAGAGTTAGACACTCAATTGACTGTGCAACCTAGACATGCCATGGGTACTTCTTTTATACTTTGGGTTTTAATCCAATATTATTGTATTTATTTTATTGCTCATATTTTTACAACTTTGGTCCTTGGGAGCTCTTTCCTGTCTCCGTTTGACATACCCCCATCATTGTGGGGCTTTTATGTTTTAGCATTCCTTACTTTTTGGCATTATAAGACCCTCTAGGCTCATCTTCTATTTTCCCTCTCTGAGCCCTAGAATGAGTAATTTCTCCAAAGAGCCTGGTCCTTTCATTGGAAATTGGTATTAGAAACCAAGATCTGGATACAAGATGTTCTTATTGCTACCTAGTAGTTTCTTTTAGATTTCTGAATTGTCATGTCTTTTGGGTCTTTTCAGCTAGTAAAGCAAAGAAATATATGTGTGTATATTCATATCTTATAATCATATATCCATTAGTGTATATATATACATATATAAGTATTTCTGTATGTAACCATCTGTATCTATAAAAGTTAAATGCGAATTTATACTGATGTATCTAGCAGGAATCCATTGCCACACATATAAATCATTCTAGCCTACTCCTGTTGTTTATCCACTCCAACAAAGAGAAACCTGTCTCCCACCATCTGCTATTTATTTAATTGTTCAATTTAAGTAAACATGTATAGTGGTATCAGGATTGTTAGCCTGTACCCCCATGTAAAAGAACATCATCAACTAGAGTACAGTGCTTTATTCTTTTGCCTTTAGTGTTACATACTCTACTTGTTTCCAAAGTTGCTTAAGTCAGTGCTGTTTTTTCCCCTACCCCTTTCTTCCCATATGATCTACCAATCATGTTCCTAGGTATTTAACAAACTGATTTGAAAGCTTACGCCTCCCCCAAAACCCACACATAAATTTTATAGCAGTTTTATTCATAATCACATGCACAGACACCTGGAAGCAAACAAGATGTCCTTTAGTAGCTGAAAAAAATTAAATATTTAAAAATGCATACTGGAGTTAATTTATTCAAAAACACCGGTGGTACATCAATAGAATGGAATATTATTCTGCAGTAAAAATAAATGATCTATTAAACCATGAAAAGAGATGGATAAAATTTGAACGCATATTGCAAAATGAGATAGCTAGTCTGAAAAGAGCTATATACTGCATAAGCAATTATATGACATTCTAGAAAAGGTAAAACTATGGAGTAAAAATATCAGTGGTTGCTAGGGGATCAGAGGGAAAAGGTTAGAGTTGAATAGGTGCAGCCTAGAGGATATTTTAGCGTAGTGAACTGTTCTGTATGATGCTGTTAATGGTGAATACATGACACTGTGCATTTGTCAAGATCCATGAAACTTCACGGCAAAAAGAGTGAACATTTATGTATGCAAATTTTAGAATAATCAATGGAATGCAGAATTTAACTAAACTATATCAGAAATGTGTGAAACAACATGACTAAAGAGGTATATACTATATAGTGATTTCCACAAAAATTAGAACATTTTTAAGGGCAGATCAGTTTCCCCAGTTGTAAAATGTATTTTGTGGCTGGTGTTAAAAAAAGATTCTTTGGATTAATAAAACACCTACAGGTGCTCTGTGGAAGTTTGGTCCACTGGATGTTAGTAAGTGTTCCATGGAAAAAGGATTCTGGGATCAAACAGTTGGGGAAATTCTGACTCAAGCAAAGTTAAATCTAAGTTTTTTAAACTGCAAGACTTGGCAGAACCATTATTTTACTATACATTGTGACTCTTACATCATAGCATTCAGCAGTTTCCAAATTTGTTTGATAGGGAAACCACTTCTTTTTAAGCCACAGCTATTTTCCCTAGCTTTATTAAAATATAATTGACATGTACCATTGTCTAAGTTTGAGGTGTATAATGTGTTGATTTGAAACAGTTATATATGGCAAAATGTACCACTGTAATATCAGCATTAGCTTATCACCATGTCCATCGTGTCATATAATTACCCCTTCTTTTTCAAAAATTAATTATAACCACCATACTGTACATTAGATCCCCAGAACCTATTCGTCTTATAACTAGAAGTTTGAACCCTTTAACCAATATCTCTCCAGACCACCTTCCCATCCCCGACCCAGCCCCTGGCAACTACCATTCTACTCTCTGAATCTATGAGTTTAGCTTTTTGTAGATTCCACATATAAGTAGACAGCTATTTATATCTCCCAGGAGAGTATTCTAGGGACAAAACAGTTTAAGCCATGTTAAAAATGTCAGTGGTATCTTTTGTCTGCCTGAAAAGTGAGGTGATACTGTCTTCAAGACTGGAATATCATTCGGGAAGAGATAGGCATTAAAGGACAGCATCTGTGTATCTTGAGCTTATGGAGGTTTAGATTTATTTACTCCCTATTTAACCAAAATCTATGATTCATTCTGATACTGAATGAGAACGAAGTTGTCCTTCAGAGTCCTTAAGGTTGGGAAAACAAATGTTTAGAAGTAAGACAACAGCCAGTAGTACATAAGATGATAGTGGAGTTCTTAGATCTAGCAGGAGTTCTTACACTTGCTTCAAGTGCTGCCCAGCCAACAGCTGATGGGACTGTGGACTGAGTGAGATAGATACATGGGCAGTCTGTCCTCTGCTCACTTCCCTAGCATATCTTCCTCCTCTTGCCCCTGCCACTGTCATGTAGTCGGGCCCCAGAGTTCTCTTTCCTTTCCTTTCCTTTCCTTTCCTTTCCTTTCCTTTCCTATCCTTTCCTTTCCTTTCCTTTCCTTGTTTCCTTCCCTTCCCTTCCCTTCCCTTCCCTTCCCTTCTCTTCCTTTCCTTTGCCACTTCCTTCCTTTCCCTTCTTTTTTCTTTCATGTTCTCCTTGTGTAACCTTATCCATTCTCTTGACGTTGTGTACCACCTCAATTTCTGGGTCTTCAGCCCAGATTTGTGACCTGAGCCTTAGATTTGCATCTCTACTCAAATGTCTCACAATCACCTTAAAGTCATCCTCTTCAAAATCCAACTTCCCCCTCCTTCCCACTTCAAGCCCATAGCTTCTTCTGCTTGAAGCTGTGTGAAAGGGATGCTCCCAAGCAGATGGGATATGTTGGTGCTGAAGACATGATCTGAGTGGTAGTATGAAAGCAACCATCTCCAGGCCCCCTTCTACATGCTGGTTTAAAAAGAGAAGTGGTGGGGTGCCTGGGTGGCTCAACTGGTTGAACATCTGACTCTTGATTTCAGCTTAGGGTCTTGATCATGGAGTCATGAGTTCAAGCCCCACATTGGGTCCCATGCTCAGTGTGGAACCTACTTTAAAAATAAATTAAAAATTAAAATAAAAGAGAAGTGGAGAATTAGAAGTCCTTGAGCAGGTATAGCTCAGGGTCAGAGATCCTGGGACTTCTTGTCTTGAGGGAGTAGTTGGAGAGAAAAGGGGGTGAAGGGTGAGAAATCTGGCTGAGATAAAGACATAGGTTTTTTTTTTTTAAGATTTTATTTATTTATTCATAGACACACACCCCAGGCTGCAGGCAGCGCCAAACTGCTGTGCCACCGGGGCTGCCCAAGACATAGGTTTTGTTAATAGATGTGCATTCCTGGTAGGAAGGAGCTTAGGCACTCAGCCCTTCTATTCTCCATAGATGTAAAGAAATAAGGATTAGGGGAGGCAAAAAAGAATAGCAAGAATGTTGTTTTATTTACTTTTAAGAAACCAATAGTTGTGATCAAGTGTCTATGACAAAGCAAAGTTACTGGCAAAGGAAAAAAAAAGCTTTATAAAGTCTTTAGATTTCTAGAGCACCTTAGTAACTCAGTCAGTGAAGCATTTGCCTTCGGCTAGGGTCATGATCTCAGGGTCTTGGGATCGAATTCCATGTCGAGCTCTCTGCTCGACACTCTCCCTCTCACTCTCCCTCTGTGCTCTCCCTCTCTCTCTCAAATAAAATAACTTTAAAAAAAATCTTTAAAGTCTTTAGATTTCAAAATATTTTGAAAAAGTGACCACATACTATGGTGTGGAAAAAGTGGTTTTTTTTTTTTTCTTTTTTTCCTCTAGATTAAGAGATTTGGTTGTGGTGGGGCCGTTGTGACTGGGGTGGGTTTTGTGGTGTTCTACCCAAACCAAGGGATAAAGTTAGGATTAATTAACATTTCTAAGACCAAGATTCCAAATGGGAGAATAATACAACTTCATAGCATTTTCTTTCAGATTAAATAACCATAGTATGTAGCACTTCACTGATCACAAAGTAAGAGCTCAGTAAGTGTTATGTTTGTTTTTATTTCTCTCAAAAGATGTAAAATGACATCCTTTCCCCCAGAATACAGGTCATTGATAGTGTAGGCCAATTTACTGCATGAGGACTGTTACATTACAAATATCCAAGGAAAAATGGGAACACATATGCCCAGACAAAATGGACCTTCCTTTAAGAAACAGGATTTGAGTTTGGAGTTTGTGTTTTTCGAAAAATACTTTATATTAATTTTTTCACAAAAATTTTAATAATATTATCCATATAGGACAACAAAAAGTGTTATCATCTTTTTCTGCCTGTTAAGGAGGAGGGCTACTTACAACCAGAGGATCCTTGGTTTGCTAAGTATGTTTTTGAGTTTGGAAGTCCCCAGACAGAGGTAATGTAATCTCCTAAAAATAAGATAAAGAATAATAATGTTGCTGGACTGGAGAAACTAAAGCTGGGGAGGCTAAGCATAACAGAAGAGAGTGCAGGAAAGGAGACCCACTGGAAAGATTTAACAAATGAGGATTTTTGAGGAAAAATATTTTGTTTTGTGAGCCTACTCCAACTTGCCTCTAAAATCTTTAGTATGATATACATTTGGCAAAAAGGGCTTCTTTATATAGAATGCAAAGAATTTCTGAGTCCTGTTTCTTGGTTGGTACAGGGGCAAAAAGATGTCTGTGGATACTCCCAACATGTGGATTATACTAGTCTATAAGTAAAAGTACTGATAGTGAGGTTCAGTGAGGTTAAGAAACATGTTCAAGTCAATAGCTAGGAAGTGAATGAGCCAAGATTTAACCCCTGCTCTATAATGTCCCAATACCTATGATCTTAACCTTTAAAATAGACTACCCTCCTGAATATTTTACTTTTGAATGTGTTCATCAGTTTATAATCTCAAGCCCTAACCTTTAGTCTGAGGCCCACTGTATTCTTCTGGCTCACTGGAGTACTATGATGTGTCCTCCTTGGCCAGAGTATAGGGGATTCCTTTACTCTTCCACCTTTCATAGTGGCTTTGAGGAAGGTTAAGCAGAGTGTGACCTTCTCTGGAATGAATTTTGGAGGGCTGCCTATCAAATCTATGGCTTCTGACTTTCAACTGAAGAGCTGAACTGGTAAAATGTTCACGATGAAATGAATAACACAATATAGGAGCATATGGCAGGAGACAAACCTTTAAACACTGTTTCTTTGCTTAAAACATTTTTAAATGGCTTCTTTTATCTCCTAAATAGAAAATGTGCAAACACTTCCTACATTTTTTTCTTCTCAAGCTCCCCTCTTCAGCACCCCTTCACCTTTGCCTCCGTCTTCTTCACTGAAATTTTCAAAGCAACTTTATAAGGCTTTGGTGCTTCAAATTCCCATTGAAATCGAATCCCTCTACAAAGATTTTTTCTGTGCGGTTATTGTGCTAAGTTTATTATTATTATTTTTTTTTTTTTAAGTTTATTATTTTTAAAAGATTTTATTTATTTATTTGATACAGAGGGTGAGGGAGAGAACACAAGCAGGGGATGAAGCAAGAGGGAGAAGCAGACTCCCCACTGAGCAGGGAGCCCAATGCAGGGCTTGATCCAGGACCCCAGGATCATGACCTGAGCTGAATGCAGACACTTAACTGACTGAACCATCCGGGCACCCCTTGTGCTAAGTTTAAACTCAAACTTATCAAGAGCTACCTGAGAGCTCAGACTTCAATTTAGTGGCAAGGGTCTCCAGTAGGGATTATCTGCTAGGGTGGGTAGTAAATCCAGGACCTGAAAATACAGAATCTTCTGCCTTCCAAATGCCTCCACAACTGAGTGACTGGAATCATCTATAGTTGGTCAATTGCTCAGGAAAGTGAATAGAGCAAGTCTCCACCTTCTTTTAGAACTCCAGAACCAGCCTCATTGTGTCTCTTTGATGTGCCAAATCATTTGGACAATGCCCCCTCCTCAGAAATCTGAGGCCTAAGCTGGACATTGTGTTGCCTCAGTGCTCCTTTTTTGATTTTTCAATCTTTTACTGCCTGTTTACTCAATTCCTTATGTTAGAATTCATGTTGAAATACCTAATACAGTTTCTGTTTTTCTATGGAAGTGTTTTTTTTCTCAGTGTCTTGATGGATAGATTGAGTCAGTCAAGAGATTTGTTGCATTTCCCATAATTTTCAAGATTTTTGACATGGAACCAAATCCTTAGCAACAAAATAGGGCAGGAGGCTAAAAGGGCAAAATTTTTTTGGAAGTCCTTCATTGTCTTCTTTTAACTGAATCATCTGCAATTGATCTTTAAGGAAGAGAAACACACAGAGTCCATTTGTGGGCATGTTTTAGTCTATTCACAGCTTCATGACCTATATGCCTAATTTCTGTATGTATCAGAGGATTACAGGAGTGCTGAGATAGTAATCCCCTCAAATATTCTACTTCCTTGGCCAGTCTTTTCTAGCTACAAGGAGCCCTGTTCATTTCCCTTTTTGTACTACAAATATATTAACACTTCCTTCCAAGGTGAGCATTGACAAGAAATGGTGGGAAAGCTTTGGCCTATTGCATTTCATGCAGACCTCCTAAGACCTGTAACTTTAGTGTTCCCTAAAGTATATTCTGTGGAATAATGGTCTCTTATGAGGTTTGCAGGTGTTGCAAGGGGGAAAAGATGTTCTGTGGCCAAACTAATGTGGAAAGTTCTGGGTTAAACAGCAGACTAACCATAGGTCTCAATTTACCCAGGACATTTCCCGTATGTGCTTGCTGTCTTAGTGTAATTATTAACAACATCCCCTTTGGCACTCAGAAGTGGCCTAGTTTGGGTGATTAATTATAGGTCACCCTATCTTTGAGGCATTATGCAGCATTTCCAACACTTAATTGTCTGTGGAACTTTCTTCAAGGAGTGTCTTACATGCTCCATGGAATATATTTAGGAAACACTGTATTTGGATTTATTTGATCTTTATGATTGTAAGTATCTTGCAGCTGAGTAAAGGGCATTTAGTTTCATGAGGCCCATCCCCTTGCTTCTGGGCAGAACAGAGGAAATGTGACTTTATAATCCACAAGATTAGCCTTGTGGAGGCTTTTGTGGCTTGGAGTCTGAAGTAAACTGAGATGTTAGGAAGTAGGAAACTTGATGTTGCAGCTGTTGTCTTAGAATAATTCCCCATTCTTTCTATATTCTTGGAATCAGAGACTTGAAACACCGTAGGAGGAGAGAGAGAGAGAAAAAGATCCCTGTGCTTCACACATGATCTCTATTCCCTAGATTTCCCTACCGGTTTCTATACCAGATCTTCACAGCTGTGCTGATCCCAGTGTCATTCTGGAGCTCTATTCCCTCAGCTCTCAGGTGACTGTCAACCCATCTCTGAGAAGGTGTTAGTGGATAAGCACTTGAAGCAATGGACCTCTACCTTAGAAACCATGAATGGTTGTCTTTTGAAGACTCAGCGCCATGGAGTTCCATGGGGAATAGGGAGCTACTGATTGATGTTATCATATTCTAATGGTATAGATTGTAGCTAAACACATAGATTTAGAATCAGACAAATCTAGATCTGAATCTTCAGCTTCTTTCTATCAGTATAACCATTGGCAACTAAATATTGTGTGCTTTGGTTTCTTCATCTGTAAAATATGGATAATGTTACCTTTTGATAGATTTGTTTGAAGATTAGATAATGTAATGTTTATGTATTGACTGGCACAGTTCCAAGTATATAATAAGTGCCATATAACAGGTAACTAGAAATATCAGAAAATACAGAGTTAAGAGTTAGGTTTTGGACCTCATACAGACCTGGATTTGAATTCTAATTTTGATCACACACTATCTGGCCAGGGGCAATTTACTTAATCTCTCTAAGGATTAGTTTACTGATCGGTCAAATTAGGATATTAATAGTATCTAACTCATGGGATACACTTATGAGATAATGCGCGTAGTTTCTAGTACAGTACCTGGGATACAGAAAGTACTGCATTATTAGTATCCTTTTTGTTTCTATTATTATTTATGCTTCTAGTATAATTATTATTTGTGCTTCTTTTTTTAAATTTTATTTATTTATTCTTGAGAGAGAGAGAATCAGAGACACAGGCAGAGGGAGAAGCAGGCTCCGCACAGGGAGCCCAACGTGGGACTTGATCCCAGGTCTCCAGGACCACGCCCTGGGCCGAAGGCAGTGCTAAACCGCTGGGCCACCGGGGCTGCCCCATGTCTCTGGTCCTTAAAATTTACTACTGTCTCTGCCTGGAACACACTTCAACCACTCCTGCTTTGGCTTGACTAGCTGACTGCTAATTGTTCATTGTGGGACTAAATGTCATTTCCTCCAGAAAGCCTAATATAAGGCAAAATTATGTTCCCTTTATAAAAATTATTAAAAAAAAGATTATTTATTTATTTATTTGAGATAGAGCACAAGTGAGGGTAGGAGGCAGAGGGAGAGGGAGAAACAAGCTGCAGAGACCCTAACCTGGGGCTCAATTCCAGAACTCTGGGTTCATGACCTGAGCTGAAGGTAAACACTTAACCGATTGAGCCACCCAGGCACCCCCTTTTATATATAGTCTTATTGTCGGTGTTGTGCAAACTTTTAAAATCCATATGTACTTTAGGTAAACAACAATGTCATATTCTTCTTTATTTAAAATATGAAACATTGGGGCACCTGGGAGACTCACTGGGTTAAGCACTCAACTCTTGATTTCAGCTCAGGTCATATCTTAGCGTCCTGTAATCAAGCCCCCCTTTGGTCTCCCCAATAAGTAGGAAGTCTGCTTGAGGTTTTCTCTCCCTCTCCCTCTGCCCCTCCCCCCACTCAGATGAGCTCTCTCCCTCTTTCTCTCTCAAATAAATAAATAAATAAATAAATAAATAAATAAATATTTTAAAAAATGAAACATTATTAGGAATTATTTCTTTCTAAATAAAAAATATACTTTAACATTTACTATGCTTTACAAATATACCTCTCCTTGCCCTACAAATTCTATCAACATCTATTCCTGATCTCCCTTAGCACCCTGCCTATCTGGTTAAGAATCACTGTGATAGGTAATAAATTTTCCTTACAGATAGTATGAAGGAGAATACCAAGAAACAAATTTGTGGTTATGTTTGCAATGTTATCCTTCCCCAGGTATTTGGAGACAAAGAAGGCAGAGCAGAAGAATGTTCCAGACTTGTAAGCTGCCATGATACCCTGAGTTGTAGTCTGGTTCTGCAACTAAGTAGTTTTGTTGACTTGAACATTTTGCAAACTTTTCTGAGTCTTTCTTCTATTGTCTTTAAAATGAAAAAAAAAATTAACTAGGTTAGTATTTCTTGGCATATATTTGAGGTGTACAATTATTTTGCTAGGTGTTGCTAAAAAAGTTTAGTTGCTGTTAGATATATTTGAGACACACTAAATTAAGCAAAGTTAAATAGGTTCTTTTTTTTTTGTTCAATCAAGATCCTATAATAAGCTAATGTCTTCTAGAGTCCTCTAGAGGGGACTTTAGTCTGAAGTTTTTATTTTGTTTTTTTTACATTTTAATCATGAAATACTTCTGATTCAGAAACTCTTATAGAACTTGTATTTTGTGTAATACAGCTGGAAAAATAATCTTTTGTGGTCATTCTTATTCTGGACATATTTTGATTCTTTAATGAAATTGTTTGACACTCAGCCTCTATGTGTTGTTTAGTCTCTTTTCCAAAGCAAACTTAAGCATTCATCTCTGATTGATTGATAATCTGAATATTGACACATTCTATGGAGCTGCTGGTATATAATTTTCACGGTTCAATTTCTTCTGCCTTTTCAAATGACTCAACGTTTCTGGAATGCAAAATATAGAAGATAGTGACTAGCTTCAACTAGTTGCTTTTCTATATACAAGAGGCTTTGGGGCATTCTGTGTTTGTCATTAGTTATGCAATCTAGGGGGTCATGTTGAAAAACTTTCTGGAGAAAATATCTTGGGAAACCACCTACGGAAATATGGAAATTTTGACAATGCACACAAACTCTTATCGCCTGAGGGCTGTCTGTTCCCTTTTCTAGATTTAGAATGACTAGTTATGACAAAACAAAATAGAACAGACTTTCCTCTGAAACAGTGAGCTTCTTGTCACAAGAAGTGTATTGTTTGAAGGATTGCAGCTGAGTTAGTTCATGAAAAATGACAGCAATGTGAAAGAAGAAATTCTCACATTGCAAGGGGAATTAGACCAGATTACCCATGGGAAAGTCTCTTTCTGACTGATCTGTAAGTGGCACGGTCCTCTCATTCTGAATTGTTAGTTGCACCCTTAAAATCTCTTTTCTGAAGGTTAGGCTCCAGATCTAATTTAGAACTGAATGAATAATACCTGGGAAAGGTCTCCTATGGATTTTTTCTTTTAGTTATTAATAGGGCTTTATTCTTCACTTAATTGTTCCCTTTGAAAGCCCAGAAATTCAGGACATGAAGGAATGGGTAATGGACACAAAATATACAAATGAGTAGATGATCAAAACTCGGTAGTGGAAAACATGACTTGGATGAGGAGAATGGTATTAGAGATGTATGAGTGTCACTTCATGTATCTGACAGAGAAAAAAAATCTGGGTAATTGTTAGGGAAGGAAAACCCCTGGAGTGCCAGATCAAGGAAAAAGTAAAACATCTTTCCTTAAGCTCTCTTCTCTCGTGTGTCAGAGAGCTACAACCAACACATACCAGGGTGAGAAGGAAGATAAAATTAATAGGACATAGCCCCTATCCTCAAGTAGTTATCAATTCAAAAGGGTAGACAATACAGCAAGCAGTTATGATCCTATGTAAAAAGGCAATAGAATTTTGGAAATAAGGAATAGGTGCTATGGGAATGTTTCCATGGTTAGTCCTTATGTTCTCCTATTTGAGAAATTATTTCCTATTCTAAGACCCTATAAATATTTTTATATTTCCTTGTAGAAGTTTTAATGTTTTCTCTTTTGCATTTAAGTCTTTAATCCGGGGATTCCCCGGGTGGCTCAGTGGTTTAGCGCCTGCCTTTGGCCCGTGATCCTGGAGTCCCAGAATCGAGTCCCACATCAGGCTCCCTGCCTGGAGCCTGCTTCTTCCTCTGCCTGTGTCTTTTCCTCTCTCTCTCTCTCTCTCTCTCTCTCTGTCTGTCTGTGTGTGTCTCTCATGAATGAATAAATAAAAATCTTTTAAAAAAGTCTTTAATCCATCTTAAATTTTGTGTAAAATGTAATATAGGCCTCCAACTTCATTTTTTTCTAACTGGATTACCAATTTATTTCAGTACGTGTTACTGAACCATCTTTCCTTTCCCCACTAATTTACACTGAGCTCTGACATACATTATTTCCATATGTGAATGAGTATTTCTGATCTCCCTATTCTGTTCCATTGATTGTTGTCTATTTCTGTGACAAAACCACACTGTCTATTTCTACAACATTGTAATCAGTATTGAGAGACCTGTTAGGGCAAGTTTTCATACCATATCTTCCAGCCTTCTCCTCTTCTTCCTCCCTTTTTTCTCCTTCTCCTCCTCCCCCTTCACTTTCTATGTGTTCCTCTTCAGGACTGTCTTAGTTATTCTTGGCTGTTTGCTGTTACATATACATTTTAGAATAAGCTTGTCAAGTTCCTGGGAAAACTCTGTTGAGCTTTTTATTAGAATATCATTGAATCTATATATGAATTTTGGTAGGATTGACATATTTGTAATGTCAAGACTTCTATCCACAAGTAGATATATTTCATTTACTTGGATCTTCTTGATTATTTTTCAATAATATTAATAATTTCCACATGTATAGACCTTTCACAACTTTATTAGCTTTATTCCTATGTATCTTAATATTTTGCTATTGAAAGGAGTTTTTTTTTAATAAATTTATTTTTTATGGTGTTCAATTTGCCAACATATAGAATAACACCCAGTGCTCATCCCATCAAGTGCCCATCTCAGTGCCCGTCACCCAGTCACCTCCACCCCCCACCCACCTCCCCTTCCACCACCCCTAGTTTGTTTCCCAGAGTTAGGAGTCTTTCATGTTCTGTCTCCCTTTCCGATATTTCCCACTCATTTTTTCTCCTTTCCCCTTTATTCTCTTTCACTATTTTTTATATTCCCCAAATGAATGAGAACATATAATGTTTGGCCTTCTCCAATTGACTTATGAAAGGAGTTTTAAAATTTATATTTTCAATTTGTTGCTGGTACATAAAATGGATTTTTATATATTGATTTTTACATTCACTGACATCCCTAAATGATTTTTATTTCTATTAAGTTGTAGATTCTTTGCATTTTTCTTTATAAATAATCATGTCTTCTCTAAATGTATTTGTTAAGGTAAAAGTTGCTCTCTGACAAATATACCCATAAATATCAGTGTCTTAACTCAATAGTAGTTTGTTGTTCACATAGAGTACAGTTTGGGTGTTAGTCTTCTGTAGGTGACTCAAGGACACAAACACATTTCCTCTTGATGCTTTGCATAGTAGGTACCAGAAGTATTTTTTTCTTTCTTAACCTCATATCTTTGGTTTCTTGCTTTTGCCTTTCTGCTCCAGCTAGTTAACTACAGTACATTGTTAAATAGAAGTGTAATAATGGATGGCAATAATGGATATCATTTTTTCTTTATTTTAAAGGAAGTGCTTCTAATCTTTAACTATTAAGAATGATATTTGCAATATTTTTCAGTTGATAGCCTTTAACAGGTTAGCAAAATTCCATATCATTCATCACTGGTAAGATTTAATTTTTTAAATTTGAATTTTATTTAAAAATTTATCTATATTTAAAAGTTTTATTCATTTATTTGAGAGAGAGAACTTGAATGGGGTAGGGCAGAGGGAGAGAAAGAGAGAATCCTTAAGCAGATTCCCTGCTGAGCATGGAGCCCAACATGGGGACTTGTCTCAGGACCCTGAGATCATGACCTGAGCTGAAACTAAGAGTTGGAGTCTTAACCAACTGAGCCAACCAGGTGCACCCCAAAATTTTATCTATTGGGATTGTTATATTTATTTGCTCTTTTAATGTGTTAAAAAGTTGAATTACATTTATGTCATTCTTTTCCTGAGATCAACCTAGCATTAATAAAGTATTATTATTTTTACATGCTGCCGGTTTGTTTGCTTTTTTAAAGAATCTTTGTATCTATGATTTACGGTAAGATTTGTCTATAAATTCCCTTACTCATACTGTTATTTTAAAATAAAAAATAAAGTAACACTGCTGTTTATCTTCTGGCCTCTGGAAGATGTCAAATAATATTTGAATAATTGGTTCTTACTTGAAAAGAGTATAAGACACCTATAAATCATCTAAAACTAGCATTTACTTTGTGAGAAGAATTTATTATTTATTTATTTATTTATTTATTTATTTATTTATTTATTTATTTATAGATTTTATTTATTCATGAGAGACACAGACAGAGAGAGGCAGAGACACAGGCAGAGGGAGAAGCAGGCTCCCTGTAGTGGGTGGGGAACCTGATGTAGGACCCAGTCCCAGGACCCAGAGATCACGACCTGAGCCAAAGGTAGATGCTCAACCACTGAGCCCCCCAGGCATCCCTGTGAGAAGAGTTTAAACTACTATTTTAAATCTTTAGAAATGATAATTGTTCAGACTTTCTATATCATCATTAGTCAGTTTTAGTGGGTTATTTGTTTCTAGGTAGTTAATGACTCAATCTAAAATGTCAAGATTTTTTTTTAAAGATCTTATTTATTCATGAGAGACACAGAGAGAGAGAGGCAGAGACATAGGCAGAGCAAGAAGCAGGCTCCCCTCCAGGATTATGCCCTGAGCCTAAAGTAGAACTTAGCCCTGAGCCTAAAGTAGAACTTAACCGCTGAGCTATCCAGGTGTCCCTAAAATGTCAGGATTTTGCATAAAGTTGTTCATATTACTCTTTTATATTTTAAGTCTATGCCGTTTCTATAGATTTGCACTCCTTTAGTTATTTTACAATTTTTTAAAGATTTTATTTATTTATTCATAAGAGACACAGAGAGAGAGAGAGGCAGAGACACAGGCTGAGGGAGAAGCAGGCTCCATGCAGGGACCCTGATGTGGGACTCGATCCCAGAACTCCAGGATCATGCTCCAAGCCAAAGGCAGATGCTCAACCTCTGAGCCACCAAGGCATCCCTTGTTTGTCCTTTCGAGTTTAACCACCTTAGTGGTTGTGGAGTGGTATTTCCCTGTAGTTTTGATTTGCATTTCTCTAGCAACTAATGATTTTGAATATCTCTTCAAGGACTTGCTGGCCATTTGTATATCTTCTTTGGAGAAATGTCTCAGTCTTCTGCTCATTTAAAAAGTGAGTTATTTATTATTTTATGATGGAGGTATAAGAACATTTTATATATTAGTATATGCCCAAGAGAATTGAAAATAGGTGAAAACTTATAACGTTTTCAAATGAAAACTTATAAGGTATATAATTTAAGTTTTTTTCTCATTCTATGGGTTATCTTGTCACTTTCTTGATAATCCTTTGAAAACAATTTTAATGTTGAAGTCCAAACATCAATCACTTATCACTTGTAATTTTGGTGTCATATCTAAGGTCACAAAGTTTCAGTCTAATGTTTTCTACTAAGATTTTTATAATTTTAGCTCTTACATTTAGATCTATGATTAATTCTGAATTAGTTGTTCTATATGCTGGTTTAATTTCATTCTTTTATGTGTTGACATCTATTTGTTCCAGCATCATTTGTTGACAAGACTATTCTTTCCCCATTGAATTATTTTGACTCCTTTGTTGAAGTTCAGTTGACCTTAAATGTAAGGTTTATTTCTGTACTCAATTCTGTTCCATGGGTGTGTATGTCTGTCCCCATGCTAAGAACACATTATTATGATTCATGTAGGTTTATGGCAAGTTTCAAAATCAGGAAATTGTAAGTCATCCTACTTTCTTCTTGAAGTTTGCTGATCCTCTCTTGCCAGCTCAAATCTGCTGTTGAGCCCCTTTAATGAATTTCTCATTCCAGTTATTATATTTTTAAATTCCAGTTTCTTTTAATACTTTTATTTTTTAAAAGATTTTATTTATTTATTCATGAGAGACACACAACAGAGAGAGGGGGGCAGGCAGAGACACAGGCAGAGGGAGAAGCAGGCTCCATCCAGGGAGCTCAATGTGGGACCTGATCCCGGGTATCCAGGATCATGCCCTGGACCAAAGGGCAGCGCTAAACCGCTGGGCCACTGGGGCTGCCCTTCTTTTAATACTTTTTGAAATAGTCTGTATCTCATTATTGATAGTATATTTTCAATAGAACAATATTCTCATACATTTTAGTTTTTAAGATGTGGTTTTGCTTAGTTCTTTGGTCATACTCAAAATAGATGATTTAACGTTCTTGTCTAGTAAGTTCAATGTTTAGCTTCCTCAGGAATAGTTGCTATGATTTCTTCTCTTCCTATATATGTGTTGTACTTTCTTGTTTCTTAACATATCTCATATATTTTTTTTCAAAATTAGATATCTTAAATAATATAATGTATTAACTCTGGAAATCAGATTGCTATTCCTGCCTACTGTTTGTTTTTTTGTGTGTGTGACTTAATATGATTGCTGATTATTTCTTAGTTATTTTACTTAGTTACTTCTGCAAAGTCTATGTTCTTTGTTGTGTGTAGTCACTGAAATGTCAGTTCACTTACCTAATTCATAAGCTGATGAATCACTAGAGATTTTCTCAAACACCAAGAACCAAGGATTTTCTCAAAGGACCAAGCAGTCTCCTAATATTTGCTGAAGGTTTGTGTGTGTGTGTGTGTGTGTGTGTGTGTGTGTGTGTGTTTATGTTGCGGTATACCTACAACACTCAGGCAGATAATTGACAACTCTACCTGAGCTTTTACTTATTCCTTGTGTAGAGCTTTGAGGTCAACCAGACAGAGTTTAGGTCTCTGGGTGTGTGTATAATCCTATATATGCTTGTGCCATTTTGGATTCACAGGGATATGTCAGAGCTTTTCAAATCCTCTATGGATAGCTCATTCCCCAGCTTTTCCTTCTCAGTTCTTTGGTTAGTCTATCAATTTTCCCAATTCTTATCCTCTTCAGGAATCCTGAAATTCAAACAACTACCTCTGAATCATTTCATCAAATTCCCTAAGGTAAAGGTTTTTTGTATTAGGTGAACTCTGAGTCAAGTCTAATGAAGATAGTCTGAAACTGTGGTGTTCTGGGTAACTACCAGTTATGTAAAGTGGTAGCACATGTGTAAGAATGAGGTTATGAAGAACCTCTGATCCTGTTCTGCCTCTGTGTTGGCTGCCAGGCTGCTGACTTCCACCATGATGGCTAGCTGTTAGTTTTCTAGGGTATCATGGAGGTTGAAAGAGGGGGATAGGAATAGTGCAAGGCAACAAACTTCAGAACTCATTGTTTTTATCAACATTTCTTGAAAAAATTCTCCTCAGATTGCTGCAAGCCTTTAGTCAATTTGCAGAGTTCTTAAAATATTGATTCGAACAATTTTTGCAAGTTTTCTAATTGCTTTTACATAGGAGAGAATTTTTTGTTAGGTCATCCTGCCAGTTATGTTTTACAGCTGTTTTCTCCCACACTATATCTTTGTCTTTTTAAATTTTAAGTATATCTCTGGTGAACAGGTATGATTATCTTTTTTTTTCTCTCTTTTTTAAAAAAGATTTTATTTTATTCATTCATGAGGACACACAGAAGCAGAGATGCTGACAGAGGGAGAAGCAGGCACCCCACAGGGAGCCAATGCAATACTCGATTCCCAGACCCAGGATCACACCCTGAGCTGAAGGCAGACGCTCAACCGCTGAGCTATCCAGGAGTCCCTTTTTTTTCTCTTTCAAGACACATTTTTTATTCACTTAAAATGAATACTTCATTGCTAATTAAATAGCATTTGATATCAGAATTTTATTACTTAATTTAATCTTCTTTAGCATTTTTTTGTTGGTTTAAAAATAAACTTTAAAAATAAACTAGGTTTTACTGTTAGTGGGAGTGTAAACTGGTACAGCCACTGTGGAAAACAGTATGGAGGTTCCTCAAAAAGTTAAAAATAGAACTACTCTATGATCTAGTAATCACACTACTAGGTATTTACGCAAATAATACAAAAACACTAATTCAAAGTGATACATGTGCCTCTATGTTTATTGCGGCATTATTTACAATGGCCAAGATATGGAAGCAGCCCATTCTATAGATGTATGAATGGATTAAGGATATATATACACACAATGGAATATTATTCGACCATAAAAAATGAAATCTTGACATCTGCAACAACGTGGATATAACTAGAGAGCATAATGCTAGGCAAAATAAATCAATCACCGTAGAGAAAGATAAACACCATAAAACTTCACTCATATGTGGAATTTAAGAAGCAAATCAAATAGGCAAAGAAAAAAAGGGGGGAGAGACAAAACAAGAAACACTCTTAACTATAGAAAATGAATTGATGGCTACCAGAGGAGAGGGGCATGGAGCAATAGGTGAAATAGGTGATGGGGATTAAAAAGTCCACTTACCATGATGAACACTGAGTAATATATATAATTGTTGAATCACTATATTGTACATCTGAAACTATTATAACATTGTATATTAACTATACTGGAATTAAAATAAACTTAATAAAAAACTTAAAAATAAAATGTAACATAAAATAAACTAGTTTTATCTTCTTTAGCACTTTTCATTTGCTTAAAAATAAACTTTATTGAAGTTAATTCACATAGAATAAAATGCATCCATTTACAGTGTACATTTAGATAAGGCTTGAAAATATTTCCACTCATGTAAATTCCATCACAATTAAGATATGGAATATTTTCATTACCCCAAGAATTTTCCTTGTGATCATTTGTAGTCAAATTCCCTTCTCCACCCTGGGGATTGTTTTCCATCCTTCATTTTATCTTTTCCATAATGGCATCTTAATAGAATCATTGAGCATGTCTTTTAAGTCTGGTCTCTTTCACTTAGCTTAATGATTTTGAGATTCACCCACGCAGTTGCATGTAAGTATTTTGTTCCTTTTTATTTTTAAATAGTCTTCCATTGTATGTATTTTTAAATAGTCTTCCAAATGTATAACATTTTGTTTATCCAGTCATTGATTAAAGGACATTTGAGCTGTATCCTGCATTTTGGCTATTATAAAGTTGCAATGAACAAAAATTCACATGCAATTATTTGTGTGAAGATATGTTTTCTTTTCTCCTAAATTATTTGGGAGTAATCTTTGGCTTACATGGCAAATGTATGTTTAACTTTATGAAAACATGTAGTCATTTTTTCCCCAAAGTGTTTGTAACATTTAACATTCCTACCAGCAATATATGATTTCTAGTTACTCTATATAAACACCCACACTTGGGGTGCCAGGGTGGCTCTGTCAGTTTAGCAGCTGCCTTTGGCTCGGTCGTGATCCTGGGGTCCTGGAATAGAGCCCTGTATCAGGCTTCCTGCTCGGCGGGGAATCTGCTTCTCTCTCTCCACCTGCTGTTCCCCCCTGCTTGTGCTCTCTCTCTCTCAAATAGATTAACACAATATTATAAGGAAATAAAAATTAAAAAAATAAACACACTTGACATTGTCAGTTTTTATAATTCTTCTTATTCTTATGTTTATGTAATGGTATGTCATTTTTAAAATTTTTGAACTTCCATTATTAGATTGAGGACTTTTAAATATAATTTTTGGCTATACCATTTTGTAAAATGCTTGCTGAAGTCTTCTGCCTAGTATTATATTGGGTTGTCTGTCATTTCTTCTTGATTTCTGTGAGTTCTTTATGCCATATGGATATGAATTGTTTCCAGGTTATGTGTTGCAGATTATCTTTTACCATTCCATGACTTGCTTTTTTAGTCTGTTGTGACACCAATGAACAGATGTCCTTGATTTAATTTTTTAAAAAAGATTTTATTTATTTATTTATGAGACACACACACACACACACACACACACACACACACACAGAGAGAGAGGGAGAGGGGCAGAGACACAGGCAGAGGGAGAAGCAGGCTCCATGTAGGGAGCCCGAAGCGAGACTTGATCCTGGGTCTCCAGGATCAGGCCCCGGACTGAAGGCGGCACTAAATCGCTGAGCCACCCGGGTTGCCCCAATGTCCTTAATTTTAATGTGGCTTGCCACTCACTTCCTTTATGGTTCGTCTTTATTTTTTTTATTTTTATTTTTTACGAAATATTTTATTTATTTGAGAGAGAGAGAGAGAGAGAGAACAAGCAGGTAGAGTGGCAGGCAGAGGGAGAGGGTGAGGGAGAAGCAGGCTCCCCATTGAACAAGGATCCAGATGCTGGGCTCTCGTGATCTGAGCTGGAGGCAGACAGAGACAAAGGCAGAGGGAGAAGCAGGCTCCATGCAGGGAGCCCGACATGGGACTTGATCCCGGGTCTCCAGGATCAGGCCCTGGACCGAAGGCAGGTGCTAAACCACTGAGCCACCGAGGCTGCCCTAAGCTTTATTTTTTAAATGCTTACATTTAGACCCACAGCCTACTTAGAATTGATATATGTGTCTAGTGAAGCCATTTTTTCCTCTTTCTCATGTGGATATTAAATTTATCTAATGCCATTTACTGATAACCAAAGTATTTTTCTCACTTCTTTTCAGTAGGATAATTGTTATAATTTAAGTGACTGAATAATTGTGTATCTATTTTGGACTCTTCTGTTACACTGGTCTATTTTGCTATCCTTGTGCAATACCATACTATCTTAATTATTGTAGTCTAAGAGTTTTGATATCTGGTTTATAAGTTCTCTGGTTTTGTTCTATTTTTTCCACAAAATTATCTGGATAGTCTTGGCCTTGCATTTCCATATATATTTTGCTACAAGTTTGCCAGTTTATACAAAAACTTTTTTGGGATGTTTATTGAGATTGTAATGAATATCTATATTACTTTGGGGGAGAAGTGTAATCATTACAATACTGAGTCTTGTAACTCATTAACATTGTATGAGACTACATTTATTTAGGTTTTCTTTTCTCCTTTCCAAAATGTTTTATACTTTTCTATATAGAATTCTTTCTTATTGGGACATCCGGCTAGCTCAATGGTTGAGCATCTGCCTTTAGCCCAGGGTATGATCCTGGAGACTGGGGATTGAGTCCCACATCGGGCTCCCTGCATGGAGCCTGCTTCTCTCTCTGCCTGTGTCTCTGCTCCTCTCTCTCTCTGTGTCTCTCATGAATAAATAAATTCTTTAAAAAAAATAATTCTTTCATATTGTTCATTAAACTTATTAATAGGAATGTATTAACGTTTGATGGCATTACATGTATATAAAACTTCATCTTTTGTTTGTTGCTGGTATATAAAAATGCATTTTAAAAATGTTGATTTTTAAATTTAAAAAAATGTCGATTTTTGTATACAGCTGTGGTACGAAGCCTAAAATTAAGGCCAAATATGTGCTGCCTTGACTTCTGGTAAAACTGAAAGGGCCTCTAACGCACTAACTGCTAAGTTCTCCCTGCCCCCATTCTCACTCTGTAGATAAGGTCCTCTAGCTAAAATATCCTCCTTATCAAGGGGACCAGGCATAGTTTCTGCTTACCCTGAAGAAATGAGCTTCAGTTCCCTGACAGCCCACAGAATTATTCAAAAGGCCAAATGCATTCTTCCCCAGAAACCAGGGTCACTCCATTCTCTTGCTACAAATCCTACTACAGATCTTGGTTGTTCACTCTGGTCCTGTGGTTGTTCACCACTCCTGTGGTGTGCAGTACCCTCCTCCTGTGGGCTGTGAGTATATGTGATTAATAAACTCTATTGATCTCTTTTGTGCAGTGTTTTCATGTGTTTGCTAGCCCCATAGTCCTAGAGCGGGAATCCCTCCTTATCAACATAGTGAATAGGAGATAATTAAAACATGCCTTTTTGCTAAACTCACTTAACTTGTACTTTATTTGAATAATCTTTGAATTTTCTGAAAATATAATCACACATTTGAAAGTGATGTCAGTTTTATTTCTCCCTTTTAAGTTCTTGTATCTATTATTTATTTTTCTTGCCTTATTGAACGAGCTAGGACTTCCAGTATAATATTGACCATAAGTAGAGATTATGGATGTTTTTGGTTTTTCCTAACCTCAGAAGGAAAGTTTCAAAATTTTGTTTCTAAGTTTTTTGTTTTTGATAGGTTACTTTTTATAGATACCATTTATCAGATTAAGTGTGTTCTCTTCTATTTCTAGTTTTCTAATAGTTTTCACCATAAATATTAATGGAATCTTCTTAGGTACTTCTTCTGCATCTATTTAGTTATTTTTTTTCTCCTTTGTTCTATTAATGTAGTGAATTACATTGCTTGATTTCTCATATGTTAAACCAACTTTGTATTCCTGGATTAAACTTAACTTGATTATTTATTTATTTTTCTAATTTAGAATTTTTGCTACTGTGTTAATGAGTGAGTTAAACTTTTTAATTATGAAATGTAATTTTTTATATCTAATGATGACTTTTACCTTAAAATCTACTTTTTGTGATATTAATTTAGTTATTTCAGTGTTCTTTTGATTAGTGTCTGCCTGCTATGTTGTATTCTACCTTTTACCTTTACTTTTATATTTAAAATGATTTTTCAAAAAGCAACATGTAGTTGTTAGAAATAATTATCTTTTCATTGTAGCATTTAATCCATTTTTGTGGGTTGTATTTACACATATAAAAGCTTAAATAGAAATATTTTAGCTTAAATTTATTTATTTATTTATTATTATTATTATTTTTTATTTATGATAGGCACACAGTGAGAGAGAGAGGCAGAGACACAGGCAGAGGGAGAAGCAGGCTCCATGCACCGAGAGCCTGACGTGGGATTCGATCCCGGGTCTCCAGGATCGCGCCCTGGGCCAAAGGCAGGTGCCAAACCGCTGCGCCACCCAGGGATCCTTTTAGCTTAAATTTAATACCTTGTTGTTTGCTTTCTTTTTGTGCCACATTGTATGTCCTCCTTTCTTTCTTGCCTTCTTTTGTATTATTTTTATTATACTTCTTTATATCAAATTTATACTTAAATATTATATTTTTAGTCCTACACATTCCCCTCTTTAATATGGCATTTTGCACTATGTACATTACTGAAAATTTGAAATAAAGAAAAAGAACTTTCGTCAAACTCCCCTCCCTCCTTCAGCTTTATTAGATAGTCTAAAATTACATTTCTATTTTCTAGGACTTCAATTGCTTTTCCCATATGACTTTTAAAAACTGATTACAGTAAATGAATCAGTTGCTAAGTGATATAAGTACACAAAAATAACATCTTGATTTCTGTGAAATGCATTTCTCTGCAATTCCTGAATAACTCCAAATTATGCTAACTCTGAGCATAAATGTTTACTCTGAGTTTTAGATAGAATCTTAGAAAAAATGTGTTCTAAATCTTTGCCATCACCTTATGTATATCTAACACCAAGGCTGTGAAGTTTTTCCTGTTTAGGACTTTATCTATCTGATGTAAAATCATCTCTGCCACAGCTTCTCATTCCATGACCATGGCCTCCGTTAGTGGGGCACCCCAATGACCAGATCATCCACACTTGAAGCACGCATTGATGCTCAAGGCTGCAGTAAGATCTTTGGTGTCTGAGCAGACCTGCAGCAACAGAGACTCTGACACAGGCCAGGAGAGGATGAGTTACAAGGTAGTGGCTGTTTATTTTCAGGGTCCTTGCCTGTGTCACATGTATGTCTGTACCTATACTTAAATATTGTTGTAATATTTATAGTAGCTACCACAAATATCTTAATGTGTATTCCTGATATCAAGTATTATAATTAGTACTTTTACCTCTTCCTGGACAATTTAATACCATAAAATTTTTGAACTCCATTTACCTTCTTTTTATCTTATATATTATCTTTGTTATGAATATTAACTGCATTTTTCAACCATTCAATACATTATTATCAATAATAATCAGTACTAATTTTTGTGTGGTCACAAAAATTTTTGTTGTTTTGTTGTTTTTTGTTTTTTCCCCCATCTTCAAATTTGTTCTCATTTTCTTTCTGAATATCATCCTTTGGTAATTCTTTCTGAATATCTTTCTGAATATCATCCTTTAGTAATTCTTCAATTGTTTGACTGCTATTGACAAATTTTCTCATTTTTTGATCTAAATATATCTTTTTGATTTTATTTTATTTATTTATTTTTTAAAGATTTTATTCATTTATTCATGAGAGACGGGGGCGGGGGGGTGGGCAGAGGGAGAAACAGGCTCCATGCAGGGAGCCCAACATGGGGCTCGATCCCTCATCTCCAGGATTAGACCCTGGACTGAAGGTGGTGCTAAACCACTGAGCCACCTGGGCTACCCTGTCTCTTTTTTAATGGATATATATATATTTTTAATATAGAGATCTATCATTTGGTCATTTTATTTTTTAGTAAATTTAAATTATGCCAATATTTTCTGGATTCCATTTTTCATTTAAGAAGTCACTTATCATATAGCAATACAGGTATAACTCAAGAAGCAAGAAAAATCTCAAACAACAATCTAACCTTCTACCTAAAGGAGCTAGTAAAAGAAAAACAAATGAAGCCTAAAGCCAGAAGAAGGAAGGAGATAATAAAGATTAGAGCAGAAATAAATGATATAGAAACTAAAAAAAAAAAAAACAAAAAAAAAACCCAAACCAAAACCAACAAAGTAGATTAATGAAACCAGGAGCTCATTCTCTGAAAAAAAAAAAAAAAATTGATAAGCCTCTAGCCAGCCTAATCAAAAAGAAAAGAGAAAGGACTCAAATAAATAAAATAATAAATGAGAGAGAAGAAATAACCCACACCACAGAAATACAACTATAAGAGAGTATTATGAAAAACTATATGCCAACAAATTGGATAATCTGGAAGAAGCGGATAAATTCCTAGAAACATATAAACTACCAAAACTGAAAAAGAAGATATAGAAAACTTGAACAGATTGATAACCAGTAAAAAATTGAATCAGTAATCAAAAAATAAAAGTTCAGGGCCAGATAACTTCACAGGCAAATTCTACCAAACATTTATAGAAGAGTTAACATCTGTTCTTCTCAAACTATTCCAAAAAAAATAGAAAAAGAAGGAAAACTTTCAAATTCATTCTATGAGGTCAGCATAACCCTGATACCAAAACCAGATAAAGCTCCACTGAGAAAGAGAATTATAGGCCAATATCCCTGATGAACATAGATGCAGAAATTCTCAATAAAAAACTAGCAAATTGAATCCAACAAACATTTAAAAAAATCACTCACCATGATCAAGAGGGATTTATTCCTGGGTTGCAAGAGTGGTTTGATATTTCCAAATCAATTAATATGATACACTACAATAATAAGAGAAAGGATAAGAATCATATGATAATTTCAGTAGATGTGGAAAAAACATTCAACAAAGTACATCTATTCATGTTGAAAACCTTCAACAAAGTAGGTTTGGAGGGAACATACATCAACATGATAAAGGCCATATATGAAACACTCACAACTAATATCATCCTTTATGGGGAAAAACCGAGAGCTTTTCCTCTACAGTCAGGAATAAGACAGGGATGTCCATTCTCACTACTGTTATTTAACTTAGTATTGGAAGTCCTAGCCACAACAATCAGAGAACAAAAAGAAATAAAATGCTTCCAGATCAGCAAAGAGGAGTAAAACTTTCACTATTTGCAGATGACGTTGATACTCTATATAAAAAATATGAAGGACTCCACCCCAAAACTACTAAAACTGATAAATGAATTCACTAAGATCACAGGATACAAAATCAATGTACAGAGATTTGTTGCATTTCTTTACACGAATAATGAACCAGCAGAAAGAGAAATTAAGGAATCAATTCTATTTGTAATTTCACCAAAAAATAAAGATAACTAGGAAAGAACCTAACCAAAGAGGTGAAAGACCTATATTTGAAAACTATAAAATACTGATAAGAGAAATTGAAGCTGACACAAAGAAACAAAAAGACATTCCATGCTCATGGACTGGAAGATATTGTTAATATGTCTATACTACCCAAAACAATCTACACGTTTAATGCAATCCCCATCAAAATACCAACAGCATTCTTCACAGAGCTAGAACAAACAATCCTAAAATTTGTATGGAACCACAAAAGACCCTGAATATCCAAGGCTACCTTGAAAAAGAAAATCAAAGCTGGAAGCATCACATTTCCAGACTTCAAGTTATATTTTAAAGCTATAGTGATCAAAACTGTATGGTACTGGCACAAAAATATACACAGAAAGCAAAGGAACAGAATTGAAAACCCAAAACCCAGAAACAAACCCACAAATAAATGATCAAATAGTCTTCAACAAAGCAGGAAGGAATATCCAATGGAAAAAAGACAGTCTAACAAATGCTGTTGGGAAAACTAGACGGCAACATGCAAAAGAAAACACTGATCTGTTTTCTTACACCATTCACAAAAATAAACGCAAAATGGATTTAGAACCTAAATGGGAGACCTGAAATCATCAGAATCCTAGAGGAGAACACAGGCAATAACCTAACCTCTTTGACATTGGCCATAGCAACTTCTTTCTAGATATGTCTCCTGAAGCAAGGGAAATAAAAGCAAAAATGAACTATTGGAACCTCATCGAAATGAAAAGCTTCCGCACAGCAAAGGAAACAATCAACAAGACTAAACAGAAACCTACAGAGTAGGAGAAGATATTTGCAAATGATCTATCTGATAAGGGGTTACTATCCATAATATATAAAGAATTTATAAAACTCAACCCCAAAAAACAAATAATCCAGTTAAAAAATGGCCAGAACACATGAATAGACATTTCTCCAAAGAAGACATCCAGATGGCTAACAGACACATGAAAAGATGATCAACAGCACTGCTTGTCAGGGAAATAAAAGTCAAAACTACAATGATATCTCATTGAGATATCATATCTCATATGAGATATCACCTTACGCTTGTCCAAATGGTTAAAATCAACGACACAAGAAACAACAGGTGTTGACAAGGATATGGAGAAAGGGAAACCCTCATGCGCTGTTGATGGGAATGCAGACTGGTGCAGTCACTCTGAAAAACAGTATGGAGTTTCCTCAAAACGTTAAAAATAGAACGACCCTATAATCCAACAATTGCACTACTAAGAATTTACCAAAAGAATACAAAAATACTAATTCAAAGGGATACATGCACCCTAATGTTTATAGCAGCTTTATCTACAATAGCTAAATTATGGAGCCAGCCTAAATGTCCATTAACTGATGAATGGATAAAGAAGATGTTATATATACAATATATTTTTTTTTCTGTTAGAGGATTGCTTTATTAACACAAAAACATGCAAACTATTAAGTGCAAAGAAACCTAAGTATCTAAATCATAGCAAACAGGTAGCAATTCAACATCCAGGGTCCGCAGAACACTTGGAGACTGTAACAGGTCAGACTCCCAGGGTGGAGAGGGCATTTTCAGGGGGGCCTAGATGGAACAGCTTTTAAAGTTCCCTCTCCTCATCAAGGATCATGAGAGGCACTCCATTCAAGGGCAGGTGTGCGATACGGTGCAATATATATATATATATATATATATATATATATATATACTGGAATATTACTCAGTCGTAAAAAAGAATGAATTCTTTCCATTTCCAGTGACATGGATGGAGCTAAAAGTATTATGCTAAGCAAAATAAGTCAGTCAGAGAAAGACAACTACCATGATTTTACTCATGTGGAATTTAAGAAAAAACAAAGGGGAAAAAAGAGAGAGGCAAATAAAGAAACAGACTCTTTAATTATAGAGCACAAACTGGGATCCCTGGGTGGCTCAGTGGTTTAGTGCCTGCCTTTGGCCCAGGGCGTGATCCTGGAGTCCCAGGATCAAGTCCCACGTCAGGCTCCCTGCAGAAGCCTGCTTTTCCCCCTGCCTGTGTCTCTCTCTCTCTCTCTCTCTCTCTCATGAATAAATGAATAAAATCTTTAAAAAAATATAGAGCACAAACTGATGGTTACCAGAGAGGAGGTGGGTAGTGGAATGGGGGAAATAAGTGATGGGGATTAGGTAGGGCACTTGTTCTGGTGAGTCCTCCCTACACCACAGGGTGATGTGTGGAAGTGTTGAATCACCATATTGTACATCTGAAACTAATATTTCACTGCATGTTAACTCTCTGGAATTTAAAAACTTGAAAGGAAAAGAAATCAAGTATCACTCATATTTCCTGCTTTGTAGAAGAAGAAAAGAAAATGTATAAATCTGTCTGCTTTTAACTTTTCTTTATTTTTGGTTTTTAGAATTTTTACTCTAATGTGTTTATGAGTGGTATGGTTATTATTTATCTTACCTAAAGTTTGTAAGTCTTCTTGAATTTTTACCTTTATTGTTTATTCAGTTTGGTGAAATTATCTTCCATTATTTCTACCAATATATTGTTTTTCTCATTTTTTCTCTTCTCCTCTTTAGAGACTCAAATTACATAAATATGTGTTATTTTCACCTAGGATACAAGATTGCCTGATGATAAAATTCTCTGAACTACATTAAACTGAAGAATGACACAGTCAGGTTCTAATATTGAAAATATCACTCTAGTAGTTCATGTAGAAGATGAACATGAAGCACAGAGTAGAGGCAGGAAGTACAGTTATAAAGTGATAACTATAATCTATTTTGCCACTTGTAATGTGTTTCTTTCACTGGCTTCCCTTTCTCCTCCCATTTTCTAAATTTGAGTATTCTTCAAAGTTCTATTTTTGTCTTTTTATTTTCTGTTCTTTTTATTCCCGTATAGTAATCTTTGTGAAGTTGTCTGTGAAATAAAACTTTCCAGTTTCCATTCCCTCTTCCAAGAACCCATGCTGCATTCAAAACTGCCCACTCACACTGCAAACCAGTAATGTTAAAAACAATTTTTCTCCTGCATCATTTTAGTTCTGTCCTCTGATTTACAGTTTCTGTTAATGATATGATTATACGTCAGCCACTAGGCTCGTATCGATCATCTCTGGTTCCTTCCTCTCTTGATTCCAACATTTCACAAGTGATAAAATTTCCTGATCTTTTCTGTTGCCAAAATCCAATATCAGCTCTCATCTCCTGGACTGTTGTAAATTTTTTAACTGGTCTGTTTGTACCATCTCTTTCCATTCTATCCATCTAATAAAAAGTTTTCAGGTTAATTTTCCTAAAGACTCATCATATGTTGATATGTATAATGGACTATTACTCAGCGATAAAAATGAATGAAATCTTGCTATTTGCAACCATGTGGATAGAACTAGAAGATATTATGCTCAGCGAAATAAGTCAGTCAGAGAAAGACAAATATCCAAGATTTAACTCATATGTGGAATTTAAGAAACAAAACAAATGAGAGGAAAAAAAAGAGACAAAGTAAGAAACAAACCCTTAGTTATAGAGAACAAACCGATGGTTACCAGATGAACATATGAGACAGAAGAAAAAACAACAGAGAAGGAGTCAAAACAAAAAAGTCTCTTAATGATAGGAAACAATCTGAGGGTTGCTGGAGGGGAGCTGGGTGGGAAGATGGGATAACTGGGTGATGGACATTAGGAGTGCATTTGATTGAATGAGCACTGGGTGTTTTTTTTTTTTTTTTTTTTTTTATTTATGATAGTCATACAGAGAGAGAGAAACAGGCAGAGACACAGGCAGAGGGAGAAGCAGGCCCCATGCACCAGGAGCCCGATGCGGGACTCGATCCCGGGTCTCCAGGATCGCGCCCTGGGCCAAAGGCAGGTGCCAAACCGCTGCGCCACCCAGGGATCCCAGCACTGGGTGTTATATGCAACTGATGAAGTACTAAATTCTACCTCTGAAACTAATAATACACTATATATTAATTAAATTGAATTTAAATAAAAAATTTAAAATGACTCAACATGCTGTTTGCCTGCTCAAAACATTCAGTGAGTTCCCTTTGCTTACTGAGTAATATACAATTCATCAGCCAAGCATTCAAAGCCCCCACAAAAGTTCCCTATCTAATCTCTGTATTTATCTCCCATCATACTTCAACAGAAGGATTTTGTTTCAGGCACATTGGATTAATTGTCATTCTCTATGCATATTCCATGCATTCCTTCATTAGAATCTTTGCCTTAGGGCGAAGAGTGTAGGGATAGAGGGAACATTCCTCAGCATCTTAAAAGCCATCTACAAAAACCCACAGCAAATATCATTCTCAATAGGGAAACACTGGGAGCCTTTCCCCTAATATCAGGAACACGACAGAGATGTCCACTTTTACCACTGCTATTCAACATAGTACCAGAAGTCCCAGCCTCAGCAATCAGGCAACAAAAAGAAATAAAAGGCATTCAAATTGGCAAAGAAGAAGTCAAACTCTCCCTCTTTGCAGATGACATGATGGTGTATGTAGAGAACCCAAAAAACTCCACCCCAAGATTGCTAGAACTCATACAGCAATTCGGCAGTGTGGCAGGATACAAAATCAATGCCCAGAAATCAGTGGCATTTCTATACGCTAACAATGAGACTGAAGAAAGAGAAATGAAGGAGTCAATCCCATTTACAATTGCACCCAAAAGCATAAGATACCCAGGAATAAACCTAACCAAAGAAGTAAAGGATCTATACCCTAAAAACTATAGAACACTTCTGAAAGAAATTGAGGAAGACACAAAGAGATGGAAAAGTATTCCATGCTCATGGATTTCTTTAAAGATTTTTTTTTAATTATTTTTATTATTTATTCATGAGAGACACACACACACACAGAGAGAGAGAGGCAGAGACACAGGCAGAGGGAGAAGCAGGCTCCATGCAGGGAGCCCAACGTGGGACTCAATCACAGGTCTCCAGAATCACGCCCCAGGCTGAAGGTGGCACTAAACCGCTGAGCCACCAGGGCTGGCCAATGCTCATGGATTTGAAGAATTAATATTGTGAAAATGTCAATGCTATCCAGGGCAATTTACACGTTTAATGCAATCCCTATCAAAATACCATGGACTTTCTTCAGAGAGTTGGAACAAATCATCTTAAGATTTGTGTGGAATCAAAAAAGACCCTGAATAGCCAGGGGAATATTAAAAAAGAAAACCATAGCTGGGGGCATCACAATGCCAGATTTCAGGTTGTACTACAAAGCTGTGATCATCAAGACAGTGTGGTACTGGCACAAAAACAGACTCCTAGAACAGAATAGAGAACCCAGAAATGGGCCCCCAACTCTATGGTCAACTAATATTCGGCAAAACAGGAAAGAGTATCCACTGAAAAAAGGACAGTGACTTCAATAAATGGTGCTGGGAAAATTGGACAGCCACATACAGAAGAATGAACCTATACCATTCTCTTACACCATACACAAAGATAAACTCAAAATGGATGAAAGATCTAAATGTGAGACAGGAATCCATCAAAATCCTAGAGAACACAGGCCACCCCCTCAATGAACTTAGCCACAGCAAATTCTTGCAAGATACATCTATGAAGGCAAGGGAAACAAAAGCAAAGATGAACTATTGGGACTTCATCAAGATCAAAAGCTTCTGCACAGTGAAAAAAAAACAAAAAAAAACCACAAAAAAACAAAAACAAACAAAAAACAGTCCACAAAACTAAAAGACAACCTACAGAATGGGAGAAGATATTTTCAAATGACCTATCAGATAAAGAGCTAGTATCCGAGATCTATAAAGAACTTACTAAACTCAACAGCAAAGAAATAAACAATCCAATCATGAAATGGGCAAAAGACTTGAACGGACAGAGGAAGACATAGACATGGCCAACAAGCACAAGAGAAAATGCTCCGCATCACTTGCCCTCAGGGAAATACAAATGAAAACCACAATGAGATACCACCTCACACCAGTGAGAATGGGGAAAATTAACAAGACAGGAAACAACAAATGTTGGAGAGGATGTGGAGAAAGGGGAACCCTCTTGCCATGTTGGTGGGAATGTGACATGGTGCAGCCACTCCGGAAAACTGTGTGGACGTTCCTCAAAGAGTTAAAAATAGAAACGCCCTACGACTCAGCAATTGCACTGCTGGGAATTTACCCTAAAGATACAGATGCAGTGAAATGGCAGGACACCTGCACCCCAATGTTTATAGCAGCAATGTCCACAATAGCCAGACTGTGGAGGGAGCCTCAGTGTCCATTAACAGATGAATGGATAAAGAAGATGTGGTCTATATATACAATGGAATATTACTTAGCCATTATAAACTATGAATACCCACCATTTCCTTCAACGTGGATAGAACTGCTGAGTGAGGTAAGTTCATCGGAGAAGGGCAAACATTATATGGTCTCATTCATTTGGGGAATATAAAAAATAGTGAAAGGGAATAAAGGGGAAAGGAGAGAAAACGAGTGGGAAATATCAGAGAGGGTGACAACATGAAAGACACGTAACTCTAGGAAATGAACAAGGGGTAGTAGAAGGGGAAGTGGGCGGGGGGATGGGGTGACTGGGTGATTGGCACTGAGGAGGGCACTTGACAGGATGAGTACTGGGTGTTATACTATATGTTGGCAAATTGAACTCCAATAAAAAAATATAGAAAAAAAAAGAGTCTTTGCTGTTTTTTACCTTTTACCACAAAAGCATGTGACAGTAAATAGCATTTCTTTACTAGCAGAATGTCTAATATCTTTTGGGACATGAAGATATTTTGCACTTAAGCCAGGTCACATCATGTACTATTTTACTTTCATCTGCCAAACTGTTTATCTGTAAAATGTGGTCAAAACTTAGAGACACTTATTGGAAATATAAGCCACCTAATAATGATTTGAAATTTGGCAGAGAAACGTAACAATGAGTAGGGACAGTTATGTTTAGACATAAAAGTCTTTTTGAAGATTTATTTATTTATTAGAGATAGTGCAAGGGGAAAGGGGCAGAGGGAAGGAATACACAGGCAGACTCCCTGCTGAGCATACAGGGCTTGATTCCCAAGACTCTGAGATCATGACCTGAGCCTAAATCAAGAGTTGGATGCTTAACCAACTGAGCCATCCAGGCACCCCTAGATGCCTTAAAAAATTTTAGTAATAAAATTTTTAGTAGTAAAAAATTTTAGTCTTAAAAAATTTTAATAATTTCAAAGTGAGAAAACTTTGTTCTAAGAGCTGGCAAAGCATTTCAAAAACTTGTAGCCAAGTTTGGATTACAAATGAATGCTAAGGCTAGTTAATAACAAAATTGAACTATTGTTCCCAGGCAGAATTTCTTTTATTTGTGTCTTTGGTTAACAGACTCTGAAGAAAATTCCAAAAGAGGAGTTTCAATTATGTCTTGAGCAATATGGTCATTGTAAAATTAAAGCATATACTCTTAAGGTGTCTACTTTGAAAAATTGTCATTCTTTTATTTCACACCTATCCTGGTTTTGTTGAATATTCTCTCACTTAGGTTTTCTAAAAAACAGACTTTCTTGGTCTTTTTACTCTAGGACCACACTCTAATTTTGACCCTGAAGATCTTATCACACTCATAAGAATGATTATTACTATTCTATTTTGAGCACTTAATATGTGCCTGACATGTACTAAGCACTTGAGTTCTATTATTTAATGCTCACAGCACCCTTGTGAGATAGGTAGTTTTATCTCTGACAATTTAAATATAAGAAACTCATGTCTTGGATAGTTTAAATGACTGGCCGTGGTCACCTGATTTAGAAGAAGTAGAATTTTGTTTTAAACTCTGAAGTCTTGATCCATAGGGCATTAAAAGGTGACCTCAGGGAAATATGTTTTTACCAAACATCAGAGCTTACCCTGAAAATCTAAAACAGAGTTTGTTTTAACTCTATTTTTTTTTCCTTGGATGTCTCCTGGATCTTCTTAGGTTGCTCAAAAGCAGGCTTCTTCCAAGGGAGAGGAAGCCTCAGGCCCATCTTATTGCACAAGTGTCACAGGATTTCAAGGGACATTGTTTAGAGAGAAACCTAAAAGAGGATTTCAAATGGGTATTCCACATGGAAGCAAGAGTTCTTAGTCTTACTGCTCTTTACATTGAGAATCCCACTCTGCAGCACTATTGAACAATAATAACCTTATACCAATACTGTTTCTGGACATTAGAAGCTTCATAAAGTCTAGAGTGTACAGATAATATACCATATATCTGTGTACATTGCTTACATTTACCCATTTCATTAGCAGATTGATTCTAAAAGTTGGAATTCACAAAATAAGTAAAAATAATACATGATGTAGTTTCTTCTTCCTTATTTTTTTAAGATTTATTTATTTATTTATTTATGACACAGAGAGAGACAGGGGCAGAGACACAGGCAGAGAGAGAAGTAGGCTCCTTACAGGGAGCCTGATGTGGGACTCGATCCTGGGTGATGAAAGCATTTTTGTCTTGGGTCTCCAGGATCATGCCCTGGGCCAAACACAGATGCCCAACCGCTAAGCCACCCAGGCATCCCAGCTTACTCTTCTTTAATTAAAAGAGTCTTTACTAGGTGATAATTTTCAAATGACATAGGCAGACGTTCAAAGTCATATATATTTTGACTGGATGGAAATAGAATGAAAGGCCTAAAGTTCATTTAATATCATAGTGTACAATTTTGTAAAGCATTTACTAAAGAGGTGTTAGACTTATTTCATTAACCAACTTGATTGACTCATTTTTTTTAAAGATTTTATTTATTTATTCATGAGAGACACAGAGAGAGAGAGAGAGGCAGAGACACAGGCAGAGGGAGAAGCAGGCTCCATGCAGGGAGCCCGACATGGGACTCGATTCCAGGCCTCCAAGATCAGGCCCTGGGCTGAAGGTGGTGCTAAACCGCTGAGCCACCGGGGCTGCCCGATTGATTCATTTTTATGTCGTAACTTCTGGTATTAGTAACTTCTTACCTCATATTGTAAGTCGATAGGCTTTCTTCCCAAATAGAAATTACAAGGGTGTGGATGTTAAAAACATAAAGTGAGATGGTAATAATTTTTACATATGGTGTTTACTGTTTACCAGGGACTAGTCTAAGAGCATTAACTTGTATTACCTCATTTAAACCTCACAACTACCCTAAGAAGTAGGTAATTATCATTTTTATTTTACCAAAGAGCAAACTGAGGCATACAGAGATTAAGTAGTTTGCTCAGTCATGCACATAGCTATTATGTAAATGTGAACCCAAGAAATCTGGCTCCAGAATTCATATTCTTGTCTACTGTACTGTATTGTGTTAGCTTTCTTTTTCTAATATATTCAATCTATGGAAAGAGCAACATTCTATGGTAAAGAAAGTAAGGTCTCCCTTAAGAATTTAATGAATATTCAAATTCAACTGAATCTGTCTACTATGGGATTATTCTATTTGCCCTTCATGATCTGTAGGCCTCCTCCCTCCTTAAGCTCTCAATAGTAATCAACTGTTACCTGCTAAACAGATGATATTCATCTTTACCACATCTATTATCTCTAATCTCTGCAACCTTATAAGTAAAGCCCATGTACTACTAACTTCTGAGAAGACTGGACTTTTGGTTTTATACTTTCATTCACTTTAGCATATATTTCTCCTTTATTTTGATTATGTATCCTCTGCCCAAGAGTAAACTACATCGCATATTATTTTTATTTATTTTGTGACTTCCAACTTTTAGAATCAATCTGCTAATGATATGGGTAAATGTAAGCAACCTACAGAGATATATGGTATATTATCTGTACACTCCAAACTTTATGAAGCTTCTAATGTCAAGAAAGAGTATTGGTATAAGGTTATTATTGCTCAATAGTGCTGCAGAGTGGGATTCTCAATGTAAAAAGCAGTAAGACTAAAAAATCTTGCTTCCATGTGAAATACCCATGGAATTGCCCAGAAAGGCAAAACCTCAGTGCTTCCTAATTTCCCTCCATAGTACCCTAGCTAATAGGTGTTATAATAGTTAACAGGTATTATATGAAATAAAAGGATTTTTCTGGGAAAATAATTTGGAGAAATATTGGCTTGAAATCTTGAATCTGCCCCTTACTAATTGTGTTAACTTGCTAAAATGATTTAATCTATCTGCATCTCATTTTGTCCTTCAATAAAATGAAACCAATTGTATTATCTGCCTCACTGATTTGTTGCAAATATTATACTAGGTAATGCATGTGAATCATTTTGTACTATGCTTTACTCATAGTTTGTATTCAACACATGACAGCCACTATTATTACATTATGATTATTACTATTATAATCCAGGATAGAGCTACTAAATTTAAATTGTGTTCAAGTCTGCAATGTCCTGGTAGAGTGTATAGCTCAGGTTTACATGCAGCAGATCCCAAATTCTGCCCTGTGGATGACTGATTCAGAATCTCTGCAAATACTTTTTTAAAATGTAAATGCCCATGTTCTGTTCCAAGAAATAATGAGTTAGTACATTATGTAAATTATTTTTTATAAAATGGCATTTTCAATAAATTGATTTGCAGTAAGATTTGGGAATCACTAATTTAGAAAATAATATTCATATTCCCTAGCATAACATTCAAGGCTTTGCACGACCTGGCTCTATCCTGCCTTTACATTCTCAGCTTCTGCTGTAGTAATGGAGAATACTTTTGAAATAAAAGTTTTGGAACCCCACATAGTATTTAGAAAAGAGTTGTAACTGAAAGACAAAAATCCACCAGTCACTACAAAGTTTTCCAGTGCTCTACAGCAGAGGTTTCAAACCTGTATATATGAAGAATCACTTGGGACACTTGTTAAATATACTCCCTGAGCTACCCTCCTAGAGTTTCTGGTAGAGTAAATCTGAGATGGGACTTGCAGAAATAACATTTTTTAAAAGACTTCTAGGGGATTCCAATGAAGAGTCAGTCTTGGAAACCATGGTGTACTTTTCTCTTGGTCTATATCCGTTGAGAGCTGAGACCAGATATTTTTTCCTTCTTTATTTTGTCCAAAAATCAATAGCCCAGTGCTCACACAAAGTAGGTGCTCATTTATTGATCCAAGTAAGGGAGAAGGATTGGTTGGGTGAGAATAGGAGATAACTTTTTGCTGTGTCACCATAATGACTTAATTTGTATGAGACATACTCTCCTCTGGAATGAGGAAGGAGAAACAAGGCAACAAACTATTCTATTGTGACTCCCTTGATACCACTTTTAAGGGCACTAGAGATGTAGACCTTTATGCTGTTTGATGGAAAGTCCAAATGTAGCCTACTTAGACTAGCAGTATCCAATTGTAATGTATTAAATTTTTTGTTTGTTGTCTCTTATCTATGAAAGCAAGGCAAATGAACTATTCAAGTCCAAAGGTTTTTTTTTATGATTTTATTTTATTTATTCATGAGAGAGAGAGAGAGAGAGAGAGAGGCAGAGACACAGGCAGAGAGAGAAGCACGCTCCATGCAGGGAGCCCGACGTGGGACTTGATCCCATCCCAGGACTCCAGCATCATGCCCTGGGCAGAAGGCAGGCACCAAACCGCTGAGCCACCCAGGGATCCCCCCAAGTCCAAAGTTATATAGCATTTTGGTTAACAGTGCAGGCTCTGGATTCATACCTTTTGTTGTCAAATATTTTCTTCACCCTTTGCCAGCTGCATAACCTTAGTAATGTCACTTAAACTTTCCATGCCTCAGTTTTCTCAATTATAATGGGGGGAGGATAATATTACTACCTATTTCATATGATTGTGAGAATTTAATGAGATTATAAATACAATTCAATTCTTGACACATAAGATGTACCAAATATTTCCTTATTTGTGTATCTCCTTGTAACTAATGAAGAATTTTGTACATAAATATATCAGAATTTCCATAGAATTCTAATCCCTTTCCCTAAATAAAGTGTATGCTTCTGTGAATTAAAAAACCTCTCATGTGGCAGCTGCATTTTCCAAATACTGACAAAGGGCAAGATCTAACAATGTGTTATAGAGGTGGAGTTTTTAATTACTTGTACTTGATCATGTGTTCACCAGTTTGAAAAAGGCAGAAAAAAATACAATAGTATAACTGCTAAATGTCATTTCTTAAGAAAGATTGCCCTTCAGATACAGATTTATTTCATTCCTATATTTTTTTGGACTAAAATACCCTTTTAGAGGGAGTGACATACCATGGCTTATTATATTTTTTAAAGTTTCCCGTATTTAAAATTATTTTTAATGATAAATTTATGTTAGACCATGACATGAAGGCCTATGATCACTATGAGATCCACTTAAAGGTAAAACATCACAGTGAAGTTCTCCCTTCCTTTAGCTATCTACAAGTGCAAATACCCATTTCCTCCAGATGTCTTTGAATGTGGTTTTGTTTTCCAAGAGCAGCTGCCACCTTGACATTAACACAACAATAGAGTATTCAAACCTCAGATAAGAGGCAAGATGTATGATGGTGGCAGTGTGCTTTTATCAGGTAAGCAATTAAGACATGAGAATATTAGAAAAGACTATTAATTCTGTTATTTAATACTTTCACATTAGCTTTATCAGAAAAGAGATAACTTCTTATGTTGCACTGAGATATTATATAAGGCATTTAAAATGCTTTGCAAAGATTAAAGCACTAGATCCATGCAAAACATTATCAGATGATACCCTCTTGAAAACCACTTCCTTTGCTGTCTTATTTGCCTCCCTCATAGTTTTAATATTACATAGATATGACTTTTTATGTGCTAAACATAAAAAAAGTACATCTAGGCTGTGTATTTGTATACTCTGAAAATGCTATTGGTAAGACCTCAGATATGTTTAAAATTGCCTTAAAAGAATTGAGCTGTTATTTTTTCATATGCTAGTAAACAATATTCTCTTAAATTTCTTTACTTTTCAAATTTTGTTAAATAAGTATTATGTATATAAAAAATAAAATATAAATATAAAATAAAGATAGTAAGACTATTCAATGTATTTGGAAATGAAAATCATATAAACCAAGCTTGTTTTATATCTGATTACCACTGGGTGTCAGCAACGTATGACTTTCGACAATCTCTAAATAAAGTTGTATAATAATTGAGGTTTATTTCATGTTAGTATTTGATTTAATATTTATTTTCATTTGAGATTTTTATTACTGAACTAATCCTTAACTATATATTTCTAATGATTTTATTCCCTGGATGATGCTTCATTATCACCACAGTATTATAGAACAAATACTAAGTGGCACTTCCTTGTAATTTTTTAAACTATAGAAGTTAAAGACCTCAAGATGGTAAAAGTATAACCAACCTGTTAGCTTACAGTTTGTGTGTGTGTGTATGCTTGCCTATCTGTGTGTTTTGTAGATTCAAATCATTTAAATAGTAAATAGATCAGGATTGCTCAGAAAATACATTAAAGAAGCCATTCATTGATTCATCCCTATAGTCATACACTCAACACATATTTACAGAATACTTACTGTGTTTAGGATCTGTTCATCACACAGGAAATAAAGGGGTGAACAAGACATCATCCCTTCTCTCAAATTGTTCAGTATAACTGGGAAGACAAAAATCATAATTATAAGGGAAGTGATCTGTGATACATATTATATGAAGAGGAGACTGTATAGTACTGGTTTAAGTGATCTGGCTTTGGAGTCTGGTTATTGGTTGGATTCCAATTCCTGGTTTTATCAATTATATGATCTGCTACATAAAACAGGAAACCATAGAAAAATATGAGAACAATATCTCACCAAACAGAGAATATCAACAAATATAAACCTAAGTAGAAATTCTAGAGTTGAAAAGTACAATAACTGAAATGAAAAATTCACTTAGAGGGGATTAACAACAGATTTGAGGAAACAGAAGAAACTATCAGTGAAGTCAAGATAGGTCAAATGATATTAGTGAGTCTGAGGAACTAAAAAAAAATGAGGAAAAAGTAGTACAGCCTCAGAGACCTGTGTGACATAAGCAAGCATATGCATAGAGTCCCAGAAGACAAGGACAGAGAAAAAGGAGAAAAAAGAATACTTGAAAAATAATGGCTGAGAACTCCCCAAATTTTTAAAAGTATTTATTTAAACTCCAGTTAGTTAACATGCAGTGAAATATTAGTTTCAGATGTACAATATGGTGATTCAACACTTCCACACATCACCCTGTGGTGTAGGGAGGACTCACCAGAACAAGTGCTCTCCCTAATCCCCATCACTTATTTCCCCCATTCCACTACCCACCTCCTCTCTGGTAACCATCAGTTTGTGCTCTATATTTTTTTTAAAGATTTTATTCATTTATTCATGAGAGAGAGAGAGAGAGAGAGAGAGGCAGAGACACAGGCAGGGGGAAAAGCAGGCTTCTGCAGGGAGCCTGACGTGGGACTTGATCCTGGGACTCCAGGATCACGCCCTGGGCCAAAGGCAGGCACTAAACCACTGAGCCACCCAGGGATCCCAGTTTGTGCTCTATAATTAAAGAGTCTGTTTCTTTATTTGCCTCTCTCTTTTTTCCCCTTTGTTTTTTCTTAAATTCCACATGAGTAAAATCATGGTAGTTGTCTTTCTCTGACTGACTTATTTTGCTTAGCATAATACTTTTAGCTCCATCCATGTCACTGGAAATGGAAAGAATTCATTCTTTTTTACGACTGAGTAATATTCCAGTATATATATATATATATATATATATATATATATATATATATATATATATATATTGCACCGTATCGCACACCTGCCCTTGAATGGAGTGCCTCTCATGATCCTTGATGAGGAGAGGGAACTTTAAAAGCTGTTCCATCTAGGCCCCCCTGAAAATGCCCTCTCCACCCTGGGAGTCTGACCTGTTACAGTCTCCAAGTGTTCTGCGGACCCTGGATGTTGAATTGCTACCTGTTTGCTATGATTTAGATACTTAGGTTTCTTTGCACTTAATAGTTTGCATGTTTTTGTGTTAATAAAGCAATCCTCTAACAGAAAAAAAAATATATTGTATATATAACATCTTCTTTATCCATTCATCAGTTAATGGACATTTAGGCTGGCTCCATAATTTAGCTATTGTAGATAAAGCTGCTATAAACATTAGGGTGCATGTATCCCTTTGAATTAGTATTTTTGTATTCTTTTGGTAAATTCTTAGTAGTGCAATTGTTGGATTATAGGGTCGTTCTATTTTTAACGTTTTGAGGAAACTCCATACTGTTTTTCAGAGTGACTGCACCAGTCTGCATTCCCATCAACAGCGCATGAGGGTTTCCCTTTCTCCATATCCTTGTCAACACCTGTTGTTTCTTGTGTCGTTGATTTTAACCATTTGGACAAGCGTAAGGTGATATCTCATATGAGATATGATATCTCAATGAGATATCATTGTAGTTTTGACTTTTATTTCCCTGACAAGCAGTGCTGTTGATCATCTTTTCATGTGTCTGTTAGCCATCTGGATGTCTTCTTTGGAGAAATGTCTATTCATGTGTTCTGGCCATTTTTTAACTGGATTATTTGTTTTTTGGGGTTGAGTTTTATAAATTCTTTATATATTATGGATAGTAACCCCTTATCAGATAGATCATTTGCAAATATCTTCTCCTACTCTGTAGGTTTCTGTTTAGTCTTGTTGATTGTTTCCTTTGCTGTGCGGAAGCTTTTCATTTCGATGAGGTTCCAATAGTTCATTTTTGCTTTTATTTCCCTTGCTTCAGGAGACATATCTAGAAAGAAGTTGCTATGGCCAATGTCAAAGAGGTTAGGTTATTGCCTGTGTTCTCCTCTAGGATTCTGATGATTTCAGGTCTCCCATTTAGGTTCTAAATCCATTTTGCGTTTATTTTTGTGAATGGTGTAAGAAAACAGATCAGTGTTTTCTTTTGCATGTTGCCGTCTAGTTTTCCCAACAGCATTTGTTAGACTGTCTTTTTTCCATTGGATATTCCTTCCTGCTTTGTTGAAGACTATTTGATCATTTATTTGTGGGTTTGTTTCTGGGTTTTGGGTTTTCAATTCTGTTCCTTTGCTTTCTGTGTATATTTTTGTGCCAGTACCATACAGTTTTGATCACTATAGCTTTAAAATATAACTTGAAGTCTGGAAATGTGATGCTTCCAGCTTTGATTTTCTTTTTCAAGGTAGCCTTGGATATTCAGGGTCTTTTGTGGTTCCATACAAATTTTAGGATTGTTTGTTCTAGCTCTGTGAAGAATGCTGTTGGTATTTTGATGGGGATTGCATTAAACGTGTAGATTGTTTTGGGTAGTATAGACATGTTAACAATATCTTCCAGTCCATGAGCATGGAATGTCTTTCTGTTTCTTTGTGTCAGCTTCAAATTCTCTTATCAGTGTTTTATGGTTTTTCCTCCTCTTTTGTTAGGTTTATTCCTAGGTATCTTATTGTTAATAACTCCCCAAATTTGATGGAACACATTTATTTATACATCCAAGAGGCTCAATGGACTCAAAGAGAAAATGTCATACTTAAACACATCATAACTAAACTGATGAAAATCAAAGACAGTGAAACTTGAAAGTAGCTGGAGAAAAGTGACTTATCACATACAAGGGGTTTTCAATAAGATTAATAGTTGATTTCTCTTCAGAGACAATGGAGGCTGGCAGGAAGTCAGGTGACACAATCTGAGTGGTGAAAGAAGAAACTGTTAAGGAGGAATTATAAATTTTGCAAAACTGTTTGTCAAAAACAGGAGGAATTAAGTAATTCCCACTTAAAAATTGAACATTCTTGCATATTTTCCTTACAGGAAATAATAAATAGAGTCTTTCAGGCTGAAATGAAGATACTAAATTATAACTTAAATCCACATGAGGAAATAGTCCAATAAAGGTAACCACACAGATTAATAAAAGACAGTATAAATGTATGTTTTGTGACTCTTTTTATTCTATATTATTTAAAAGTCAATTACATAAAATAATAATTATAAAATTGTCTTTTGGGGCATAACATTTATATAGATGTTGTTTGTATGACAATAAAGCACAAAGGAGGGAGAAAAAATGGAATAAAAAAGCAACATTTTGTATCCTATTAAAAATTTTTTAAAGATTTTATTTATTTATTCATGAGAATACACAGAGAGGAGAGAGAGGCAGAGACAGAGGTAGAGGGAGAAGCAGGCTACATGCAGGGAGCCTGACATGGGACTCCATCCCATGTCTCCATGATCACTCCCTGGGCTGAAGGTGGTGCTAAATTGCTGAGCCACTGGGCTGCCCCTCCTATTAAAATTAAGGTGATATTAGATTGTTATAAATTAAGATGTTATGTTGGCAAATAGAACTCCAATAAAAAGAATTTAGATGTTAATTGTAACCAGTAGGGTCGCCACTAAGCAAATAAATAAAAGAAATTATAATAAAAGAAATAACAAGGGAATTAAAGTGACACTACAGAAACTGGTTAACACAAAAAGGCAGTAATGGAGGTATAGAGAGAAACAAAAGACATAAGAAAACAAATGGCAAAATGGCACACATATATCCCTATTACCTTATCCATATTATCTTATCAGTAATTACATTAACTGTATTTCATTAAGCACTCCAATTAAATGGCTGAGATTGGTAGAATATTTTTTTAAGTGAGTCAGTTATATGTTGTCTGCAAGAGATACACTTGAATTTCCAAGGACAGATAGGTCAAAAGTAATATAATGGCAAAAAATAACTACATAAACAAAACAAAGGGAGATCTAGATCTAGTAGCTATAATAATATGAGACAAAATAGACTATATTGGGTTGAATAGTGTCCCTCCCAAATTCATGTCCTTTTGAAATCTCTGAATGTGACCTTATTTCAAAATAGTGTCTTTGTGAACATAACAAAGTTATGTTGAAACTATACTGGATTATGGTGGGTTCTAATTCAATGATTTGTGTTGTTTTAAGAGGAGGGAAAGTTGGACAGAGACCCAGGAAAAATATCATGTGATGACAGAGGCAGAGATTGGAATAATACATATACAAGCCAAGGTATATGCAGGATCAGCGGTAATCACCAGAAGCTGGATATAGGCAGATGTCCCCGCTGACACTTTGACTTCAAACTCCTAACCTCCAGAACTATAAGAGAATAAATTCATGTTGTTTTAAGTCACTTAATTTGTGGTAATTTGTTATGGCAATCCTAAGAAACTAATAGAGACTTTAAGACAAAAATTATTATGAGAGACAAAAAGAGATATTTTATAATAATGCAAAGACCAATCCATCCAAAAGTTAGAATAATTATATATGCAACCAACAAGAGTCACAAGATACACAAAGCATAAACTAATAGAACTGAAAGAAGAAATAGACAATTCAACAACAGTAATTGAATTTCAGTATTCCAATTTCAATAATGGGTAGAACAACTAGATGCATGATCAGAAATAGAAGACTTGACTAACCTAGACCCAACAGATATTTATAGAATACTCCATCCAACAGAAGAATAAATATTCTTCTCAATAATGTAATACATCATATTAATATAATATGAAACAAAAATACATGATCATCTCAATAGATACAAAAAAGTTGTCGACAATCCAATACTCACTCATGATAAAAACACTCAACAGGGGGATCCTTGGGTGGCTCAGCGGTTTAGCGCCTGCCTTCAGCCTGGGGTGTGATCCTGGAGACTTGGGATCGAGTCCCACATCAGGCTCCCTGCATGGAACCTGCTTCTCCCTCTGCCATTCTCTCTCTCTCTCTCTCTCTGTCTCTCATGAATAAACAAATAAAATCTTTAAAAATAATAATAAATTTAAGTTAAATAAAAAAAGAAACAAACAAACAAAAAAACACTCAACAAACCCAAAATTCAAAGGAAGTTTCTTAACATGGTAAAAGGCATTCATAGAAAAACTTACAGCCAACCTTGTACTTAATGGTGAAAGAATGGATATTTTCCCCCTAAGACTAGGAAGAAGACAAGGATGTTTGTTCTCACCAATTCTGTTCAACATTGTACTGGAAGTTTTAGTCAGGACAATTCAGCAAGACAAAGAAAATATATTCATGCAAAAAAATAGAAGTAAAACTATCTATATTTGCAGTTGACATGATCTTGTATTTATAAAACCTAAATAATCCACTAAAAAAACCGCAGTATTGAGGCAATCAATAAGTTCAGCAGGATTGCAGGATATGAGAGCAATGTACAAAATTCATTTATATTTTATACACTATCAGTATACAATCTGCAAATGAATTTAAGCAAGTAATTACACTTATATTAGCATCAAAAAGAATCAAATACTTGGGAATAAATTTAACAAAGCAGTAAACCTGTACATTCAAATCTATAAAACATCATTGAAAGAAATTAAAAGATCTAAATAAATGGAAAGACATCTCTTCAAGAATTGGATTTTTAAAAAATATTTTATTTATCCATTCATTCATGAAAGACAGAGAGAGAGAGAGAGACAGGCAGAAGGAGAGGCAGGCTCCATGCAGGGAGCCTGATGTGGGACTCGATCCCCGGGACTGCAGGATCATGCCCTGATCCAAAGGCAGATAGATGTTCAACTGCTGAGCCACCCAGGTGCCCCTGAATTGGATGTTTTAATGTTGTTAAAATGGTAATTAATATTCCCCAAATTGACCTATAGATTTTTTTTAAATTTTTTTTAAAACATTTTATTTATTTATGATAGTCACAGAGAGAGAAAGAGAGAGAGGCAGAGACACAGGCAGAGGGAGAAGCAGGCTCCATGCACCGGGAGCCCGATGTGGGATTCGATCCCGGCTCTCCAGGATCGCGCCCTGGGCCAAAGGCAGGCGCCAAACCGCTGCGCCACCCAGGGATCCCTTGACCTATAGATTTAATGCAATCCTGCTCAAGTCCCAATATTCTTGCAAAAATTGACAAACTGGTCCTAAATATTAATGTGGAGATTTAAAGAACTCAGAACAGCCAAAATAATCCTGAAAAAGAACAAAGAGAATTTGCATTTCTCCATTTCAAAACTTACTACAAAGCTACAGTAATCAAAACTGTGTGGTACTGGCATGAAGATAAATGCATAGAACAATGAAATAGAATTGGGAGTCCATGAATAAACTCATATTTCTATGATCAGTTAATTTTCTATAAGGTTGCTAAGACTATGTAAAGAGGAAAAGAATAAGTTTTTTGAGAAAAGTTTTTGGGACAACTGGATATCCACATGCAAAAGAAAGATGTTTAGCCCCTATCCCACACTACAAACAAAAATTAACTAAAAACTGGATCAAAGACTTAACATGTAAAAGTCAAGAATAGAAAACTCAAGTAAAAACAGAGAGATGAATCTTCATGAGCTTGGATTTTATAATAGGTTCTTAAATATGACACCAAAAGCATAGTCAACAACAAAAAAAGAGAAGTTGGACTTTATAAAAATGAAGACTTTTTGTGCTTCAGATGACTTTATGAAGAAAGTGAAAAGAAAATCCACAGAATGGGAGAGAATGTCTATAAATCATATGTCTTATTGGGCTTTAGTATCCAGAATATATCAAGAATTATATTCTGACAGCAACAAGATAAACAATCCAATTAAAAAATTGGCAAATGCCTTGAATAGACATTTTCTCAAGGTAGACTTATAAATGTCCAATAGGGAAAAATATTCCATGCTCATGGATTGGCAGAATTAATATTGTGAAAATGTCAATGTTACCCAGGGCAATTTACACGTTTAATGCAATCCCCATCAAAATACCATGGACTTTCTTCAGAGAGTTAGAAGAAATTATTTTAAGATTTGTGTGGAATCAGAAAAGACCCCGAATAGCCAGGGGAATTTTTAAAAAGAAAACCATAGCTGGGGGCATCACAATGCCAGATTTCAGGTTGTACTACAAAGCTGTGGTCATCAAGACAGTGTGGTACTGGCACAAAAACAGACACATACATCAATGGAACAGAATAGAGAACCCAGAAGTGGACCCTGAACTTAATGGTCAACTAATATTCGATAAAGGAGGAAAGACTATCCATTGGAAGAAAGACAGTCTCTTCAATAAATGGTGCTGGGAAAATTGGACATCCACATGCAGAAGAATGAAACTAGACCACTCTCTTTCACCATACACAAAGATAAACTAAAATATGGATGAAAGATCTAAATGTGAGACAAGATTCCATCAAAATCCTAGAGGAGAACACAGGCAACACCCTTTTTGAACTTGGCCACAGTAACTTCTTGCAAGATACATCCACGAAGGCAAAAGAAACAAAAGCAAAAATGAACTATTGGGACTTCATCAAGATAAGAAGCTTTTGCACAGCAAAGGATACAGTCAACAAAACTAAAAGCCAACCTACAGAATGGGAGAAGATATTTGCAAATGACATATCAGATAAGGGGCTAGTTTCCAAAATCTATAAAGAACTTATTAAACTCAACACCAAAGAAACAAACAATCCAATCATGAAATGGGCAAAGGACATGAAGAGAAATCTCACAGAGGAAGACATAGACATGGCCAACATGCACATGAGAAAATGCTCTGCATCACTTGTCATCAGGGAAATACAAATCAAAAGCACAATGAGATACCACCTCACAGCAGTGAGAATGGGGAACATTAACAAGGCAGGAAACAACAAATGTTGGAGAGGATGTGGAGAAAGGGAACCCTCTTACACTGTTGGTGGGAATGTGAACTGGTGCAGCCACTCTGGAAAGCTGTGTGGAGGTTCCTCAAAGAGTTAAAAATAGACCTGCCCTACGACCCAGCAATTGCACTGTTGGGGATTTACCCCAAAGATTCAGATGCAATGAAACGGCAGGACACCTGCACCCCGATGTTTATAGCAGCAATGTCCACAATAGCCAAACTGTGGAAGGAGCCTCGGTGTCCATCGAAAGATGAATGGAGGGGGATCCCTGGGTGGCGCAGCGGTTTAGCGCCTGCCTTTGGCCCAGGGCGTGATCCTGGAAACCCGGGATCGAATCCCACGTCGGGCTCCCGGTGCATGGAGCCTGCTTCTCCCTCTGCCTGTGTCTCTGCCTCTCTCTCTCTCTCTCTCTCTCTCTCTCTGACTATCATAAATAAATAAAAAAAAATTAAAAAAAAAAGAAAGATGAATGGATAAAGAAGATGTGGTCTATGTATACAATGGAATATTACTCGGCCATTAGAAACGACAAATACCCACCATTTGCTTCAACGTGGATGGAACTGGAGGGTATTATGCTGAGTGAAGTAAGTCAATCGGAGAAGGACAGTGTATGTTCTCATTCATTTGGGGAATATAAATAATAGTGAAAGGTAATATAGGGGAAGGGAAAAGAAATGTTGGGAAATATCAGAAAGGGAGACAGAACATAAAGACTCCTAACTCTGGGAAATGAACTAGGGGTGGTGGAAGGGGTGGTGGAAGGGGAGGAGGGCGGGGGGGGGGGTGAATGGGTGACGGGCACTGAGGGGGACACTTGACGGGATGAGCACTGGGTGTTATTCTGTATGTTGGTAAATTGAACACCAATAAAAAATTAATTTATTAAAAAAATAAATGTCCAATAGGTACAAGAAAGGTACTCACCATCATTAGATATTAAAGAAATAGAAATCACAACTACAATGAGCTGTCACTTCACACTCACCAGGATGATGTAATGGAAAAACCCTGTTTTGTCCTTCTTACATAAGGCTGTGTGCTTCTTTATTTTGTAGATCTCCTTTACTACTCACAAAAAACCACCACTTCTGGTCACCCAATGTGTGAAGGTTTTTCCTTATACCACAAGTGATTCTCAGACACCAGCAGGGTGTTCAAGTATTCAACTCAATTCTGACACTATCTACCCAGAGATAGCATCAGGTTCCACAGGTTAGGGGTTTGGTCCAACAAGGCTGCCCCCTCCCCCACTTAAGACGCCAGTCACAAACTCAGGCTGTCACCTGTGCTTCTGACCAAGAGGCTCTATTACCAGATTACCAGTTTATTATAACAAGGTATAATTCAGGAACACCCAGATGGAAGAGATGCAGCAAGGTTTAGAGAAGGGGCATAGAGCTTCCATGCCCTCCAGGGTGCTACTCTCCCAAAACCTCCATGTATTCAACCCAGAAGCTCTGTGAACCTGGTACTTGTGGGATTTTTCAGAGGCTTCATCATGTAGACATGATCGACCATTAGCTCCATTTTCAGTTAACTGAAAGAAATCTGAAGTGAATTTTCACTTTTACAAAAGCCACTTCTGTACTAATGTCTGTCTTTCATTGAAGTGAAATAATAGCATAATGCAAATTTTCAGAAAGCATGAAAAACTCTTCACTTCATGCCACTTCAGTTTATGAAAGGCTTCATAAAAATGCTCTAGTTTCAGATAGCAGGGGACACCTGTATTTTGACCAAGACTTCCATTGTGTCAGCCCTATTATTTCATATGAAGAAAGTGTCCTCAGACAGGTTGTTTCTCCAGGCAGAAAACCTTCAGAAAATTCATTTTCTGTCTATCTATCTATCTATCTATCTATCTATCTATCATCTATCTATCTATCTATCTTCATCATCATCATCATCATCATCATCATCATTATCATCTATCTATCATCTACCTATGTTCTTGGTTAACAATTTCCAAATGTATAGAATATATTTGTAATAAAACACACAGGACATTGAGGTTTTAAAAGAATGTGTTAAGAATGTAAATAGACATTCTAAATTACCTTCTTCAAACCTCAATAGATCATCTTGAGTTCCCTCCTGGGGAATATGTGCCTCTTTGGTGTACATTGGACTGGAAAGAAAAGTGTTTCTCAATCTGTGATCCAAAGACCACTTATATCAGAATCACCTCAGATTCCTGTTCAAATAGTCTTGTACCCTTCATGTACCTACTTAACCAGAAACTTTAAGGGTGGAACAGAAAGATCTTCATTTTAACTAGATCCATAGGCACAAAGGATTTCTAGGAGCACTGAAGATTTAAAAGCATTGGCTTAGGGGATCCCTGGGTGGCTCAGTGACTAAGCGCCCGCCTTTGGGCCAGGGTGTGATCCTGAAGACCCGGGATCGAGCCCCACATCAGGCTCCCTGCATGGAGCCTGCTTCTCCCTCTGCCTGTGTCTCTGCCTCTCTCCCTCTCTCTCTGTGCCTCTCGTGAATAAATAAATAAAATCATTTAAAAATATTTCATGAAAAAAAAAAAAAGCATTGGCTTAGAACAGTGTTCTCAAAATTGGTTGATTATAGCAAGCATCAGTGTCCTTGAAATAGATTCTTTTTCATCACCACAACACATAACTGAATCTAAAATATGGGTAGGAACATTGAAATCTTAATATTAAAAAGTGCCCACAGATGATTTATTTCTAGCAAGACATTGTATTAGCTTGCTAGGGCTGCCATAACAAATAACAGCAAAATTTATTTTTTCATGGTTCAGGAGGCTAGAAATCCAAGGTCAAGTTATAGGTAGGTTTGGTTTCTTCTGAGTCTTTTCTTCTTGGCTTGCAGATGGCCACATTTCCTCACATGCTCTCTCTTCTGTGTGCAAGCATGTCTGAGGTTTCTCTGTGTCCAAATTTCTTCTTCTTATGAGGACACCAGTCAGATTGGATTAGGGCTCACCCTAATGTCCTCATTTTAACTTAATCATTTCTTTAAAGGCCCTATTTTCAAATACAGGTCATATTCAGAGGAATAAGGGATCAGGGCTTCCACATATGAATTTTGGAGGGGCACAAATCAGCCCCTAACAGACATTACAGCTAAATGTGATGTGGCATTCTAGATGGGATCCTGAATAAGAAGAAGGACATTAGGTAAAAACTAAGGAAATATGAATAAAGTATGGACTTGAGTTAATACGAATATGTCAATATTGATTCATTAATTGTAATAAACTTACCATACTGACTTAAGATGTTAATTGTCAGGGAAACTGGGTAGTAGTTTGAGAAATCCTGGTAGATGAGAGTCTCTACTCAAGCATTTACAAGTTATGCTATCAGCCAGATCTTTTAATTTCTCTAATCCTTCATTTTCTGGTTTGTAAAATGGGAGTACTAATAGTCCCATACATAAGTTCTTTTGAATTTAAAATGGATAATGTAGATTTAGATACTTTGTGATCTGTACATCATGATACATACAGATGTATTTTTAAAGTGAGCTTTTAATTTTACAAGTTACAGCTTTACAGAAAAATTGCAAATAGAGTACAGTATTCCAACATACTCATACCCTGTTTCCCCATTAACATCTCCTATCAGTGTGGTGCCTTTGTTATTATTAATGAACCAGTATTGACATGTCATTATTAAAATCCATACTTTATTCAGGTTTGCTTAGTTTTTACCTAATGCTTTTTCTGTTCCAGGATCCCATCTGGAATACCACATATTTATTTATTTATTTATTTTATTTATTTTACAGAGAGAGAGTTAGGGAGAAGGAAAGAGAATTTCAAGCAGATGCTGCACTGAGTGCAGAGCCCAACGCAGGGGTCGATCTCATGACCCTGAGATCATGACCTGAGCGAAATCAAGAGTCAGACACTTAACCAACTGAGCCATCCAGGCATCCCAAATATCACATTACATTAGTTGTCATGTCTGCTTAAGTTCCTCTTGTCTGTGACAATTTTAATATGGTGGTAAGAAATTTTCTGTACATGTGCAATGTATCTTTCTTTTGACACTGATAACATCTTGGAATTAAAGCAGCACATTCTGAGTACCTTTATAGACTGTATGAGATACTCCAGAGCATTGTTTCCCAAGGCAGAAACACGAGGAGAGTTTTTTGAATCATAAATCTCTGGGCCCCTGAGAGCCACAGTAAATGATTATCTCATGGGCTGACTGATTTGGGTGGGGCCCAGAAATCCCATTTTATTTATTTATTCTCTTTCTTACTTACACAAATTCTCCTGGTGATTATGAGATCATTGATCCAGCACAGGTTTGTAAACAGGCATTTGAGATTCACTGCTCTGGAGCATTTCAGTTGTTTCTCTTTGTTGATACCTAAATGTCCAGGAAAGATCTGTTGAAGCAAGCAGTTCTCCTGTATTGACATTAAGATTCTTGTTGGATAAAAGATGAAACTGGGTAATTCACTCAACATCTATGAACTGAACCTCCATCACTGCTTACTTACATGGTGGGTGGGGTATCTTTCTGCATAACAAAGAAGTAACTCAGTCTTCCTACTAACATCACAATGACACATGGAATTTAAATCCTAAATTTTGACCAGTGTTTTCAGACAGAAACACTTTTTCTGTCATTCAACAATAGTAGATAAGGCTATGGGAAGAAATTGTCTTATGCAGTGAGCAGGATAACTCAGAGAGCCAAGAAACTAAAATACTGTTCAGGCAAGTTCCTAATCAACTGGATGCCAGGTGATAAACACAGATGAGCTGTCTATCCAAACTATTCTCCAGACAAAATAGATGTGTTTGGCAAGTACAAACACATAAGACAAGCCCATCTAAACCATGGTTTCGGGGAACTTCATCCCCAAATCATTTCTTTTTGGGAAGTGATGTGAGTTTTTATTGGGGATTATAGTAATTGGAGCACCAGTGTAATTCCCCAAAGTATCTAGCCAAGAAAATAAATTCTCTGACACATTATGCTGCAGTTTGTTCTTTTCCGTTCTCTTCATTCCTCAGTTCCTATTTTCACATTAAACATTCTAATGGTAATTTATTAAAACACAATTGTCAAGAGCTGGAATATCTTGCCAATGCTGGAATATCTAGGATTGTTCCCTGGGATGCTATCTTCCTGGTATTGAGAATCCAGAAGTCAAATAAAAAAGTAGAATACTGATCTGTAAACATGAACTAAGAACTAACCAAGTTATGGAAAAATTTGATGACTTCTCCACTTCCTATATGGGGACCAACTATCTATTAACTGGAGTATTTGCCTTGGTCTGTGTGCTGATCAATTACCTATTTGCCTTTGAGTCCATTTCCTAGCTAGTCCATTTCCTATCAAAACAGTCTCTCCTGGGTATCTTTGCCCTTTCCTTTTTTTGCAGGTTGGACAAATGTGAGGATGGTGAGAGGAGGCACACACCTTCTTTCTACTTCCTCTAGCATATCCAACAATGGCTGATTCTCCTGCCTGGCTTCAATATTCCTCTATGGTCCTGGCTCCAGTCTTATTCTAGGTGCTACAAGGTGGCCCCAGTTTCTGGTCTCTGATAGTAGCTCCTATCCTTTGTCACTCCTCCATAGGGGTAAGCATAAGGATGGCTTCCTGTGGTTTCTATTCTGAGTTTTCCTATTTGGATTCGCAGTGTGTCAATCTTCTAACAAATGCCAGTGTTAGATTCTGTCTTTTGGAAAGATCCACAGTAGTTTCCTTGTCCTGGTTGGATTATAAGTGATATAGTCAGCCTATCTCCTGGATGATGCTAGAAAGACAATAAAAAATTCTTTCAAGATAATTGTTAATAATAATGAAAATCCAAACTCAATAGTTGTAGAAGTCATATAGAAATACCCAAGAAAGTTAGGATAAATGCAGAAGTGTGTACATTGAAGAATAACATTAGACAAATTTAGTAAATAGCTGTTCCTCTGTCTTGTCCACTAGAATGAAAGGTCTATGTGGTCAGGGTCCTTGTTTTGTTTCCTTATATAATCTTATGGATTTAGTAGAGTTATAGACCTGTATGAATGGATACCCAGATGTACTTTGTATTCACATGGGTAATATCCTGAAAGAACACATGCCATAGTGTTATCAGATTATCTTAAAAAGTGGTGATAGGGAAGGATGAGTTGAAAACAATAGTTTTTATAATGCAGTAGTTAAGATTGAGGGATCTCGGACAAAACCACTCTAATCAGAAGGTGATTCATCATCCTTTCTATGTTTCCTAGTAGATTTACCCTTTCTCCTTAATAAAGAGGCGTTGAATAAATTCCATTTCTAGCTATGATACATGAGATATTTTTAATGAAATACCAAGTTGGTTAACTCTCATGAGTAACATTACCCTTTTCGTGCCTAACAATGTGTCTATCAGAGTAATGTTTCCACAATGAACATATGATATGGAGTTTACTTTTTTTGCTGTTTTTGTTTTATAGATACTTCTATTAAGTATAATTAACATACTTATTGGTTTTGATATATTTTGACATATGTATATACCAGTGAAATCGCCACCCCAATAAAAATGGTGAACATATCCATCACCCTGAAATTTTCCTTATTCCACCTCCCTCCTCCATATGCTAGGCAATTAGTGATCTGTTTTTTGTTACTTTACCTTGTTTTTTTAATATATAAATGGAATCATACAGAATGTATTATTTTCTGTCAGACTTTCACACAGTATACTTATTTTGAAACTCATTCATGGTGTGACATGTATAAATAGTTCATTATTTTTATTGCCAGGTTTCATTCCCCTGTGTGGTTATAGCATAATTTCTTTATCCACCCACCTGTTGATACACTTTGGGGTTGTTTTCAGGTTTTTGCTATTACAAATAAAACTACTATAAGAATTTGGATACAAGGGGGCACCTGGTTAGCTCAGTTGGAAGAGCATGCAACTCTTGATCTTGGTGTCATGAGTTCAAACCCCATGTTGAACGTAGAGATTAAATAAATACAACTTAAAAAATAGAATTTGGGTACAAGGCTTTGTATGGACATATGCTTTCATTTTTCTTGGAATGGAATCATATGGTAGGCATATGTTCCTTCTTGAGGAACTGTCAAACTGTCTTCCAGAGTAGTTGTATCATTTTATATTCCTTACTGTAGGTGTATGAGAGTTCAAAGAAGTATTTCACAACCTCATCAAAACTTGGTATGATTAGTTTTACCTTAAAAGGTGCCTGGGGTATATCCCATAGTGGTTTTGATTTGCATTATACTAATGCCTATATGTTATCTGTATATCTCCCTTTAAATTAATTAATTAATTTTTTAAACTTTATTTTGTAAGGGCAGTTTTAGATTCACAGCAAAATTAAGAGGGAGGTACAGAGATTTCCCATATATACCTCCTGCCTTCACACATGCATAAACTCTTCCACTATGAACATCCTTCACCAGAGTGCTATGTTTGTTATAACTGATGGACTTACAGTGACACATCCTTATCACTCAAAGTCCATAGTTAATATTAGGGTTCATTCTGGGCATTGTACATTCTACAGGTTTGGACAAATATAAATGACATGTATACATCATTTGGTATTGTATAGAGTATTTTCACTGGCTTAAAAATCCTCTAGGCAGCCTTTTAATCTCTTCCAACACCCACTGATCTTTTTTACTATCTCCATAGTTTTGTCTTTTCCAGAATGTCATATAGTTGGAATCATACAATATTTAGCCTTTTCAGATTGGCTTCTTTCAGTTAGTAATATGCTCATAAGTTTCTTCCATGTTTTTTCCCAGCTTGATAGTTCATTTATTTTTATTTTTTATTCATTTTTAAAAAATGCAGATGATAGTATTTTATTTTATTTTTTAAAAAGATTTTATTTATTTATTCATGAGAGACACAGAGACAGAGAGAGGCAGAGACACAGGCAGAAGGAGAAGCAGGCTCCATGCAGTGAGCCGGACATGGGACTCGATCCCGGGTCTCCAGGATCACACCCTGGGCTGAAGGCAGCACTAAACGGCTGAGCCACCGGGCTGCCCTCATTTCTTTTTAGCACTGAATAATTTCCCATTATCTGAATGTATCACTGTTTATTTATCCATTCACCTATTGAAGGACATCTGGTTGTTTCCAAGTCTTGGCAATTACGAATAAAGCTGCTATAATCATCCTTGTGTAGGTTTTTGTGTAAATCTAAGTTTTCAGCTCCTTTGGGTAAATACCAATAAGCATTATTTCTGGGTTATAATGTAAGAGTATGTTTAGCTTTCTAAGAAACCAGAAAACTCTTCCAAAGTGGCTGAACCATTTTGCATTCCCATCAGCAATGAATGATCATTCCTGTTGCTCCACATCATCCCCAGCATTCAGTGTTGTCAGTATTCCAGATTTTGGCCATACTACTAGGTATGTAGTAATATCCCATTGTTGTCTTAAATTGCATTTACCTGAAAACATGATGTGGAGCATCTTTTCATATGCTTATTTGCCTTCTGCATATCTTTTTGGCAAGGCATCGCTTAAAATCTTTGGTCCATTTTTAAATTAGCTTGTTAGTTTTTGAGTTTTAAGAGCTCTTTGTATATATTGGATTAGCCATTTTTTATTAGAGGTGTCTTTTGCAAATATTTTCTCCCAGTCTATGGCTTGTCTTCTTATTCTCTTAACATTATCTTTCACAGAGCAGAAGTTTTTCATTAAATTATATCCAGCTGACCAATTATTTTTTTCATGGATCATGCCTTGGTGTTGTATCTAATGAATAAGTCATGGCAATAAAAAGTACAGTGTAGGGTCTATAATCAATGGCATTATAATAGCGTTATATGGTGATAAATGGTGCCTACACTTGTGGTGAGCATAGTGTAATGTATAGACTTGATAAATCACTGTTATACACTTGAAACGAATATAACATTGCATGTCGACTATAATTTAAAAAGCCATTGCCGGGATCCCTGGGTGGCGCAGCGGTTTGGCGCCTGCCTTTGGCCCAGGGCGCAATCCTGGAGACCCGGCATCGAATCCCATGTCAGGCTCCCGGTATGGAGCCTGCTTCTCCCTCTGCCTGTGTCTCTGCCTCTCGCTCTCTCTCTCTCTGTGACTATCATAAATAAATAAAAATTAAAAAAAAAAATAAAAAGCCATTGCCATACCCAAGATCACCTAGGTTTTCTCTTATGCTATTTTCTAGAAGTTTTAAAGTTTTGCACTTTACCTGTAGGTCTGTGATCCATTTTGAATTAATTTTGGCAAAAAGTGTAAGGTCTGTGTCTAGAATAATTTCTTTGCATGGGGATGTCCGATTGTTTCAGCACCATTGGTTGCTCCTTTATATTGCCTTTGTTCCTTTGTCAAAGATTAGTTGACTGTATTTATGTGGGTCTATTTCCAGGCTCTCTATTCTGTTCCATTGATCTATTTGTCTAATCTTTTGCCAATACCACATCATCTTGATTATAGTAGCTTTATAATAAGTCTGAGAGTTAAGTAACACAAGTCCTCCAACTTTGTACTTTTCCTTCAATAATGTGTTGGCTATCCTGGGCTTTTTGCCTCTCCATATCAACTTTAGAATTAGTTTGTCAATACCACAAAAATAACCTGCTGGAATTTTTTTTTTTAAGATTTGATTTATTTATTCATGAGACACACACACACACACACACACACACACACACACACACAGGCAGAGACACAGGCAGAGGGAGAAGCAGGCTCCATGCAGGGATCCCCATATGGGACTCGATCCTGGGATCCCAGGACCACACCCCATGCCAAAGTCAGGCTCTAAACTGCTGAGCCACCCAGGTGTCCCTGGAATTTTTATTTTTATTTTTTAATTTTTAAAAAAGATTTTATTTATTTATTCATGAGGGAGAGAGACAGAGAGACAGAGAGAGAGGCAGAGACACAGGCAGAGGGAGAAGCAGGCTCAATGCACGGAACCTGACATGGCTCTTGATCCCCGGTCCCCAGGATTAGGCCCCAGGCTAATGGCGGCGCTAAACCGCTGAGCCACTTGGGCTGCCGTGGAATTTTTATTAAGATTACTTTGAATATATATAGATCTAGTTAGAAGGAACTGACATCTTGACAATGTTGTGTCTTCTTATCCATAAACATGGATTATCCATATATTTATTTTTTCTTTGAATTCTTTCATCAGAGTTTTGTAGTTTTCCTCATATAGATCTTATACATGTTTTCTTGCATAATTATTTCATTTGGGAATAATAATGTAAATGGTATCACTTTTTAAATTTCAAATTCTGCTTGTTGGTAGCAGATATATAGAAAAGGAATTGATATCTGTTTATTAACCTTGTATCCTGCACCTCTCCCATAATTTTATTAATTCCAAATTTATTTTTGTCAACTCTTGTATTTTCTACATAGACAATCATGTCATCTGTGAACAATATGTATCTTATTTGGTTAAGGGTCTGTTCAAACCTTTTGTCTTTTGAAAAATTGGGTTGTTTTTGCATTATTGAGGTTTGAAAGTTCTTTATATATTCTGAAAGCAATTCCTTTATCAGATATGTGATTTGAAAATATATTTTCCCAATCTGTAGCTGATTCTTTCCTCCTTTTAAGAGTCTTTCAAAGTGATAAGCTTGAATTTTGATCAAGTCCAATTTATTAATTTGTTTCTTATGGGTTATATTTTTGTTATTATATCTAAGACATCTATTTCTTTTTTAAAGATTTTATTTATTTATTCATGAGAGACAGAAAGAGAGAGAGGCAGAGACACAGGCAGAGGGAGAATCAGGCTCCATGCAGGAAGCCCAGTGTGGGACTCCATCCTGGAACCCCAACACCCTGAGCCAAAGGCAGACACCCAACCACTGAGAAACCCAAGCATCCCTGAGACATCTATTTCTAAGTGAAAGTTGCAAGGGTTTCTCTGATGTTTTCTTCTAGAAGTTTGTATTTTTAGGTTGTCCATTTTGGTTAATGATTTGACATTTGTGTGTGGTATATATTATGAATTGAGGTTAATTTTTTCCATGTGAATATGCAATTTTTCCAGCACAGTTTGTTGGAAAGATTGTCATTTCTTCACTTAATTGTCTTTGAGTCTGTGCCACAAATCAGTTGTCCCTATGTATATGTGTGTACTTCTGTGCTTTTAATTTTGTTCATTGATCTACTTGTTTATTTTCCTGCCAGGACCACTGTCTTGATTTACTATAGCTTTACAATAAAGCCTTGAAAACAGGTTGTGCTAGCTTTCAAATTTGTTATTTTTCAAAGTTGATTTTGGCAATTCTAGGCCCTTTTCATTTCCATATAAATTTTCGAATCAGCTTATGGCATTCCACAGAAAGGTCTTTTGAAATTTCATGTGAATTATATTGAAGTTATAGATCAATTTGGAGAAAAATTACATCTTTATCATATTGTGTCTTCCTGAACCATAAATATAGTCTATCATTCCATCTTATTTAGGCCTTCTTTAGTTTCTTTCAGCAGAGGTTTTTTTTTTTTTGTATATTTTTTTATTGGAGTTTGATTTGCCAACATATAGTATAACACCCAGTGCTCATCCGGCCAAGTGCCCCCCTCAGTGCCCGTCACTAAGTCACCCCATCACCCCCGCCCACCTCCCCTTCCACTATCCCTTGTTCATTTCCCAGAGTTTGGAGTCTCTCATGTTCTGTCACCTTCTCTGATATTTCCCACTCATTTTCTCTCCCCTATAATCCCTTTCATTACTTTTTATATTCCCTGAATGAATGAAACCATATAATGTTTGTCCTTCTCTGATTCAGCAATGTTTTAATACAAGCAGAAACATACATACATTTGTATTTCCCCTTTTTTGTAAGGTTTTATTTTTAAGTGGTCTTTACATCCAACATGAGGCTTGAACTCATAATCCCAAGATCAAGAGTTTCCTGCTCCACCCACCAAGCCAGCCAGGTGCCCTGTATTTCCCCTTTCTTAGATAAAGGTGACATATTTTACACATTGTTTGGCATTTCTTACTCCATTGAAATATGTAGTGCTCTTTTCCAGCCCATGTTTAACTGCTGGCTATTTTATTATGTGAATGTACCATACATTATTCAAAAGGTCTTGTATTGATGGATACTTGAGTTCTTTTTTTTTTTTTAATTTTTATTTATTTATGATAGTCACACACACACAGAGAGAGAGAGAGAGAGAGAGAGAGAGGCAGAGACACAGGCAGGGGGAGAAGCAGGCTCCATGCACCGGGAGCCTGATGTGGGATTCGATCCCGGGTCTCCAGGATTGCGCCCTGGGCCAAAGGCAGGCGCCAAACCGCTGCGCCACCCAGGGATCCCGGATACTTGAGTTCTTTACAGACTTTTGCTATTACAAATAGTGTTACAAAAAATATCCTTGTGCATATTCCATGCCATATTTTTGCCAGTTCATCTTTGGGATAGTTTGCTGGAGCTAGTAGTTTCTGTGTCAAATGGTCAATGTATGGGTGGAATTTTCTTTTTTTTCTTTATTTTTATTTTTATTTTTTTTGGTGGAATTTTCCTACTAAATACTGTCAATTCTTCTGCAGATGAATTCTATCATTTTCCTTCTCCATTAGCAACATATAAGAAATACCTTTTCCCTACAGCCTTGCCAACAGAGCATGTTGTCAAATTTTGGATTATTGGCAATCTGATAGGTGAGAAATGGCTTCTCAATGTGTTTTGATTCATATTTGTTGCACGTTGGTTCCCCAGGAAACAGACTCTGACTTGTTGTTGTTGTGGTGGGCTTTTTTTTTTTTTTTGATAAAGGTTTTTATTTGAGAGAGAAAGTGAGAGAGAGAGAGAGAGCGCGCGCGCGTGCGCGCGGCCCGCACGAGTTGGGGGAGGGGCAAAGGGAGAAGCAGGCTCCCCACCAAGCAGGGAGCCCCGTGCCGTGCTGGATCCCAGGACCCTGGGATCATGACCTGAGCCGAAGGCGGACATTTAACTGACTGAGCCACCCAGGTGCCCCCAGTCTCTGATTTGATGGGTGCCATGTTGGACAAAGGTAGAAGTTAAACTATCATGTGTATGAACAAGGGTCCCAGCAGATCCCAGAGGGAACTTCAGAGCTGAGGTTACCTATAAGTGATGTCCTGATTTGAAGCAAAGGGTCAGGCCTTATACCTTCTAACTGACCACCATTGGATGCAGGTTGCCTTCAGAAAGGGGGCATAATTTTTTAACATGGCTACTTTCTTAAGCTGAGGGCAATCCCTGGAGAGGGATTCAGCTCACAGTTTTCAATTATCAACATTCCTAACAGCTGGAGAAATGTTTGTTTCGGTCCCTTGGAATTGGAGATGTGGTTTGATCTGGATGGCTTACTACAGAATACACTAGTATATTTCTATAATTTATGAAGGTGAGTGATAGATACATGGGATTCACTATATAATTCTTTTTTAGTATGTTTGAAATTTGAGATTCTTTTCATATGGTTAAGGACCATTTGCATTTCTTTTTCTGTGAACTTTCTGTTCATATATCTTTGCCCATTTTTCTATAGAGTTGTTTGTTTTTTTTCCTCCATATTTAGAAGCTCTTTAGATATGAGAGTTAATCTCTCTTCATCATATAAACTGAATATATTATTTCCACTTTTACATTAATCTTTTAATTTTGTTTATGGTTTTTCTTTTCATGTAAATTTAAAAATAATCAAAATTATTTGTTTACCATATAGCTTTTGGTTTATGAGTCAGAATTGGAAAGTTTTTCCTAATTCCAAGCGATAGTAAAATACTCCCATGTTTTCTTAAATACTTACATGCTTGTTGTGACAAATGGAAACGATTTTGTTTTCCTTATGGAAATTGAGCTATCCTAATACTACTTATTAAGAAATCCATCTTTCCCCTCTGATTTGAATGTCATCTTTATCATATACTGAATTGCCATGTGCAATTGAGTCTATTTTTGAATTTTCTAAATTCCATTTTTTTCCCTATGCCAATTTGACATTCTTAACTATAGACACTATACGTTTTACTATTTGGTAAGGCTATAGACTCCTATTGCCCCCTTTTCCCATTGTGTTCCTAAATGATTTTCTTCATTTATTCCTCCAAATATAATTTATAATTAACTTACCCACCTCCAAAAAAGACTGCTTTTTTGTTGAGATTACATTAAATTTACAGATTAAATTAGGAAGCCAATATTTTATAATGTTGACTATGTACTGTTATGCAAGAACAAGGTGATTCCATTTGATTAATCCTTCTTTTATATCCTTCATAATTTTTTTTTTTTAGTTTTCTTCACATAGATTTTGGGAATTTCTTATTAATTTTATGAGTAAGTACTTTCTTTTTTAAAGATTTTATTTTTAAGTAATCTTCACACCCAACGTGGGGCTCAAACTCACAACCTGGAGATCAAGAGTTGCCTGCTCTACCCACCAAGCCAGCCAGAGGTCCAGTGAGTAAGTAGGGCTATTCAGAAAAACTGGGGGGCAATTAAAGGACACTGGTCATAAGTGTTCTTCCCCTGAAAGTGACCTTTCCTAATGAATTCTCAAAAGTATTTAAAAAAATATTTATCTCCTTTGAGAAAACAAGTTTAAAGTAAACAGTTCATTAAGAGTTTCAAATTCTTAGAAGTCACAAGACAATACTTTTATGGAGGAATAGCTTTCCAGAGAAGTATTTCTTTAGCACAAATGTAATATGCCAAGGTGACTTATTTTGGGGTAGCATATTCTGAACCCCAATCAACTTTTTTTTACTGTTAATTTCAGCTGTATATTTTGACAAACTCTTCATATGTCAATAATTTTGTAGTATATTTTGCTATAGAATGTATCAAATTATAATTTAGTCTTTTTTATCATGAAATTATAAAAAGCAATTTTATTGTTCAAGATTTAGAAAAGATTCAGCCTCATGACTCATTGTTATTAATATCATGGATTTTGTAGTCTTATGTTTTACATTTAGATCTATGATCCTCCCCCATTCTTTACTGTAGTGAAATAAACATATGAAATTTACCATTTTAACCATTCTTAAGTCTACAGTCAGTGGTATTAGACACACTTCATAATGTTGTGCTACCATAGCCATCATCCATCTCCAGAACTCTTTTTCTCTTATTAAGCTGAAATTCTATATCCATGAAAAAATAGCTCCTCATTTCTTATTTCCCCCAGCCCCTGGCAACCACCATTTTATTTTCTATCTCTATAGTTTTAACTACTGTAAATACTTCATGTACATGCAGTCATATAGTACTTGTCTTTTTGAAACTGGCTTAATTCACTTAGCATACCATCCTCAAGTTTCATCCATGCAGTAGCATAAGTCAGAATTTCCTTCCTTTTTAAGGCTGAATAATATTCCTTTGTGCGTTCAAAAATTGCTTTACCTCATTCTATCGATTTGTTCATTCTGAATAATTTTAGCTGTATCTTGGAGCTACTCAAACTATACTGCCTATTTGTTGACTTTTAAAATGTATTTCCCATTTGTTTATATTTTATCACTATGCTTAGGGAAATTTATTAGTTAACTCACTGTCCCTTGAACTGTGTCTAGCCTATTGCTGACCTGATCTATTTTTTTCAGTGATTGTATTTTTTATTCCTGAGATTCTACTTGTTTATTTTACATGTCTATTTTCACTTCATATTCTCCTATTCTTATTTTATAAATTTTATAAATCTATTCCTAAACTTGTAAAAAAATAGACACATTCATTCTATAGTCATCTTCTTCTTTTTTAAATATTTTATTTATCTATTCATGAGAGAGAGAGAGAGAGAGAGAGAGAGAGAGAGGCAGAGAAACAGGCAGAGGGAGAAGCAGGCTCCATGCAGGAAGCCTGATGGAGGATTTGATTCCGGGACTCCAGGATCACGCCCTGGGCAGAAGGCAGGCGCTAAACCACTGAGCCACCCAGAGATCCCTATACTTGTCTTCTTAATGCTCTATTATTTCTAGATCCTTGTGTGAATTTTCCCTATTAATGTTTCTGTGTTTGCCTCTTGATTTATTCATGGTATGTATATTTGATAGTTTCTGCCTTTTTATTTATCATCAAAGGTTTTTTTCTTCTATGGGAACTCTTAAAATAGTTCTTTGGTTATTCTTCTCTGGATCTGATAGTATTCAATAGTTTGTATATTAGTTTGTCATCTCATAACTACATTTGGAAATGGCACTCTTAATAATTGGCGTTTCAATCTCTCTTTTTTTAAAGGTTTTATTTATTTATTCAGAAGAGACACAGAGAGAGATGCAGAGACATAGGCAGAGGGAGAAGCAGGCTCCCTGTGGGGAGCCCGATGCATACTCAATCCCAGGACCCAAGATCACTCCCTGAGCTGAAGGCAGACGCTCTACCACTGAGCCTCCTAGGTGCCCCAGTGTTTCAATCTCATGAAGAAGACTTTTGTTATCTACTTATGGGCCGAAGTAAGCAACTCAGTTTTGACCACGACCCTAGGCAAGTAAGTGGAAATATCAACAGCAGAGCAGCCTTTGCCTTAGCAACACAGGAAGATCCTAGTTCTAGCTTTATTTGGTGATTGGTGATTATTTCCTCAAATAAGGACTAACACCTGATTTCTAAGTCCTATATTTCATCTTAATCTACTGGTGGCATGCCTATCTTCAACTTCTGCCTCTCTCTTCATTCTTGAAATTCAGATGTCTCTTTCTTACTTTGGTTTCCCTCTATAAGATTATGACTTTTAAAAGACTATCTCCCTTCACCATTTTTGTACTATAAAAAATTATTGTGATCATACATATTAATTATAGGCAGATAAGAATGCATTTATGTAATGTATGAATCCTGGTTGTTCAATGAAGATTTATGTTGAGGAATACCCCAAAAGGCAAGTGTGTAAACTTATATCATGGCTCTGCAAAGGCTCCTCATCTTGATCACACCAAAAATGAAAGTCATTTCAGGTCATATATTGTTGGGTCTTCTGGTCTTTCTCTAACTTCATCTCCTACTAGCTTCCCCATGGCTCACTGTGCACCTGTCACAATGCCTTTTTTGCTATGGCAAAAACACATCAGACATAGTACTATTTTAGGGCCTTTGCTTTTGTTCTTTCTTGTTTATAATGCTCTTCCCAGGATATCCTCACGGATTGCTCTCTCCCATCTGTCAGGTCATTGCTTACATATAACTTTCTCAGTGAGGCCTTCACTGACCTTATAGTTTCACTCTATTTAAAATTGCACTCCTTTGGAGTGCACTTGTCATGATGAGCACCAGGTGATGTATGGAATTGTGGAATCACTATATTGTACACCTGAAACTAATATAACACTATATGTTAACTGCACTGGAATTAAAGTGAAATGAAATGAAATGAAAAATTACAACCGTTTGTCACAACACTCTATATGCCTCTTTACTTCTTTCACAGTACTGGTACTTAATATCATATACTTAGCTAAATATATGTCTCTTGTCAATGGAATATAAACTGTATGAGTATAAAATATTTTTTGACTGTTTTATTCATACTATATCCCTAATTCCAAAATATGTGCCTGGCAAGTCATAGTTGTTCAACAAATATGAGCTTAATAAAATAACAAATGACTGAGTATTGAGTATAGGTCAAATATAAACTTTGAAAAGTCAACTGCATTCAGGTTAGTACTGATAAATAAAAAATAACTAATTTGCCTCAAATATCAGGGAGTAGTACATAAGAGGAAATTGGTAGACAGAGAGGTTCTAGGGCAGCTCTCACCTGAACGCTTCCCAACTGGCCCCACAGACTCCTCGGGGTACTTAGCTCTTCAGCAGTAGGGCTGCCCATCTTAGTAGAACCAAGGGAAATCAGGCGAGTTATGCCAAGAACACTGTTTAATGCAGTCTCACTGTTGTATATAAAGTTAAGTAAATTATGTAAACTCTGTCAAGTATGAGGCTGTATTACTTCATAAAATGTGGAACTACAATGTTTGGGAGAACTTGATTGTTAGCATGCAAATCCCACATGCAGGACTGCTCCAGGCCCATTACATGGTGGATTTGATTATATAAAAAATATTTATAATATTAAATTTGATTGTTATTTATTTATGATGTTAACTTTGAAAATAAAGCTGCCAAATATTTTACCAGCAAAAGATGGGTTTATTCAGGAATAGCAAAGAATTGCAAATGGGACAAGCAAGCTACAGCAAAACCATAGGCAAGTCCAGAGAACAAAGGAGAGGAACATTTTTTTATAGAAATTACTCTACCGAAGGATAGTTATTTTTAATAGAAGCAATTAGGCCTTTATGCTTTTGAATTATATCTCCCACCAACTATGGGTCAAAGGAAGCAGGGGCAAAATGCATTGGATGTCCTGTGACTATCACAAAGTGTTAGGGTCTATGAATTCCCAAGGGGGTAGATCTGAGGTTTAGAAGGGCTAATCTTGCTTTCAGCTAGGGTGTTTGGCGAGTTCCTACGAATTATTCCAGTTGAGTCTTAATAGTGCTATTAGTGGGACTCATGGGTGGCCCAGCTGTTGTACGTTTGGCTTTGGCTCAGGGCATGATCCCGGGATCCAGAATTGAGTCCCGCATCAGGCTCCTTGCAGGGTACCTGCTTCTCCCTCTGCCTGTGTCTCCGCCTTTTTCTGTGTCTCTCATGAATAAATAAATAAAATCTTTAAAAAATAATGCTATTAGTGAGTGCAACAAACTCTGAGAATTGAGGATGGTATGCACAATGAAAGTGTTAAAACCTGCCAAACATCAGACTTGTTGAATCACCTGACCACTAAAATGGGCTCCTTGATCACTACGAAGTTTGAAAAGAATTCCGCAGGTAAGGATAATCTTTTCTAACAGAAGACACACTGGCCTATAGAAATGTCTCTCTTGTAGGTGAGAAAGTAGTCCAGTGAGAAAGCATAAAAACATAACTAAAACATATTTATTCATGACGGGGGAAGCTGTATGAAACCCATTTGTATGAGCAGGTTTCCCTGGATTACAATTTGGACAGGTGGGACAAGCAAGGTTGGCACTTTTTGCTGTTTTATTAATCTTTTCCCACCAATATTGGTCCAGTAATGTTATCATTTTTGTCAGTAGACCACAGGTTTAATGCACATACAGTGTAAGTAGTGGAAATTTTAGAATTACTAAAAAGACAGATTCTTATTTGGTCCAAACCAGATTTCTCTTTTTTACTGAGCCAACATTTATTAGATTTCCAGTATTGGTTCTCCTTTTCTGGGACCAATTGTTGGATATTTTTCATCAATGTTTCCAAACTTTATCATTTGGAAGAACATTCCTTGGGCTATGACAAAGATTTACCTATCAGTTTCCTTCACAGCAGCATATTTGGTGGAAATAGCGAGGTGGATTACTTTGGCCTCCAGGGAGTCAACTCTGGCATGCCCAGGAACCTTAATAGCCACAGCAGCTGACAAGAGTATGGTATCTAACAAAGTTTGGGCACAGGATCCATTTTTAATTTTATTCCCATTGGAGGTAAGGACATCTCATTGTTTCCATAATATTCCAAAGTCATGAGCTACACCAGAGGCCTACCAACTATCATTATAAATGTGAGATTATATCTTTGGCTAAGGTGCAAGCTCAAGTAAGGGCATATAATTGAAGGTTTGGGGCTGATGTAGCCAATGGTAAAGGTGCTACCACAGTGACTTCAGAAGGAATCGCAATACCATGCCCAGCATGATATTTACCATTTTTATCCTTTAAATAAGAACCATCAGTAGTAAATCATAAAAACTCTGCATTGATTAGAAGAGTTTCCTGTAAATTGTCACAGGAATTTGAAAGGTAACCGGTCAATACTAAACAGTTGTGAGGGGTTTTGTCTGGATCCAAATGCAGTCCTTGGGCAGCCCAGGTGGCTCAGCGGTTTAGCGCAGCCTTCAGCCCAAGGCTGGATCCTGGAAACCCAGGATCAAGTCCCACATAGGGCTCCCTGCATGGAGCCTGCTTCTCCCTCTACCTGTGTCTCTGCCTCTCTCTCCCCCTCTGTGTGTGTCTGTCATGAATAAATAAATAAAATCTTTAAAAAACAAAAACAAATGTAGTCCTTGTTTTGAGATCCAATGCCTTAAGTATCTAATCTGAGATGGGGGCAACTGTAATTTTCCTTTGGAGACTTTATGTACCTTCAAGGCCAAAGGTTTTAATTGGTGGATACTGTCTTCCTGTAAAGGGGTTTGGAAAGGGGAGCAGAGAAGCAAATCATCTATGTATTATAACAAGGTAGAGCATGCAGGAGTCTTTGTGTCATCCAAATCAACTTCTAAGGTTTGTGAAAAGTAGGAAGGACTCTTTGTGAAACCCTGGGGAATTACTGTCCAGGTGTATTTCTGTTCTTCCCAAGTGAAAGGCCAAAAGATTGGCTATCATTCTCAACCAAAATACTAAAAAATGCACTGCATAGATCAATTACAGTGAAAAATTTGCTTTCAATGCAAATGGATGTCAGTAATATATGGGGGTTGGGAACAACAGGGCAGGGTGCTGAGGGGTAATGATGTTATTTATTGCTTGGAGGTTCTGCACAATCCTCTATCCTTCTTCTGCAAATCTATGGAGGTCCTCAGTCACTTCAGAAAACCTTTTAACTATGGCTGACAATTTGGCCTCTGTCCAGGGAACATAAGAAACTTGAGGTTTATTTAGATTATCACGAAGTTTAATTTTAATGAGGCAATTTTTAATAGGTTCAGGAGGGGAGAGGTTGAGGAGAGATTTGGAGAAAAAGGTAAGTTCTGTATAACAGAGGAAAATCGTGCTGGATGAGGTTGCTGAGCACAAGGTGGTGCCATGTATCAGCAGATGAAAAAGACGGGAGAGGACAAAGAGGCTTCCAAAGCCATTTTGACTTTTTTCAATTGGTTGCTTGCTTCAGTTAATTTAGAAATAGTATTTTTCAAAGAGACAAACTTAGAATCCTGAGAACATCTGGAAGCCTCAAGGTATTTAAAATATACCTCCTATTCTCTTTTCCCCCTTTTCTTTTAAATAGCCATGGCTTTCAAAATTGAGTTTGAGTAAAACAATTTTGGAGAGATCAAAAGTTCCCCCATAACAACCACTGAAGTTCTAAATTACTGGTCAAGGCAATCTGTGCATATGGAGGGATTATGGGGTTTTTTTGGTTTGTTTTTTTAGAGGGGGTAGAAACAGAGAGAGAGAAAGAATCCTAAGCAGGCTTCATGTCCAGTGTGGAGCCTGATGCAGGGCTTGAGCCCATATCCCAGAGATCATGACCTTAGCTGAAATCATGAGTTAGACTCTTAACCTACTGAGCCACCAAGGTGCCCCAAGAGACCACAGTTTTAAACATAAAACTTTCCAGAGTTCCAGTTGGGAAGGGTACCTTCAAAGCATTTTGATGATTTGGATCCCATTTCTTAGGAGTTTTTCTCTAGAATAACTAGAGAATTCCTAAACAGCACAGTTCAGGAATTATGAAAATAATCTGGTTCCAAAGGAATCAGACCAAAGCCTGTGCAGTTCCAACAGAATAGTCCAGTTCTGAAAAGGCATCAGACCTAAGGCTAGCACAATTCCAGTAGGAAGAATCTGATCCCAAACAGGAGTCTAACTAAAGGCTAGCCCAGTTCCACCAGGCACAGTTCCAACTGGAACGGTCTGATCCCAAAAGGGAGTCAGACCAAAGGCCTACATATTTCCAAGTGGCACACTTCCAACAGGAACGGTTTGATTCTGAAAAGGCGTCAGACCAAAAGCCAGCACAGTTCCATCAGGAACAGTCTGATTCCAAAAAGGAGTCAAATTGAAGGCCACATGAATACTCTCTGAGATAAAACAGAAAACAAATAAGACCTTAGAACAGGTCCCAAATGAAGCCTGGATAGCTCAAACACAAAGTATGCAGCCCAAAATCTAAGAGAAAACTTTACCCTCTAACCATAGGGTCAACAAGAAAGCAGTGAGCTTAACTGGCTCTGTGAGTATTGTCACCTGTTTGCCCACCAGCTCAGAGTTGTTAGGGGTCTTCTCTGGATCCCACTTCTGATCAACAAGTAATGTTAACCTTAAAAATAAAACTGTCAGTTATTTTACCAGCAAAAGATAGGTTTATTTGGGAATAGCAAAGAATTGTGATCTGGGACAAGCAAACTAGTGCAAACCCATAGGCAAGAATGGAGAACAAAGAAGAGGAATATTCTTTTATAAAGGAAAGGAGGGCATTGGGAAGGGCTGTTATAGACAGAAAGTCCACTGAAGTAAACTGGGAATTTGAAGTATAGTGGCTTTTAATTGACCGAGGTGTGATTGTCTCTCATTGGTTGAGCTGTTGCTGGGCAAGAAGAAAAGCTTTCTTCCTTCTGCTTGGGTAGTAAAGTAGTTATCACCATGAAGAAGTCTGTCTCTTCCTATTGAATTTGCAATTGTCAAATTGTTTAGAAACCGTATACACATACAACTTTTTAATGTTTGTATTATAGAATAGGAAAAATCTTTTAATGCCTTGAAGGGAGATGAAATGGAAAATGTAAAAATTGAATTTCATTATTGTTAATTAATATTGACCTTGCCTCAGGAAAGGTGTAAAAGGTATAAAAGGTATAAAAGGTATAAGAGGTATAAAAGGTATAAAAGGTATAAAAGTCAAGATCAGGACACTTTTCCCTTCCAAAGACGTTAACAGCATATGTCAATGAAGCTTGACTTTGGGCTTGGCTTTTTCTTTGTCTGTCTCTTTAATTTGGAAGAGATATATAATTTGGAAGAGATATAAAACTACTATGACTTCTGGGGAAAAAAAAAGAAGACATCACAACAGAGATCTGAAAATCATTGAAAGTTATATTTGACCATTAATATTATATTAGGTAAAAAATAAAGGGAGCTGTATAAAAACTCTTTGACAGCGATCTGTTTCTTGGTGTTTTGAAATTTTTATCTCATTCATTTTATACATAGTGAGTGAGATGGAGGGGAATATAGAAAAGAGAGGCATTTCAGACTTTGGCTTGATATGCAACAAGGAAAATGCATAATAACTAAAGTGGGATCCTTAAGGATTCCTAATGAGAACAAGCTTGACAGTAAAATAGAAAATAGAAAATAGTAAATAGAAAACAGTAAAATAGAAAAAAACAAAAACAGTGCCATGGCCATTATATATATGACAGGGCAGATTTTGTAAGGTGCTATATACACTTACACAGCCAGAGACATACAGGTTTAGTGCCTGCCTTTGGTCCAGGGTGTGATCCTGGAGTCCTGGGATCGAGTCCCAGATGGGGCTCCCTGTGTGGAGCCTGCTTCTCCCTCTGCTGGTGTCTCTGCCTCTCTCTCTCTCTCTGTCTCTCATGAATAAATAAATAAAATCTTAAAAAAAATGCAAATTAAAAGTATGCTTAAGGGCACATGGCTGGCTCAGTTGGAAGAGCATGTGACTCTTGATCTCGGGGTTGTGAGTTTGAGCCTCAATTGAGGTGTAATGATTACTTAAATAAATAAATATTTAAAAATGTATATACTCAGTTAATAACATGTTGGGTATTTCAGAACATGCAATCAATAAGTCAGAGTCCAGTTTAAGGAATAATTCCAACACTTAGCGAAGAAAAAGGGATATATAAATGAATATTATGAATAAAAGGGTGAGATATAAAAGATAATATGAGCCATCTACATGTATATCATAGGTTCCCTAAAAGCATAAAACAAAGTACATGGCCCAAAAGAAACCATAAAAAATAGTAGAAAAATTTTCTCTTATCCATACAAAGGGTTTTCAGACTTTAAAGTCTACCAAGTACTAGATAAAGTTAACAAAAGTAGAACTGCATATATACAATATTGAATTTTAAAAAGAGAGTAAAATTCTACAAGCACTCAAAAAGTTAGAAAATAACACTGCTAATAAAAGAAAATATCAAAATAATATCACAATTCTGAAAAGTCTGAAGAAATTTGGATAGCAGAACATAGATTTGAAGGGGAAATAATTTTGACTCAAGAGTTCTACATCCTAGCACCTGGGTGGCATAGTCGATTAAGCATACAACTCTTGATTTTGGCTCTGGTCTTGATCTCCGGTTCATGAGATTGAGCTGTGTGGTGGGCACTGCACTCAGTGAGGAGTCTGCTTGGGATACTCTCTTCCTCTCCTTTTGTCCCTCCCACTAGTGCTCTCTGTCTCTCCTTCGAATAAATAAATGAATCAAAAAAAAAAAAAAAAAAAGACTTCCATATACAACTAAGCTATCATTTATGTGCAAGAGTAACAAAAGGATATTTTTAGATTTGCAAAAACTCAGGAAGTATACTCTTCCTAGAAAAATATTATTTAAAAATTTTTAGAAAACTGAAAATGGAATTATATAAATAGCTTAAGGAAGTTGTTAGAAAAATGGCACTGATCACCAAAACCAGTAAGCTTTAAAGTTAATGGGTAATGTATATCGATGTATGAAATTAATATAAATGTCAAAACATCTTAATGTAGAATCCAAATAATGTACAAAATAAATAAATAATATGGATAAAAAATCCCCTGTGATTATTAATGAAAACTAGTTAGAGGGACAATATAAACAAGGCCTTAAAGTATAATCTATGTCTCATGTTACATGTGGGAAGGGAATAAATATTCTTACATTTGTGTTGGTAAGGAAATAGTCTCAAATGTTTTTATAAAGTTAAAGTAACTGCTAGGAGATTAAACCAATTCATTTAAATACAGAAAAATTGCAGGTGAAATATTATCAATATATCAAAGAAATATAATTTGTTAAATATGAGAGTTGCAAGCTGTCTAAAATAATCAAAAATTTATTTATAAAACATTAATACACTTAATTAGGACTAAGAATGGGGGAATAATCATAGGTAAAAATGAAAAGACATAGAAAATACTTTACCACATTTATGCAAACATATTTAAAAGTAAAACAAGGGCAGCCCAGATGGCTCAGCAGTTTAGCGTTGCCTTTAGCCCAGGGCCTGATCCTGGAGACCCAGGATTGAGTCCCATGTCGGGCTCCTTGCATAAAGCCTGCTTCTCCCTCTGACTGTGTCTCTGCCCCCCCGCCCCGTGTGTGTCTCTCATGAATAAATAAATAAAATCTTTAAAAAAAAATAAAATTAAGTTAGGAATTTGAGAACAAAATTACTTCTAGAAGAGATAGAAAATAAGAAGAGATAAATTATTGTGGAAGAAATTTAGGTAGTTGGCAATGAGATTTCCCTCTAACCTCAAAGAAAATTCCCAGGGCAAGATTTTATAGTCCTGGGACCTGGTTTTGCAAGTGTAGACTTTCTAAACTTCAAGAAAATTTGTTATTCAAATTGTTCTAGATATATGATTTCATTTTATGAAACACTGTTAATCAAAAATTGAGAAATCAAATAAAATTTGGTAATAATATCAAAAGCTAATTATATCATTTCTTTGTCTCTGACTTTGCTGACATGGCTGAAACACCCACTCTTATAGTCTCATAATAACACATATCATATACATACACACACACAAACACACACATGTATGTATATGTGTGTGTATATGTTATATAAGGAAATATATATTTTAACAGCTTTCTTGAATTTTCATTACATACTATAAAATTCACTACACCTATTTTATTTTATTTTAAAGATTTTATTATTTATTCATGAGAGACACAGAGAGAGGCAGAGACACAGGCAGAGGGAGGAGAAGCAGGCTTCATACAAGGAGCCTGATATGGCACTTGATCCCAGGAATCTGGGATCATGCCTTGAGCCAAAGGCAGACACTCAACCACTGAGCCACTCAGGCATCCACTACACCTATTTTAAATATACAATTTAATTTTAGAGTATTTTATTTGTCCCAATAAGATCCCTCCTGCTCATCTACAGTTAATTCATGTCGTCACATTCATCCCTAGGCAACCATTAATCCACTTTCAGTCAATGGGTTTGCCAATTCTGGAAAGATCATATAAAATAATCACATTTATGAAATATGTCAAGTGAAAGTATCTGGCTTCTTTCACTGTGTGTAATGTTTTCAAGTTTCATTCATGTGGTAGTGTCTATGAGTACTTCATTTCTTTTAATTGCCAAATAATATTGCATTTTATGGATCTAACAATTTATCCATTCATCAGTTGATGGACATCTGGATTGTTTCTACTTTTTGGCTATTATGAATAATGTTATATACACGTTTTTGTGTAGACCTATGTTCTCAATTCTCTTGAGTATAGATCTGTGGATGGAATTGCTGGGTCATGTGGTAACTAATTTTTTGTTTTAAGATCTATTTATTTATTTGAGAGAGAGAGAGACAGAGAGACAGAGAGAGACAGAGAGCAAACAGTGGGGGAGGCAGAGACAGAGGGAGAGAGAGAATCCCAAGCAAACTCCACACTGAGCACAGAGCCCCACACAGGACTGGATCCCATGACCCTGAGATCATGATCTGAGCCAAAATCAAGAGTCTGACACTTAACCGACTGAGCCACCCAGGTGCCCCTGTTTAATCTTTTAAGAGCCTGCCAAACTGCCCTTAGCCAAGGTTTATTTCACAGCTATAGAATTTCTACTTGGTTATTATTTATAATTTCTGTCTTTATCAATATTCTCACCTTATTCCCATACTTTAATTTTTAGGTACAGCTTAAGAACAACAGCTTTAAAGTCTTTTTCTGCTGAATTTAATAACTGGGCCCCATCAGAATCAAATTCTTTTTTTTTGGGGGGGGGGTCTCCAGGATCACACCCTGGGCCGAAGGCAGGCGCTAAACCACTGAGCTACCTGGGGATCCCCAGAATCAAATTCTATTGCCTGGTTTTTGTCATGAACACACTATCTTGTCTCTGCATGTCTTCTATTTTTCTATGGATAACTGGGTATTTTAGATAATAAATGATGATATATTAGCAACTTGGGATTCTTATTATCCATTAGGGTTTAGTTTTTTGTTTCTTAATGACTTGTCTAGATGAATTCTGAGAAATCTATTTCCTTCACAGTGTGCAGCCTCTGATGACACAATTTTATTTTTTCCCTTTGTCTTTATTTTTAAGTCTGTCTTCCTAGAAGTTACCTATGGGTTAGTGTAGCTTAGTGTTGTGCCAGTGATTTATTATAACTGTTTCTTAAGTTCTTAAGTTCTTAAGTTGAGACAGTAAATCTTACACCCTTTGCAGATAGATCTGTGTGTGGCTTGGGGAAAGCTTTCACTTCTGTTCCATGTTGAGTCACAGATTAGTAGCTCCTGAGTGGGTGCAGCCTAGTACAAGCACACAGACTTCCATCTTACTAGGGCCCTTTTTGGTTGTCTGTTTCTGGTTCGCTCTGCTAAACCTCTCTCTGGTCTACCATTTCTTTTGTTACTCGTTTCACTGAGCTATCAGCCTTCTCTTAACTGTTGCCTAGTCTTTCCCAATGGAAAGACTTTTGTATAATCCTAGTTACTTGAACTGGTAAGCAATGTGTAAATAATGTTATTTTGTATCCTTCTGTAATTGCTTAAGGGAAAATGGTGTACCTTTGGAGGTAGAAAAGCTATTGACTGTCTTGTGGCAGAGTAATGAGCCAAAAATTTCCCAAAATGAACCAAAAAGTGCTTTCTACAACAAAAGAAAGGACTCAGTGTCTTTCTCTTGAGGCAGTATCTCTTGGATACACCTTCTAGCCTGTGGTATCAGTATGGAAAACTAGAAAGAGGGACTGAGAAGTTGCATAGATACACAAGTGTTGCTTCTCAGCTGCTTTTAGTAGAGATCCTTTCAAGGCACATGGCTCCTACTCCAATTGTTTTAGAGGCCATATTCTGAACTGTCATTTCTGAATTGGGGCATCAGCACCAGGAAGCAGTTGGGTGATATAATTTATTTCAAAACTCCTATTGGCTATATACTCCTATTTAGCCCAGCAACAGTAAAGTGACAAACTCAAAGTGTTCTGGAAAAAAACAATAGAATTGCCTAAATCCTGTTTCCACCTAGATAAGAGATCCAATCTATCATGAAGCATCAGTGGCAATGTGGGTTGTAGTTTGCCCAGAGGCTGCCAAACTCTCTGTGGTGTCTTTGTTTTCATCACCTGCTTAAATGCATTGTTCACCGAGCCTTCATTCAAAATAATACAAGTACTTATTGTAAGGATATAATTCAATAATTTTTAGTAGATTGGCTGAGTTGTGCTATCATCACCACAATTCAGTTTTAGAACATTTCCATCACTCCCAAAACTTTTCTCATGTCTGTTTGCAGTGAATCCCCACTCTTATTACTAGTCCCAGCATGCAGATTGTACCTCTACAAAACTGTTAAACAATAATCCAAACAAAATCTTATTGTGTATTGATTTCTGCAATAGTGATTGCATTGTAGGGGTGGAATATGTCCCCCCTTCTTCCCTTCTAGGTTCTTTGGCTAATCTAACAGTCAAATTGACATAAGAAAGAACAATAGGACAAAAACAAAGTTTATACATACAGGGGCTCCATAAAAATGTGAGACCCAAGGATAAATTGAGCAGTGGTGGCTTATAATACCATTTTAAGCTAAGGAATGTGATTTGGGCCTGGGCCTTCAAAGGGGAAGAGGGCAATTCACAGGAAGATGAGAAAAGCAGATGTTTGGTAATCTGATGTTTGCCTTGCCTTGCAGGTAAATTTTTCTGATTAAAAAAAAAAGTTGGGCAGCCTGGGTGGCTCAGCAGTTTAGCACCGCCTTCAGTCCAGGGCCTGATCCTGGAGACCTGGGATCGAGTCCCACATCAGGCTCCCTGCATGGAGCCTGCTTCTTCCTCTGCCTGTGTCTCTGCCTCTCTCTCTCTCTTTCTGTCTCTCTGTGTGTGTGTCTCATGAATAAATAAATAAAATATTTAGAAAAAAAAAGAAAAAGTTATCTCTAGCAATAGCTTTTTCTGGTAGAGGCCCTACCTAAATTCTTTTAGACAATGAAGTTCCTCTTGAGTCTGCTGGTCTTGGTTGCCTTCAGCTCACAATCGTCCACATGCCAAAGTGACACATTTTGAGGTGGCATATTCTACTCTGCTTCTGTATCTATTGTTAAAAAAAATTCATAAAGCTAAAGAAATTGCTACAGATTAGAAAGAGGAAAAAAGTGAGCATTAAAGCACAGGCATGAAATGAAGGGGTCTGGAGACCAAACACTGGAGTAGCTCCACATTAAATGCTTTACTGAGAACACATACCCTTGACACTTCAAGGCCTATAAAATTCTCCCTAAAAGCATATGGTAGAGGTATCAAAATTTGTTAACATTCAGGAGCAGATTTCATGTAAGTTATTACCAGTTCTGCACACAAATGTTCTGGTAGGTTGTGGAGCTGAATGTCTCCTCTTCTTTTTTTTTTTTTTTTTACCCTTTGACCCATTGTGTTGACTGCCTCCATTAGATTATCCTCAGGGAGAGAATACTTCAACTTGGAAGTTAAACTTGTTTTTGCATAAAAAAACATATAGTTAGGGGCACCTGGGTGGCTCAGTGGGTTAAGCCTCTGGCTTTTGGTTTTGGGCTCAGGTCATGATCTCAGGGTCATGAGATCCAGCCCTGCGCTGGGCTCTGTGTTCATCACAGAGTCTTTCTCTCCTCTCCCTCTGTCCCTCCTCTTACTTGTAGGCTTTCTCTCTAAATAAATGAACAAAGTCGTTTTAAAAAGCATGTAGTTAATTTATGAATTAAACATTTAAGTAAGGTGTTAGCTTCTCTCTTTTTTTAAAAACTATTTATTCATGAGAGACACAGAGAAAGAGGCAGAGACATAGGCAAGGGGAGGAGCAGGCTCCCTGTGGGGAGCCTGATGTGGAACTTGATCCCAGAACCCCCAGGTCATGACCTGAGCTAAAGGTAGATGCTCAACCACTGAGCCACCCAGGCGCCACAGGTTTTAGCTTCTTTGGCTAATAAAATCAAACTAACTGCTATGGTCTTGAAGGGAAGCAAAATTGCCACCCAGAAATATGCCTCTTTGCCATAAGGGTAATTTGGGACTATTTTTTTTGGAAGAGAAAATCAGATTTATTAGTGGACATAGAGGGAATCCACTCATGCATAGAAATTCCAAAGACTATCAGGCATAATGAGACATGTATGTCATTCTGAACTAAGGGGAAAAGGGTAGGGGTTTGGGGCTTCAAAGGGAAGGAATGCAATTCATAGGAAGATGAAGAGTAAATGTTCGGTAAACAAATGTTTGCCCTGCCATGGAGATGGATTACACAAATATATTTATTTCTGGAAATAACGCTTATTTGGAAAGGCCAGCCAATTTAGATTTTTCTATGCAGGTAAAGGAATGGCCAAAGTTTCTCTTGAGCCCAAAGGATCTCAGATTGTCTTCAGCTCAAAATAATCCACATGACAAAATGGCCCATCCTGGGGCAGCCCACCCTCAGCCCCTATAGCTCCCTCCTCTGAAGCATCCCTGAAGTCTCATACATCAAAAGTTGAGCAGGTGGAGTCTTCCCTTTTTAAAAACTACTCTTTCTCTTTTCAAAAATATTTTATTTATTTATTTATTTGAGAAAGAACAGGAACGGGAGTCAGGTGAGAGGCAGAAAGAGAGGGAGAGAGTAATGCAAAGGAAGAGGGAGAAGAAGATTCCCTGCTGAGCAGGGAACCCCATGCAGGCTCAATTCCAGGACCCCAAGATCATGACCTGAGTCAAAGGCAGGCACTTAACCATCTGAGCCACCCAGGTGCCCCTGGAGCTAGTCTCTTAATCTGACAGTAGGTCAGTTTAGTTAAACTCATTTCAGGAGGTAGTGAAGCTCATGCGCTCTCAAAGCTAGGCCCATAATGAGCAAGCAATCAGGTAATTCATAAGCAGCATTTTTATGGAAACAGGGAAAATGTAGGTTACTGATTGAAGCAAATTAGAAATCCAAAAAAAAAAAAATAAATAAAAAAAATAAAAATAATAAAAAAAAAAAAAATTAGAAATCCAGAGTCTGAGTCCTGAGTGCTGCCATTGAGATTTCTAGATGTTGAGCTGGAAGCATGTTCAGATGGCACAGGTCAGGCAGTGGCAATGTGATGGATTTCCCTGGTTTCACTATGGATGTCTCCAGTGATCTTTTTGAAGGGCTCACAGAACAATAGGCAGGAAGGTTATCTATACATAAGCTTTTGTGGGGTGTTCTCTAAAGTTTACATCAAGTCATTTCTATTCATTTTACATGGCTGGTGAAGCTGCTGGGAATCCTGTGAGAACGTATTAGGCTGATACTTCCAAAAGCTTTATTGGCTCCATAAAGTCAACCTTAGTTCCCTAAAGCTGTCAGATCAGATCCGAATATATGTATGTCTCTCTCCAATGTGACATTCCAGCAAAGCCTTTGTAATATAAGCACTGTTTACTATTGTGCCCTTCTACCTACTGGCTGTCCATCAGATGTCACGGGGCCTCAGCCATAGCATACAGGGTGAACTGCATCCAGCAGTTTGAGTGTCCTGCCCGCTACACCAACTGTGAGTATCTGAGTTTGCTGGTTCCATCTCCCAGCCTAGGGTAACTCAGCCACCCTCCTTCTCTGCATCCATAGAAGAATCTGCCAGACTCACTTACATGCTGTCACGTGGCTCAGGAGGTGACTTCTGTTGTCAGATCTTCAACAGATTCTTTGTTTTCCTGTTCCCTGCTGGGCTTTTAGTTTCCAGGATGTGGAGCCTTTCCAGGTGTGCTCATCGTACAAACAGCATTATTGGCTCCTCTGTTCCCATTGACCTCATTGCTCAGTCATGTAGTTCTAGGTTGGCTGGGGTTCATAGAAGGATTCCATTACTAAATTGTTTACTCTGATAGCAACAGGAATCACCTGATCCCTCAGGGATGTGCTGAAATTTCTAAGAACTTGAGATAGTCCAGGCAGGAGAAGGTCACATCCAGTACCCCCCACCCCGCCCCCCAAACCTCAGCAGTCCTGGAGCCACCAGAAGATACTTGAAGCCCTGGGGCTGGTAATTTTGAAGAAAGAGCAGACAAAGAAACCTTTCTGAAAAGTTAACCCTCTTTAAAGAGACATTTGTATGTATAAGGGAAATCTCCATTTTTAAGGGTGTCTTCTCTGTACTAGGAAGAGGAGGATGATTGAATCTCTAGAAACTCTTGGCAATGAGGAAGGTGCTTACTTAAATCTGCATAACAGCCTTACTATACTAGTTTACTGTACTTTTCTTAATAACCTCTTGGAACTGGACTCTTCACACCAGTATCTTGTCTTTAGCTATTGATATTTAAGGTGATGATTGGCCATTTTTGGAGTTGCTCAGTATTCCTATATACAGGGGGTATACATGTTAATAACCTTCCATTTGCTTTTCTTCCATTAATCTGTTTTTATTACAGGGAGGGGGTCTTAGCCAAGAACCTAGAAGGGTAGAGGAAAATCTATCTTTCCTCTCCTATAATCTGAGTGTTTTGTTCCCTACAAAATTCATGTTGAAATCCTAATGCTTGATATGATATTGAGAGGAGGGCCTTTGTAATGTGCTTAGGAGGGCAAAGCTCTCATGAATGGGATTAATGCCCTTATAAAAGAGGCCCCAGAGAACTCATTCACCCCTTCCATCATGTGAGGTCATGGAGAGAAGTAGCCAGTCTGCAACCTGAGAGAGGGTCTTCACTAGAATGCAACAATACTGACATCATAATCTTGGGCTTTTCAGTCTCCATAACAGGGAGAAATAAATTTCCATTGTTTATAAGCCACTCAGTGTGTGGTATTTTGTTATAGTCACCTGAATGTACTAAAACACTAATCTTAGGATAAATCCCCTGTTGAATTAGTATTTGTGTTTTCTTTGATGTTACAGCATCACTGGCAACACGGTCTTCATCATCATGATTATTTTGTTTCAAGCATATTTTTCATCTTAAGCATAGTCACTTCTGAAAAATGTGTTTGTCATTATGAATATCATGTTAGTTGCTGTTTGTTCAATCCTTGTCCCTCTTTCCAATCTCCTCAGAGTAGGACTTGCTCATGATAGAAATTCACAGTGGACCATACATGGCCATTCGTATTCACTGTAGTGGCAGGGGTGCATGAATTTTAAAAGGCTTTTTCACCTATTTCATTATACCATTTTGAAATGGTAATGCTGAGAAAGATGTACTTTGAGATGAGTTATGCTTTCTGCTCCAGTTTTGCCTATGGTTTGGGAACAGTCATCCAGAAGATGTGACCACTGACTGACCATGGGCTGGACCTAGGCAATCAAAGGCTCCTCATCCCTTCCTGCATCCTTGGAGTGTAGGTTCCACTTTCCCTTCCCAGAGGCTGCTCCAAGAACATAGCCTTGAGATAGGGATGTGGTATTGAAACATCTGGATGGTATACATGACTGAGCCTAGTTAAGGCCTCTGTGTAAACTTCTAAGATGTGTCAAGAAGGTGTGGAGATCTACTCATCTTGCTGCCACCCAGGACAAGCCTCATATGTAAGTTCCCCTTGCTTATTAAAACTGCCGCCTACCAACCTGGAGCTGTCTTTCTCTTTCTTCTGTCTCTCCCTACCCTCTGAGTATAAGGATTTATTTCATATTACACCTGGGAAGCCTCCAAGGAGCTTGTGAGCCAACAGTTGGGGAGCCAGCCAGGAGACCAAAGAACTAGGCCTTGAAAAGAGGTATTGTGGAGGGAAATCCTCAGTTGGCCATTGACTTGTCAGTGGGAAAAGAAGGCCCCTATGTCAAATGCTTGTGTGTTAACACATAAGTATGAGGATGCCCCCAAATGCCCATCAGTCTAAGGTGCTTGTTGGAAGAACTGCACAGAGAAAGGAAGCACAAGGTGGTTTTGGTGAGCTCGCTTCGGCAGGTCAGCTGGCCACCAATGCCCAAATAGGCTGACTTAGAAAGTTATAAGAGCTGAAGTTTGAGAAGGTCATGAGTGTCCACTAGTCTGCTAGCTTCAGGGCTGACAGACAAGGTGGGAAAATAGGACAATCAGTTAGAGACCCTGGGTGTGCTATTTTGCAAAGCTAGGAGGGCACAAGATGCCTCAGATTAAGATCCAAGTGCTTGTGGCAAACCCTGATTGGGCTGTTAAGAGGTGGAATCCCTGGGAAAATGATGAAAGTGAAGAGGGGGATGTTGTGATCTACAGTGAAACAGACAAAATGACTGGAGCCATCTGACCCCTAACACAATGGAAAGCAAAAGCACAGCAAGAACAACTCCAGTGAGGCAGCCCCCGTTTCAGGATATGTTCATAATGAGAGAAGATACTTCAGCTGAACTTATTGATATAGCTGCCAACTTCCAGCAAAATACCAGGAAATGTATCCAGGTGTGGTTAGTGCAGCTATTAGATATGGGGGTGATGGCATTTCTCTGACCAGGCAGGAGGCAGAGAAGAGGAGCAACATCACCACACACCCTGCCCTCCAGCAGTGCCTGAAGGGCATTCTGGGGTTTCAGGGTACTCACTTTCTTATAGATTAGATCACTCTATCTTGCAGGGAGGCTTGGTCCAATGAGAGGGATCTCCCTGGAGTTGTTCTCATGTTTCAGGAACACGAGACACTGAAAATCTATACTGAAGATACAACAAATTCTTAGGGAAGTGGGAATGAAGCAATGCAATCTGTGTCCCTTTCTTTGAAGAATATGGGGCCATATTCACTGCAGGAATGAAAGCCAAGATTCTCCAGTCTACCCTCAGCACCTGATATGGAATGATGATATCCATGCTGAGCTCAGTTGTGGGACAGGGCATTTATGATGTTGGGCAATCCATTGCTGATCTGGGGGAAACAGATCCCAGGAACAGATATGGGCTGTGGGAAAGGTCCCCAATAGAGGGAATGTTCAGAAAGTGAAGAGGCTATCCCAGTTGGTTGCAAAGGTCTAGTAAGAATAACTATGAAGCAAATGGAGTATGATCTTATCACTGCAAGTAACCCACCTAAACAGATTGATCAACAACCTAACACTGTGTTGGCTGGTCTGGAAAAGGCCTTGAAATCTGAATAGCAGTTTAGACCTGCCCCATCTGCCCCTACAATCCCTGATATCCTGCCTGGTCCAGCAGAGCCTTCAGGGATACAGTCTTATCTGGGGCAGATGCCTTCCACACCCCAGGCATAGGATACACACCAAGACCATCTTTAGGTGAGGGCCATTGGAGGTGATTAGAGGCCTCATGTTGAGCTCACTATTCACTAGTCCTCCAGAAGTAAACTAAAGGTGATGGCTCTGGTGGATGAGAGTTGAATGTACTCTAATACACAGCAACTTTCAGAAGTTTTCTGGTCTCTTTAGTGCCATGATGGTTACTGAAAGCAAACAGTTATGGTCAGGAAGGTCTTTCTGACACTGCAGATTGGGTATTCTCCTGCTCACTGCCAATGGTGTAACGTTTTTATCTTCCACACCAGAGAACATATTGGATATTGTTATCCTGCAAGGTCAAACTCTGCAAACCTCTGTTGGTGAATTCCACCTCCTGGTTAGAGTAATCAAACCAATGCTGAAGGGAAACACCAACTAGGAGCTGATAAGCCTGACACCCCAATGAAGGGCAGTAACTTTCAAACAACATAAACTAATTGAGAGGCATAAGGAGATAAGAGAAACTTTCCAAGAACTACATTGAGTAGGTATTGTACACCCTGTCCACAGTGCTTTCAACCACCTGGTATAGTCAATAAAAAAGCCAAATGGCTCACAGCAGATAATGGTAGACTGTTAAGAATTGGACAAGGCTGTCCCCTCTACCCCTCACCCATGTGGCTGTGCTCAATGTTGCCACCATCTTAGATACCTTGGCCATGGTTCTAGGAATGTCCCACACTGTGCTGGATTTTAGCAAATGTTTCTTTCAGTATACTCCTGGCCAATGAGACAAAAGATCAATTTGCTTTCACATAGAAGGGGCAATAATGGATCTTTCGAGTGCTTCCCCAAGGTTATTTGCATCTCCCTACAATATGTCATAGGGTGGTAGCCCAAGATCTGTCCCTCTTCTCCTTTCTAATGTCAGTAAAATGGTCCCATTACGTTGTTGATATAATGTTAACATGTTAAGACTTGGCTTTGCTGCAGCGCCTGTGAGAGGGAGGATGGGCAGTGAACCCACAGAAAATCCAAGGTCCAGGTACTGCTATAAAGTTTTTGGAGTCATCTGGTTGGGTAAGAAGCTGTGATTTATAAGGTGTTAGCCTACCAAATCCTGAGGATATGAAAGAGGTGCAAGGCTTTATAGGGATTTGGGGGTTTGGGAGGACTTTTATTTCTCACTGGCACAGTGCCTCTATCTGTTATGCCACTTGGTAAGAAAGAGCATGTAAAGGACTGTGGATGAGAGTAGCAAGACACCTTTGAGAAGGCAAAAATACTTGCAGAGCAGGTTAAAGTTCTGGCATCACCCAAGCAAGGCTACTGTTTGAGTTAGATGTGTCTGGGATTCCAGAAGGTATGAGTTGGGCACTGCGACAGAAACAATAGAAAAAGATATCACCCCTAGGATGTTGGTCTCAGCTCTGAATGGGGGAAGAACCAGTTATACCCCCACAGATCAACAGTTTCTAGCAGTATACATAGCGCTCCTCCAGGTAGAGCCTCTCACTAATGAACAGCTCATTGTGGTAAGAACTTTCCTGCCTATCAAGGAGTGGGTTGAAAATATATTCCAGCAACCCACTTCTCTTGTGGCTCAAACGCCTACTCTAAGTGGCATGCCTATTTGCAGCAGAGGAGTGCCTTGTCAACCAGCTACTATCTCTAGAAAAGTAGGCACTACTTTGTTCTGTAGAGTTTGTCCATCCTCCAGATAGTCGAAGCAGTGCATCAAGGACTCTGGTCGCTATTCAGCCCAACACTGACACCATCTGGATAGAAATAGGAACAAACCACAGCAACCAGTGGGCTGAACTCTGCTGTCTAGCTAGTGTTCACTCAGGAGCCTGGGCCTTTAACCCTTTGTACTGACAGTTGAACTGTTCTAAAGAGATTAACCCTATGGCTCAGATAACAGGAAAGTGAGAGGCAGATGATTATGACTAAACTCTCCTGGGGTCAGAAAATATGAAAAAATGTTTGGGTGCATCTGCAAGAGCCTAAGGCAGTCCTCACTGTTTTTCATGTCCCAGCTTATAAGGCACAGACACTCTCTGGCAATTGGGAAGCTGTTGCCCTCTCTTCGGTACAAGCCCTAAAAGTGGATCCTTCAGTAGATACAACAGATTGGGTGTACAGAAAGAGTGGCCAGAGCAGTACCCGGATGGGATGGCACATTGCCAAGGAGGCCAGATTACTCTAAAAATATACTGACTGTTAATGCAATTAGAACATGCCCTGTGGGTTCTAAGCAATGCCAAGGAGTTTGGGGCCAGCCACCAGAGTTCCCAGCCAATGAGGCATTGGCAAACTGCTTATATTGGTCCCCTCCCTCTGAGCCAGGGTTCTAAATGTGCCTTGGTTTGTGTGAATGCTGCTTCTGGCCTAACTCAAGCTTTCCCCTGTCACTGTGTAAACTAGGCCACCACCATTAGGGGATTAGAGAAGCTGTGTGTCACGTTTGGAAAACTTCATTGAATAGACAGTGAATAGAGGTCACATTTCAAAGGCATGATGTATAAGGCTGGGTGAAAGAATATGACATTAAGTGAAAGTTCCATGCCCCTTATAATCTGCAGGTAGCAGTGGTGCTAGGAAGGGAAAATGGAATATTAAAGCAGCAGATTAAATTGCTAGCAGAATAAACCACCTTGGCCAAGTGTACTGAAGTACAGTCCAGGCTTTAATACATTTGAATGACCAACCAGTAAAACCCATATGCCATACTGGAGACCACCGTCAAAGCCCCCAGTACTGTTGAAAGTATGGAATTGCAGGAGACAGCCATTGCCCTGACTCTCACCATAGATCAACAAGCTCTGCTGCTGAGAACAAGTCCCATCATGCCCAGGAAAAGCATTTTCTACTGACATTTGCAATGGGATGTCTTGCTGGGATGGGTGAGTTACTTTGCACTTCTGGGTGAGGGGGAGCTACTCAATCTCCAATGGGATCTTGTTATCCTGCTCTAAGCCACACCCATTGAAATGCACTGTACTTGGAATGGAACATGCACAGAGGGGAGAAGATAGTGGTCTTGATCTGGCATATCCCACCCCTGGACCATCTCCTCATGGGTGACAGCAGTGCTTCCACCAGCCAACTTGTATGTCATATACGACCTGTCACTTTCCTAAAGCTGCAGCCACTTTAACATCTAAAGATCAGGCCGCAAGTGTAATTCTTATGGAAGGGGAAGACCTCCTCATACAGTTTCCTACTAAATATCTGTCTTTTTGATGTTAGACTACTGCTGTTCCTGTGATGCCCAATGACCATGGGATGAGCACCTGATGGACATACTTTCATACAGGAAACAAACTCATATGCCTGACAAAGAAATCAATTCATTCATTGGGTATGTGGACAGCTGCCCCTCTCTAGCTCCTCAGGACTGCCATGATAGTATTGCCCCTCCAGGAAAGGGATTTAAAGCAGTACATTAAAGAAGAACAACACTCTTCATTCACCTGATATTACTAATACTGATCCAGAAGCTTGGCCTATGGCATACACTGTCAATGATACTGGGCATGGGTATTCTTTCTTTGTCAAACAAACTAAAGGCAGCCCATAAAGTTGCTGACTGGAAAAGTCCTAGAAATACTACCATCAGAGCCATGGATGGCTATGCTCAGATTTGGAATAGGTTTATTTGGCTTACTCTGGGTTATAGACATTTGGGCACCTGGGCACCCCTATGTTGGGAACAAAAAAATTACTCTAAACAGAATCAACCCAACTCTACTAGAAATATGGAATGAATACCACTGGAACTGTGTAAATCATTCTGTCTTATTAAGGGATAGGGACTGGCTTGGCACTGATTGGTTGTGCTGCCCAGGTATTTATTAGATAGCACCAAATGGATCCTAATGGTTGTGTGGAACAAATCTTTGGCCATGGCTTCCACTTGAGTGGTAGGGCCATTGCACCCTGGGTTTCCCCTGAGCACATGGCAAAATCTGCCTCATAGTAATGATGGTGGCCAGCCCCTCTCCTTTTAAGGTCAGATGGGCATGTTCTTTCACTGGTGTACTCATTTGGCTGCCATTTTTGTTCCCTCCATTAGCTTGGAGGATACTATAGCACATATAGAAGCTCTTACTAAATTCATTCAGCAAGCCTTGAATGATAGCCAACAAAGCCTATCCTTACTGAACACTGGAATGACTCTAATAAAATTATTATTTACATTATCATTACAATAATAATAATTATTATTACATTATTACTGCCTTGCAAGGAGGCACCTTTGCCATTATCCAAACAAAATGCTGTGTGCTCATATTTGATGAGTCTGCTAGTATATTATCTTAATGAAATCATGTGAAAATACAAGTAAACACCCTGAGTGATTCAATCCTGAGCCTAGGGGACTTAATAAATCAATGGTACAGATCACAGGGCTTTTGGTGAAACAAGTTGTCATTGAGATTGGGAATCATCTTAATCTGTGTTTTCTCCTGTGTGTGCTTATATTGTTGCTGTGGTATCTGCCTCCAACATAGCTAGATAGCCGCCAAAATGCCATATCTATGATAGTGAAATCCCTTGCTGACCATTGAGGGCACATTGCAAAAGAGGGGAACATATGAGATTATAAGAGCTGGTCATGAAAGATGTAGCATTGGGGAAGTCATTGACAAGACATGACCACTGGTCGACCCATGAGCTGGACCCAAGCAATCAGAGGCTACTCACTTAATCCCATGTCCTTGGAATGTGGGTTCTGCTTTCTTACCCTGCCCCCAGAGGCTGCTCCAAGGACATAGCCTTGAGGATGAGTTGAAAACGCCTGCCTGGGGCACCTGGGTGGCTCAGCAGTTTAGCACCTGCCTTCTGCCCGGGGTGTGATCCTGGAGTGATCCTGGAGTCCCCGGATCGAGTCCCACTATCGGGCTCCCTGTGGGGAGCCTGCTCCTCCCTCTGCCTGTGTCCCTGCCTCTCTCTCTGTGTCTCTTATGAGTAAATAGATAAAATCTTAAAAAAAAAAGAGGGGGAGAAGAAAACTCCTGCCTCGTATACGTGACTGAATCCAGTTGAGGCCTCCACATAAACTTTTAAGATGTGGCGGCAGGGTATGGAGAGCTACTTGTTTTGCTGCCACCCAAGACAAGCCTTGTATGTAAGTTCCCTTTACTTACTAAATCTGCCTTCTACCAACCTGGAGTGGCCTGCCTCTTTCTTTGGTCTGTCCCTGACCTGAGTACAGGGGCTGATTTCATATTACACCTGAGAAGCTCCCAAAGAGATTATAAACCAATACGGTGGGACACTAAGAAGGAGTTCTATGGCATATTGGGGACAGCACAGGCTTAGAAACCAGACTGTTCACTCTGCTTTTTCTAGCAGTGTGACTTAGGTGAAGATCCTTTACCTCTCTAATTCTCAGTTTCCACAAGAGCAAAGTAGAGGTTTTAATATACCAATATATCTACTAAAAGCATGTTTGTATTTGGCATATTGTCAGTGCTCTATAAATGATGATTATAATAAAATGAATAATGTTAACCTTAAAAATAAAAATGCCAGTTATTTTACCAGCAAAAACGGGTTTATTCAGGAGTATCAGAGAATTGCAATTTGGGACAAGCAAGCTCTGCCAAGACCCTATATAGGCAAATCTGGAGAACAAAGGAGAGGAACGATCTTTCATAGAGGGAATCGTGGAGTCCAGAGGGTTGTTATAAACAAAAAGTTCACTGGCGTAAACTGAGAATTTGAAGTATAGTGACTTTTCATTGGCTGACTTGTGATTGTCTCCCATTGGCTAGGCTGTTGCTGGGTAGAGAATGAGAGAGAGAGAAAGAGAGAGAGAATGAGAGAGAGAGAGAGAGAAAGAGAGTGAGCACAGGCAGCTGGAGTGGCAGGCAGAGGGAGAAGCAGCCTCCCTGCTGAGCAGAGTGCCCAATGTGGGGTTTGATCCCAGAACCCTGGGATCATGACCTGAGCTGAAGGCAAACACTTAACCACCTGAGCCACCCTGGCACCCTCCAACTCCATTTTAAATGAGGTTTCCTTCTGTTAATTTTCACAATAATATCATGATAGTGTGTAGGGAGTGGGTCAAATGAAGCTAGTTTATGTGTGAGGTTTTAAGACAGAGAGGTAAACAAGGGCTGATCATAAATTTTCTTTCTGTGTCTTCCAATGTTGCTTCTCAGGATCTTAGGTATAAGGTTAGAGGTTTAGAAGTTAGAGTTAACTCTAAGAGAAAGTTGAAGGCAGGAGAAGCACTGGAGTTCATGAAAAGGGTAAGGGCTATAGATTTGAGTAATGTTAGAGTTTGCTGAAAAACAGGATCATAATTACAGGTAATGACAGGATTTAGAGATAAGAGTTAGGGTTAGAATTAATTATAAAATTAAGGGCAAGAGTATGATTAAAAATATAGAGATATTTAAAGTTAAGGATATAAATAATGTTATAGGTAAGGTGTGAGAATATATGAGCAGAGTCAGATTTAAATTGAAAATTAAAGGTAGGGTTAGCTTTAATGGAAGAAAGAGGTCCACTGATTTCCCTTCCCTCTGCTACATGGAAGTATATGTAAAGATGTAGCCTCTATCACCACTTCTTTTCTGGAGTAGTTATGGTGAAAAGAGGTTTCCTGGCAACCCATCTTGAACATGGAGTGTGGACACAAAACGAGCTTTTGCATTGTTAAGCCACTGTGACTTTGGGATTGTTCTTTACTGTAGCTTATCTGAAGATATCTAGATAGATTCCCAAAGTTAAGAATCCTAGTAAGCTATTGATTGTGAATACCTTCAATAAGAAGAGAAAACACAGGGGTGCCTGGGTAGGCTCAGTCGGTTAAGTGTCTGCCTTTGGCTCATGATCATGATCCCAGGGGTCATGATCCCAGGATTCTGGGAATGGCTGTGTTGGGAATCCCTGCTAAGCAGGGGGTCTGCTTCTCCCTTTCCCTCTGCTCCTCCTCCTGTTCATGCTCTCTCTCTCTCAAATAAATAAATAAAATCTTTTTAAGATTTTTTTAAAAGAAGAGAATCACATATATAAACATACTGGCATACCTTGTTTTATTGCACTTTGCCTTACTGAATTTTGCAGATACTGCATTTTTTCCAAATTGAAGGTTTTGTGGCAACTCAGTGTCAAGCAAGTCTATCAGCACCATTTTTTTTATTAGCACCATTTTTTCCAACAGCATTTGCTCACTTCATGTGTCTGTGTCACATTTTAGTAATTATTGCAATATTTCAAAATTTTCATTATTATTTTATTTGTTATGTAATCTTTGATCAATGATTATGACTCACTGAAAGCTTGGATGATAGCATTTTTTAGTGATAAAATATTTTTTAAATTAAGGTATGCACATTATTTTTTAATGACATAATGCTATTGCACCTTTAACAGACTACATTATAGTGTAAACAGAATTTTTTTTTTTTTTTTTTTTTTTTTTTTTTTAGAGAGAGAGAGAGAGAGAGAGAGAGAGAGAGGCAGAGACACAGGCAGAGGGAGAAGCAGGCTCCATGCACCGGAAGCCCGATGTGGGATTTGATCCCGGGTCTCCAGGATCGCGCCCTGGGCCAAAGGCAGGCGCCAAACCGCTGCGCCACCCAGGGATCCCTGTAAACAGAAATTTTATATGCACTGGGACACTAAAAAAGTAACTTGATTCACTTTATTGCAGGGTTCTGGAAATGTACCTGCAATGTTCCTGAGGTATGCCTGTATGTCCTTTCACCTCCATTTGCCTTGAAGTGATAGCCAGGTTCTTTCCTGGTATTTATGTAGGTACTGAACTAGGTGGTGAAACTTTTCTATCCAACAAATATACTATTTATTATGGATGATATGCTACCGGTACTACCAAGATTCCACCTTCAGGACTGAAGGGTTTATTCGCAGAATATTGGGATGATTGTGGACCGATAGCTTTTAGCTGTAAGCCTTCCTTAGGAGTGGCCTTTGTGGAATAGAGTAGCCTGGCTTAAGGCATCTCTCTTGGGGGCAGTGGAGGTATAGAGGTTTGCCCCCCTCGCTTTAACTTGGGACAACTCTGAAGGAATATCAGATTCAGAGCTCCCCATGGGAATCAGCTGAGTGTGATCCTTGTTTTTGCTATTTGCACCTCTTAATTGTCTTTCTCCTGGTGCTGTAGTCATTGAGTATACATGCAGAATTAGTCAGGAAGTGCGATACTTTCTGATTGTGTTTGTCTTTGTGGACGTAGTTTACAGGATTCAATGTAACTTGCAAAGAAAATGAGGTCAGGTGGTTTATTTTCCCCTCCAAGGGTGCAGGAATCCTTATTGTAAGTACACCATGGTCCAGCTTCTCCCTCTGCCTGATCCTACTTTCTTCCCTTTCCCTGTGCAAATGGATCCTAAGATCACTTCCAAGTAAGCATCCTGCACACTTATTACCATTTCAGGATTTATATCTCAGGGAGCTCAACCTATCTCTTACAGCTATTTATAAGTGTGTTATGGGTCACATAATATTTGATACTATGGGATATCATAATACTATGATGCCACCCACTTCTGTTGACACTGTTCACAAAAAAAATACCTCTTTCTAATATATTCAGTTCTCTAGGGGATAACATATGTCTAATGAGAATGTATGAGGAGAAATGGGCCTTAAACTTGTAAAATGCTTTGGCCTAATGGGGAGCTGAGAGACTGTGTGGAAACTGCATTTCTGCAGTGTAGAAATGTATGGCTACTTGTTGGCAAGAAGCAGCTTTCTCTTTTCAGACCATGAAACCTTCCAATTCTATGGAATGAGGCACTTCAGTCTTCCCCTGCCTACTTTCCTTTTCATTGGTAGTAGGAACCGCCATTCTGTGCCATCAGAAATTCCAACCTCTCTCCATTGCCCCTGCTCTTGGGGGAAGAGTAGCCCCCTAGCTTCAGTGCTAGAAGGTATTTCTGGCTACAGGCAGCAATGACCTGGTGTTTCCAGTGACAGTTCAACTTTTATCTCTTGATGCATTCCTAAGAATCAACTTAGTCATAGTTGCAAAGGAACGAGGTATTCCTGCTTTTTTTCTCAGGGAACTGAAGTCATGCCAATATCACCTAGGCTCACTCATCATCAGGAAGGTATAAATGTTGAAAGAAAAGGCCAATGTATTTTGCCATCCCTGGTTTCAGGTGTGGAGGAACAAAATGGCTTAGTATAGTGACCCTGACTACAGAGGTAACCAAAGCCATTTGGAATAGAGGTAAATTAAAATGCTACATGACTGAAGAGCAGGGGCTTGTAAGGCCCATTTTGGCATCAGGAACAGATAATACAATGCCCACAAATACTGATGATGCTCAATACATATCTGTTGAATGTAGAGGTAGCTACTAAGTATTGGGGATAAAACCATTGACAAGATAGACATGGTTTGGGCACCTGGGTGGCTTAGTGGGTGAGCATCTGCCTTTGGCTCAGGTCGTAATCCCAGGGTCTGGGATCGAGTCCCACATCAGGCTCCCCATGGGGAGCCAGTTTCTCCCTATGCCTATGTCTCTGCCTCTCTCTTTGTGTCTCTCATGAATAAATTAGTAAAAAAAAAATATAGACATGATTTTTTCTGTTCTGGGGGAACTTGGAGTCTGGTGTAAATAAGATAGTAATGAGGGTACATGAGCCATCTGAGGTTCCTCCTCAGGTAAGGAAGGTAGGATAATTTGAGAGTGCAGTTATTCTGCTCACAAAGGATCAGTGTTGTTGATATTGTTTTGTTTATACCTCTTAATTATTTTTCCTCTGGTTTTGTAGTCTTTGGGTACATGCAGAATAAATCAGAAGAATTTTCTGGTTGTATGTTTTTGAACTTAATTTACAGGACACTTTAATTTTCAAAGAAAATGAAGTGAAGTGGTATATTTTCCTGTCAAGTGATGCAAGGGCAAAAAAGACACGTGACATACTAGCCAACATTTAATAAATTTAATAAATTAATAGGAAGTATCACAAAAACTTGGAATGGATAACATACAGGAACCACAAATAAGACAACACTTTGCAACCACTCACAAAAAGTGCCACTTGACAAAGGAGAAGATTTACAGGAAATAATATAAGGCAGTCTGTTGCACGTGTCTTAAACAGATATACATATATAATAGTACATCAAAATGATTTGTTTGACAGTAAATTCACCACGTTTACATTTATCACATAGACTTTTTTTTTTAAAACATTTACAAAAGTTTGAAGATTTAACATTGAACTGTAAGATTTATATCCAAATGAGTATATTTGTTTCATACCAAACTGCACAGAATAGCACACAATTTGAGAATAATTACTGTGTTGGGTACTATTAAGTACTACTACTTGATGACATAAGAATTATTAACAAATGTGCTATAAGCTATAATCATTCAACTTATTGCTAGTGCTTTTGAAAATCTGTGGTTTATATTTTATTTCTTTGTAAAACATGTGCTATGAGCTTGCCCTGATAGTTAAGAAAAGAAATCAGATGTTTCCAATTTTCTCTAATACTCACAATTCTTCAGATCTGAATGTGTAGTCATTTTAAGGACTGCTGAAGGATTTTCTTCAATCCTTTTTATATCACCTACTCTGCCTTACATTAATACAAATCGATGGATTCATGCAACATACATGGCATACATGCAGGACACCATCTGTATGTGCAGAACTCATGCTCAATGCATGCTGTGTGTCTTCAGACATCTTCGTTTCAGTAGGAATTAGATCATCTCATTCAATTTCATATAATTGTTTTAACATGCAATTCAACAGAGCTAACAGGCAGGTAGACTTTACTTTCATGGTATATTTGGGCATGCTCAAGCAATTGACTGACATTTGGCAGTGTTGTTAATCAAGTAGAGACTGTATGAGTTTCCCCGAATACAGCAGCTCTCCCACTGCCCCTGTGGCAGACGGTTGGATTTATCTATGCTGTGTGTTGAGAACATAGACCAGGGGGTTTTTGAAATTCAGATTCTGCCTTCAACAATTTCAAGATATTGAGAAGCACACGCTCAGGTGTGTAAGTAACTGTCAGGCATAAGAGATAGCATCATGAATTCTTCGGAAATTGGTCCACAGTTGTGTGAAATGGACACACATGGAAATAGTGGAAACAATTGGATACTCGGCACACAGCATAGACTTCGTGGTCTGACTTTAGTGATGCTTGAAAACCTTTCAAGGTTAACAAACTAGTTAAATGGTACTGAATTCTTAGAGCAGCAGGCCCACGAATGAAACGATGGCCAACACTGATTGTGACACAACACTATATTTTAACAAAGATCTTAAACTTCTGGCACGTAATTGTAGTACAATGAAGAGCTTGCCACTTTCACAAATTAGCTGCAGCCTTTTCCTGCACTAGAGAGTTTGGAAGGATCTGAAAATGAGATAAATTTTGTTTAAAATCCAAATGGAAACTCTGTATTTCTGTTTTTCCCAGAGTTCAGTACAAGCTTGTTTTTAATTACTGTTTTTTCACATTCTAAGGGCCTAATTCTGTAGTCCTTAATCAAGTAAAACTTCCAAGGTTTTGATCATCTATGCTTCCAGCACAAGTTTTACTCAAAAATGGACTGCGAAATTGGGTCCTATAGATAGAGGTACCATAATTACGAAAATATTTTAATAAGGCTCGAAATGCTAATTTCACTTTGTGTGTAGCACACGAATTTCCAGGATCCTGAGATCAAAACCCAATTGATGTTGAATCCTGGATTGGGAAATAACTCTGGGATCCTGTTCCCCAGTTTAATCACAGAATTAGGTATTTACTAAGGACCAGAATGAAAACACTAATTCCAGTTTGCTTGTCGTTATAATCAGAATTTGAACATTGTCCTTAAGAAGTGAAAAGCTATTGGTGTATATATCTCGTATCATCCTTCCACTTCTGTAGTCCTGGTAAACCAGCTGCTATGTTAAAATACCACTATGTTTGGGGACGGACATTGCAGTAAAATACCAACACGACATTCCGACAATGTCAAATTTTGCCCCTATATGTGACAACGAGGCTAAGTTCTACCTTTGACTCGCTAATGTGTGTGATAGGGTATCAGAAGGCAGAACCTATCTTACTGTGTTTATGTGTGTAGATGAGCAGAGCAAGAATTTAAAGTGTATATTTACTGTTAACCCAGAAAAGGATTCCACTGTATTTGTTAATTTTGGTGTGGTTGAAATATAAACCACTGTCACGTGCATCATTCTGGTCTCCTGCAAATGCCACCTGAGATGAACATTTCCTTATGCACAAAAGAAAGAAAGAGAGAATGAAAGAAAGAGGGAGGAGGAGGGAAGGAAACAGGAAGGAAGGGGAAGCAGAAACATCAACATTTTATGCATCGAATAATCAAAATAAGTTATTCTCAATCTATTATAAACAGTAAATATAGAACCCTAAATCTCACTATTGTGTGCATGATTGTAAAATACAGGGTTGCAAAGCTATATACAAAACATTTTTTATCAGACGATGATATTTACATTAGTTATGACGGCCGGGAGAATTCTAGGACCTTTTCCTACATTTGGAGCGTTACCGTAGGAAAAGACTATGCTGCTTACACGCTGCTGATCCTTTCACTAACCACACTGGAGGGATTAACTGGCAGCTCCAAATTCTCCACCTGCATCTCTATACCGGGCTCATTGTCATTAGCTTTCTTAATCACCGGTTCGTTGGTATGCCGGTAAATGTTAACATTGAGCTCCCTTCCGGACAAAGCGGTCGCAGCCACTCTGGGGATCTGTCTCACGGGAGGCTTCTTTTCTGGCTTATAATTGCAGCGCAAATAGTTAGAGAAAGCCCTGCGGTAAATTTTGTTGAAAAGCGTGTACACCAGAGGATTGATTCCCGAACAGACATAGCCAATCCAAACAAACACGTTCAGAAGCTTTTCCATGAGCTTTTGGTTACAGGCCTTCCCGCACAGAACCGACAGAATATTGGTAATGAAAAACGGGCACCACATGACCAGAAACACAAAGAAAACAATGCCAAGGACTTTGGACGCTTTCCGTTCGTTGTTGATGGCTTGCATGGTGCCCCTGGGACGTCGCTCTTTCTTCTTTCTTCGGCGTGGGTTCGAATCTTGGTTGGGGCTGGCAGAGTTCTCTTCCTCCGTGCCGTTCCTCCTGCAGCACTTCAGAAAGTCCAGGTTTATTCTGGGCGGTTCCTCGATGTGGCCGTGCAGTAACATCAGGGCTTGACGGCGAAGAACGTGGATGGTCAGGCAGTATGTAATCACCATGATCGTCAACGGTATGAAGAAAGCGACGAAGGACCCGATGAGAACGAAGTTTGGGTCGTTCAGCACGCACGTGGTGTTGTTGACGAACACTTTCTCTTCATCTCTCAGTCCGATCACTGGGATGGGAACGGACACCCCTAAAGGAACAAAGAGAAGAAGGTAGGGGTATTGTTACAGCACACTGAAAGGCTGAACAGGCCTGTGCAGTGGCATACATTCGATTGCATTTTACTGAAAAGTCAGAGCTGGTATTTGTTGAAGGCTATTCATGGCATATGTTGAGAGTCACAGGAGAGAGCATTCCTGACCTCAGGAAATGACAATTTCTTTCATGCTAGGGATGCCTTCTTCCCAAAGTTCTGTAGGAAGCGAAGAATTCCCCTTATTGCTCGTGTGTGAGAGTGGATTGTGTCTGCTGTGTTTCATTTCTGGGTCCTAAAATTGGCCTGGCTCACAGGGAGCACTCAATAAATCGTTGTTGAATGAATGAATACGTTACATCTCTTAGTCTGAGTGAGTTTTTAGCTGACAGCATCATTTTCGACTCCTTCCTTTCCTGAGGAAAGAGGCTAAGAGGAGGAAATTTTATGTGTGAGCCTTATGGAGCCACAGCCCCGGAGCTCTGGCTACTGGAGATGGAGAGGACAGTATGGCCCTCAGCGGTACTGCAGAGACTAGATCTGACCGCTATGCAGGAATAATGATGCATATGCAGAAACTGAGTGAGAGGACTCTTTTTAGCAAGAGTATTTTGTGAGTTGCTGGGCATAAACAACCTCATTTCAAGGGCAAGAGACAGAGTAGAATGCAGAGTTGAGAGAGATGCAATCTCCCCCTTTCTGTGTGGAGTTTTGAGCATTTGTTGTTTTTTAAGAATACTGAGAGCTAGTCCTTGTAGGCTGTACCTCCATTAGTAAAGAAGCTCACTGGTAGAAAATAGCAACAAGGAGGTAGGATTGGAAGGGGCTCTTGTGGCTCAGTCTCCGTGAAAAACCTGGAAATTTTCAGAATTCACTCTGATAGATCTTGAAGAGATCCGGCATCAGTAAGTAGGGATAATTTGCAAGTAAAGTTCAGATTTTTATGTTAATTTATTCTCTCTTGTGTCCCCAGGAAGTTGAAGCCTGGGAAAAGTCAGATTGAATTTTTAGGAATCTACCAGAGATTATTATTCAGAAATCCTGGGCTGGCGGATGTTCACATTGAATTGTAAGCGGAGAGAGAAGTGCACGCCTACAGGTTGTTGCTGGCTTTAGGGAACACATAGAGAGCTGTGACAAATCTGAAACTGAAAATCCCTTGTTACAGACATAGCCTTAATACCCTAGATCAGGGAGAGAGTTTGGGCTGGATGATCAAGAGGGAAAAATGGCCAATGGCTCTTTGCTAGAGCCTGCTGAAGATGTTGACTGTTATTTACTCTCTGGGAAGACATGAGTAAGAGACAGTGTTTGGAAAGTGATCTGTAAGCCTTCTTCCTGAGACATGGAATTTCTGAAATGACTGGCCTTTTTTTCTAGAGAAAGAGACCAAGTGATGGTGTGAGAAGCAGTAATGTGGCAAGCCTCCTTGGGGTACTAGTACATGCTCAAAGCTCTGAGCCGAGGTGTGCCATTAAGGAAAGTCAGATAGGCTGTGAAAAGCAGAAGACCCTGCCCACAAAACGCATCCTCAGGTAATGCTGTGAGAGATCCAGAGGAAGACGCTGAACTCTGGATGGGGAGGAGCAATGTTTATTAGAAGATAATTTTCACCAAGTTTGATGAAACTGCATGGAAGAATTTCAACAGGCATTTTGGAGTACAGAGTACAACAGAACCCCACAGGTTACATTTCTTTCTTTCTTTTTCTTTCTTTCTTTCTTTCTTTCTTTCTTTCTTTCTTTCTTTCTTTCTTTTCTTTTTCTTTCTCTTCTTTCTTCCTTCCTTCCTTCCTTCCTTCCTTCCTTCCTTCTTTCTTTCTTTCTTTTTCTTTTAGGATTTTGCTTGACACAGAGACAGAGAGAGCAGAAGCAAAGGGAGCCACAGGGGGAGAAGGAGAAGCAGGCTTCTTGCATAGCAGGGCTCAATTCCAGGACTCTGAGATCATGACCTGAGCTGAAGGTGGACGTTTAACTGACTGAGTCACCCAAGCACCTCAACATTTCTTAAGTTACAGAAAGGCAGAGAAGAAGGCTGCCAGCTTGTAACTTTAGAACCTTTGTTTCAAAAGTCACAAATAGAAGGGAGTCTTTAGAAAGAGTGTAGATCAGGCTTGCCAGAGGGAAGTCAGTACTGTGTTATCTTCAGTGAAATGTTTTAGTGAAAGGTTAGGCTGCAGGAAGTTTTCTGGAGTTAAGGAAGTAAATAGAGAATTAAGAGAAAAGGGAAGGGTTTCTTCAAAACATAATTTACAAGAGAAAATAATTAGAGTGAGAACCTATAGGTTAAGAGAGACCTAAAATACCCATGAAGCAATTATAATATGTGGCCCTTCTTGGAATTTTGATGCCAACAAACTTTGAAAAACATTCAAGACACAGCTGGAAATTTTGAATAATGACTGGCTTTTTGATGAGATTAAATAATTACCATTTATTAATTTTTAAGAGAGATGTTGATATTGTGGTTATGCAGAAAAATAGCATTTATATTTTTAAACATACATATTTATACATTTATACAGTATTATGATGTCTGGAGTTTAGTTCAAAATAATATGAGAAGGAGGGGAATCCCTGGGTGGCTCAGCGGTTTAGCCCCTGCCTTGGCCCAGGGCGTGATCCTGGAGTCCCAGGATCAAGTCCTGCATTGGACTCCCTTCATGGAGCCTGCTTCTCCCTCTGCCTGTGTCTCTGCGTCTCTCTCTCTCTCTCACTCTGTGTCTCCCATGAATAAATAAATAAAATCTTTAAAAACAAAACAAAACAAAATAATATGAGAAGGAGAAGTAGATGGAAGTATGAATGAAATAAGACAGTCTGTAAATTGATAAATCTTAGAGCTGGATGATGAATACATGGGTCTTTATTATGTAATTGTACCTACTTTTGTAATCTTCGAAAGCCTCCATAACAAAAGTCTAATAATGTTTTGAAAGTTAAAAAGAAAAAGAGAAGACATAAAGGTCCTTTCTGAAGTAGGCGATGAAATCAATATTAGATATCAGATCATAAAGTTCTCCAAGACTTACTGGCACTGCTGACCTCAGAAGTGATTACTTTAGAGCAACAAACTTGGAGTTCTGAGTAGAAACACTCACCACTTTGATATAATTTTAGGAAAGAAGGCTATTTTCTGCCAAAGTGCTGGTAGAAAGATGTATACTTTCTCAGAATCCTATAGCAAGACCAGAGAGGGGTGTAGGGGAACTCCTCCCCCTCCAACCTCTCCCCCTCTCCCATCCCCCAGCAATGTGGGAACTAGAGACTTGGTCTGGGGAAATTGTATTCACTCTGGAGGAATCCTGATAAGTTAGAAAAGTCTACACTCAGGAAACAAGTGCTGGACTAGAGATTCTGCAGGGAACTGCAATCTTTTAGAACTACCTGAAGTCTCTGGGGAAGGCCTTTACACACTGACCAGAAGAGTGGAGACCAGCTCTGCAGTGGTATTAGCTTGTTTCTGTTAAAAGATTTATTCACTTTTCTAAGGGACTCTAGGGCTTAAAAATAGGCCTGTGTCAAAGGATAAAAAAGACTGACTCTAGATGAACTGAAGCTGTTATCGGATATGTGAGTCCAATTTTATTCATGGAACCTATTTGTATAATTTTATGTACATTGAGTAGAGTGATTCCAAAGCTGCCTTTTACTGAGTCATTCTTATGTTCCAGGCACTGAGCCATGCATATCAGTGATATTATAGATGTAAACTACATTATCTCAATTTGGTTAAAGACTCTGTAACACAGATTTTAGCAAAGTAGCTTAACCCCTTTACCAAATTTATGGCATTATTAGTTTTCCTTTTATTATTTTTAAAAGAAACCACGAATGCAATCAACAAAACAAGAAGAAACTCAAGATTTTTCAACAATATCTGGAAATTATAAATAATAGCAACAAATGAAGCAGCATTAATAAAAATATATATTGCATGGTTATTTTGTTTAATACTTAAAATAATTAAAAGTATGTGTTAACAGTTCTCAAAGTGTTATTTAAGGACTCTGGGGGCTGCTGAGGGTCTTTTAGATGGTTTGCTAGATTTCTTTTTTCTAACTATTTATCTTTAAAACTGTTTTCTTCATAAATTTCAACCTAAACAACACATTACAAATTGAATGCTGGTACAAATATGAGAATTCAACTATCTTTCTATAAACCTAAACATCAAAGAGATTTTCAAAAGTGTAAAATATGGTTTTCATAACAATGTTATTTAGGCTAACATTAAATGGGTTTATTCTTGTTATTTAAAATGAAGCAATTCATAGTTTAAATGTTTCTCAGTTTTAATTTCAAATACAATAAATATCAATAAATATAATTCATAGAAACAAAAACTTTTTGGGGTCTTCAATTATTTTGAAGAGTATAAAGGGGTCCTGATACCACTGAGTTTGAGAACTGCTATTCTATGTTAATCGACAAAGTTATTTCAACCCTGGAGAGTTAAGTTCAGCAAATAAGTAAAGTCTTCCTTAGTATTTTAAATTTGTCAAGCAGTGGAAATTCAGGAGATATTATAATGTCAGATAAATATAAAACAACATCAATAATAGCAACAAACTACATGCACTATCTTATTCATTCTTGTAAAAATTCTGAAAGGCACATGGTATTTGGTGAAGTTAACTTCAGAAAAGTTAAGTAATTTTAATAAGTGTAATTGGAGCAATCTTTGATATTTTTGAAGCCTTTGAGTTGGCCAAGGAGAAAGAGTGAAAATGAACTATCATAGAAGATACCAGGTACATTATAACAATCACAGTAATAATAATTACCTTTTATTGAGTGCTTCCAATTTGTCATACACGGAGACAAGTATTTTTTGATTATTATATATTTTCACATATTATCTTAATCCAGACAAAAAATATAGAAAGAAGGAATTATTAACTAGAATCACTTAATCTTTCTGAAATTAAGTTCAATGAATCTTTATCAGTCTTCTTTAGAATTTTAGAAACAGCATAAATAAGTTATAATTCATGTTCTGCTGAAAATATCAAGCACTACTTCAACCAATAAGTAGTCATTTTGCATGCATTATCTCATTTAGTTCTCAAAAAACCCTAAAAAGTGGTTATTTATTAAGATTACTTAAACTCAGAGAGACAAAAATACTTTCAGTAAACATATAGGGTTAGCACTTTAGAAACATTTAATTCAAAAACAGTTATAGTTTAAGTCTTTATTGAAATTATCATGTGTTACTACTACTATGACTACGACTACTATTATGACTATGACCACTACTGCTACTGCCACTATTGCTACTCCTATTATTCATTGAGTACTCACTGACTCTGGTGCTTTATCTGCATCACATATTTTACATGCATTATCTCATTCCAGCCTCATAAAAACCATAAAATAACTTGATAAGTTTATTTACTTCAAATAAGGCAAGTAAATCCAGAAAATATATAAAGATGTTCCCATTGTTTCTTAAAGCCTCGAATTCAAGCAACACAGATCAATTCTCTTCAAGCTATCAGAGAATAATTACCATATGCCAATGATTCTTAGATGCACATTTCTTTCAGATTTCAATGTTTTTGAAAGCATGATGCGTCTTACAACTGAAAGTCTCTTACAATCACTGTTGGCCAGCCCCCAGTCACCATATAGGTGTCACTGCCAGTACATGTGAGAACCTGTTCTCAAAAACTTCTTTTGATCTCTTCTAGTAAGATCAAAATTATCAGCAGTAAAATTTACAAAATGGTATCAGTGGCATGGTAGTAATTCAGTGTAAATAAAGAATTATGTCAAAACAGGCAATGGGATGGAATGTTCTGAAGTCATCCTCAACAGTGTCAAACGCCATAGAGAGATCTAGAATTAAAAACATTTCCTCTGTCTTTGAAAATGAGGAGGTCACTGGTGATTACAGAGAGAACAATTATAGTGGAGTAGTGAAGACAGGAAACAGATTGCCAAGAAATAAATAATAAACGGTGATACAAAGGAGGAGAGAGAGAGTATAGATTAAATTTCCTGGAACAAATTGGCTAACATCAAAGAGTAAACATTCTTCTAAACTGCAGGGCTATCTTTAATAATACAACATTATACTAAACCGAAGGGCAATCTCAGAGGTATCTCTTTTTATGAGTTGTTTTTCATGGAAATAATTTTTTTGCAAAGACACTTAGGAGGACCCCACAATGTCAAGCTGACATGCATGGTCCCTTGCCTCATGGAGTAATAAATGAGTCTCTTGCACATGGGAGCTGATACCAGAAGACAAAGGAACTATGTTCATAGAAGAACGTAGAAATCTCTGGTTTCAGGTGATAAAGCTTGACAGAGTTGTAGAGAGAAGCACTGTGCATGCTTTAGCAAATACATCAGTGTGATGTTTGTGTAGTGAGAATGTGAAGAAACAGTCAGGTTCAGAGTCAACTTTGAACTTCAAGTGGTTGTGAGGTCTAAGAAGAATAGGGACATAGTCATGTGTGAATAAGGGATAGTGATTGCAGTAGTAGGGGTAAGAAGAACTCAAATGACTTTGAGGGAATTTGAACTAAAAGAAGACTATAAACAAGGAAAGCAAGAAAAGATAGCCCATGAGCCATCAAGAGGAATGCTCAGAGTTGTAAGATATACTTGGAAGAGAATCTGTGAAGAGGTGGGTGGGGAAGAGCCCTGTAGGTCCTAGTAACTACAACATTGCTGAGGGCATGAGAAAGTAAAATTGGAGGTATGCTGAAATATGACCACATTACTACCAAGAGGTAGTAGGATATGCCACCCCAAAATATGCCTTTTTGGAATAAAGATTATTTTGAGTTAATTATTTTGAGAAATTGCAGACATGGGGGAAGCTCTGAAAACAAAGTAGAAGTTACCCCTTTTTAAGAGAAATTTGCATTCATAAAGGAAATCTCCCTATGTAAGGGTTTTTCTTTCTGTACCAGGAAGAGGATGACTAAATCATGAAACAATCTTATTAATGGAGAAGGCATCCACTGAAATCTGCATAACAAACCTTACTCTTGTTTATTGTGCTTTTCCTAGTAATCTCCCATAACTGGTCTCCCCCCACCCAAAATCTTTCTTTGTTGTTAGTTGAAGATGGTATTTAAGGTGATGGCTTGCACCATCTGGAGAAGTTACTCAGTTTTTTGAGGTGTTTCCCATTTATACAGGAAGTAGCTACATGTTATTAAATGCTTGTTTCTCACTTGTTAATCTGTCTTCTATTACTTGGGATCTAAGCTAAGACTTGAGAAAGGTAGATGGAAAATTATTTTTCCTTCTATACTTCACTCACAAGCTAATAATGTTCATGAAGACTTAGATTATATTCAATATTATTAAAATTAATAATGTGCTTACACATTAAAGATGAAAGCTAGTAGAGTGGAAGAACTTAAAGATACAAAAAAGGAAGGTAAGAGATGATGGAATAAGGTCCCTGAGGAGGCAAAGTCAAACAATTGGAAGAATTACACAGGGAATTAAGAATGGCTTTTATTTTCTATTAGATGATAGTATGAATGGGTGGTAGAAATTATCAAGGCATACAGAAAAAGGTAAAAGAGGGAGAAATGAGAAATAAATTGTAGATGGCAAAAGAGCAGAATTGTTAACTTGATGCACAAAATGATTTAAGTGGACATTTGTTGATTCTGTGAAGCCATGAGAAATGGAGAGTGAATGCAGATAGGTGAATGCAGACAGTAAACTTTTCTTAAAAATAAAATCAGTTGAATATTCTTATATGCTATTGGGAAAATATTCAGGAGAGAGAGTTTGGACATTCAGGGGAAAAAACGATAATGGTCAATGGAACAAGGCTCTGAGAACTTGAGAAAAATGGACTGCTGGGTCCCCAGGCAGAAAGTGTAGACTTGGGGAGAAGGCAGCCTCAGTTCTCTTATAACAGGTAAGAAAGATATGAGAGGGAAAGAAGACAATCTAAATCAAGGGAGAAGTAGAAGGGACTAACGGAAATAAACCTACTTTTGAGATATTTAAGAATTTCCATTTACAAGACATAGTGATTGGATATGGCATTTGAGGGAGAAGGAAGAGTCAATAAGTAATTTCAAGTTTCGAGTTTGTGTCCTTAGGTAGATGGGGTTGCCATTGGGCATAAGAACATAGGTGAAAGAGCAAGATTGTGTAAGGGATGGTGATGGACTCTGGATTGTGTTATGTTAGAAGTGCTTGTTGAGGATCAATATGAAATTCTATGTGAATATAGGTGTTTGGAACTTAGGAGACAGGTGTGAGCTGGGAGCATGACTTTTCTTATAAGGGGAAATTAAAAGGACAAGATCTTTTAAAGAGAACGTTTGTAGAAAGAAGAAGGATCAGAAGAAAATCTAGGGCAAGGGTTCTACACCGTTTTACAAGTATAAACCTCCTCTCAGAATAAGGTTTTTCAATGGATAAAATAACACAGAGGATTGCAAAGGAAAAATTATTTTGACATTCTGCTATCAAACATTAAAGACAAACTTTAGAAACAGTAATATATATGCTGTTTGATTAACACATTAAGTATCAAGTTCTAGTGATGGATCTAATAGCTACTCAAATTTTTTTCTTAAAGATTTTATATATTTATGAGAGACAGAGAGAGAGAGAGAGAGAGAGAGAGGCAGAGACACAGGCAGAGGGAGAAGCAGGCTCCATGCAGGGAGCTTGACGTGGGACTCGATCCCGGGTCTCCAGGATCACACCCTGGGATGAAGGCGGTGCTAAACTGCTGAACCACCAGGGCTGCCTGCTACTCAAATTTTTAAATAGTGATCAGCATTTATCATATGCCAAGTTATCTGCCAGAACCGAATATGATTTTTAATTATCTGTGATTCCTATTGGTGATGATAATACAAGTACTGCAAATTACTATTTGGTTTATTGCCTATATTTGTAATTGGAGTAAACCCCAAATCTCAGTTATCAGTTATTTAAAATAAAGATGTAAATTTTTTTCAACATTGGAATTTACAAATTCCCAGCTACAGTAATGATGCAGTAGCTAGTATCAAAATTAGACTTACCTTCCTACTATAAAGAAATATAAAGATGGGCAAGAAAAGATTATCATTTTCTAATAATGGTGGAGTAGCTTATAGAAGACCAACATTCCTTCTAATAAAAATCATAAATTGTGAGCAAAATTTTAAAATCCCAATATTTGAAGGTACATAAGGGTAAGCAAAAAGCATGTAGAAATTATAGAAGACTCAGCCACTGAATGAGGGAAACATGTTGTTTGAGTTCCAAATTTATCTCTCTTCTCTTGAGGGCATTCTCCAGCATGGAGGTTAGATCTCAAAGCAGAAAGTTATAGTCTAGGGGTGCCAGGGTGTTGCAGTCAGTTGGGCATCCAACTCTTGGTTTCAGCTGAGGTTGTGGTCTTCAGGTCATGAGATTGGGCCTCATGTTGGGCTCCAAACTGGGCTTGGAGTCTGCTTGAGAGTCTCTCTCCCTCTCCCTCTTGCCCCTCCCACTCATGTTCTCTCTCTCTGTCTCTCAAATAAATAAAGAAAGCTACAGTCTAATTGAACTGAGGAATAAGAGAATAGTATTAAGATCTGCCAGAACAGTTAAGATTTGAAGACTGCAGTCAGAGAAAGGACAAACCATAGGGAGGAAGGGCCTTAAAATTTCTGTAAAATGTTCCTTCCATTTCTTTCTTGACACCCGAATCCTTTATGTGTGAGATTCCTAGGTATCCATGGAACAAGCAACATTTTAAAGGACAAAAGTATTTAATAGAGATTTCAATAGTTGTCTATTGCAGAGAAAACAAAGTTGGTAGTTTGCACCACACCATTAGAAACACTTAGTAAATACCTTGGCCTTTCATTTATATTCAAGAGGAGCATATCTTAGGAAAAAAGCTGGTTTCTTAGGACTAAAAGATTTGCCCTAGAACTGAAAACAAGAGCTTTTAAAACCCACAGCCCATCATAAAAAACCATAAACAATGTTTCTTTAAGAGTGTATTTAGAAAATTACTACATATACAAAGAAACAGAAAAATGTGACCCATTTTAGAGGAAAATAAGTAAATAGAAACAGACCCACACATGATCCAGATACTGAAATGAACAAAGGCTTTAACTGGGATAAATATGTTAATAATTTACCAGAAAAGATAGATATGTGGTGGTAGACATGGGAATTTCAGGATAGATGTGGAAACTAATGAAAAGAGGAAATCCTACAACTAAAAAATTCATTACTTAAAATTAAGAAAACACATCTCATGGGATTAATAGTAGAAACAATGATCATTGAGCTTCAAGATGGTCAATACATATCATTTAAACTTAAGCACAATGAAAAAAAGATTTTTAAAAATTGGACTCCTGTTTGTAGCCATGATAGAGTTACCATTCTGCCAAAAACAAGTATAAAACTGGACAGAATATATATATATATATATATACTGAATATATATATACTGTTTTCTTTTTTTTTAATTTTTATTTATTTATGATAGTCACAGAGAGAGAGAGAGAGGCAGAGACATAGGCAGAGGGAGAAGCAGGCTCCATGCACCGGGAGCCTGATGTGGGATTCGATCCCGGGTCTCCAGGATCACGCCCTAGGCCAAAGGCAGGCGCCAAACCGCTGCGCCACCCAGGGATCCCCTATATATACTGTTTTCAAGCATTTGGAAGTAATTTGTATAGGGCTGTGCTTTTTAAGATAAAGGAAACACACAAGATAGTGTTATATTCACCCTCTCCCTCTCTATCTGGAGATAATTTCTTGACTGTGGCACAAAGAAGGGAAGCCCAAGCAGGGATTGGCTATCCTATTAAACTAATGAAGCAAAGATCAGAGTTCAGGATTACCCAAACACCTGGAATTTTCTGGGCAAGGTGTAAGAGAAGAGAGAATCATGCAGAAGGGGAGACCAAGAAGTATTTGTAACCACACCCTTCAGGTACATAGTTGAGAGCTAGGTTACACAGTGAGATTCCATAAGGCCTAGAAATGAGTGGCAGCGATGAGGACAAGAGCAGAACAAATATACTAGAAGTTATGTAGTCCTAGAAGTTGGAGTCTGGCCCAACCAGAATGAAGAGACCATATTAACCCATCACTAACATCTTGAAGATTCAGTGAAACAAAAGAAAGCATATACTTAGCAATAAGGATCATGTCCTTAAAAGATGCACCATAATAGAACCTAAAACCAAACCTCAGTAGGACCAAGAAAAACAGAAGGAAATTCAGAGCATGCCAGACTGAAATTCAATACTCTTTAAAAGAAAACAACACCTTCTAGACTCTGTCATGTATCATCTACAGTGCCCTTTATAAAATAAAAAATAGGCATGAAGAAATAGGAAATTATGGTAATAATCACAAAAAAACAATCAATCTAAACAAACTTGCTATGCCACTTACTTTTGGAATTATCAGAGAAGAATTTGCAGCAACTATTACAAAATAAAGATCTTGAAGGACTTAAAGCCAAGTATAGTCCTATTGAATGAAGAGATGCTAGCTTTTGGCAGAGAAATGTAAATTATAAAAAAGAATGGGAATGGAAATTTTGGAACTATGAGGTAAAATATATGAATGAAAAATAAACTGGACAAGTTTTACAGGTGATTGGAAATGGCAGAAAAAAAGAACTACAAACTTAAAGACACAAAAATTCACTAGAAGAAGTTGAGGGAGCTAAGATGGCAGCATAGTAGGAGGACCCTAGACTTGCCTCATCTCTTGAACACGGCTAGATAACTATCAAATCATTCTGAATACTCAAGAAATTGACCTGAGGACTGACAGAACAAATGCACAATTGGAGGAGAGAAAAGGCCACATGGAGGAAGGTAGGAAGTGCAAAGACATGGTTTGGAGGAAAAATGAATCACAGGTGCTGTGGAAGGGAGGGAGCCATGGTTGTGGAGAAAGGCAAGAGCACACAGGGATATCCACGAGGAGAACACTTCCTCAAAGCTACTGACTGGGAAAATGAGAAGGAATAATTTTTGTGAATTTTTACAACCAGCAGGGCTCAAAGACTGGAGTTTTAGAGGTCAGCAGGCTTGGCCAGGATAGAGCCCTGAGGGTGCTGCCCTACTCCAGGAGAGAAGGCAGGTCAGCAACCCTGGGGCAGATGGCACAATCTGAGGATCACCTAAGGGGCATGGAGAGAGACTCTTCGCTCTCCTTGGAGTGCATCTGTGAGAGAAGTATTCACAGAGACGTAACTCTGGGAATAAAGGAGCCAGTGGCACTATTTCCCTCCTCTGCCCCTCAGGATAGGGGCAGAGACACCTGCTGAAAGCATCTAACCTTGACACAGGCTCTTTAGCCAGCTTGCTCCAAATCTCACACCCCCTACACTCTAGCATGACTGGCCTTCTTGGTCAAGCCTGTATTTTTCCCAGCATAGCAGGACCTTCCCCCAGGAGACTAGTTCAGGCCCCCACCACAGCACATTCCTAAAGTTTGGAGTTTGAAAAGTCAGCTGGCTTGGCTGGGATAGAGCCCAAAGGGCGCTGCACTGCTCCAGGCAGACAAGCAACTTGGAGACAAACTGCTTGAAGACAACCATATGAAAAATGCCTGGGAGGCATGAGGGGAAATTATTTGCTCTTCTGGCAGTTTGTTCCTGAGAGCAGCAAGAAAGGACTCCCCTCTCTGGGAAAAAGGAGCTGGTTATGGCCCCTCAGCATAAATCAACTTCAGTAAACAGCACTGGACCAACACTGGTTGCCTAACTTGCATATGCCAAGCCCTGTCCCCTGTATTCTACTGGTACTGCTTTTCTCAGGCAAGCGTACCTAAGGATGAGCATAGCAGACCCCTTACCCAGAAGACCAGCACAAACTCCTACACTCACTGTGTCTTCTAACCATAACTGCAAGGCTTTAGTTCTAGTGGAAGTAGCCTCAGGTCTCATTTAACAAGCAGACCAGAACATGCCTAGTTAAAACTTGCCACACTCTGGTTGAGGTCCAAACGCTGCCCACTGCAGGCAAGGGTAGCCTCTGAAGACAACTGACCTGAGGGAAAGAGTAGCCAAAACAGCATCAGAGTACACGCAGCACACACCAGAGACACTTCCTGAAACCCCAGTTCCTGGACACTTTATGACCTCTTCATAAAGCCACTACTCTCAAGAGTAGGAAACAAAATAGGATTTTCTAACAGAGAAGAAGACAGAGACTTAGACAAATTGCCAAGAGAGATTCATCTCATAAGAAAGAACAAGAAAAGGTCACAGCCAGAGATCTATTTGAAACAGATATAAGTAATATGCCTGCTCAAGAATTTAAAGCAACAACATAAGGATACTGGGTGGGCTTGAGAGAAGCATGGAAGACATCAGGGAGGCCCTTACTACAGAGATAAAGAGTTAAAAAACAGTAAGAATTAAAAATACAATAACCAAGATTTGAAATTGCCTGAATGTAATGATCACAAGGATAAAAGAAGTGGAGGAATGAATAAGTGATATAGAAGATAGAATAATGGGTGTACCTAGGTGGCTTAGTCAGTTAACTGTCTGCCTTTGGCTCAGGTCATACTCCCAGAATCCTGTGATTGAGCTCCACATCGGGATCCCTGCTTAGTGTGGAGTCTACCTTTCCCTCTCCATCTACTTCTCCCTCTCTATTTACCTCTCCTCCCATTCATGATCTCTCTTACAAGAAAGAAAGAAAGAAAGAAAGAAAGAAAGAAAGAAAGAAAGAAAGAAGAAAATCTTAATTAAAAAAGGAAGATAGAATAATGGAAAATAATGAAGTTGAACAAAAGAGAGAAAGAAGAATTATAGATCATGAGACTAGACTTAAGGAACTCAGTGGTTTAATCACACATAATGGCATTTGTATCATAGGAGTCCTAAAAGAAGAAGAGAGAGAAAAAGGGGCAGAAGGTTTATTTGAGGAAATAATAGCTGAAAATTTTCCTAGTGTGGGGAAGGAAACAGGCATTTAAGTCCAGGAGGCATGGTGAACTCCCATCAAAATCAACAAAAGTAGGCCAACACCAAGACATACCGTAGTTAAATTTGCAAAAATATAGTGTTAAAGAAAAAACTTAAAAGCAGCAAGACAAAAGAAGTTCTTAACTTAAAAGGAACGACCCACAAGGCTAGCCACAGATCTCTCCACAAAATTTAACAAGCCAAAAGGGAGTGGCATGATATATTCAATGTGCTGAATGGGAAAAAATTAACAGTCCAGAGTACTCTATCCAACAAGGCTATAGTTCAGAATCGGAGAAATAAAGAGTTCCCTGGACAAATAAAAACTAAAGGAGTTTGTGACCACTAAACCAGACCTGCAAGAAATATTTTTTAAAGCTTTATTTTTGTATTTGAGAGAGACAGAGAGAGAGAGAGAGAGAAAGAGAGAGAAAGAGAGGGAGAGAGAAAGAGAGGGTTGGGGGAGGGAAAGGGAGAAGGAGAGAGAATCTCCAGCAGACTCCCTGCTAAGTGCAGAGCCTGACACTGGGCTCAATCCCATGACCCTGGGATCATGGTCTGAACTGAAACCAAGAGTTGGACACTCAACCAACTGAGCTACCCTGGCACCCTTGCAAGAAATATTAAAGAAGACTCTTTGAGTGGGAAAGAAAGACCAAAATGGGGACACCTGGATGGCTCAGTGGTTTAGCCCCTGCCTTCAGCTCAGGGCGTGATCCTGGAGTCCCAGGATTGAGTCCCATGTTGGGCTCCCTGCATGGAGCTTGTTTCTCCCTCTGCCTGTGTTTCTACTTCTTTCTCTCTGTGTCTCATGAATAAATAAAAATAAAATTAAAAAAAAGAAAGAACAAAATAACAAGGACTAGAAAGGAACTGAGAAAATCTCCAATAACAACCACAAAATGAGCAATAAAATGGTACTAAATGCATATCTATTAATAATCACTCTGAATGTAATTGGACTAAATGCTCCAATCAAAAGACATATGGTGTCAGAATGGATTAAAAAAAGGCCCATTGATGTGCTGTCTTCAAGAAAGTCATTTTAGACCTAAGGACACCTGCAGATTGAAAGTTAGGGGATGGAGAAACATTTGTCATGCAAATGGAAGTCAAAAGAATCAGACACACTGGATTTTAAACCAAAGACTGAAACAACAGATGAAGAATGGCACTATATCATAATAAAAGGGATTATCTAACAAAAAGATCTAAAAATTGTAAATGCATATCCATCCAACATGGGAGCACCCAAATATATAAATTGATTAATAACAAACAGAAAGGAACTCATTGATAATAATACCATAATAGTAAGGGTCTTTAACACCCCACCTAGAGCAGTGGACAGATCCTCTAAGCAGAAAATCAACAAGGAAACAATGACTTTCAATGACAAACTGGACCAGATGGATTTAACAGATATTTTCAGAACATTTCATCCTAAAGCAGCAGAATACACATTTTTTTCAAGTACACCTGGGACATTCTTCAGACAGATCACACACTAGGTCACAGATTAGGCCTCAACAAGGACAAAAAGATTTAGATCACACCATGGATCTTTTCCCACCGTGATGTTATGAAGCTGGATGTCAACCACAAGAAAAAATTTGGAAGGACCACAAATATTTGGGGGTTAAACAACATGCTACTAAAAGAATGATTGGATCTGTCAGGAAACCAAAGAAGAAACAAAAAAATACATGGAAACAAATGAAAATGAAAACTTGACAGTCCATGAGCAGCCCGGGTGGCTCAGTGGTTTAGTGCCACCTTCAGCCCAGGGCATGACCCTGGAGACCCGGGATCGAGTCCCACATCAGGCTCCCTGCGAGGAGCCTGCTTCTCCCTCTGCTTGTGTCTCTGCCTCTCTTTCTCTCTGTGTCTCTCATGAATAAATAAATAAAATCTTAAAAAAAAAGAAAACATGACAGTCCAAAACCTTTGGGATGCAGCAAAAGTGGCCATAAGAGGGAAGTATATAGCAGTACAGATCTACCTCTAGAAGTAAGAAAAACCTCAAATAAATGATCTAACCTTACACCTATAGGAGCTAGAAAAGGAACAGCAAATTAAGCCCAAAGTCAGCAGAAGGGAAATAATAAAGATTAGAACAGAAATAAATGATATAGAAACTAAAAAACAGTAGAACAGATCAATGAAACCAGGAACTGGTTCTTTGAAAAAATTCATACAATTGATAAACTCCTAGCCATACTTACCAAAAAGAAAAAAGACCCAAATGAATAAAATCACGAATGAGAGAGGAGTGATCACAACCAACACCATAGAAATAAAAACAATTATAAGAGAATATTATGAAAAAATGTCGAAAATCTGGAAGAAATGGATAAATTCCTAGAAACATGTAAACTACCAAAACTGAAAAAGAAGAAAACCTGAACATACTGATGACCAGCAAAGAAATTTTACCAGAAATAAAAAGAATCTCTCAACAAACAAAAGTCCAAGGCCAGATGGCTTATCAGGAGAATTCTACCAAACATTTAAAGTAGAATTAATACATATTCTTCTCACCTATTCTAAAAAATTGAAATGGAAGTAAAACCTTCAAGTTCATTTTGAGGCTAGTATTTGCTTGATTCCAAAACCAGATAAAGACCTCACTAAAAAAGAGAAACTCAAGCCAATATCCCTGATAAACATGGATTCAAAAATTCTCAACAAAATACTAACAAACTGAATCCAATTGTGCATTAAAAGAATCATTCATCACCATCAAATGGGATTTATTCCTGGCTGCAAAGGTGGTTCAATATTTGTAAATCAATCAATGTCATCCACTATGCCAATATAAGAAAAGGTAAGAACCCTATGATCCTTTCAATAAATGCAGAAAAAGCATTTGTTGAAGTGCAACATCCATTTGTGATTAAAACCCTCAACAAACTAGTTATAGAGGGTACATACCTTAACATAGTAAAGGCCATATACGAAAAAACCATAGCTAATATCATCCTCAGTGGGGAAAAATTGACAGCTTTTCCTCTACCAGAAACAAGACAGGGATGTTCACTCTCACTACTGTTGTTTTATTTAACATAGCACTGGAATTCCTAGCCTTAGCAATCAGACAACAAAAAAATAAAAGGCATCCAAATCATTAGGAAAGAAGTAAAATTTCCTATTTGCAGATGACATGATACTCTATGTATAAACCCTGAAGGACTCCACCAAAAAATTGCTAGAACTGATACAAAAATTCAGTAAAGTTGCTGGTTATGAAATCAATGTACAGAAATTTGTTACATTTCTATATGCCAATAATAAAACAGCAAAAAGAGAAATCAAGGAATCAATTTCATATACAATTTCACAAAAAACCATAAGATACCTAGGAATAAATCTAACCAGAGAGGTAAAAGATCTGTACTCTGAAAACTATAAAAGATTGATGAAAGAAATTGAAAATGACCTAAAGAAATGGGAAAACATTCCATGCTCATGGATTGGAAGAAAAAATATTGTTAAAATATACTACCAAAACCAATCTACACATTTAGTGAAATCCCTGCCAAAATACCACCAGCCGTATTTCACAGAGCTAGAAAAATCTTAAACTTTGTATGGAACTACAAAAGACCCTGAATAGCCAAAGCAATCTAGAAAAAGAAAAGCAAAGCTGGAGGCATCAAAATTCCAGATTTCAAGTTATATTGCAAAACTGTAGTGATCAAGACAATATGGTACTGGCATAAGAACAGACATATAGATCAATGGAGCAGAATAGAAAGCCCGAAATTGACCCACAACTGTATAGTTAGCAATCCTCACAGAGCAGAAAGGAATATCCAATGGAAAAAAAAAAAAAAAGACAGACTGTTTAACAAATGGTATTGGGCAAATTGGACAGCAACATGCAAAAGAATGAAACTGGACCACTTTCTTACACTATACACAAAAATAAATTCAAAATGAATGAAAGACATAAATGTGACACAAGAAGCCATCAAAATCCCAGAGCAGAACATAGGCAGTAACTTCTTTGACATTGTCCATAGCAACTTCTTACTAGGTATGTCTCCTGAGGCAAGGGAATCAAAAACAAAAATAAAATGTTTGGATTTCATCAAAATAAAAAGCTTCTGCACATTGAAGCAAACAATGAACAAAAATAAAAGGCAACTTACAGAGTGGGAGATGATATTTGCTCATGACATATCTGATAAAGTGTTAGTATCCAAAATATATAAAGAACTTATAAAACTCAACACCCCCACACCAAAAAATCTAATTAAAAAAGGACAGAAGACTTGAATAGACATTTTCCAAAGAAGACATCCAGATGGCCAGCAGATGCTTGAAAAGATGCTCAGCATCACTAATCATCAGGGAAATATAAAATAAAACTACAGTGAGATATCATCTCACATTTGTCAGAATGACTAAAATTAACAACACAGAACACAAGTAGTGTTGGTGAAGATGTGGAGAAAAGGGAAACCTCTTACACTGTTGGTGAGAATGCAAAGTGGTGCAGCCACTATGGAAAACAGTATCGGGGTTCCTCAAAAAGTTAAAAATAAAACTACCCCATGATCCAGCAATTGCAGTACTAGGTATGTACCCAAAGGTTATAAAAATACTGATTTGAAGGGATAAATGCACCTCAATGTTTATAGCAGCATTATCAGCAATAGCCAAATTATGGAAAGAGCCTAAATGTTCTTTGACCATGAATGGATAAATAAGTGGTATATATAGACAATGGAATATTACTCAGCCATCAAAAGAAAGAATCTTGCTATTGCAAGGACATGTGTAGAGCCAGAGAGTATTAACAAAGCAAAAGGCAAATACCATATGATTTAATTTGCATGTGGAACTTAAGAAACAAAACTGATAAACATAGGGGGAGAAAAGAGAGACAAACCAAGAAACAGACTCCTAACTATAGGAACAAATTGAGGGAGGTGGATGGTGGGAAGGTTTAAATAGATGATGGGTATCAAGGAGGGCACTTGTGATAAGCACTGGATGTTGTATGTAAGTGATAAGTCCTAAATTCTACACCTGAATACTATTACATTGTATGTTAACTGGAATTTAAATAAACCTTGAAAAAATAATTGGAAGACCAAAGAAAAAAGATTTTAAAAAATTAAGATTTCATTGGCCTATGGAACAATATAAAGCACTCTAATACACATGTGATGAGAGTCCCAGAAGAAGAGGAGAAATAATGGGGCAGGAAAATATTTGAAGAGATAATGGTATAAACTAGCCAAATTTGGGATGCCTAGATGGCTCAGTGGTAGGGCACCTCCTTTCGGCTCAGGGCATGATCCTGGAGTACAGGGATCGAGTCCCACATCAGGCTTCTTGCATGGAGCCTGCTTCTCTCTCTACCTGTGTCTCTGCTTCTCTTTCTCTGTGTCTCTCATGAATAAATAAATAAAATCTTTAAAAAATTAACTGGCCAAATTTGATGGAAGGTATTCATCTATAGATCTATGCAACTCAACAAGCCCTTAATGAAATAAATTTTAAAAAAGAGAAATCATAAGTATATTATAAACAAGCTATTTATAAACATATCTAGAAGCAAGAGAAAAAAGACGCATTTCATAGAAAGGATTAATATAGAAATGTCTATGACTTCACATCAGATGCTATAGAGGACAGAAGATAATAAAATCATCTTTAAATAGAACAAAGTAAATGGATATTTTAAAAAATGCATAAAATCAGCAATCTCAGTTTCTACTGTAAGACATTTTTACAAAGAAGAAATTACATCCTACATAGAAGGGAAGAAATAATAAAGACAACAAAAATCAATGAAAGAGAAAACAAAAATAATAGAGAAAGTTGGCAAAGTAAAAGTTGATTCTTTGCAACTTTTAACAAAACTGATGAATCTCTAACAAAACACATCAAGAAAAAGCAGGTAGAAAGAAGAGAGGGAACACATATTACTAATAGCAAGAATGAAAGAGAGGGTATCACTACATAACCAACAGACATTAAAAAATAAGGATATACTATGATCAGCTATGATCAACTTTATGATCAGCTTCGTGTATAATGTAAGAATCATAGAAATAGTACAAGTCTATTTATACCCACCAACATATGCATAATTGTTTCCATATGGTTTATTTCTAAATATGGTATTTAGAACATAGTTATACACAACACATAGTTATAATTTTTCTTTGAATTATAATTTAACTTAAAAAAAACACAGTAAGAGAGAACGTGCACTTTTACATGGTTCAAATGTTTTATCTTCCAATCTTTCTCCTCGCTGAGATTCATGCATATTAGATGACTTTCTAGAGCCCCATAAGCTGTTGATGCTCATGATGATGGATTTTTTTTTAAAGATTTTATTTATTTATTCATGAGAGACACACACACAGAGAAAGAGAGAGAGGCAGAGACATAGGCAGAGGGAGAAGAGGCTCCATGCAGGAAGCCCAATTTGTGACTCCATTCCAAAACTGCAGGATCATGCCCTGAGCCAAAGGTAGAAGCTCAGCCGCTGAGCCACCAATGCATCCCATGATGTTGGAGTTTTAAAAGAAATGTACATACTGAGTACAGTTTACTAGCACATAAAACTAGATTTCAATTATACATTTGTATGAGGTTTTACAAATGTATATACCTGTGTAATTATCAGCCAGTCAAAATAATAAAACATTTTTAACACTACTGATAATTTTCTCAAGTCCCTTTCTAGTTAGTGTCCTTGAGCTCAGAAAATGAGTATTTGGATATCAATAAATATAGATTAGTTTTGCGGGCAGCCCCGGTGGCTGAGCGGTTTAGCACCACCTTCAGCCCGGGGTGTGATCCTTGGAGTCCGGAATTGAGTCCCGCGTCCGGTTCCCTGCCTGGAGCCTGCTTCTCCCTTTGCCTATGTCTCTGCCTCTCTCTTTGTTGTTGTTGTGGTTGTTTTTTTTCCCTGCCTCTCTCTTTGTGTCTGTCATGAATAAATAAATAAAATCTTAAAAAAATAGATTAGTTTTGCTGTTCCAGAGCTTCACATAGATGGAGTTATATAGGATCTATGCTCATATATTTGGCTGCTTTTGGTCATTATAATGGCTGTCAAATCACCCTTATTTTTGGTTGTATCACTGGTTTTTATTGTAAATACTATTCTTTTGCAAGAACTTTTGCTGATATTTTCATATGTTGATGGACATTTGGGTTATTTCCAGTATTGGACTATTATGAATAAAGTAGCTCTGAATATTTGTGCATAAATTTTTTATGTGCATGGACATACATATTATGTGGATAAATATAAAGAGTGTAGTGATAGGGTAGATGCATGCAAAATGGTACTTCAGCAATTGAACCTTTAGAAGAAATTCAATTGCTGAAGTACCATTTTGCATTCCCATTAGCAAACTATGGAGGTCTCAGCTGCTACTTATTCTTGCTACCCTTTGGCTGTATTAGTATTTTCAGTTTTAGTCAGGCTAGTGAATGAGAAGCTTTCTCGTTGTTTTAAAGTTGCATGACCCTCATGATATTGAGTATTGTTTCGTGTACTTATTCCCATTTGGATGCATTCTTTTATAAAAAATGTTCATGATTTTGCCCATTTTTAATTGAGTTGTTTGTCATATTATTATTTACTGGCAGGAGCTCTTTATATATTTTTGATACAAGTTTTTTTGTGTAGTGTGTGAGGCTGTGTATAGCCCTGAGGCTGTGGCATGTTTCTTTGATTTCCTTAACAGTGTCATTCAAAGAGCAGTTTTTAATTATGATGAAATTCAACTCGTCAACTTTTTATTTCACTTGATGTATTTTGTTTTCTATTTTTAAAATATTGGCCTATGCCAAAGTTATAAAGATATTCTTCTATAATTTATTTATATTAATTGTAGCCTTACATTTCATATTTAGGTCTATAATCTATTTTAAAGTAATTTTGTGTATAATATGAGGTAGGTATCAAGATTAATACCTTTTCATTTCAATAGTTACATGAATCTCAGAACGTTTGTTGAAAAAACTATTTCCCTATTTAATTATCTTGGCACATATTTTGAAATTCAATTGATGGTATATGTATGAGTATACTTATAATTATCTTTTAATTGCATTGATTCATTTCCTATATATATATTTTTTTTTTTTGCCAGTAACCATTTTTGTGATTACTTTAGCTTGAAGGTAAGTCTTGGAACCAGATAGTGCATGTGCTCCTCCTTTATTTTTCCTTTTCAAAATTGTTTTGATTATCCTAAGTGCTTTGCATTTCTATTTAAATTTTGGAATTAGTGTGCAGTTTATGCAAATAATGGATGTGGTTATTTTGGAGTTGCTATGAGTCCATAGATTAATTTGGGTGACATTTTAAGTTTTAGTCTTCTAATTTAAGAGCATGCAATATCTCTCCATTTAATTAGTCAACCTTAATTTCTCTGTGCAATATTTTGAAGATTGTAGTAGAGGGGGTTTTCACATCTTTGTAAGGGTACTATATTTTTTATGACATTGTAGATGTAACTTATTAAATGTTTTAATTGTTTGTTGCCAGTATATGGAAATAAAATTTACTTTTTTTAAAAAAAGATTTTATTTATTTATTCATGAGAGGCACAGAGAGAGAGAGAGAGAGAGAGAGAGAGGCAGAGATGCAGGCAGAGGGAGAAGCAGGCTCCATGCAGGGAGCCGGATGCGGGACTCGATCCCGGGACTCCAGGATCATGTCCTGAGCAGAAGGCAGGTGCTAAACCACTGAGCCACCCAAAGAATCCCCTAAAATTTACTTTTGTATGCTATATTGATCTGATATCTTGCTACCTTGCTAAATTTACTCATTGATATTAGTAAAATTTTCTTTTTATAGGTTCCTTGAGACTTTCCATGTGAATTGTTATCTTCAAGTAAAAGTTTTTTCCCCCATTCCTTATTACATTTATCTATCTATCTATCATCTATCTATCTATAATCTATTTATATTCATCTTATTTAAATGGCTTTGAACTAAGGTGAACCAAAATGGAAAGAAATAAAAAATTGAAATTGTTCTACCAAAGTAATTAAATTACTATTTAAAAACTTTTCTGCAATTAAATTGAGATCCAAATCATTTCATTGGTAAATTCTGCCAAACATTTAAGAGGGAAACATTATCAAATTTATATGAGTGGTTTCCAAAAATGGAAAAATAGGAAACACACTTAACTAACTTTATGAGACCAACATAACCTTGATATAAAAGCCTGATAAGAACTTTACCAGGTAGGACATATATAGAGCAATATCAATTATATACATAGATGAAGAATTTCTCAATAATATCTCAATCTGTAAATAAACTCTGCCCTAATTATTGACGATTTTTAAACAGCACAGGAACAGAGAAAATATTGGAGGAACAGACTAAAAAGAAGCAGCTGGAAGCCAAGAAAACTGAGCAGAGGCATAGGGTGCTGCACAATGTGGGAGACACAGGTTTTATAGCTTGCGTCCGGAAAGGTTACTGCTTACTAAAAGACAAAAACAATTATCTTCACAAAAGAAAACAAACTCTAGTGTATCTAGTTTTAAATTTAAAATTATTAGTTTAAAGAGACATATGCAAAAAATAGCAGAGCAAGAACTTTCAATAATTGTACATTCATAAGATCAACATAAAAACTGTAATTGTAGAAACTAATCAAAGGCTTGCAGCAACACAGGAAACACTATTTCAACACATACATCACAGTTTCAGTAAGAATCTATCTTATTTTCTTTTTTTTTTTTAATTAATTTTTATTGGTGTTCAATTTACCAACATACAGAAAAACACTCAGTGCTCATCCCCTCAAGTGTCCACCTCAGTGCCCGTCACTCATTCCCCTCCAACACCCGCCCTCCTTCCCTTCCACCACCCCTAGTTCGTTTCCCCGAGTTAGGAGTCTTTATGTTCTGTCTCCCTTCCTGATATTTCCCAACATTTCTTTTCCCTTCCTTTATATTCCCTTTCACTATTATTCATATTCCCCAAATGAATGAGAACATACACTGTTTGTCCTTCTCCGATTGACTTATTTCACTCAGCATAATACCCTCCAGTTCCATCCACGTTGAAGCAAATGGTGGGTATTTGTCGTTTCTAATGGCTGAGTAATATTCCATTGTATACATAAACCACATCTTCTTTATCCATTCATCTTTCGATGGACACCGAGGCTCCTTCCACAGTTTGGCTATTGTGGCCATTGCTGCTAGAAACATCGGGGTGCAGGTGTCCCGACGTTTCATTGCATCTGAATCTTTGGGGTAAATCCCCAACAGTGCAATTGCTGGGTCGCAGGGCAGGTCTATTTTTAACTCTTTGAGGAACCTCCACACAGTTTTCCAGAGTGGCTGCACCAGTTCACATTCCCACTAACAGTGTAAGAGGGTTCCCTTTTCTCCGCATGCTCTCCAACATTTGTTGTTTCCTGCCTTGTTAATTTTCCCCATTCTCACTGGTGTGAGGTGGTATCTCATTGTGGTTTTGATTTGTATTTCCCTGATGGCAAGTGATGCAGAGCATTTTCTCATGTGCATGTTGGCCATGTCCATGTCTTCCTCTGTGAGATTTCTCTTCATGTCTTTTGCCCATTTCATGATTGGATTGTTTGTTTCTTTGGTGTTGAGTTTAATAAGTTCTTTATAGATTTTGGAAACTAGCCCTTTATCTGATATGTCGTTTGCAAATATCTTCTCCCATTCTGTAGGTTGTCTTTTAGTTTTGTTGACTGTATCCTTTGCTGTGCAAAAGCTTCTTATCTTGAAGAAGTCCCAATAGTTCATTTTTGCTTTTGTTTCTTTTGCCTTTGTGGATGTATCTTGCAAGAAGTTACTGTGGCCGAGTTCAAAGAGGGTGTTGCCTGTGTTCTCTTCTATGATTTTGATGGACTCTTGTCTCACATTTAGATCTCTCATCCATTTTGAGTTTATCTTTGTGTATGGTGAAAGAGAGTGGTCCAGTTTCATTCTTCTGCATGTGGATGTCCAATTTTCCCAGCACCATTTATTGAAGAGACTGTCTTTCTTCCAATGGATAGTCTTTCCTCCTTTATCGAATATTAGATGACCATACATTTCAGGATCCACTTCTGGGTTCTCTATTCTGTTCCATTGATCTATATGTCTGTTTTTGTGCCAGTACCACACTGTCTTGATGACCACAGCTTTGTAGTACAACCTGAAATCTGGCATCGTGATGCCCCCAGCTATGGTTTTCTTTTTTAAAATTCCCCTGGCTATTCGGGGTCTTTTCTGATTCCACACAAATCTTAAAATAATTTATTCTAACTCTCTGAAGAAAGTCCATGGCATTTTGATAGGGATTGCATTAAACGTATAAATTGCCCTGGGTAACATTGACATTTTCACAATATTAATTCCGCCAATCCATGAGCATGGAATATTTTTCCATCTCTTTGTGTCTTCCTCAATTTCTTTCAGAAGTGTTCTATAGTTTTTAGGATATAGATCTTTTACCTCTTTGGTTAGGTTTATTCCTAGGTATCTTATGCTTTTGGGTGCAATTGTAAATGGGATTGACTCCTTAATTTCTCTTTCTTCAGTCTCATTGTTAGTGTATAGAAATGCCATTGATTTCTGGGCATTGATTTTGTATCCTGCCACGCTACCAAATTGCTGTATGAGTTCTAGCAATCTTGGGGTGGAGGCTTTTGGGTTTTCTATGTAGAGTATCATGTCATCGGCGAAGAGGGAGAGTTTGACTTCTTCTTTGCCAATTTGAATGCCTTTAATGTCTTTTTGTTGTCTGATTGCTGAGGCGAGGACTTCCAGAACTATGTTGAACAGCAGTGGTGAGAGTGGACATCCCTGTCTTGTTCCTGATCTTAGGGGAAAGGCTCCCAGTGCTTCCCCATTGAGAATGATATTTGCTGTGGGCTTTTCGTAAATGGCCTTTAAGATGTCGAGGAAAGTTCCCTCTATCCCAACACTCTGAAGGGTTTTGATCAGGAATGGATGCTGTATTTTGTCAAATGCTTTCTCTGCATCTAATGAGAGTATCATATGGTTCTTGGTTTTTCTCTTGCTGATATGATGAATCACATTGATGGTTTTACGAGTGTTGAACCAGCCTTGTGTCCCAGGGATAAATCCTACTTGGTCATGGTGAATAATTTTCCTAATGTGTTGTTGGATCCTATTGGCTAGTATCTTGTTGAGAATTTTTGCATCCATGTTCATCAGGGATATTGGTCTGTAATTCTCCTTTTTGGTGGGGTCTTTGTCTGGTTTCGGAATTAAGGTGATGCTGGCCTCATAGAACGAATTTGGAAGTACTCCATCTCTTTCTATCTTTCCAAACAGCTTTAGTAGAATAGGTATGATTTCTTCTTTAAACGTTTGATAGAATTCCCCTGGGAAGCCATCTGGCCCTGGACTCTTGTGTCTTGGGAGGTTTTTGATGACTGCTTCAATTTCCTCCCTGATTATTGGCCTGTTCAGGTTTTCTATTTCTTCCTGCTCCAGTTTTGGTAGTTTGTGGCTTTCCAGGAATGCGTCCATTTCTTCTAGATTTCCTAATTTATTGGCGTACAGCTGTTCATAATATGTTTTTAAAATCGTTTGTATTTCCTTGGTGTTGGTAGTGATCTCTCCTTTCTCATTCATGATTTTATTAATTTGAGTCTTCTCTCTCTTCTTTTTAATAAGGTTGGCTAATGGTTTATCTATCTTATTAATTCTTTCAAAGAACCAACTCCTGGTTCTGTTGATCTGTTCCACAGTTCTTTTGGTCTCGATATCATTGAGTTCTGCTCGAATTTTAATTAACTGTCTTCTTCTGCTGGGGGTGGGGTCTATTTGTTGCTTTTTCTCTAGTTCCTTTATGTGTAAGGTGAGCTTTTGAATTTGAGATCTTTCCAGTTTTTGAATGGATGCTTGTATTGCGATGTATTTCCCCCTCAGGACTGCTTTTGCTGCATCCCAAAGATTTTGAACAGTTGTATCTTCATTCTCATTAGTTTCCATGAATCTTTTTAATTCTTCCTTAATTTCCTGGTTGACCTTTTCATCTTTTAGCAGGATGGTCCTTAACCTCCACGTGTTTGTGGTCCTTCCATACTTCTTGTTGTGATTAAGTTCTAATTTCAAGGCATTATGGTCTGAGAATATACAGGGGACTATCCCGATCTTTTGGTATTGGTTCAGACCCGATTTGTGACCCAGTATGTGGTCTATTCTGGAGAAAGTTCCATGTGCACTTGAGAAGAATGTGTATTCAGTTGAGTTTGGATGTAAAGTTCTGTAGAAATCTGTGAAATCCATCTGGTCCAGTGTATCATTTAAAGCTCTCGTTTCTTTGGAGATGTTGTGCTTAGAAGACCTATCCAGGGTAGAAAGAGCTAGATTGAAGTCACCAAGTATAAGTGTATTATTATCAAGGTATTTCTTGAGTTTGGTTATTAATTGGTTTAAATATTTGGCAGCTCCCACATTCGGGGCATATATATTGAGGATTGTTAAGTCCTCTTGTTGGATAGATCCTTTGAGTATGAGATAGTGTCCCTCTTCATCTCTCACTATAGTCTTTGGGGTAAATTTTAATTTATCTGATATAAGGATGGCAACCCCTGCTTTCTTTTGAGGACCATTTGAATGGTAAATGGTTCTCCAACCTTTTATTTTCAGGTTGTAGGTGTCCTTCTGTCTAAAATGAGTCTCTTGTAGACAGCAAATAGATGGGTCCTGCTTTTTTATCCAGTCTGAAACCCTGCGCCTTTTGATGGGGTCATTAAGCCCGTTCACGTTCAGAGTTACTATTGATAGATATGAGTTTAGTGTCATCATATCTATTCAGTCCTTGTTTTTGTGGATTGTTCCACTGAACTTCTTCTTAAAGGGGAGTTTTAAGAGTCCCCCTTAAAATTTCTTGCAGAGCTGGTTTGGAGGTTACATATTCTTTCAGTTCCTGCCTGTCTTGGAAGCTCTTTATCTCTCCTTCCATTTTGAATGAAAGCCTTGCTGGATATAGTATTCTTGGTTGCATGTTCTTTTCATTTAGGACCCTGAATATATCCTGCCAGCCCTTTCTGGCCTGCCAGGTCTCTGTGGAGAGGTCTGCTGTTACCCTAATATTCCTCCCCATAAAAGTCAGGGACTTTTTTTCTCTTGCTGCTTTAAGGATCTTCTCCTTATCTTTGGAATTTGCAAGCTTCACTATTAAATGTCGAGGTGTTGAACGGTTTTTGTTGATTTTAGGGGGGGGTCTCTCTATTTCCTGGATCTGAATGCCTGTTTCCCTTCCCAGATTCGGAAAGTTTTCAGCTAGGATTTGTTCAAATACATATTCTGGCCCTCTGGCCCTTTCAGCGCCCTCAGGAACCCCAATTAAACGTAGGTTTTTCTTCCTCAGGCTGTCATTTATTTCCCTTAATCTATCCTCATGATCTTTTAATTGCTTGTCTCTTTTTTCCTCAGTTTCCCTCTTTGCCATCAACTTGTCTTCTATGTCACTCACTCGTTCTTCCACCTCGTCAAGCCTCGTCGTTAGGACTTCTAGCTTGGATTGCATCTCATTTAATTGATTTTTAATTTCTGCCTGATTGGATCTAAATTCTGCAGTCATGAAGTCTCTTGAGTCCTTAATGGTTTTTTCTAGAGCCACCAGTAGCTGTATAATAGTGCTTCTGAATTGGCTTTCTGACATTGAATTGTAATCCATATTTTGTAACTCTGTGGGAGAGTGGGCTGTTTCTGATTCTTTTTTTTGAGGTGAGGTTTTCCTTCTAGTCATTTTGCTCAGTGCAGAGTGGCCAAAAACAAGTTGTACTGGGAAAAGGAGAAAAAGAGAGAGAAGGAAAGAAAAGAGAAAAAGAAAAAAGAGAAAGAAGAAAAAAAAAGGAGAAAAAGAGAAGAAAAAGAAAGAAAAAGAAAGAAAGGAGAAAAAAGAAAAAAAAAGGGGGTGGTGTGGGGTGGGGGAAGCAATCAGAAATCAAGAAGAAAGTAAGAAAAAAAAAAGCACAAAACAAAACAAAACAAAACCAAAAACAAACAAACCAAAAAAAAACAAAAATAAAAACAAAAAACACGGGGGAGTATCTTCCGATTCTGTATACTTTAAGTCCCTTGACTTCCCTTGGAACTGGTCCGAGTCGCTGGTCTTCTGGGGGAGGGGCCTGCTGTGTTGATTCTCAGGTGTTAGCACTTGGGGGAGCTGCTCTGCATCTGCCTGGTGCAGGGCTCAGTGGGGTTGTTCACCCCGTGAGGCCCCGGGAGGAAGCCACAGTGGCGGGGGCAGCTCTGGGACCCTGGATTCAGCTCCCGCAGTAGCTCCAGGGCTCTCCGTCTGCAGGGCCTGGGGGCTCCCGGGCGGGGCCGCTGATCTGCTCAGCTCGGGGCAGGAGCGTCCTGGCTGTCCTGGGCCCTCCTGGCCTCTGCCTGTCCCGGGGGAGGCCGGATCCTGGGCTGTGTCCCGGCGCCCTGTGCTCCGGGGCCTGCGCTGTTGGATTCGCGCTCCCGCCCCGCAGCCCCCTCCGCGGAGCCGCCGCCCGAGCCCCTCCGAGCTTTTCCCGGAGCCGCGCCGCCCCCTCGGCGCGGAGTTTCTTCCTCCGCCCGAGCCGCCGCCGCCGAGCTGCTCCTGGAGCCCCGCAGCCCCCTCCGCGGAGCCGCCGCCCGAGCCCCTCCGAGCTGCTCCGGGTCCCGCCGAGCGCTGCAGCCCTTAGGGAGCTCGGCGCATCTCCCGGGGCGCGGTTCCTCTGTTACTGTCCCAGGGAGCCCGAGGGCATCCCCGCCTTTCTGGGGATCCTGCTCCAATTCCCCGGGAGGCCTTTCCGCGGGGAAGGTTGGTGCAGCTCCTGCTCCTCCGGGACGGGGCTCTCCTGTCCTGGGGACACTCGCCCCGGCCTCAGCCCGGCTCCTCGCGGGGCCCCTCCCCCTCGGAGGCCTTTTGTTTCTTTACTTCTTTTCCCCCGTCTTCCTACCTTGATAGAAGCGCGAACTCTTCTCACTGTAGTGTTCCAGCTGGTCTCTCTTTAAATCTCAGGCCGAATTCGTAGATTTTCAGGATGATTGGATGGTTTTCTAGGTAATTTGTTGAGGACAGGTGATTTGGAGACCCTACTCTGCCGCCATCTTGCCCCTCCCCCCTCTATCTTATTTTCATTGCCTGATCTCCAGATCAGTGGTAGCCTTGAAAAATAATAGCTGATGTTCTAAGAAGAAAGATCATAGCAATACAGGCCTACTTCAGGAAGTAAGAAAAACCCCAAATAAACAACCTAACTTTGTACCTAAAGGAGCTAGAAAAAAAAGAACAAAATTCAAAGCCAGCAGAAGGAAAGAAATAATAAAGATTACAGCAGAAATAAATGAAATAGACTTAAAAAACACAACAAAAATAGAACAGATCAGGAAACCAGGAGCTAGTTATTTGAAAAGATCAACAAAATTGATAAATCTTTAGCCAGACTCATCATCATCATCATCATCATCATCATTATCATCAACAACAACAACAACAGTGAGAGGACTCAAATAAATGAAGTCAAAAGTGAAAGGAGAAATTACCAATATTACAGAAATAAAAAGCATCATAAGAGAATATTATAACAATTATATTCCAACAAATTATACAACCTAGAAGAAATGAATAAATTCCTAGAAACATATGAACTACCAAAACTTAATTGGGAAGAAATAGAAAATTTGAAAAGACTGATTGCTAGCAATGAAATTGAATTGGTAATCAAAAAACTCCCAACAAAGGACCATGAACAGATGGCTTCATAGGTAAATTCTACCAGACATTTAAAGAAGAGTAAGTACCTATTCTTCTCAAACTATTCCAAAGATTAGAAGAGGAAGGAGGGCTTGCAAATGTACTCTATGAGGCCAGCATTACCCTGATATCGATATTAGATAAGGACACTACCAAAAAGAAAACTATAGGCCAATATCTCTGATGAACACAAATGCAAAATCCTCAACAAAAGATTAACAAGTCAAATTCAACAATATGTTTAAAAAAAACCAATCACCACGATCAAGTGGGATTTATTTCAGGGATACAAGGTCGTTCAGTATCAATTAACATGATACATCATGTTAACAAGAGAAAGGATAAAAGAAATATCATTTCAATAGATGCCGAAGAAACATTTGACAAAGTACAGCATCCATTCATGATAAAAACTCTCAACAAAGTAGGTTTACAGAGAACATACCTCAACATAATGAAGGCAACATATGAAAAACCCACAGATAACATCACACTTAATGGTGAGAAATTGATAGATTTTCCTCTGAGATCAGGAAGAAGACAAGGATGGTCCTTTTCACCACTTTTATTCAAGATAGTACTGTAAGTCGTAGCAAACAGCAATCAGACAACAGAAAGAAATAAAAGGCATCCAACTTGTTAGGAAGAAGTAAAACTTCACTATTTGTAGATGACATGATACTATATAGAGAAAATCCTGAAGGCTCCACCAAAATCTACTAAAACTGGTAAATTAGTTCAGTAAGGTCACAGGATACAAAATTAATATATAGAAATTAATTGCATTTCTACAACTAATAATGAAATAAAAGAGAATTAAGAGACAATCTCACTTATGATTGCACCAAAAAGTATAAAACACCTATGGATAAATTTAACAAACAAGGTGAAATATCTATATGCCAGAAAGTAAAACACTGATGAAAGAAATTAAAGATAACATAAACAAATGGAAAGATATACCATGCTCATGGATTGGGAGAACCAATATTGTTGAAATGTCCATACTACCCAAAGCAATCTACAGATTGAAAGCAATCTTATCAAAATACCAACAACAGTTTTCACAGAATTAGAACAAATAATCCTAAAATTTGTATGGAACCACAAAGATCCAAAAAAGACAAAGCAATCTTGAAAAGAAGAACAAAGCTGGAAGTATCACAATCCCAGATTTCAAGACATACTACCAAGCTGTTGTCATCAAAATAGTATGGTACTGGTACAAAAATAGACACAGACCAATGAAACAGAATAGAGTCTAGAAATAAATCTACACCTTTAAAGTCAATTAACCTATGACAAAGTAGGCAAGAATATACCATAGGAAAGAGACAACAAATGGTGTTGGGAAAACTGGACAGCTACAGGCAAAAAAATGAAACTGGACTACTTTCTCATACCATACACAAAAATAAACTCAAAATGTATTAAAGATCTAAATGTGAGACCTGAAACTATAAAATTCCTAGAAGAAAACATAGACAGTAATTTCTTTGACATTAACCATAGAAACATTTTTTTCAACCTTTAACATTATTTTTTTTCATTAAAAAAATTTTAAAGGTTTTATTTATTTACTCATGAGAGAGACACACACACAGAGGCAGAGACACAGACAAAGGGAGAAGCAGGCATCATGCAGGGAGCCTGACGTGGGACTCGATCCCAGGTCTCCGGGATCAGGCCCTGGGCTAAGGCGGCGCTAAACCGCTGAGCCACCTGCGCTGCCCAGAAAGGTTTTCCTTTTGTGTCTAAGGACCCCATTTACAGACCAGTATGGTTGCTCAAGCTGCTAAGCCAGCTGTCTGGCTAGGGGGACTGGTCCACATGCCCAGTCACATCCTGGGAAGCTCAGAGGCAGGAGGCAAGCATGGCCCCAAGCCCATTAAAATCATTGAGGACTTCACAGAAACATTATTGGAGACCTTGAGCCTCCAAGGTCAGGAATACCAACATACTCAGTGAGGGGATAGGGTCTATAATAAGATGAAGGGCCAGTTTGGGTGGATATATTGGGAAAGCTTCCTAGAGGAGGTGACCATATGTTTTCTTTAAAAAAACAACTTTTTTTTTTTAATTAGAGTTCAATTTGCCAACATTTAGCATAACAACCAGTGTTCATCCTGCCAAGTGCCACCCTCAGTGCCCATCACCCAGTCACCCCAACCCCCTGCCCACCTCCCTTTCCACTACCCCTTGTTTGTTTCCCAGAGTAAGGTGTCTCTCATATTTTGTCACCCTCACTGATATTTTCACTCATTTTCTCTCCTTTCCCTTTATTCCCTTTCACTAATTTTTATATTCCCCAAATGAATGACACCATATAATGTTTGTCCTTTTCCGATTGACTTATTTCACTTAGCATAATACCCTCCAGTTCCATCCACATCGAAGCAAATGGTGGGTATTTGTCGTTTCTAATGGCTGAGTAATATTCCATTGTATATATAGACCACATCTTCTTTATCTGTTCATCTTTTGATGGACACTGAGGCTCCTTCCACAATTTGGCTATTGTGGACATTGCTGTGATAAACATTGGGGTGAAGGTGTTCTGGCGTTTCACTGCATCTGTATCTTTGGGGTAAATCCCCAGCAGTGCAATTGCTGGGTCGTAGGGAAGATCTATTTTTAACTCTTTGAGGAACCTCCACACAGTTTTCCAGAGTGGCTGTACCAGTTCACATTCCCACCAACAGTGCAAGAGGGTTCCCCTTTCTCCACATCCTCTCCAACATTTGTGGTTTCCTGCCTTGTTAATTTTCCCCATTCTCACTGGTGTGAGGTGGTATCTCATTGTGCTTTTGATTTGTATTTCCCTGATGGCCACTGATGTGCAGCATTTTCTCATGTGCTTGTTGGCCATGTTTATGTCTTTCTCTATGAAATGTCTGTTCATGTCTAAGGCCTATTTCATGATTGGATTGTTTGTTTCTTTGCTGTTGAGTTTAGTAAGTTCTTTATAGATCTTGGATACTAGCCCTTTATCTGATAGGTCATTTGCAAATATCTTCTCCCATTCTGTAGGTTGTCTTTTAGTTTTGTGGACTGTTTCTTTTGCTGGGCAGAAGCTTTTGATCTTGATGAAGTCCCAATAATTCATTTTTGCTTTTGTTTCCCTTGCCTTCATGGATGTATCTTGCAAGTTGCTGTGGCCAAGTTCAAAAAGGGTGTTGCCTGTGTTCTCCTCTAGGATTTGATGGACTCTTGTCTCACATTTAGATCTTTCCTCCATTTCGAACTTATCATTGTGTATGGTGTAAGAGAATGGTCTAGTTTCATTCTTCTGCATGTGGCTGTCCAATTTTCCCAGCACCATTTATTGAAGAGACTGTCTTTTTTCCAGTGGATAGTCTTTCTTGCTTTGTTGAATATTAGTTGACCATAGAGTTGAGGGGCCATTTCTGGATTCTCTATTCTATTCCATTGATCTATGTGTCTGTTTTTGTGCCAGTACCACACTGTCTTGATGACCACAGCTTTGTAGTACAACCTGAAATCTGGCATTGTGATGCCCCCGGCTCTGGTTTTCTTTTTTAATATTTCCCTAGCTATTCGGGGTCTTTTCTGATTCCACATAAATCTTAAGATGATTTGTTCCAACTCTCTGAAGAAAGTCCATGGCATTTTGATAGGGATTGCACTGAACGTGTAAATTGCCCTGGGTAGCATTGACATTTTCACAATATTAATTCTTCCAATCCATGAGCATGGAATACTTTTCCATCTCTTTGTGTCTTCCTCAATTTCTTTCAAAAGTGTTCTATAGTTTTTAGGGTATAGATCCTTTATCTCTTTGGTTAGGTTTATTCCTAGGTATCTTATGCTTTTGGGTGCAATCGTAAATGGGATTGACTCCTTCATTTCTCTTTCTTCAGTCTCATTGTTAGTGTATAGAAGTGCCACTGATTTCTGGGCATTGAATTTGTATTCTGCCACACTGCCAAATTGCTGTATGAGTTCTAGCAATCTTGGGGTGGAGGCTTTTGGGTTTTCTACGTACAGTATCATGTCATCTGCAAAGAGGGAGAGTTTGATTCTTCTTTGCCAATTTGAATGCCTTTTATTTCTTTTTGTTGCCTGATTGCTGAGGCTAGGACTTCTGGTACTATGTTGAACAGCAGTGGTGAGAGTGGACATCCCTGTCATGGTCCTGATCTTAGAGGAAAGACTCTCGTGTGTTTCCCCATTGAGAATGATATTTTCTGTGGGCTTTTTATAGATGGCCTTTAAGATGCTGAGGAATGTCCCCTCTATCCCTACACTCTGAAGAGTTTTGATCAGGAGTGGATGCTGTATTTTGTCAAATGCTTTCTCTGCATCTATTGAGAGGATCATATGGTTCTTGTTTTTTCTCTTGTTGATATGATCTATCACATTGATTGCTTTATGAGTGTTGACCCAGCCTTGCATCTCGGGGATAAATCCCACTTGGTCATGGTGAATAATCTTCTTAATGTATTGTTGGAACCTATTGGCTATATCTTGTTGAGAATTTTTGCATCTGTGTTCATCAGGGATATTGGTCTATAATTTTCCTTTTTGGTGGGATCTTTGTCTGGTTTTGGAACCAAGGTGATGCTGGCCTCATAGAACTAGTTTGGAAGTATTCTATCCCTTTCTATCCTTCAGAACAGCTTTAGTAGAATAGGTATGATTTCTTCTTTAAACGTTTGATAGAATTCCCCTGGGAAGCCATCTGTCCCTGGACTCTGGTGCTTTGGGAGGTTTTTGATGACTGCTTCAATTTCCTCCCTGGTTATCAACCTGTCCAGGTTTTCTATTTCTTCCTGTTCCAGTTTTGGTAGTTTGTGGTTTTTCCAGAAATGCGTCCATTTCCTCTATATTGCCTAATTTATTGGCATATAGCTGCTCATAATAAGTTTTTTAAATTGTTTGTATTTCCTTGGTATTGGTGGTGATCTCTCCTTTTTCATTCGTGATTTTATTAATTAGAGTCCTTTCTCTTTTGTTTTTAATAAGGCTGGCTCATGGTTCATCTATCTTATTAATTCTTTCAAAGAACCAACTCCTGGTTTTGTTAATCTGTTCCACAGTTCTTCTGGTCTCTATTTCATTGAATTCTTCTTGAATCTTTATTAACTCTCTTCTTCTGCTGGGTGTAGGTTTTATTTGCTGTTCTTTCTCCAGCTCCTTTAGGTGCAAGATTAGCTTGTGTATTTGATTTTTTTCCAAATTTTTGAGGGATGCTTGTATTGCGATGTGTTTCCCTCTCAGGACTGCTTTTTTGTATCCCATAGATTTTGAATGGCTGTATATTCATTCTCATTAGTTTCCATGCATCTTTTTAATTCTTCTCTAATTTACTGGTTGACCCTTTCATCTTTTAGCAGGATGGTCTTTAACCTCCATGTGTTTGAAATCCTTCCAAATTTCTTCTTGGGATTTAGTTCTAGTTTCAAAGCATTGTGGTCTGAAAATATTCAGGGGACTATAGGAACCTTTAAAAAATATTTTATTTACTTATTTATGAGAGACACAGAGGGAGAGGCAGAGACATAGGCAGAAGGAGGAGCAGGCTTCCCATGGTGAACCAGGGAATCTGGGATCACAAGTTGAGCCAAAGGCAGACGTTCAACCACTGAGCCACTCAGGTGCCCTTATAGAAATATTTTTGTACTCATGTTTCCTCTGGTAAGGGAAAGAAAGGCAGGATGCCTGGGTGGCTCAGCAATTTAGTACCTTTATTTGGCCTGGGGTGTGTGTGATCCTGGAGTCCTGGGCTCGAGTCCCACATTGGGCTGGGAGCATACTTATCCCTCTGCCTATGTCTCTGCCTCTCTCTCTGTGTCTCTCATGAATAAATAAATAAAATATTTTTAAAGAAAGGGAAATAAAGGCAAAATTAAACTATCAGAGCTACACCAAAATAAAAAACTTCTGTACCATGAAAGAAAACATAAACAAAACAAACATGCAATGTACTGCATGGGAGAAGGTATCTGCAAATGACACATCCAGTAAGAGGTTAATATCCAGAATATATGAAGAACTTAACAGCAAAAACCAAATAATCAATTAAAAATGGGTAGAGGACCTGAATAGACATTTTGGAAAGAGGATATAGAGATGTCCAATATACACGTGAAAAGATGCTCAATATCACTAATCCTCAAGGAACTGCAAATCAAAACCACAATGAGATAGTAATTTACGCTTGTCAGAATGGCTAAAATAAAAAACATAAGAGAGAAGTGCTGGTGAGGATGTGGAGAAAACAAACCCTTCCTTATACACTGTTGGTGGGAATACAAACTGGTGCAGCCAGTCTGGAAACAGTATGGAGTTTCCTTAAACAATTGAAAATAGAATTACCACATGATCTAGTATTTCCTCTACTGGGTATTTACCCAAAGAAAATGAAAACACTAACCTGAAAAGATACATGCACCCCTATATTTACTGCAGCATTACTTATTATAGCTAAGATATGGAAGCAACCCAGGTGTCCATCAATAGATGAATGGATAAAGAGGATGTGATATATATATATATATATATATATATATATATATATATATATATATATAATGGAGTATTAGTCATTAAAAAGAACGAAATCTTCCCATTTGCAAGAACATAGATGTTTCTAGAAGGTATAGTGCTAAGTGAAATGTCAGTCAAAGAAAGACAAATACCATATGACTTTACTCGGACATAGAATTTTTTTTTAAATAAATTTTTATTTATTTATGATAGTCACAGAGAGAGAGAGAGAGAGAGAGAGAGAGAGAGAGAGGCAGAGACACAGGCAGAGGGAGAAGCAGGCTCCATGCACCGGGAGCCCAATGTGGGATTCGATCCCGGGTCTTCAGGATCACGCCCTGGGGCAAAGGCAGGCGCCAAACTGCTGCGCCACCCAGGGATCCCTTGGACATATAATTTAAGACACAAAACAAATGAAAAAAGATAAAAAGAAAATAGACTCAGGTAGCCCAGGTGGCTCAGCGGTTTAGCGCTGCCTTCAGCCCAGGGTGTGGTCCTGGAGACCGGGAATCGAGTCCCACATCAGGCTTCCTGCATGGAATGGATCCTGCTTCTCCCTCTGCCTGTGTCTGTGCCTCTCACTCTCTCTCTCTCTCTCTCTCTCTCTCTTTCTGTGTCTCTCATGAATAAATACATTAAATCTTAAAAAAAAACAAAAGAAGATAGACTCTTAAATGTAGAGAACTGGTGGTTGCCAGAGGTGAAGTGAGGAAAATTGGTGAAATATATAGAGGGGATTAAGAGTACACTAATCTTGATGAGCACTGAAAAATGTATAGAATTGTCATTATGTTGTACACCTATAATTAATATAATACCATATGCTAATTATACTTAAATTTAAAAAGTAAAAAATTAAAAACTGGCATTGCTGGTGTTGGATGTAGCAAATGAAGTAGGAGCTCTTTCAAAGCCCCAAACTCACCAAATTGTCATTCTTTATCGTATCTGGTGGTTTCTTGAATGATGCAACTCAGAAAGCTATCTTTATTTGATTTGAGTCAGAATTCAACAAGTGCCAAGAATCTCTCTTTGAGGTGCATTTCTGGAAAACATATACTGGCAAACATTTTAAAAAGAAATCAATAAAAACTGCCTATATATTGCACTTATTAGACAAAGACTTTAAATAAGCTATTTAAAATATATTTAATGAACCTAAAGATATTACTCAGTATATCCATAGAATGGAATATTATTCAGACAGAGAAAAGAATGAAGTGAGTTCCACTTCTGCCTTGACAGCATAAAGAACTTCACAAACTGATTCCCCATAGAGCTGGTGAAAATTAGAAGAGAATAGCAATTTGAAATTTCTGGCAATGATTACTGTAGAAACATTTGTTCAAGGAAATCTACTAGAATTCAGTAAGAACGCTAAGAGTTGATGGTGTTTGAACCAGGAGGCATTCTGTTCCTTTTCCCTCCCAAATCTATTCAGACTGAGGCAGGCAAAAACACAGGGCTCCTCTCTCCTACAATTCTTAGTCAAATGTCTATCTTGCAAAAAATAGCAGGATATCAACATTTTTCGCCCTGTTGCCAGCTACTTGTTGCTAAAGCTATTATCTGAGTGACTGCAGCTGAAAAGTGGAGGCTATACTTCAGGTCCCTCTCATGGGATAGAGGTTCTACCTTGGGCATAGTGTTGCTGAGGATACTTGGTTCCTGATCATCATTTTCCCAGCTCATAAGGCAGTGGTTTCATGTCAAGAAAGGGGATAATTGAGAGACCTGAAGCTATTGCTCACCCTCTCCACTAGGCACTCAGCTCCTACCTAAGGCTACCACTCAGAGAGAGGAGATCTACTGTCCTCAACTCCAGATATAGTAGCTGTGGCTTAGAGATTTTTCCTTGGGAAAGAAGCAGGACATAAAGCACATAGCTCCTAATCTCCTCCCAGAAAAACTTTTTATTTGCAGTGGAGCTTAAGGTCACTCTTAAAGACAGTGGAGATTGTCAACCAGTGAGGTGAGAAATCTACTCTTTTCTTATTTGTTTTTATTAAGTATACTCTACCCCCAATGTAGGGTTTGAACTCCCAAGATCAAGAGTAACATGCTCTACCAACTGAGCCAACCAGACACCCATAAGAAATACACTCTTGACAAGTATAGCAAAAAGTACAGGGCTCCTTTCCACCACAGCTCCTAGGCCATCTTTTTGGAAGGGGCAAGACCAGCATTTGTATCCTGTCCCCAACTATCTGTTACTGAAGCTGTTTCTGGAGTGTGGTCAAGAGTTAGGAGCTCACTTTTTCCACCTCGTTTCTGCTTGTGGAGCAGAGACACTACTATGAGCATATTACTATTGAGACTACTGGGGCAGTGATTGCCCTAGCCTTGATTCATTAGGTGGCAATTCCATACTAGGAGAGGCAAGCCAAGAAGAATTGAGGCTATCACCCAACTCTACCCCAAAGAGTGTATAGCTTCTAAATTGAGACTGTTGCTCAGAGAGAACCGTGTTATTGTTTCTGCTTCCAGCTACATAGCTAATTGCCCAGAGATTTTCCTAGGAAGAGAGTAGAGGAACTGGAAAAGAGACAATTAGGAAGATCATACTTAGAAAAAGTCTTGAACACTGACCTCAGAACTACCCCTGTAAAAGAGCCCTAATTTGGTTGGACTAGTTTATAGAGCAATTTGGGCCCGACAACCTCATTGAAAACAAATTAGCACTCAGTCAGCAATTAGTGGAGCTTAATAGCCTGGTGTGCCTAAGGGAAAGAAACAGTCAAAATAATTGTCATTCGGGGTGACTTTGGGCATACTAAAGGCTGTGTCTCTCCGAGGAGCAACAAAAAAGGCTAACACAGGAGAATAGATATCACTAAAATAACAAAACCAATCACTAAATAAATTAAAATGCAAATAATAATAATAAGCCCTAGAGGAGAGGCAGGTACCCAGAATTGCTACAATATATGATCTAAAATGTCTAGTTTCCAAAAAATATCAGAAGACCTGCAAAAAAAAAAAAACCCCAAAAAACAAACCACAGAAAAGTATGACCCATAAACTGACATGTAAGCAGACTGAAGAAAGTGCTTGTGAGAGCAAAAAGTCAGATTTAACTAATATTTCAAAAAAGCTATAACAAATGTTAAGAAATAAAAGAAAATCATGATTAAGAAAGAAAAGGAAGACATGATGACAATGTAAAATCAAGTAGAGAATATCAATAGAGCTAGAAATTATTAGAAGCAAATGAAATTCTGGAGTTAAAAAGTACAATAACTCAAGTGAAAAAAGTCACTTGAGGGTCTCAAATGTAGATCTGAACTGACAGAAGAAAAAAATTAATGAACTTCAAGATATATTGATAAGGAGTATACAAACCAAAGAACCAAAAGAAAAAAATGAAGAGAAGTGAACTGAATCTTAGAGAATTGTGGGACACTATTAAGTACCCTAAAATAAATGTAATGGCAATACTGAGTGTGTGGAGTGGGGGAAAGCAGCATAAATATTTAAAGTGGTGGCTGAACACATCCCAAATTTATTGAAAATGAATAATCTATACATCTAGGAAATTCAATGAACTCTATGCAAAGAGATCCACAAACAGATACATTATAGTCAAAATGCCAAAGCCAAAGACACGAAGATAATTTTGAAAGCAGCAAGAAAAAGATGACTTGTCATTTACAACGGAATCATAATAAGATAAATAGCTGACCTGAATCAGAAACAATGGAAAGTGGACAGTAGTGAGATAACACTCAAAATGACTAAAGAAAACAAATGTCAAAAAAAAAAAAACAACAAATGTCAATGAAGCAGCCTATGTATAGTAAATATATATTTCAAAAATGAAAACAAAATACATTTCCTGAGAGATTTTTTGCCAGAAAATACACCTTACAAGAAATATTATAAGAAGTTCTTCAGGCTGAAAACAAGTGACCACAGACAGTAATGCAAATATGCACAGAATACAAAGAACATGTGTAAAGGTAATTTTAAAATTCTAATATGAATGCATGTATTTCTCTTTTCTTAACTGACTTAAAGAACAGTTGTACAAAAACATACATCATGTATTGTTAGCCACATAGCATGCATAAATGTAACATGTTTGCCAATGACAACATAAAGAAGGTATGTGGAAACAAAGATGTAATAGGCAAAGGAAATGATCTAGATAGTAACTTAAAGAACCTAAAATGATAAGGTTCATATAACAAAAATCTAGAAATAAATACTTGTTCTCCACTGCTCTCTTGTCTTCTTTAACAAACATGAAATTATATAAAGTAATAATTACAGTGATATATTGTTGTATTTCTAAAGTTTATTGGTATAGCATGTATAGCAATAATACCACAAAGGGCAAAAGGAATAGACCTATACACTCAGGTTGGCTCCTTGTACATATTTCCATGTGTATTGGCAAGAGAACTCCGGTAGACAGGAAACATGTTCAGGAAACAGGCCAGGGTCTGTGGGCAAGGTAGAATCCATAAACTTGACCTACAGTGCCACTTTCTAGAAAACAAAAAAGAGGTTTCCAGTAGCCAGAATCCAGAATTGTAAGAACCAGAGATAAAACATAAAAGCTTAAGAATTCTGAAATGAGAAGGAGTAAGAACAGTGGATAGATGTACCCACACAAAAGCAGAGAAAAATCCCAAATAATAACACTATCAAATAGAATATCCCATCTGAAGGCACCCAGTAAAAATTTAAATAAGTGTCTGCTACTTCAAATGCAAAAACAGTAATGCAAAACTACAAGAAAAACAAAAAGCCAAGGAAATATACCATCACAAAAAGAAAATATTTGTTCGATTACCAAGTTAAAAGATAAGGAATTTTGTGATCTAGTTGATAAATAATTCAAAACAGCTGTTTTGAAGAAATTCAATGAGCTACCAGAAAACATAGAAAGACAAATTCTATGAAATCTTGAAAAAATACATGATTAAAATTAGATTTTAAGAAGGTGATAGAAAGCATAAAAAAAAACCCCAAAAATTCTAGAGGTGAAAAACTCAATAGGTGAGATGAAAAATGCAGTAGAGAGTGTCTATGATAGAGCAGAGCAAATGGAAGACACAATAAGTGACTTGGAGGATAGAAATTTTGGAAGAACCTAGTTGGAGGAGAGCAACAATAACAAAGAGAATGAAAAAAAGAGTAAAGAAGTCTATGTGGTATATAGGATTCCATCAAAAATACTTTACTAACAAAAAATAAATAAATAAAATAATCAGGGTTTCAGAAAAAGAGGGGGAGAAGGAAGCAGAACATTTATTTAACGAAACAATAGCTGAGACCTAACCTATCCTGGGAAGAGAATTGGACATTCAAATTCATGAAGCTAATAGATTACCCTTTTGTCTCAAAGCAAAAAAGACATTCTCTAAGTGACATTATAATAAAACTGTACAAAAACAAGAATAAAGAAAGAATTCTTAAAGCAACTAGGGGAAAAAAGATTGTAACCTACAAAGGACCTCTTATTAGGTTATCAGCAAATGTCTCAGCAGAAACCCTACATTCCAGGGGATATTGGAAAGACATAGTAAAGTGTTGAATGAAAAAAACTGCCAACCAACCATACTCTGTATGGAAAAGTTGTCTTTAAGGTATGAAGGAGAAATACTTTTTTTTAAAAAAAAAGATATTCTACATCATCAGGGAAATGCAATTTTTAAAAAGGTTTTTATTTATTTATTCATGAGAGACAGAGAGAGAGACAGAGAGAGAGAGAGAGAGGCAGAGACACAGGCAGAGGGAGAAGCAGGCTCCATGCAGGGAACCTGACTTGGGACTTGAACCTGGGTCTCCAGGATCACACCCTGGGCTGAAGGTGGCGCTAAATGGCTGAGCCACCCGGGTTGCCCGAGAAATACTTTATTCTAGACAAACAAAAACTGAAGCAGTTTGTCACAGCTAGACCTGCCTTGCAAGAAATGCTAAGAGGAGATCTTCAAGCAAAAATGAAAAACACTAATCAGTGACATAAACATATAAATGTATACAACACCCCAGTAAAAGTAAATATATAGGCAGATGTAGAAAATTCTAAATCTATAATAAGTTGGTGGGTTAACCACTTAGCTGTAGTATTAAGATCTAGAGGGGAGGTAGATGGGGAGATGGGTGAAATAGGTGATGAGGATTAAAGAGTATACTTATCATGATGAGCACTGAGTAATGTACAGAATTGTTGAATCACTATACTGTATAGCTGAAACTAATGTAACATTGTATGTTAGCCATACTAGAATTAAAATAAAAAAGTTAAAAATTATAAAAATAAAAAAATTACAGCTACTATAATGTGTTAACAAATACAGAATATGAAAAAGAGGTAAATAACCTTATCAAAATATAAAAAGAGAGGACTAAAAGAATGAAGCTTTTATAGGTGATCAAAATTAAGATGCTATCAGTTTAGAATGGACTGTTTTTGTCTATGAGAAGTCTTATGTAAGCCTCATGGTAACCACAAAGCAAAAACCTAGAGACAATGCACAAAACATAAAGAAAGAGGAAACAGAACAAAACCATGGGAAATAACCAACTTACAAAGACAAATAGACCAGAGGGAAAAGGAACAATGGGAATGCAAAATAACCAGAAAACAATAAGATGGCATTAGTAAGTCCTCACACATAATTACTCTAAATATAAATGTATTGAACTCCCTAATCAAAAGGCACAAAGTGGCTGGATTGGGAAAAAAAGAAAGCAGCACTCAGCTATATGTTATCTACAGGGATCTCTCTTCAGCTTTAAGAACACTCAGGAGGCGGGGCAAGATGGCAGAAGAGTAGGGTCCCCAAGTCACCTGTCCCCACCAACTTACCTAGATAACTTTCAAATCATCCTGAAAACCTGTGAATTCGGCCTGGGATTTAAAGAGAGAACAGCTGGAATGCTACAGTGAGAAGAGTTTGCGCTTCTAACAAGGTAGGAAGACAATTAATAACCAAAGTTAAGACATAATTAGATAATAATACACTTATACTGGGAGACTTGAACATGGCACTTTCTGCAATTGATAGATATTCTAAGCACAATATCCCCAAAGAAACAAGAGCTTTAAATGATACACTGGACCAGATGGATTTCACAGATATTTACAAAACTTTACATCCATACGCAGCTGAATACACATTCTTCTCAAGTGCACATGGAACTTTCTCCAGAATAGGCCACATACTGGGTCACAAATCGGGTCTTAACTGATACCAAAAGATTGGGATCGTACTCTGCATATTTTCAGACCACAATGCTTTGAAATTAGACCTAAATCACAAGAAGAAGTTTGGAAGGATTTCAAACACGTGGAGGTTAAGGACCATCCTGCTAAAAGATGAAAGGGTCAACCAGGAAATAAGAGAAGAATTAAAAAGATTCATGGGAACTAATGAGAATGAATATACAACCATTCAAAATCTATGAGATACAAAAGAGCAGTCCTGAGGGGGAAATACATTGCAATACAATCATCCATCCAGAAACTGGAAAGAACTCAAATACAAAAGCTAACCTTACACCTAAAGGAGCTGGAGAAAAAACAGCAAATAGATCCTACACTCAGCAGAAGAAGAGGATTAATAAAGATTTGAGCAGAACTCAATGAAATAGAGACCAGAAGAACTGTAGAATAGATCAACAAAACCAGGAGTTGGTTCTTTGAAAGAATTAATAAGATAGATAAACCATGAGCCAGCCTTATTAAAAACAAAAGAGAAAGGACTCTAATTAATAAAATCATGAATGAAAAAGGAGAGATCACCACCAATACCAAGGAAATACAAACAATTTAAAAAACATTATGAACAGCTATATGCCAATAAATTAGGCAATCTAGAAGAAATGGATGCATTTCTGGAAAACCACAAACTACCAAAACTGGAACAGGAAGAAATAGAAAACCTGAACAGATCAATAACCAGGGAGGAAACTGAAGCAGTCATCAAAAACCTCCCAAGACACAAAACTCCAGGGACAGATGGCTTCCCAGGGGAATTCTCAATGGGGAAACACTGGGAGCCTTTCCCCTAAGATCAGGAACACGACAGGGATGTCCACTCTCACCACTGCTGTTCAACATAGTACCAGAAGTCCTAGCCTCAGCAATCAGGCAACAAAAAGAAATAAAAGGCATTCAAATTGGCAAAGAAGAATCAAACTCTCCCTCTTTGCAGATGACATGATACTGTACGTAGAAAACCCAAAAGCCTCCACCCCAAGATTGCTAGAACTCATACAGCAATTCGGCAGTGTGGCAGAATACAAAATCAATGCCCAGAAATCAGTGGCACTTCTATACACTAACAATGAGACTGAAGAAAGAGAAATGAAGGAGTCAATCCCATTTACGATTGCACCCAAAAGCATAAGATACCTAGGAATAAACCTAACCAAAGAAGTAAAGGATCTATACCCTAAAAACTATAGAACACTTCTGAAAGAAATTGAGGAAGACACAAAGAGATGGAAAAGTGCTCATGGATTGGAAGAATTAATATTGTGAAAATGTCAATGCTACCCAGGGCAATTTACACATTCAGTGCAATCCTTATCAAAATGCCATGGACTTTCTTCAGAGAGTTGGAACAAATCATCTTAAGATTTATGTGGAATCAGAAAAGACCCTGAATAGCTAGGGAAATATTTAAAAAGAAAACCAGAGCCGGGGGCATCACAATGCCAGATTTCAGGTTGTACTACAAAGCTGTGGTCATCAAGGCAGTGTGGTACTGGCACAAAAACAGACACATAGATCAATGGAATAGAATAGAGAATCCAGAAATGGCCCCTCAACTCTATGGTCAACTAATATTCAACAAAGCAAGAAAGACTATCCACTGGAAAAAAGACAATCTCTTCAATAAATGGTGCTGGGAAAATTGGACAGCCACATGCAGAAGAATGAAACTAGACCATTCTCTTACACCATACACAATGATAAGTTCGAAATGGAGGAAAGATCTAAATGAGAGACAAGAGTCCATCAAATCCTAGAGGAGAACACAGGCAACACCCTTTTTGAACTTGGCCACAGCAACTTGCAAGATACATCCATGAAGGCAAGGGAAACAAAAGCAAAAATGAATTATTGGGACTTCATCAAGATCAAAAGCCCAGCAAAAGAAACAGTCCACAAAACTAAATGACAACCTACAGAATGGGAGAAGATATTTGCAAATGACCTATCAGATAAAGGGCTAGTATCCAAGATCTATAAAGAACTTACTAAACTCAACAGCAAAGAAACAAACAATCCAATCATGAAATGGGCAAAAGACATGAACAGAAATCTCACAGAGGAAGACATAGACATGGCCAACAAGCACATGAGAAAATGCTGCACATCAGTGGCCATCAGGGAAATACAAATCAAAAGCACAATGAGATACCACCTCACACCAGTGAGAATGGGGAAAATTAACAAGGCAGGAAACCACAAATGTTGGAGAGGATGTGGAGAAAGGGGAACCCTCTTGCACTGTTGGTGGGAATGTGAACTGGTACAGCCACTCTGGAAAACTGTGTGGAGGTTCCTCAAAGAGTTAAAAATAGAACTGCCCTACCACCTGGCAGTTGAACTGCTGGGAATTTACCCCAAAGATACAGATGCAGTGAAACACCAGGACATCTGCACCCCAATGTTTATAGCAGCAATGTCCACAATAGCCAAACTGTGGAAGGACCCTTGGTGTCCATCAAAAGATGAATGGATAACGAAGATGTGGTATATGTATATAATGGAATATTACTCAGCCATTAAAAACAACAAATACCCAATATTTGCTTAGACGTGGAATGACCTGGAGGGTATTGTGCTGAGTGAAATAAGTCAATTGGAGAAGGACAAACATTATATGGTCTCATTTATTTGGAGAGTATAAAAAGTAGTGAAAGGGAATAAAGGGAAAGGAGAGAAAATGAGAAAATGTCAGTGAGGGTGACAAAACACAAGAGATGCCTAACTTTGGGGAATGAACAAGGGGTAGTGGAAGGGGAAGTGGTTGGGTGTTGGGGTAACTGCGTGATGGGCACTGAGGGAGGCACTTGACGAGATGAGCACTGGGTGTTATGCTATATGTTGGCAAATTGAAGTCCGATAAAAAAAAAAAGAGATTAAAGTCATACTACGCATCTTTTCTGATCACAATGCTATGAAACTAGAAATCAACCACAAGAAAAAAATCAGGAAAGAGCACAAATATGGGAAGGTTAAATAGTATGCTACCAAACAATGAATGAGTCATTCAAAAAATTAAGCAAGAAATTAAAAAATATATGAAGACAAATGAAAATATAATGCAACAGTCTAAAATCTCTGGGATGCAACATAAGCAGTTCTAAGAGGGACGTTTATAGCAATACAGGTGTACCTGAAGAAGCAAGAAAAACTAAATATACAACCTAACCTTATACCTAAGGATGCTAGAAAAAGAAGAACAAAGAAAACCCCAAACCAGTAGAAGTAACAAAATAAAAAAGATTAGAGTAGAAGTAAACAAAATAGAAACTAAAAAACCACAGAACAGATCAACAAAATCAGGAGCTGATTCTTTGAAAAAAAAATCAACAAAATTGATAAACCCTTAGACTCATCTCAATAAAAAAGGAGGAAGACTCAAATAAATAAAATCAGACATGAAGGAGAAAAAACAACCAATGCCACAGAAATACAAAGGATTATTCAAGAATGTTATGATAAATTATATGCCAACATATTAACAACCTAGAAGAAGTGGATAAATTCCTAGAAACATATAAGCTCCTAAAACTGAATCAGGAAAAATAGAAAACGTGAACAGCCTGTTACTAGCAAGGAAATTGAATCAGTAATCAAAAAACTCCCAACAAACAAACGTCCAGTACCAGATGGTTTCACAGGTGAATTCTACTAAACATTTAAAGAAGAGTTAATATCAATTCTTCTAAAATGATTAAAAGAAATAGAAGGGAAACATCCAAATTCATTCTAAGAGGTCAGCATTACCCCGATACTAGAACCAGATAAAGACTACAAAACCCCAAAACTACAAGCCAATATTACTGATGAACATAGACGCAAAAATCCTCAACAAAATGCTAGCAAACTGAATTCAACAATACATTAAAAAATCATTCACTGCAATCTTATGGGACTTATTCCTGGGATATAAGATGGCTTAATATTTGCAAACCAGTCAACATGATACATCACATTAACAAGAGAAAAGATAAAAACCATATGATCATTTCAATAGATGCAGAAGAAGCATTTGACAAAGTACAACATCCAATTATGATTAAAAACCTCAACAAAGTAGTTTTGGAGGGAACATATCTCAACATAATAAAGGCCATATATGAAAAACTTAAAGTGAACATCATATTCTGGGGGGAAAATTCTTCTAAGATTAGAAACAAGACCAGGATGTGTACTCTCACCATTTTTATTCAACACAGTACTAGAAATCCTAGCAACAGTAATTGCACAAGAAAAAGAGATAAAAGTCATCTGAATTTATAAGAAAGACAAAAACTTCCATTGTTTGCAGATGACATGATACTATATATAGAAAACTTTAAAGATGCCACCAAAAAAAAAATACTAGAACTGATAAATGAATTCAGTAGATCACAGGATACAAAATCAATAAACAGAAATCCATTGCATTTCTATACAGTAATAATGACGTAGCAGAAGGAGAAATTAAGAAAACAATACCATTTACAATTACACCAAAAAGAATAAAAATACGTGGGAATAAGCTTAATCACAGAGGTGGAAGACCTGTATTTTAAAAACTATAAAGTGTTGATGAAAGAAATTGAAGATGACACAAAGAAATGGAAAGATATTCCATACTCATAGATCAGAAGAACCAGTATTGTTGAAATATTCATAAAACCCAAAACAGTCTACAGATTTAATGCAACTATATCAAAATATGAACAGTATCTTTCACAGAACTAATAATGAAATTTGTGTGGAACCATGAAGTCCCAAATAGCCAAAGTAATCTTGAAAAAGAAGAACAAAACTAAACGTTCCACAACTCCATATTTCATGATATACTACCAAGCTATAGTCATCAAAACAGTATAGTACTGGCACAAAAATAGACACATAGATCAATGGGACAGAACAGAGAATCCAAAAGTAAAACCATGATTATATGGCCAATTAATCAATGATGAGGAGGCAAGAATATGCGATGGGCAAAAGGCAGCCTCTTCAACAAATGGTGTTGGGAAAACTGGACAGCTGCATGCAAAAGAATGAAACTGGAATACTTTCTTATATCTTGCACAAAAGTAAATTCCAAATGGATGGAAGACTTAAATGTGAGATCTAAAACCATTAAAATCCTAGAAGAGACCAGAAGCAGTAATTTCTATGCAAACTGATGTAACCATTCTGGAAAATAGTATGGAGGTTCCTCAAAAACTTAAAAATAGAACTACCTTATGACCCAGCAATTGCACTACCAGGTATTTACCCAAATGCTACAAAAATACTGATTCAAAGGGTACATGCACCCCAATACTTATAGCAGCATTATTAATAATAGCCAAATTATGGAAAGAGCCCACCTGCCATCAACTGATGAATGGATAAAGAAGATCTCTTTATTATCTATCTATCTATCTATCTATCTATCTATCTATCTATCTATCTATCATCTATCTATCTATCTATCATCTATTTCTATACACACACATATATACACACAATGGAATATTACTCAATCACCAAAACTAATGAAATCTTGGGGTGCTAGGTGGCTCAGTTGGTTAAGCATCTGACTCTTGGTTTCAGGTCATGATCTCAGGGTCATGGGATTGAGCGCTATGTAGGGCTCCATGCTCAGCACAGAGGCTGCTTTTCCCTCTTCTTTCTCCTCTGCCCCTCCCCCCACCCATGTACATGCTTTCTCTCTTTCTAAACCAATAAATAAAATCTTAAAAAAAAATAAAATGAATGAAATCTTGTCAATTAAATGATGTGGATGGATCTAGAGTGTATTATGCTGAGCAAAGTCAGTCAGTCAGAGAAAGACAAATACCATATGATTTCACTCATATGTGGAATTTAAGAAACAGATGAACATAAGGGAAGGGAAAGAAGGGAGGAGGCAAATCATAAGAGACTCTTAATAATAGAGAACAAACAGAATTGCTGGAGGGGAGGTGGGCAGGGGATGTGCTAAATGGATGATGGATATTAAGGAGGGCACTTGTTTTTTTTTTAAATTAATTTTTATTGGTGTTCAATTTACCAACATACAGAAAAACACCCAGTGCTCATCCCATCAAGTGTCCACCTCAGTGCCTGTCACCCATTCCCCTCCAACACCCGCCCTCCTCCCCTTCCACCACCCTTAGTTCGTTTCCCCGAGTTAGGAGTCTTTATGTTCTGTCTCCCTTCCTGATATTTCCCAACATTTCTTTTCCCTTCCTTTATATTCAAGGAGGGCACTTGTGATGAGCACTGGGTGTTATATGTAAGTGATGAATTGATAAATTCTATTCCTGAAACCAATATTACATCGTGTGTTAACTAAATAGAATTTAAATAAAAACTTTAAAAAATTTTGAACTCACTATTCTAGATGCCATTAAGAACAGTTATGATTCATGAGAAAAGGTCGAAATATCAACATTAACAGGAATTTGGAAGAAGCTGATTCCAACCCTTATGGAGGACTTTGAGAGTTCAAGACTTCAGTACAGGAAGTAACTGCCGATGTGGTGGAAATAGTAAGAGCACTAGAATTAGAAGTGAAGTCTGGGGATGTGACTTACTTGCAGCAATCTCATGATAAAACTTTCAATGAATAGTTGATTCATATAGATGAGCAAAGAAAGTGGTTTCTTGAGATGGACTCTACTTTTGGTGAAAATGCTGTGAAGATTGTTGAAATGTCAAGGTTTTTAGAACATTTTTATCAACTTATCTGATAATGCAGTGTCAGGGGTTGAGAAGATTGACTCCAATTTTAAGAAGTTCTACTGTCTGTAAAATGCTATCAAATAGCACTACACATGCTACAGATAAATCATTCATGGATGAGTCAACTGATGCAGCAAAATTCATTGTCTTATTTTGAGAAATTGCCACAACCACCCTAACTTCAGCAATCACCACCCTGATCAGTCATCAGCCATCAATCCCAAGGTGAGATTCTCCACAAGCAAATATATTACAACTCTTTGAAAGCTTAGATGATGATTAGCATTTTTTGCAATGTTATCTTTAATTAAATTATGTATATTACTCTTTAAACATAATGCTATTGCACACTTCATATACTACAGTATCATGTAAACATAACTTTCATCTGCACAGGGGAGCTAAAAAATCATTTGACTTGCTTTATTTTGGTCTTCTGGAGCCAAACCTGCACTATCTTTGAGGTATGCTATGAAAAACCCACAGTTAACCTGTTACTTAATGGTGAAAGACCAATTGCTTTCATCCTAAGAACAGAAACAAAAGAAGGCTGTCTAATTTGGCCCCTTCTTTTCTTAATTTTTTTTCAATTTTTATTTATTTATGATAGTCACAGAGAGAGAGAGAGAGAGAGAGAGGCAGAGACACAGGCAGAGGGAGAAGCAGGCTCCATGCACCGGGAACCCGATGTGGGATTCGATCCCGGGTCTCCAGGATCGCGCCCTGGGCCAAAGGCAGACACCAAACCGCTGCGCCACCCAGGGATCCCTGGCCCCTTCTTTTCAATGTTGTAATAGAGTTTCTAGAGGGGGGAATTGCACAAGAAAATGAAATAAAAAGCATCCAGGTTGGAAAACAAGAAGTTAAAACTATATTTGCAGATGTCATGATCTTGTTTTTTTTTTTTTAAGATTTTATTTATTTATTCATGAGAGACACAGAGAGAGAGGGAGGCAGAGACACAGGCAGAAAGAGAAGCAGACTCCATGCAGGGAGCTCGACGTGGGACTCGATCCCGGGACCCCAGGATCATGCCCTGGACTGAAGGCAGGCGCTCAACTGCTGAGCCACCCAGGGATCCCTGTCATGATCTTGTATATAGAAAATTCTAAGGAATCCAGTAATAAATTAGTACACCTTTATAAATGACTTAATAAGATTGCATGATACAAGATCGATTTATAAAATCTAAGTATATTTTTGTACACCAGCAAGGAACAATCCAATAAGTGAAATTTAAAAAAATTCAACTTACAATAGTATTGAAAAGAATAAAGTACTGAGAAATAAATTTGACAGAAGAAATCCAAAACTTTTACATTGAAAACTGCAAATGATTGCTGAAAAGAAACGAAGAATTTAAATAAATGGAAAAAAGCTCATGTCCATGGATCAGATTTAAAATTGTTAAGATGAAAATACTCCCCAAAGTGATCTAAAGGGTTAAGACAATTCTTGTCAGCATCCTAGCTGACTTTTCAAGAAATTGGCAAGCCAACTCTAAAATTCATGTGGAATTGCAAAGGACCCAGAATAGTCAAAATAATCTTAAAATAGACCAAAACGGAAGGAGAACTCACACTTCTTGATTTTGAAATTTCTTACAAAGATGATAATCAAGACCATGTGGTACCAACAGAAGAATAAGCATATAGATCAATGGAATGTGATTGTAAGTCTAAAGTTGGGCAAATAATATGAACACATATTTCTTCAAATAATATGTATATATGGCCAATATACACAAGTAACTATGCTCAACACCATTTCTTAGTAGGGAGATGCAAATCAAAACCACAATGAAATACCACTTTTTATACACACTAGGATGGGTACAATCATAAGTATAGACAACAAAAATGTTGGTAATGATATGAAGAAATTGGAGCTCTTCTATATGGTTGATGGGAATTTATATGGCATATCACCTTTGAACAGCAATTTGACAGTTAAAATACAACCCAAGGATTCTATAGTTATGTACCCAGAGAATTGAAAAATTATTAAAATAAAGTTCCATAATTGTTCTTAGCAGCATTATTCATGATAAGAGAATACTGGAAGCAACTCAAATGCACATCAGCAGAAAAATCGAAGAATAAATAGTGGTATATATATATATATATATATATATATATATATATATATATCAAGGAAATTATAGATATATGGTTCAGTATTGATGAAACTTAAAATCATTACGAAGTGAAAAAGCCAAGTACATGAGACCACATAATATACAATTACAACTGCATGAGGTCCCAACTATTCCCAGAATAGGCAAAACCATACAGACAGATAATAGATTAATCCTTGCCTAGGCATGGGGAGGTTGGGTAGTAGGGGTGCTGATAGATATAGAGTTTCTCCTTGTGGTGATGAAAATGTTTGAGAACTGATAGTGGTGCCAATTGCACACATCTATGAAAATACTAAAAACTATTGAACTGTAATTGATGAATTGTATTATAGCTGAATTATATCTTAACAAATTGCTCAAAACAAACAGAAAAAAGTAAATGATGTACAGTTGACCTTTGAACAACATTGAACTGCATGGATTTTTTTTCCCCAATAAATACACTGCAGTACTATAAATGTATTTCACTTCTTCATGATTTCCTTAATAACATTATCTCTTCTTCATGGTCTCCTTAATAACATTTTTTTCTCTTTCTTATCATAAGAGTATGTTATAAAATATGTATAACACACAAAGTATGTGTTAACTGACTGTTTATGTAATTGGTAAGGCTTTTGATCAACAGTGAGCTATTAGTAGTTAAGTTTTGGGGGAGACAAAGTTATATGTGGATTTTCAATTGCACAGAGGGTTGGCACCCTTAACCCCTATGTTGTTCAAGGTTCAACTGTGCTGATATATGCTACAAAATGGAAGAAGTGGAAATATAGTATTTGAAGGAAGGCAGATAGAAAAGGCCACATATTGTATGATTTCATTTATAAGAAATATCCAGAATAGGCAAATCTATGAAAACAAAAAGGAGATTAGTGGTTTCTAGGGTTTGATAAGAAGGGGGAATGGCAAATGACTTCTAATAGATACACTTTTTTTGTGTGTCATAAAATGTTCTGTAAATAAATTGTAGTGATGGTGTGCAACTTTGTGAATATACTAAAAACTACTAAAGTGTACATTTTTAAATTGTACATTTTATGGCATATTAATTGTATCATAAAGAGAAAAGCAGGAAAGAAAGAAAAAGGAACAATAAAAAATATAAGATAAATAAGATAACTGAAAATAAATATAAAAAATGAAGACCTAAATATAACAATCTGAATAGTCACATTAAATTCTAATCAACTAAAAAAATTTCTAATCAACTAAACACTAATCAAAAGACAGAGGTCATCAAATTGGGTAAAAGTTTTAAAAAGAGAGACTAAATTTTTTGCTGCTTACATAGGATATACTTTAATTACAAAAACACACATATATTAAAAATTAAGAATTGAAATATATATGAAAAGATATGCATTACACATTATAGTGGATGTATATTTCAAATAACATATACTTAATAATATGATTATTAGAGAAAATAGATAACATAGCTATAGATGAACTAAGATATAATGATTAAAAAATATATATGCACCTAATAACACAGCCCCAAAATACATGAAGTAATATCAAACAGAATTGAAAGGAAAAATAGATAAATTAAGATGTATAGTTGAAATTTTCAATACTAAACTTAGAAATTAATAGAATGAATGCACAGAATAGTAAGGATATATTAGACCCAAATAGCACTGTGAACCAATTAAACATATTAAGATTTATACAATATTTTACACAATAGAAGGATTCAAATTATATTCAGGATACCATAGACTATTAACAAGGGATACAGTAATATATCCAGGGACATAAAACAAGACTCAAAAAGTTTCATGATCCAAAGAAATTGAAATCATATAGTCTGTTCTCCTACCACTGTGGAATTATGTTGTAAATCAATAAAAAATACCTAAAAATAACCCATATATTTTTCAATGCAATGTAAATATTATCCAAAAGAGACCTTTGACTTACATTTAAAATTCTCAATAAAGATAAGAGATTGAGAAAATAGTGTGTGACTGCAGAGAAGAAAGTTTTCAAAGGAGAAATTAATATCAGAAGATAGGTAGAAAATTTCCATGTATTTGGAAATTAAACGTCACATCTTTAAATGACCCATAGATCAAAGAAGCGATAACAAAGAAAAGTAGAAAATATTTGGAATTGGATAAAAATGAAAAAAAGAATGATCAGAATTCATTTGATGCAGTTACAGCTACTCAATTCACTTAAATACAATGTGGGATCCTAGATAAGGTATGGAAAATAAATAATGGACATTAGTGGATAATTTTGTAAAATTTGAATAAAATATGTACTTTATACTGTACCGCATGTTGATTTCTTGTTTTTGATAATTGTACTATGGGTATACAAATGTTAACATTCAGCAAAGTAGCATGAAAGATATAAAGGGAGTCTAAAATTAGTTCAAAATTTAAAAGATTGGCAATATCAAGTGGTAATGAGGTTGAGGATGAAGTAGAAGTCACACATTTGCTGGTGGGAATACAGAATACTACTACCACTTTAAAAAGTGGTTTGGTAGTTTTTATATAAAGATAAAAACCTACATCTTTGTTTTGACCCAGTAATTCCATTCCTGAAGCATTTATCCAAGAGAAATAAAAACATATGACCTAAAATAGATTTTGCACAAGACTAATCATACCAATTTTATTTCTAATAATCCCAAACTGAAAAGAATGCAAACATCCATCCAGAGGTAATTCAATAAACAAGTGCTAGTATATTCATGTAATGATAGTTACTTAGAAATAAAAAGTAAGTGTAACAAAATGGATATATCTCAAAATCATATTGAAGAAAAGATGAAAGAGATATGAGAATGCAATGTATATTTGCTTTTATTTGAATGTCTGAAATATGTAAAACTAAATGTTAGTGATAAAGAACAGAACGGGTGTATTGCCTGGAAAGTGAATGAAGGCAATTACTGAGTGTAGAATTATTTTAAATCCTGATTTTTTTTCTGGCGGTTTCATGGAAATTATCATTTTTCCTACTCATCAACTTCTATATATAATAACCTATACATTTTATCATATGGACATTATATTCAATAACAAAAGGAGAAAATAAATCTGTACCAAATATATTACACAATTATTTACACTCATTGGATAAGCAAACTATGCAGAGATACAATCTTTAAAAAAAGAGAAGCCTATATTTGAGCCCATATTCATATGACCTTCCTTCTGATGAGCAATTGTGACACTGTTTTGAGTAAAAAGAGTCCAAAGAGTGACACTTATGCTGGGAATTTGAGGCAGAAATCATATTTCGGAACTGAAAGATGACTTGAACTTGGGTGCACCCAAGAGAGGAAGGGCCCACAGGTGTTTCATTAAAATTTACATAAAATTTCATATGTCTTTGGCCTGAGATGTAAAACCTGGTGAGTCTTCTGGGTGGCTGGCATATAACGACAAAAGTCTGGAAAGCTAAGCTGAGATTTTAGAGATTGCACAAACACAGTGGACTGCTCTTGATAAATATTCAAGGCCCTTAGTTGAGATCGAAGTAAAGCCATACCATAGGAGTAAGGAATATTCTCTAGGTAGAGTAAAGTAAAACAGCGTTTTTCCCAGACTAAGTCTGATACAGTATCCAGGTGATGTGCTGATAATTTAATTTTTAAAATTTTTTTAAATTAATTAATTATTTATTTATGATAGTCATACAGAGAGAGAGAGAGGCAGAGGCACAGACAGAGGGAGAAGCAGGCTCCATGCACCGGGAGCCTGATGTGGGATTCGATACCGGGTCTCCAGGATCTCGCCCTAGGCCAAAGGCAGGCGCCAAACCGCTGCGCCACCCAGGGATCCCTGATAATTTAATTTTAGAATAAAATTCAAAAAAAAAAATAATAGTTACAAAGAAAAGTGACACAAAAGTAAGGGTCTTTGTAATGTAATATCCACAATACTGGGCATAAAACAAAAAATAAAGAATCTTGAAGCAGCGTCCACTAATGCTGCTAAGTCAGGTCAAATACAACAAACCCTGGAAGTGGGGTTTTCCAGGGAATGCCAAAGAGGTTAAAAAATGACCTGGGTGTCAATTTATCAAAACAAACCAATGACAGTAGTGAAGCATTGTAGTTGCATGAGGTGGTAATAAGTGGGGTTAAAAAAACATGCTGAGCAAAAAACTTACAAGGCAAATCAATAGAATGAGATGTTCACAGGGGTATTTTCAAAGCTACAAAACATTCCTGGGAATCTGGAAGGCCATGTGCATGCGTATGTATGTATATGTGGTTGGGCGCTGTGTGTAGTTTGGAGAAAAATCTAGGTAGGACCTAAGTGCTCATCTAAGGATCACTTTGAAGCCCTGTGCAAGCAGAAATTGAAGGCTAAGGGAGAGTTGCAAACTGCCCGACTTAGCATTAAAGGCATGTTCCAGAATAGAGAACCCATAAATGGGCCCTCAACTCTATGGTCAACTAATATTTGACAAAGTAGGAAAGACTATCCACTGGAAAAAGCACAGTCTCTTCAATAAATGGTGCTGGGAAAATTGGACAGCCACATGCAGAAGAATGAAACTAGACCATTCTCTTACACCATACACAATGATAAACTCAAAAATGGAGGAAAGATCTAAATGTGAGACAAGAGTCCATCAAAATCCTAGAGGAGAACACAGGCAACACCCTTTTTGAACTTGGCCACAGCAACTTCTTGCAAGATACATCTATGAAGGCAAGGGAAACAAAAGAAAAAAGTGAATTATTGGGACTTCATCAAGATCAAAAGCTTCTGCCCAGCAAAGAAACAGTCCACAAAACTAAAAGACAACCTACAGAATGGGAGAAGATATTTGCAAATGACCTATCAGATAAAGGGCTAGTATCCAAGATCTATAAAGAACTTACTAAACTCAACAGCAAAGAAACAAACAATCCAATCATGAAATAGGCCTTAGACATGAACAGACATTTCATAGAGAAAGACATAAACATGGCCAACAAGCACATGAGAAAATGCTGCACATCAGTGGCCATCAGGGAAATACAAATCAAAAGCACAATGAGATACCACCTCACACCAGTGAGAATGGGGAAAATTAACAAGGCAGGAAACCACAAATGTTGGAGAGGATGTGGAGAAAGGGGAACCCTCTTGCACTGTTGGTGGGAATGTGAACTGGTACAGCCACTCTGGAAAACTGTGTGGAGGTTCCTCAAAGAGTTAAAAATAGAGCTACCCTATGACCCAGCAATTGCACTGCTGGGGATTTACCCCAACGATACAGATGCAGTGAAACACCAGGACACCTGCACCCCAATATTTATAGCAGCAATGTCCACAATAGCCAAACTGTGGAAGGAGCCTCGATGTCCATCAACAGACGAATGGATAAAGAAGATGTGGTCTATATATACAATGGAATATTACTCAGCCATTAGAAAGGATGAATACCCACCATTTGCTTCAACATGGATGGAACTGGAGGGTATTATGCTGAGTGAAGTAAGTCAATCAGAGAAGGACAATCAGTATATGGTTTCACTCATACGGGGAATATAAGAAATAGTTAAAGGATTTATAGGGGAAAGGAGGGAAATGAGTGGGAAAAGTTAGAGAGGGTGACATAGCATGAGAGACACCTAACTCTGGGTAGTGAACAAAGGGTAGTGGAAGGGGAGGCAGGCAGGGGGATGGGGTGACTGAGTGATAGCACTGAGGAGGGCACCTGATGGGATGAGCACTGGGTGTTATATGTTGGCAAATCGAACTTCAATAAAATATATATTATATATACTTAATATAATATGTTATATTTAATATTAATATATTATATATGACATATGATATATTTAATATATATTATATATTTAATAATATTAAATATTAAATATTTACATATTTTATATTACACATGCAAAAATATATAAAGACATGTTCCATATGCACACATACTTTCAATAAAGATTGAGAGTTGGTGGTCCTGTTATTTAAGGAAATCCTCAAATTATAAGCTAATCACTTAGCTAACTTAGTAGAAACTTCAGTGACCATACTCAACAAAGAATACAAACTTTATAGAGTTAGTTTAGGGTAGTAACAAAAGGAAAAATCAGCAGCAATTACTAACAGCAAGAAGATAAAACTCTTAGGAGGGGGAAGAAACAGATTTTTGAAGGTGTTATATTATTTAAAACATATTGGGACGCCTGATTGGGTCAGTGGTTGAGCGTCTGCGTTCTGCTCAGGGCATGATCCCGGGTAAAGCACTGGGCTCCCTGCAAGGAGCCTGCTTCTCCCTCTGCCTATGTCTCTGCCTCTCTCATGAATAAATAAATAAAATCTTTTTAAAAAGTATTAATAAAAGCAAAACGTATAGATTGCAACAAAAGACTTGTGATGCATGCACAAAAACAATATGGACCATACAAGGAAAAAAAAAAAGAATCAAAAGAAACTATTTCTGGGGAAACTACAGACCGTTAACTTATTAGATGAAGACTTTATTTTAACTATGTTCAAAGAAACAAAGGATGCTTTGTCTAAAGAACTAAAGAAAAGTATGAGTATAATGTCTCATCAAATAGACAATATCAATAAAGACACAGAAATCATAAAATGGTATTAAATAGAAATTCTGGATTTGAAACTATAATAACTAAAATGAAACATTAACTAGAGATGCTCAACAACAAATCTGAACTGGCAGAAGAAAGAATCAGTAAACAGGAACATAGGTCAATTGAGATAAGGCATTCTGAAGAACAGAAAGCATAAAGAATGAAGGAAGGGAAGAGAGCCTCATAAACCTGTGAGACACCACCAACATATGAAAAATGGGTGTCCCCAAAACATAAATGAGACAGAAAGCAGAAAGACTATTTGAAGAAATAATGGCAAAAATAATCCTCAAATTTGAAGAAAAACATTCACCTACACATCCAAGATGTTCCATGAATTTCAAGCATACTAAATTAAAGAGAGTCATACCAAGAAACATAATGAAATTGTCAAAATCCAAAGACAAAGAGAGAATCTTGACAGCTACAAAAGAGAAGCAACTAATCAAATATGAGGGATCTTCAGTAAGTCTAATTTCCCACCAAAAACTACAGAGTCCAGATGGTTGGATGACATATTCAAAATCATGAAATAAAAATATTGCCAACCAATAATACTATGTCCAGAAAAATTATTCTTTAAAAATGATAGAGAAATTTGATGTTTCCAGCTAAATAATTTGTTGCTAGCAAGCATTTCCTATAGGAAATGGCAAATGCCTTTAGGATAAAATGGAAAACAGCAAATGTTGGTTCTCTGGGAAGATCTCCAACACTGAAAAACTTTAACTAGATTTACCAGAATAAAAAGTAAAGATAAAAATTACCAGAAATATGAATAAAAGAAGGATATGATAGGAGTGAAATGGATTATAAAGAAATACTAAAATTAATTGTATGCCAACCAATTAGAAAATCTACAGGAATGGACAAATTCCTATGAACATGTCAACTAACAAGAGAAAGAAAGAAAGAAAGAAAGAAAGAAAGAAAGAAAGAAAGAAAGAAAGAAAAAGAAAGAAAGAAAAGAAGAAGGGAAGAAAGGAAAGAAGGGAAGAAAGGAAGAAAGAAAATCTGACCTGTAATAAGAGGTTCAATTTGTCATTAAAGAAAAAACATTCTCACTAGATAGTATTATGCTAAGTGAAGTAAGTCAGTCAGAGAAAGACAAATACCATATGATTTCATTCATATGTGGAATTTAAGAAACAACACAAACATGGGGGGGAAAAAGAGAGGAAAACCAAGAAACAGACTCTTAACTATAGAGAACAAACCAATGGTTATTGGAAGGGAGGTGGGAGAGGGGAAGGGTGAAATAAGTAATGGGGATTAAGGAGCATACTTACTGTGATGAGCACTTCATATATGGAAGTGTTGAATCACTACATTGTATACCTGAAACTAATATTCCAATGTATATTAACTAACTGGAATTTAAATAAAAACTTAAAAAATACCTTCTAAGTATTCCCAGGCTCAGATGGCTTCATTGGTTAATTTTATCAAATGTCTAAAGAAGAATTAGTACCAATCATTCAAACACTCTTCCAAAAAAATAGAAAAGGAAAGATAATATCCAGTCTAATTTTATGAAGCCAAGATTACCCTGGGACCAAAAACAGAAAAATATATCATACAAAAATAAAACCACAAAGGCATACTTTTTATTAATATAGGCACAAAATTCCTCAACAACATATTAGTCAACCAAGTCCAACCACATAGAAATGATTATATTTCATGACTGAATAGGATTTACCCAAGGAATGCAAGGTTGTGTCAGTATATGAAAATCGATTAATACAACATGCCATATTAATAAGACAAAGGACAAAATCCAATGAATTTTTATGATAAAATAGTGAACATACAATAAAAGAAGAACTCCTTAACTTTAGACAGAACAACTACAAAACACCTACAGCTAATATCATACTTCATTCTCAAAGGCTGCAAACTTTTCTCATAAGATTGGAACAACATAAGTATGCTTTTACTACCTCTGTTTATTAATATTATACCTGAAGTTTTAAGTAAAGCATTTAGGCAAGAAAAAGAAATGAAAGTCATCCAGATTTAAAAGAAGTAATACCACCTGTATTTGACTGTTATATGATATTGTACTAGGAAATGAGATTGGCAAGTCTTCAGGATACATAATCAATATAAAATAATAAATTGAAGTAGTATATAATAGGCATGGACAATCTGTGAATAAAACAATTCTAATTTCATTAATATTTAAAAATAATATAATATTTAAGAATAAATTTAACAAAAGAAGTATAAGACTGGTACACTGAAAACTGGAAAAAAAATCCTTACAGAAAATAAAGAATATATGAAATTCTAAATACATGGAAAGATATCTGGCTTTAATGGATTGAAAGACTTAATATTGTTAAGATGAAAATACTCTACAAAATGATCTACAGATTCAATGCAATTCTTATAAAAATCCTAGATGCCTTATTTTTTTAAAAAATTGACAGACTGCTTATAAAATTTATATGAAAATGCAAAGGACCCAGAATAGCCGAAACAATCTTGTAAAAGAAGAATAAAACAGACATCCAGATTCAGGAGGCACAGAGAACTCGCATCAAAATCAACAAAGCAGGCCCACACCAAGGCATATTGTAATTATATCTGCAAAACAAAATGATACAGAAAAATCTTAAGAGCTGCAAGACAAAAGAATTCCTTAACTTACAAGGAGAAACTCATAAGTCTAGTTGTAGATTTCTTTACAGAAATTTGGCAAGCCAGAAGGGTGTGGAATGTGGAATATATTATTCAAAGTGCTGAATGGGAAGAATCGGCAGCCAAGAATCTTCTATCCAGCAAGGCTATCATTCAGAATCGAAGGAGAGATAGAGTTTCTCAGACAAACAAAAATTAAAGGAGTTCATGACCATTAAGCCAGTCCTGCAAGAAATATTAAAGGAGACGCTTTGAGTGGAAAGGAGAGACAAAAAGTGATAAAGACAAGAAAGGATCAGAAAAAAATCTCCAGAAACAATGACAAAACAAGTAATAAAATGGCAATAAATATATACCTATCAATAATTATCTGAATGTAAATAGACTGAACGCTCCAATCAAAAGACACAAGATGTTAGAATGGACAAAAAACCCAAAACCCATATATGTGCTGCCTACAAGAGACTCATTTTAGACATAAAGGCACTTGCAAATTGAAAGTGAGGGGATGGAATAATATTTATCATGCAAGTAGATGTCAAAAGAAAGTCAGAGCAATACTTATATCAGGCAAACTAGACTTATTTGTTCTTGTATTATTTTTATCCTGCCAATCTTTCTGAAATACTTCCAAAAACTTGAAAAAGAAGGATCACTCCCAAACTTTTGAGGCTAGCATTACCCTGATACTAAAGCCATAAGGACACTACAGGAAAAGAAAACTACAGATCCATAGCTTTGATGAATATATATGCAAAAATCCTCAACAAAATCCTAGCAATCTAAATTCAACAGCACAATAAAAGGAACATACACCATGATCATGTGGGATTTATCCTTGGTATTAAAAAATAATTTAACATATGCAAATTAATGTATTACACATTAGTAGAATGAAAGGTGAAAATCATATGATTATCTCAATAGAGATAAAAGAAAAATGCAGAAAAAGCATTTTACAAAATTCAACTTTCTCTCATAATAAAAACTCAACAAATTGTGTATAGAAGGAATGTATCTCAACATAATAAAGACCATATATAACAAGCCTATAGCTAACATACTCAATGGTGAAATGTTGAAAGCTTTTCCTCTAAGATCAGAATCAAGACAAAGATGCATACTCTTACTACTCTTATTCACTATAGCACTGAAAGTCCTAGCCAGAGCAATTAGGCAAAAAAATAAATAAAAAGAATTCAAATCCGAAAGGAAAAAGTAAAATTGTCTCTGTTTACAGCTAACATGATCGTATATATAGAAAATACCAAAGACTGGGACGCCTGGGTGGCTCAGTGGTTGAACCTCTGCCTTCAGCTCAGGGCATGATTCCAGGGTCCTGAGATTGAGTCCTGTATCAGGCTCCTCTTAGGGAGCCTGCTTCTCCCTCCACCTATGTCTCTGCCACTCTCTGTGTGTCTCTCATGAATAAATAAATAAAATCTTAAAAAAAAGAAAATTCCAAAGACATTCCCAAAAAAACTATTAGAACTAATAAACTAATAAATTTTCAGGTTACAAAAAAATCAACATACAGAAATCAGTTGCATTTTTATACACTAACAACTATTTGAAGAAAAAATAAAGAAAAAAATCCCATTTATAGTCTTATCAAAACAATAAAATACTTAGGAATATGTTTAATTTGTTTTTTGTTTTGTTTTAAGATTTTATTTATTTATTCATGAGAGACACAGAGAGCGAGAGAGGCAGAGACATAGGCAGAGGGAGGAGCAGGCTCCATGCAGGGAGCCAAATGTGAGACTTGATCCTGGGACTCCAGGATCACACCCTGGACGGAAGGCAGGTGCTCAACCGCTGAGCCACCCAGGCATTCCATGTTTAAGCAATTTCATAAAAAGATCTGTACACTGAATGCTATAAGACTCTGGTGAAAGAAATTGAAGACATAAATAAGTGGAAATATATGTGTGCTCATGGATTGGAAGAATTCATATTGTTAAAATGTTCATACTACCCAAAGCCATCTATAAATTCTATGAAACTCTTTTTCAAAATCTGAATGGCACTTATCACGAAAATAGAGAAGACAATGCCAAAATTTGTATGGAGCCAGAAAAGACACCAAACAGCCAAAGTAATTTGAGAAATAACAACAAAGCTGGAGGCATTATACTTCTTGATTTTAAACCATATTACAAAGCTATTATAGTCAAAGCATTATGGTACTGGTGTAAAATCAGACACATGGACCAATGGAACATAATCAAAAGCTCAGAAATAAACCCATGCATATATCTTCAACAAATATTTGACAAGGGAGCCAAGAATACTCAATGGGGGAAGGATAGTTTGTTCAAGAAATAATACTGGGAAAACTGCATATTCACATGCAGAAGAATGAAATTGTACCCTAATCTTACACCATTCACAAAAATTAACTTGAAATGGATTAAAGACTTAAATGTAAGTCCTAAAAGTACACGAGTCCTAGAAAAACAACATAAAGAAAAAGTCCCTTGACTTCAGTGTTGGCAAAGATTTTTCTGGATGTGATACCAAAAGTACAAATAACAAATGCAATAATAAATGGGACTACATCAAACTAAAAAGCTTTTTCATAGCAAAGAAAACAATCAAAAGATGAAAAGGCAACCAAAGGAGTGGGAGGAAATATTTGTAAGCCATGTATCTGATAAGGGGTTAAAATCTAAAATATGTAAGGAATTCATATAATTCAATAACAGGAAAACAACCCAATTAAAAAATGGGTAAAGAAGATGTTACCATGCTGAAAACTTAAAAAAGAGTATGCAGAATTTCTCTCTTATTTCTTAGAACTGCACGTGAATCTACAATTATTTCAAAATAAAAAAAAACTTATTTAAAAAGTTTTTTAAATGGACAAAAAACCCGAATAGACATTTTTCAGAAGAAGACCTATAAATGGTCAACAGGTACACAAAACTGGTCAACATCATTAATCATCAGGGAAATGCAAATCAAAACCACAATGAAATATTACCTCATACCTATTGGAATGGCTAAAATAAAAAAAAATACAGGAGACAACATGTGTTTTCAAAGATGTGGAGAAAAAGGAACCTTGGTGCACTGTTGGTAGGCATGTAAATTGCTAAAGCCACTATAGGAAACAGTATGTATGGAGCTTGATGTTGGGGGCTCAATCCCAAGACCCTGGAACCATAACCTGAGCCGAAGGCAGATGCTTAACCAACTGAGCCACTCAGGTGACCCCGAGGATAATCTTTTTAATAAGTGGTGTTGAATCAATTAGGTAGTCAATGGGGGAAAAAAAATCCAACCACTACAAGAATTAAAGTAAGATGTCTATTAGACTTAAATGTGAAAGCTAAGATCATGAAACTATTAAGAAAAAACAAAGCAACACCAAAACCAGAGGGATTTATCCTCTTGAACTTTGGATAGAAAAAATTTTCTTACACTGGATGTAAAAATCTCTATTAAAGTAAACACTGACAGAGTGAACTTCATTAAAATAGTAGAAAACTAGGCACAGACTAAGAGAAAATATTCTGAATATATTTATTCAGAAAAATACTCAATCTAGAATATAAAAAAGACCTCTAGAAATCAATTAGTGAAAGATGGCTAAATTGAAAATAGGCGAATGTTTCCAAAAGATGCATCACAAAGGATATGAAAGAAAACATCAAAATTCATCAAAAACAGAAGAAAAAATCTTCAACGTTGTAAGTCATGAGAGATATAAAAATCATTACTAAAACGAGACCATTACTACATTCTTACCAGAACATAATTTAATTATTAGGACCAGAGTTTAGCAAACTGGGACTCAACAGGCCCAATTTGGCCTAGACTGTATTTGTATTGACTAAGAATTATTTTACATTTTAAAAGGTTGTTAAAAACATACGCAACAGAGACCTTAAATGGCCCACAAATTCTAAAATATTTCCTACCTGGCCCTAATAGAAAATGTGTGTGTTGGCCCACAATTAAGACCAAAAATATGAATTTTTGGCAAAAACTTTATTTTTTTTCTTATACTTCTTACATTATATTTCTTTCACCTCTTGTTTAGTGGATGGTTTTGTAAATGGACACGAGTGATTTGGATAAACCTTTGACAATATACACTGAATAAGTTTAAAATGATCCTCAGATTTCTCTTTTGGTTAAAATAGCAACAGAATTTAATGTTTTTATTTACGAAAAAGCATGGACACTCCAGATCTTTGCAACTTTATTTATAATAGCCAAACACTGGAAACAAACCAAATATTCACCAATATTAACAAGATAAATTCATTTTTAAATGTTTATATAATGGAACACTATGTGACAATGAAAAAGAACTAACTATTGATAAAGAATACATAAAAGAGTATATATGATGTGCTTCCATTTATATGATGTTCCAAATAGGCAAAACTAATCTGTGGTTTTAGAAGTCAGAATGTTGGTTACCCAAAGGAGATTACAGAGAGGAGGCAACAGATCATCCTCTGGATATTTGGAATGTTCTCTATCTTTTCCTGTGTGTTCATTGCAGTGGTGAATACATCTGTAAAAATTCATCAAGCTATACACTGAAGATTTGTGTACTTTACTGTATATGTTACACTTAATTTTTTTTAAGTTTTAGTTTATAGATACCATGAATTTTATTCATAGACCTAGGTCAGAACCACTGACTTAAAGTGAAAATTATGTTTCAGAGGTTGCAAAATGAGATAGAGGAGATATTTGGTAGGCATTGAATTTGTGAACCATGGCTACTAATGAGTCATGAGAGTGGACAAAATTCCTTAAGGCAGTACCTTACTGCATATCAAAATAACTAAATCACTAATACAGTAGAGAATTTTGCATAGCAATAGAAAATTGCCCTGGCCAAAGGAGAAGGGTGAACCAACATGAGAAAACCAAGGTGATTAAAATGTCAAAGCACACAATAAAGAAAGCACGGAGAAAATGATATAAAAATAAAGCCAGGTTTGAAGGACTTCTCTGAGTAATTGAACATGGAGATTTGGAGAAGAACTATTGTTCTTGAAGATGTGATTTGGGTATGGTGAGAATCATTCCTTTCACAGAGGTAGGAGAAAAGGAGATGTGAATGCATAAATGGTTAACAATTAAGGCTTAACAAGCAGAGAGAATGAGGTAATTGAATGATGGGCATTAAGGAGGGCACTTGATATAATAAGCACTGCAGCTGGGATCCCTGGGTGGCGCAGCGGTTTGGCGCCTGCCTTTGGCCCAGGGCGCGATCCTGGAGACCCGGGATCGAATCCCACATCAGGCTCCCGGTGCATGGAGCCTGCTTCTCCCTCCGCCTGTGTCTCTGCCTCTCTCTCTCTCTCTGTGACTATCATAAATAAATAAAAATTAAAAAAAAAAAAGCACTGCAGCTGATAAATCAGTAAATTCTACCCTGAAACTAATAATACACTATATGTTAACTAACTTGAATTTAAATAAAAAAAGGACATAAATCAAGAAATCAAATGAGTAAATGGAGTGACTGGAATGTGAAAAATATTAAGGAATGTTGAGGATAAGTTCTGTTGATCTGCCATGGGGAGAAAGAGAAGAATTCTAAAATGATTCTCAGTTTCCTTTTTGGGTAAATGGGAGATGTTGCTGTTCACTTGAGAAACAAAAATGGGTGAAGAAAAACTTGAGATGGGGGAAGGTTTTGAGTGCCATTTGGCAAGATGGCGTTTGAGATACATGTCCAACATTCATCTCTATACTCCTATACATCTGAAACTAGAGATCTGGATATAATCTGGATAGAAATAGAAATGCTTACTTGAGAGTCAACAGTAGATTGATTTTAATTTTTTCTGTGGATGAAGTAAACCAAGAAAACTGTATAAGCAACTGGAAAGAATAGAATCTTGGGGAAGAGTGAGAGTAAAGTAGAAAATGAAGAGAATAAATAACAGCAGACAGAAAGGTAAGAGTGAAGAAAACCAAAGAAAAATGATGTCATAGCTTGCCAAGGAAGAGAGAATTATGAGGAAAGCATTGTCAACAGCTTCAAAATGCCACAGAAGAAGCTAAAATTGGAAACACAGCTTTTAGAAAGTGTGGCCCATGGATAACTGGGTGTCTCTAAGACTTTTTCAATGATATGGTGACATCAAAACTGCTTCCGTAATAATATTTACTGTGTTATTTGATGTTTTTCCTGTGTTTACATTTTTAGTGATGGTACCAAATAATAGTGGGTAAAACTGCTGGTGCCTTAACATGAGCAAGACTCATGACACCAAATTGTACGGGTAATCATGGTTTTGCTCACCACCACACACTTTCAAGGAAAAAAGACAAGTTTTATTTAAGAATGTCCTTAGTGAAGCAGTAAAAAAATATTAATTTTACTAAATTTTTACTCTTTCATTAATCCATATGATGAAATGAAAGTATACATAGAGTACTTCTGCTGCATACTGATATAAGATGGTTACTTTGAGGAAAAATACTTATGCAGTCATTAGAGTTGGAGGATGCACTAGACCCTTTTCCTGTGATATAATATTTTTCCTTGAAAGAATGACTGCCAGACACACTAGCATTATTCATACTTGGATATTTGGCAGATATTTTCCTTTTTAAAAAAGATTTTATTTATTTATCCATGGGAGACAGAGAGAGAGACAGACAGATAGACAGACAGAACAGACACAGGCAGAGGGAGAAGCAGGCTCCCTGCATGGAGCCGGATGTGGGACTCAATCCTGGACTCTGGGATCATGCTCTGAGCCAAAGGCAGACTCTCAACCGCTGAGCCACTCAGGCATCCCTGGCAGATAGTTTCTTAAAAATGGATGTGTTGAACCCGTCATGTCAGGGAAAAAGGCAGATGGTATTTACCGCTAATGATAAAATTTGAGCTCTCAAGTGAATATTGGAAATTTGGAAAACTTGGACACATCCCTGGGAGTTTGACACTTCTCTAATATTTAGAGACTTTTCTGGTAAGATTGGTAGGGATTATTAATGCATGCGATTTTTTGATATTGTATTAACATTTGGAAAATCTGCATAACTCAGGGAACCAATATTTTCTAAATGATCTATGCTTGATGTTACAAGATAAATCTTGGGTAAAATATCAAAGCGCAAGACAAATTAGTGGCTTTTAATGTAACAGTATATGAAACAAATCAGTGATATGGTTTCCAAGCACATATTGCAACTAAATTTAAGAAACTAAAAAACAGGGGGGAGGGGCAAGATGGCGGAGGAGTAGGGTCTCCAAGTCACCTGTCCTCAACAAATTACCTAGAAAACCATCCAATCATCCTGAAAATCTACGAATTCGGCCTGAGATTTAAAGAGAGACCAGCTGGAACGCTACAGTGAGAAGAGTTCGCGCTTCAATCAAGGTAGGAAGACGGGGAAAAAGAAATAAAGACACAAAAGGCCTCCAAGGGGGAGGGGCCCCGCGAGGAGCCGGGCTGAGGCCAGGGCGAGTGTCCCCAGGACAGGAGAGCCCCGTCCCGGAGGAGCAGGAGCTGCACCAACCTTCCCCGCGGAAAGGGGCTCCCCGGGAATTGGAGCAGGATCCCCAGAAAGGCGGGGATGCCCTCGGGCTCCCTGGGACAGTAACAGAGGAACTGCGCCCCGGGAGATGCGCCGAGCTCCCTAAGGGCTGCAGCGCTCGGCGGGACCCGGAGCAGCTCGGAGGGGCTCGGGCGGCGGCTCCGCGGAGGGGGCTGCGGGGCCCCGGGAGCAGCTTGGCGGCGGCTCGGGCGGAGGAAGAAGCTCCGCGCGGAGGGGGCGGCGCGGCTCTGGGAACAGCTCGGAGGGGCTCGGGCGGCGGCTCCGCGGAGGGGGCTGCGGGGCTCCGGGAACAGCTCAGCGGCGGCGGCTCGGGCGGAGGAAGAAGCTCCGCGCGGAGGGGGCGGCGCGGCTCCGGGAACAGCTCGGAGGGGCTCGGGCAGCGGCTCCGCGGAGGGGGCTGCGGGGCGGGAGCGCGAATCCAACAGCGCAGGCCTCGGAGCACAGGGCGCCGGGACACAGCCCAGGATCCGGCCTCCCCCCGAGACAGGCAGAGGCCGGGAGGGCCCAGGACAGCCAGGACGCTCCTGCCCCGAGCTGAGCAGATCAGCGGCCCCGCCCGGGAGCCCCCAGGCCCTGCAGACGGAGAGCCCCGGAGCTACTGCGGGGGCTGACTCCAGGGTCCCAGAGCTGCCGCCCCACCACTGTGGCTTCCTCCCGGGGCCTCACGGGGTGAACAACCCCCACTGAGCCCTGCACCAGGCAGGGCCAGAGCAGCTCCCCCAAGTGCTAACACCTGAGAATCAGCACAGCAGGCCCCTCCCCCAGAAGACCAGCAACACGGACCAGTTCCAGGGGAAGTCAAGGGACTTAAAGTATACAGAATCAGAAGATACTCCCCATGGTTTTTGTTTTTTTTTTTTTTTTTTTTTTTTTTTTTGTTTTGTGCTTTTTTTTTTTCTTTCTTTCTTCTTGATTTCTGATTGCTTCCCCCACCCCACCCCCCCTTTTTTTTCTTTTTTCTCCTTTCTTTCTTTTTCTTTCTTTTTCTTCTCTTTTTCCCTTTTTTTTCTTCTTTCTCTTTTTTCTTTTTCTCTTTTCTTTCCTTCTCTCTCTTTTTCTCCTTTTCCCAATACAACTTGTTTTTGGCCACTCTGCACTGAGCAAAATGACTAGAAGGAAAACCTCACCTCAAAAAAAAGAATCAGAAACAGCCCACTCTCCCACAGAGTTGCAAAATATGGATTACAATTCAATGTCAGAAAGCCAATTCAGAAGCACTATTTTACAGCTACTGGTGGCTCTAGAAAAAACCATAAAGGACTCAAGAGACTTCATGACTGCAGAATTTAGATCCAATCAGACAGAAATTAAAAATCAATTAAACGAGATGCAATCCAAGCTAGAAGTCCTAACGACGAGGGTTAACGAGGTGGAAGAACGAGTGAGTGACATAGAAGACAAGTTGATGGCAAAGAGGGAAACTGAGGAAAAAAGAGACAAGCAATTAAAAGACCATGAGGATAGGTTAAGGGAAATAAATGACAGCCTGAGGAAGAAAAACCTGCGTTTAATTGGGGTTCCTGAGGGCGCCGAAAGGGCCAGAGGGCCAGAATATGTATTTGAACAAATCCTAGCTGAAAACTTTCCGAACCTGGGAAGGGAAACAGGCATTCAGATCCAGGAAATAGAGAGATCCCCCCCTAAAATCAACAAAAACCGTTCAACACCTCGACATTTAATAGTGAAGCTTGCAAATTCCAAAGATAAGGAGAAGATCCTTAAAGCAGCAAGAGAAAAAAAGTCCCTGACTTTTATGGGGAGGAATATTAGGGTAACAGCAGACCTCTCCACAGAGACCTGGCAGGCCAGAAAGGGCTGGCAGGATATATTCAGGGTCCTAAATGAAAAGAACATGCAACCAAGAATACTTTATCCAGCAAGGCTTTCATTCAAAATGGAAGGAGAGATAAAGAGCTTCCAAGACAGGCAGCAACTGAAAGAATATGTAACCTCCAAACCAGCTCTGCAAGAAATTTTAAGGGGGACTCTTAAAATTCCCCTTTAAGAAGAAGTTCAGTGGAACAATCCACAAAAACAAGGACTGAATAGATATGATGACACTAAACTCATATCTATCAATAGTAACTCTGAACGGGAACGGGCTTAATGACCCCATCAAAAGGCGCAGGGTTTCAGACTGGATTAAAAAGCAGGACCCATCTATTTGCTGTCTACAAGAGACTCATTTTAGACAGAAGGACACCTACAACCTGAAAATAAAAGGTTGGAGAACCATTTACCATTCAAATGGTCCTCAAAAGAAAGCAGGGGTTGCCATCCTTATATCAGATAAATTAAAATTTACCCCAAAGACTATAGTGAGAGATGAAGAGGGACACTATCTCATACTCAAAGGATCTATCCAACAAGAGGACTTGACAATCCTCAATATATATGCCCCGAATGTGGGAGCTGCCAAATATTTAAACCAATTAATAACCAAACTGAAGAAATACCTTGATAATAATACACTTATACTTGGTGACTTCAATCTAGCTCTTTCTACCCTCGATAGGTCTTCTAAGCACAACATCTCCAAAGAAACGAGAGCTTTAAATGATACACTGGACCAGATGGATTTCACAGATATCTACAGAACTTTACATCCAAACTCAACTGAATACACATTCTTCTCAAGTGCACATGGAACTTTCTCCAGAATAGACCACATACTGGGTCACAAATCGGGTCTGAACCGATACCAAAAGATCGGGATAGTCCCCTGTATATTCTCAGACCATAATGCCTTGAAATTAGAACTTAATCACAACAAGAAGTTTGGAAGGACCACAAACACGTGGAGGTTAAGGACCATCCTGCTAAAAGATGAAAAGGTCAACCAAGAAATTAAGGAAGAATTAAAAAGATTCATGGAAACTAATGAGAATGAAGATACAACCGTTCAAAATCTTTGGGATGCGGCAAAAGCAGTCCTGAGGGGGAAATACATCGCAATACAAGCATCCATTCAAAAACTGGAAAGATCTCAAATTCAAAAGCTCACCTTACACATAAAGGAACTAGAGAAAAAGCAACAAATAGACCCCACCCCCAGCAGAAGAAGAGAGTTAATTAAAATTCGAGCAGAACTCAATGATATCGAGACCAAAAGAACTGTGGAACAGATCAACAGAACCAGGAGTTGGTTCTTTGAAAGAATTAATAAGATAGATAAACCATTAGCCAACCTTATTAAAAAGAAGAGAGAGAAGACTCAAATTAATAAAATCATGAATGAGAAAGGAGAGATCACTACCAACACCAAGGAAATACAAACGATTTTAAAAACATATTATGAACAGCTCTACGCCAATAAATTAGGAAATCTAGAAGAAATGGACGCATTCCTGGAAAGCCACAAACTACCAAAACTGGAGCAGGAAGAAATAGAAAACCTGAACAGGCCAATAACCAGGGAGGAAATTGAAGCAGTCATCAAAAACCTCCCAAGACGCAAGAGTCCAGGGCCAGATGGCTTCCCAGGGGAATTCTATCAAACGTTTAAAGAAGAAATCATACCTATTCTACTAAAGCTGTTTGGAAAGATAGAAAGAGATGGAGTACTTCCAAATTCGTTCTATGAGGCCAGCATCACCTTAATTCCGAAACCAGACAAAGACCCCACCAAAAAGGAGAATTACAGACCAATATCCCTGATGAACATGGATGCAAAAATTCTCAACAAGATACTAGCCAATAGGATCCAACAACACATTAGGAAAATTATTCACCATGACCAAGTAGGATTTATCCCTGGGACACAAGGCTGGTTCAACACTTGTAAAACAATCAATGTTATTCATCATATCAGCAAGAGAAAAACCAAGAACCATATGATACTCTCATTAGATGCAGAGAAAGCATTTGACAAAATACAGCATCCATTCCTGATCAAAACCCTTCAGAGTGTTGGGATAGAGGGAACTTTCCTCGACATCTTAAAGGCCATTTACGAAAAGCCCACAGCAAATATCATTCTCAATGGGGAAGCACTGGGAGCCTTTCCCCTAAGATCAGGAACAAGACAGGGATGTCCACTCTCACCACTGCTGTTCAACATAGTTCTGGCCACAATAGCCAAACTGTGGAAGGAGCCTCGGTGTCCATCGAAAGATGAATGGATAAAGAAGATGTGGTTTATGTATACAATGGAATATTACTCAGCCATTAGAAACGACAAATACCCACCATTTGCTTCAACGTGGATGGAACTGGAGGGTATTATGCTGAGTGAAATAAGTCAATCGGAGAAGGACAAACAGTGTATGTTCTCATTCATTTGGGGAATATGAATAATAGTGAAAGGGAATATAAAGGAAGGGAAAAGAAATGTTGGGAAATATCAGGAAGGGAGACAGAACATAAAGACTCCTAACTTGGGGAAACGAACTAGGGGTGGTGGAAGGGGAGAAGGGCGGGTGTTGGAGGGGAATGGGTGACGGGCACTGAGGTGGACACTTGACGGGATGAGCACTGGGTGTTTTTCTGTATGTTGGTAAATTGAACACCAATAAAAATTAATTAAAAAAATTTGTTCATGTACCTGGAAGATGTTATGCTAAGTGAAATAAAAACATAAATTCATATTTCTTAAATAAAAAAAAAACAAAAAAACAAAACAAAAAAAAAACAAAAAAAGGAAACTAAAAAACATACTGGGTTTCAGTGAGTATCAAAGGAAATGTCCAATGTTATCTGAAAACATTATTAAAATACTTTCTTGTATTGAAGCTACCTATCTATATGAGGATATGTTTTTTCTTCACATAATTCAACCAAAGCAACGCACTGAGACAGATTAGATGCAGAAGCAGAGAATCTTGCTGTCTTCTATGAAGTCAGACGATAAAGAGATTTTTAAAGGCTAAGACAATGTCACTCTTCACTAACTTCATTTTTTTTTTTTTTTTGGAAAATGCAGCTATTTTTCAAAGAGCTATGTTATTTATATTACCATATAATAGGTTTCTTGGTTTTTAAATAAATCCATACATTAAAAAGTCTCAATTTTAATTTCTAGGACAATAAATATTGAGATATATATATAGTTTAAATAAACTATAAACTATATATATAGATATAATAAATTATATCTAGTTTATAGTTAAATATATATATCTCTTTATCTCTATATATAAATTATAGCCTTCAATAGTTCAAATGTGTAAAGATATCTTGAGATCAAAAAGTTTGAGAACTGATGAATTAGATAATTAAGAAGTCACTAATGAATTTGCAGAGAACAGCTTCAGTAGAGTGATAGAGCTACAAAATTAATTCTTTTTTTAAAAGATTTTATTTATTTATTCATGAGAGACACAGAGAGAGAGGCAGAGACACAGGCAGAGGGAGAAGCAGGCTCCATGCTGGGAGCCCGACGTGGGACTCAATCCCAGGTCTCCAGGATCACATCCTGGGCCAAAGGCGGTGCTAAACCGCTAAGCCCCCTGGGCTGCCCTACAAAATTAATTCTTGTGAGATGAAATATAAATGGCAATAAGGAAGACATTAAAGTGACCATATGATAAACTTGGCTGTAAAGTTTAAGTTACAGACTGGCCATAATTTAAATTAGTAAATAAATTAAAGAAAGTATTTTTTTTTTTAGAATTCAGTTACCTTCTTTCTAGATTATTTCATAAATTTAAAGACACCCCTATCAAAATACGAACAGGATTTTGAAATGGGAATAGGAAATTTAATGTAAAAGCTCATAAGGAAAATTAAACATTCCAGAATATCTAGGCAAGCTCTAAAAGATAAGAGTTATGAGTGAAGATGAACCATATGGGTTGACAATATTTATTATGGAATCTTCATAATTAAAACAGTGGGGAATTGGCACATGAATGGACAAACTATTGGAATACAACATAAACTTTAAAAATAAGCCCAGATATGGAAGATAGTTTAATATACTATACAGGTGGCATTGTAAGTTACAGACTACATAAACCTTTTAAATAAACAGCATGAAGCAACTGAATGATTATTCAGAAAAAGATAAAATCGAATGCATATCGCACGTACAAAATAAATTCCACACACAAAAAATAAACTCCAAATGTATTGGAGACCTAATGTAAACAATGAGTAAGATATGTGTGATTTACTATCTAACCTGAGTGTGGGGCAAGAATTTATACAGTCACTCAACATGGAAATGAAATCTTAGTGATAAAATGAACTGCAAAAATGAACAATTCTGCATGGCAGATGCATCATAAGTGATAGCAAATAGTAAACACAGTAAAAAATAGTTTCACTTATAACATGTAAAATGTTTATTATATGTGATGTATCAAGAGATTGAAATTGAGAAACAAAACGATTAAAAAACAGAAAAATTAGCAAAAGGTACACTTTGCATAAAACTAATTTAGCAAAAAAAAAAACAAAAAAAAACTAATTTACCAATGGCATTTTAAACATAAGAAAACAAGCTCAATTTCTTTCATGATAAAGTAGATGCAAAATGAAACTAAGTTGATATTTTGCACCTATTGGATTGGCAAAATTTTAAAAGTTTGAAAATACACTTTTTATCAAGGCTTTGGGGAAACGGGGACTCTTACATTGCTAGTAGGAATGAAAAATGGCTCAACCCCTTACTAATTGTTATGTATACATTTACCTCTTGGTAAATTAGGAATTTTTGTTAGGAATTTTTGTTGAAACTAAATTTCCAAAAGTATGAAACATATACAGAGTGAGAAGTATGCAGAGTGATATGCAAATGATTATTTTTGGTGGAATTCTCAGTAATTGCAAGATATGAGAAACAACTTCAAATGCTCATACCACACAGGAGATTGGTTAAACAAATTATGATGTACCTATCCAGTGTAGAACTAGCAGGTGTGAAAAATAGAAGAAATTTGGCTTTTAAATGCAATGTTCTGGCCATATACATAATATTTCAGTTTACATCTACCATCTTGCTATGAGTTGATATAGAGTGGTTCCAGGACATACTATCAAGTGAAAAATGTCAATGTGTTAACATGTATGTAGTATTTTATCTTTTATCTAAGAAAAGATAAACAATATATGTGTGAGGTTTTTTTTTTTTTTTGCAAAAATAATCTCCAGCAATATACTTCAGAAATTAGTGAGTGGGTTAACCAATAGATAGAAGAAAGCCTGACATATCTCTGATATTTGTGTAGCTTTGACTTTTGGAACATGATATATATTTGTGTTATTTTAATTCTAGTTAGTTAACATACAGTATTATATTAGTTTCAGGCATACAATATAATGATTCCACAGTTCCATATGTCACCTTGTGCTTATCACAAATACACTCCTTAATTTCCAACACCTATTCAACCCATTGTCCCTTGGCCCTCCCCTCTAGTAACCCTCAGATTGTTCTATATACTTAAAAGTCTGTTTCTTGCTTTAGCTCTCTCTTTCATTTTCTACCTTTGCTTGTTTGTTTCTACCTTTGTTTGTTTTGTTTCTTAAATTCCACATATGAGTGAAATCATATGGTATGGAACATGTTTTACATGAGTGATTTACATGATTTCATATGAGTGAAATCATATGGTATGGAACAGGTTTTACACATTAAAAATAAAGTCAACAATGTGGGGTACATCAATATTGAGTGTATACAGAAACCAAAAAATCCCTAACTATGAACAATTGGTAACAGAACCAACAGAAGAAAAAAATTCAAATGAATCCTAGCATTTTGAACACAATGCTTTGGTTACATACACTTGGTGGGAAACATTCTAAAGACAAAAAAAATTGTAATAACAATTTTATAATAGCATTTTACTTATTGTACTGATATGAGGCTAGATATTCTGAAATGAATTTGTTGTATAGTAGGATTTTTAAAAATATAATTAAGAAATTAAATAAATAAATGAAATAATAAATAGATGCATTTGCAGACCAAGTTGCTTATTGTGACAAAAATGAGGAATAATAAGGAATTAGGAAAGTGTCAGAAGAATCTTGCATTACTGGATTGGGATTAAAGGCATAGACATATAGGAGCAAAAATGTCCGAGTAGCAATGAGCATACCTAGATTCCATATCTGGTTTTATAAAATAATAGACCACTAAAAAGAACAAAGTTTCCTTTTATGAGACTACTGATTTCAGAACTGGGGCATGGAAAGTAAAAGGTGAATCTGGCATAATTCATGCCAGAAAGTAAGTGCTCAAAAACTGATGGTACATATTAAGAGGAGTTCTCATGAAATAATCTAGGACAATTGAGCATAAAAAATAATTAAGTACAGTAATGACTTAAGTTATATTGATTACGGCAAAAGTTTTTACCAATATGAATAAATAAATGACAAAGGGTGGGAGGGGAAAATTCTTCCTTACAGTATAATGTTAACTAATAAAGGAAGAATGATAAAGTAAGAAAAACTATAATTTTATAATCATATAATAATAAATTATTTAAATAATAAATGAAGAATTATCAATGGATTTGAAATCTATTGGATCAAAGCTTGTTGGAAAGTAATTTCTTAATTTCCAAATATATGGAGATTTTCTAGTTATCTTTTGATAAACATTTCTGTCTCATTTGAATTTCAGCCAAAGAATATGCACTTTACGATTCCAACACTTTGAAATTTATAGAGAATTGATTTATATGGTCAATTTTGATAAATATTATTTTATACAATCAATGTTTATTCATATTTATTCATATTTAACGATACATTTATCATTTTCTTTTTCGGCGATTCATTTAAAAAATAAACTTTGCGTATAGTTGACACAATGTTACATTTGTTTTAGATGTACAACACAGTAATTCCACATGTGTCGTTTTTCACTGTTCCTGTTTCTTGCATATCCAATCTTCCATCTGTGGCCATTTTCTTTTGTTTTAAGAACATCCTTTAGGATTTTCTTAAGTAGGAGTCTATTTTTATTGTGTTCTCTTGGCTTTTTTTGGCCCAATAAAGTCCTCATTTCACTTCAATTCCTGAGGTATAATTTTGCTGACTATATGGCTTTAATTTAGCATTCACTTTTTATCAGCACATTGACACTGTCACCTCGCTTTCATTGTTGCTGTTGAGAAGCCATTCATCTATCTTATCATTGTTCTATTGAAGTTCATCTCTATCTCTTTAAAATTGATTTTTTTCTTTTTTTTAATGAAATGTTATGAGGGGTCTAAATGTTGATTTCTTATTCATTCTGCTTGAGGTCTGTTGAGCTCTTTCAATGTGAGAATCAGCATCTTTCATCAGATCCAAAGGCCATTATTTCTTCAAATATTGCTTTTCTGACATTCTTCACTCACCTTGTAAAAATTCTCTCACTTTATTTTGTTCTTAAGATTTATTTATTTATTTGAGAGACAGAAAGCATGAGTGCATGGGGGGAGGGGCAAAGGGAGAAGAGAAACTTAAACAGACTTTGTGCTGAGCGTAGAGCCTGATGTGAGGCTTGTCTCAACCTGAGATCATGACCTGAGCTGAAACAAAGAGTTGGATGCTTAACACTGCACCACCCAGGCTATATGTCTCATCTTACTCTTTCTTCTCTCTTTTGTATCCTTCCAATTCTCCTTGCTTCATTCATCACTGTTTCTTCTAATCAATCTCCAGTAATGCTCTTTTTAGTTATGTCTAAACTGGCTTTGAATTCTTGGATTTTGTGTTATGCCTAAGCTCCAAATTTTCCAGCTGCTTCTCAAATCTTAAATGTCCCTGTTTGTAGTTTCCTGCTGAAATATTTAAATTCAGGGATCCCTGGGTGGTGCAGCGGTTTAGCGCCTGCCTTTGGCCCAGGGTGCGATCCTGGAGACCTGGGATCAAGTCCCACGTCGGGCTCCTGGTGCATGGAGCCTGCTTCTCCCTCTGCCTGTGTCTCTGCCTCTCTCTCTCTCTCTCTCTCTATCATAAATAAATAAAAATTAAAAATAAAAAAATTGAAATATTTAAATTCAGCTTATAATTTTCACATGCAGAATACAAATAATTCTTTAAAGTCTATGTCTGGTAATTCCACTATCTTGAGTGTCAGTGAGTTCATTTGTATTATCTTCTGTTATGATTCATGTTGTTTTGTCTCTTAATGTGTCTGTTTATCATTGTATTCTAGCTACTGCAATTAAAAATTATTAAAGGAAATAATTTGAAGTGTACAATGAATCTTTTGCTTATGTTAGAGAAATTAGAAACTTGAAAAATATGAAATCACCTTAACCCAATTTTCAAGCTTCAGATTTTTATTGGTTACACACATAACTTAATCGTGGCCTGAATTTCATTGAAGAGTGGTCCATCCTTATTTCTAGTGTACAGGCCTTTGGTGACCAAAAAATAAACTCAAGTTGGTTGACCCATGCCATACTCTGCATTCCTGCTTTAGACCTTTGCTTGTGAGAATGTAAAATGAGCTTCTCAACCTTCTGTCCCATATTCAGGTTTGCAAATGCATCCTTGGCAAAAGTGACCCAAAAGTCATAGTCATTCTTCCTATATTTCTGTCTTTTTCTGGATCCTTTGCTGTCTTATTAGCTTCTCAATGATGATAGTATTTTTTCTATACTTTTTTGTTGGCTTTAACACAAACATCATTGCAGATTGCCCATCTGTCATTGTTAGAAGCTGATGGCTCTAGTAGTCTAATTTAATTTAGCTCTATATTTCCTTTTTTTTTTTAATGAGAATTTTTTTTAAAGATTTTTATTTATTCATAGAGACAGAGAGAGAGGGGCAGAGACACAGGCAGAGGGAGAAGCAGACTCCTTGCAGGGAGCCTGACGGGGACTCCATCCCAGGTCTCCAGGATCACACCCCAGGCCGCAGGCGGTGCTAAACCACTGCGCCACCGGGGCTGCCCTCTATATTTCCTTTGTAAGCACCATAAGAACTGGCATCTTTTTAGATGAGCTCTTTGGAGTGAAGGAAGTAAAATCTGTGAGCCCTTGAGTATGTAGGTGAAATTGTGTAAATAGATCCCCTTTTTTGTCTGGGTGAAGTTTTATTGCTTTTTATCTAAAGGTGTGTGTTGTTTGTGTATGTTCACCAACAATAGAACAATCTTAAAACTTAAATTTATTTTATCAGTAAACTCAGAGTCAAAATCTTTAGATGATATCAGTGAAGACTGTATAGATGTCTTGATCTCCTTGCAAACTTTACCAGAACCTTTTATAGAAGCATAGCTATGAGGAGGAATTATTTAGTGAGATGCTAAATATAAGTTCCAGCTGGAAGAGGAGGAAACAAAGGGAAAAAAAAAAACCTGTCAAAGCCCTTACATTCCAACTGGTTAAGTTTTGTGACTTGAATCTTAGTATTGTTAAGACATTTGTGAATATCTCCATCACAAACAATAAGATGACCATTTCTCTCCCTTCAATCTCCCCCAAATCTTTTTAAAAATGGATTTTTTTCTCTTATTGTATAAGCAGAACCTAAGGAGATATTTAAAACCGGAGGCAAAATAGTGTATTTGAGGTCAATTAATAGCACAAATTTAGTCATGTTTACTTCATGAAGAGTCACATGACACTATATACTTTTCCATTCAAGAAGATATGAAATTAGAATAAAAATATTAAGATTAATATTCTGTGATAGATTTATATTTTTTAATTCTATATTTAAAAAATTTAGACTACCATATATCTTTATCTTCAAATCGTTTTAAATATCTCAAAGATTTTGTATCTGTGTTGCAGAATTCATTGGCATATTGATGCTTAAAATAATTTAGCAGCATAAATAGAAACCTTACATATACATATTAACATACATTTCTTTCATTATTGTTAACCTAAATATCAGATAAATAGGTTAAGAATAATTCTTAAATAGAATCCCGATTAAACGCAAATGTTACCAGTCGACGTCTGTACGTTGTTCACAGTACATAATCCGAAAGTATTGAGCATAGCCGCTGCAATTCTAATGGCCAAGAACGTTATTTACCTATCGAAATTGCCCAAACAATAGCAATCTTCATGATGGCCTTAGTCCGCGAATTGAAACGGCTGTGCTCAATAGGATTACGTATTGCTACATACCGATCCAGCGAGATAGCGCAGAGGTGCATGATGGACGCTGTAGAAAATAAAACATCCAAAGAAATCCAGACGGGGCACAAATATCTAGGTAGTGGCCAGACATAATCTGAAAGAGAAAAGAGAGAAGACAAGAACATAGTATCCAAATTATACCATCTAGTTCTACATTTTAGCCTATTTATTATTTTCCTCTCATAATCTAAGCTTTTTAAAGAAAGTGAAATTTGAGAAACATTATTTTCCAAGTAATGATGATGACGATGATGATAATGCCTTCAGTGTTACATACACTATTTCTTATTGAGATAAAATTTACATAACATAAAATTAATCATTTAAAAGTGTATAGTCCTGTGGCATTTAGTACATTCACAATACTATACGACCATCACTTCTTTCTAGTTACAAAACATTTCATCATTCCAAAAGGAAACCACTATTCATTAAGCAGTCACTCCCCATTCTCCCCTCCTCCAGACCCTGAAAAATTTTAATCTGTTTTTGTCTCTATGGATTTAACTAATCAGGATATTTTATATAAATGGAATCATGCAATAAGTGCCTGGCTTCTTTCACTAACATATTATCTTTGAGGTTCATCCATTTTGTACCATGTATCAGTACTTTATTCCTTTTTTGGCTAAAGCTCTTATTAATTGAGGTTTTTTTTTATGCTCTTGTGAATAGAATCATTTAAAAAATTTCCTTTATGGACAGTTCATAGCTAGTATGTAGAACTATAACTGCTTTTCAGGTGTTAATCTTGTATCCTGCAATTTTGCTGAATTCATTTATTAGATATATTGTTGTGTGTGTGGATTCTTTAGGATTTTCTGTTTACAGGATCCAGTCATCTTTGAATAGAGATAATTTAACTTTTCTAATTTTCCCTTGCCTTTTATTTTCTTTCTTGCTTAATTGATCTATATAAAATTTCCAGTACAATGTTGAATGGAAGAAGTAAAAACAGCCATTTTGTCTTTTTCCTGATCTTAAAAGAAAATTTTTCATTTTCACTAGTAAGTAGAATGTTAGCTGTGGATTTTTCATAAATACCTTTTATCATGTTGAAGTTTCCTTCTATTTATAGTTTATTGAGTGTTCTTATCATAAAAGAGTGATGGATTTTTGTCAAATACATTTTTTGAATCAATTGAATTGATTTTGTGGTTTTCTTACCTTAATTCTATTAATGTGATGTGATTCCATTAGTTGATTTTTACATGTTGAACCATCGTTGCATTCCTGTGATAAATCTCATTTGGGTATGGTGTGTACTATGATGTTATATTTAATTTGCTAGTATTTTGTTGAGAATTTTTGCATCTATATTTATTAGTAATATTGTTCTATACTTGTCTTTTCTTGTAATGTCATTATCTGGCTTTGGTATCTGGGTAATGCTGGTCTCATTGAATGAGTTACAAAGTGTTCTCTCACCTATTTTGTAGGAATTTGATAAGAATTGGTGTTCATTCTTTAAATGTTTGGTAAAATTTGCCAGTGAAGCCATGTGGTCCTGGACTTTCTTGTTTTTGTTTTTTTCTATTCTTTATTTTGTTTATCTCCATTTTAATCTTTACCATTTTCTTTCTTTTGATAGTTTGGGTTAAGTTTATTCTTCTCTAGTTTCTCAAGATCTTGAGTTAGGTCTTTGATTTGGGATATCTCTTCTTTTAAAATGTAGGCATTTACGGCTATAAATTTTTGTCAGAGCACTATGTTTGCTGCATCCCATCAGTTTTGATAAGTTTTTATTTCACTTTTCTCAAAATATTTTCCCATTTCACTTGTAATTTCTTCTTTGATCTATTGGTTGTTTAATAGTGATTGCGGTGTTTAATTTCCACATATTTGTGAATTTGTCAGTTTCTTCTGTTATTGATTTCTAGTTTCATTTTGGAGAAGATCCTTTGAATACTGATATTTAAAAATTTTAATGCTTGTTTTGAGGTCTGGTATATGATCTATCACAGCAAATGTTTCATGTGCAGTTGAGAAAAATGTTTTTTCTGCTATTGTTGCATAGGCTGCTCTATTATATGTTTGATGGGATTAGTTGACTCATAGTATTGTTTAAATTCTCTATTTTCATATTTATCTTCTGTTTAGTTCTATTCATTATTGAAAATGGGATATTCCTGTCTCCAAGTATTATTTTAGATCTTTTTCTCTCTTCATTTTTGTCAGTTTCACTTCCTATATGTTTTGGTCTCTGTTGTTGTATGCATATATATTTGAAATTATTATATCTTCCTGATACTTTGACACTTTATTAATTTATAATGTCCTTCTTTATCTCTCATAACAATTTTTGTCTTAAGTTCTATTTTGTCTGATGCCAATATAGCCACCTCAGCTTTTATTGGTTACTATTTGCATGGGATATCTTTTCCATCTTTTACTTTAACCTATTTGTGACTTTGAATCTAAAATGAGTCTCTTATTGACAGCATACAAAGGAGGGCTCTTTTTTTACGGTTTTTTTTTTTTTAGATTTCTTAATTTTTTTTTTAATTGAAGTTCGATTTACCAACATAGAGTATAACACCCAGTGTTCATCCCATCAAGTGGAGAGGGCTGCTCTTCTTCTTTTTTTAATAATAAATTTATTTTTTATTGGTGTTCAATTTGCCAACATACAGAATAACACCCAGTGCTTATACCGTCAAGTGCCCCCCTCAGTGCCCATCACCTATTCACCCCCACCCCCCACCCTCCTCCCCTTCCACCACCCCTAGTTTGTTTCCCAGAGTTAGGAGTCTTTATGTTCTGTCTCCCTTTCTGATATTTCCTACCCATTTCTTCTCCCTTCCCTTCTATTCGAGAGGGCTCTTCTTAAATCCATTCTGGCATCATATAAACAATTCTGCTAATCTTTGCCTTTTATTTTATTTTATTTTTTGTATATTTTTTTATTGGAGTTCAATTTGCCAACATATAACACCCAGTGCTCATCCCATCAAGCATCTCCCTCAGTAATCTTTGTTTTTTAATTGAACAGTTTAGTCCATGTATATTTAAAATAATTACATCTATGGAAGGAATTATTTCCACCATTTGTTCCACCATTTGTTTTTTGGTTTTATAACAACCAAGTTTTAATTATTTTTTTAAAGATTTTTTTTATTTATTCATGAGAGACACACAGAGAGAAAGAGAGGGAGAGAGAGAGAGAGAGAGAGAGGCAGAGACACAGGCAGAAGGAGAAACAGGCTCCATGCAGGGAGCCCAATGCGGGACTTGATCCCGGGTCTCCAGGATCAGGCTTTGGGCTGAAGGCGACGCTAAACTGCTGAGCCACCTGGGCCGCCCCCAAGTTTTAATTAATACTAATTTTGTTTCGGTAGTATACAAATTTTTGCTCTGTTAATATCTTTCTGTCTTTGTTCTTGTCACAAATTACATCTTTGCACATTATGGAACCATTAACATAAATTTATAAGTACTGCTTTATGCATTTGCCTTTTATATAAGAGAGTAAACAAAAAAGAAATAATCTCAAACCTAGAAAAGAAATTAAGATGGTAAGTAATCTCATTAAGTTAACATGTATGAAAAGATGAAGGACCATAGAAAAGTTTAAAAGTTTCCATAATTCATTTCATAAAACAATATAATGTGAATATCAAAACCTATAAAACACTGAAAAAAATGAGACTAGAGACAAATAACATTCATCAACATAGATTCAAAGTTACAAACAAAACATTAACAAATAGAATTTAGCAAAGTGTCAAAAGGATAATACATTGTGTAAAAACAAAAACTATTTCAGGAATGCAAGAATAATTCAATATCATAAAAATCTGCCCATGTAATACCTTATACTAACATTTTGTAAAGACATTTTATGATCTTTTAATATTGAAGAATAGTTTGATAAAATGCAAAAGCTATTCCTAATTAAAATGTTAATTATATGATGATGAAAGGAATCCCCTTAAATTTTATAATTTACTGAAAACCATTAACAAATATTATAAATAATAATGCAACAAATACATTTCAATTACATTAAATTCATAAATTGAACAAGAGAAATTTACAAATAAAGTCTTCAAAGCAGTTACCATAACCATACTCAAGGAAGGAAAGGTGGAAGCTCTTGAAATAAATAGAAAAAGGACATCTCAAATAAGAAGTAGAACTTATAAAAAAGTACCAAATGGAGAATTTAGAGTTGAAAAAATATATAACATCTGAAAGAAGAAAATCACTGAATGGTCATAATAAAAGAATGGAGATGACACAGATGAAGAGTCATTAAAACTGAATATAGATCAATAAAAATTTATCCAAATGAGTATAATAATGAATGAATATAATAGGGATCTATGGAATAATATGTAGATGTGTAACATTTGGGCCACTGGAATCTGAGGAGGGGAAAAATTGATACAGAAAAGAGATTTGAAGAAATAATGGTTTAACTCTCATATTTGATGAAAAACAAATTGACCGATTTAAGACATTCTGCAAAACCCAAATGGTTAAACTCAAAGATAATCATGCCTAGATACATCATAATCTGGTGAAAACAGAAGAATAAGGAAAACACCCTGAAGCAACTGAGAAAATGACTCTTTATAGGGAACAATGGCTTGAACAACTTCAGATTTTTCATCAGAAAGAATGGAGGCTAGATATAATCATAATCCAGACTGCTACATTCAATGAAATATCTTTAAAAAAATGACCGTGAAATAAAGATATTTTCATATGAGTGTGAAACCGAAAACTGACTGCCAGGAAGCTTGCTCTAAAAAATGCTAAAAGATGTTCCTCAGAAAGAAAGAAATTATACTACAAGAAAACTTGTAAACTTCAAGAATGAATGACTGAAGAGCAGAATTGGTAAATAATCTGTGAAATATAATAGATTATTTTTATTTTCTTAGGTCTTTAGAATGCATGTAATGGTTCAAAACAAAAATTATAATGTTGTCTGGGATGTTTTTCATGTATATAGATGTATCCCATATTACAATTAAAACAAAAAGGAGGAAAGTAAAGGAATTTATATGGTTATAGGTCTTTGTATTCACTTGAAGTGATAAAATAGTAACTAGGGAAATTGTGAAATATTAGGTCTGTATATTTTATTTTATTATTATTTTTTAATTTTATTTTATTTATTCATGAGAGGCACAGAGAGAGAGAAAGAGAGAGAGAGAGAGAGAGAGAGAGGCAGACACAGGCAGAGGGAGAAGCAGGCTCCATGCAGGGAGCCCAACGGGGGACTCGATCCCAGGTCCCCAGGATCACACCCGGGGCTGAAGGCGGCGCTAAACCGCTGGACCACCAGGGCTGCCCAGGTCTGTATATTTTAATTTAGAGAGCAATCACTAAAAAAACTGTACAAAAAATATAGTAAAAAAATCCAATAGTTCAATAAAAGTGGAATACTAAAATAAAATGCATAAACCTCAAAATAATTCAGAAATAAGAAAAGAAGGAATAAATAGAAAACAATAACATAGTAAACATAGTTCCAAACTAACCAATACCTGCACTAAATGTAAATGATATAAATTGTATCAATTTAAAGAGACAGACATGTAGGATTAAAAACAAAAATAAATATTACCCAATTATATGCTGTCTGTAAGGAACCCTACAAGTTTGAATATGGAGATAGAGATAAATATACAATAAAAAGATAGAAAGAGACACTCAATGCAAACACGAATCAAAGGACTATTGGAGCTGTTGTATTAATATCAAAGTAAATTTCATTTCAAATAATATTACTAGGAATAACAAAGACCATGTTACAATGATAATGTCACTTCATCAAGGGTATATAACAATCCTAAACATTTATGTATCTAATAATAGTACTTCAAATTTCATGAAGCAAAACTGGTAAGAAAAAAAAGAAGAAATCAAAATTATAATCACAATTATACTTTGAGATTTCAACTTTCTTTCCTCAGTAATTGACAAAAGTAGGCAGAAAACTGCCAGTGATGTAAATACTGAATAGCACTAACAAGGAACTTGACTAAATTGACATTTATAAAGCACTCTATATCCAACAATAGAAGAATACACATGCTTTTCAAAAGCCCACAAAAAATTGAGCAGAGAAGACCATATGCTGGGCCACAAAATAAATCTTAAGAAATTAAGATGGTTGCTATAATGCAATGTCTACTCTCTGATCTTAAAATAATTAACCTAAAAACCAGTAACAAAAAGGTATCTTGAAAAAGTTCAGGTATTTGGAAATTAAACAACACAGTTCTACATTATTTATGTTTCAAAGAGGAAGACTCAAATTCAATGAAGAAATAATTTGAACTAGATAAAAATTAAAATAAAACATATGAAAATTTGTGCAATGGTGCTAAAACAGTGCTCAAAGGGAAATTTCCAACATTAATGGTTTAATTTAGAAAAGAAGAAAATCTCAAAACCATGATCTGAATTAATTTCCATTTTAAAGTCCTGGACAAAGAAGGGTAAATTAAAATGAAAGTATCAGAAGAAAGAAAGTTGTAAATATAACCACAGATATCATTGAAACTGAGAAAAGACTAATAGAAAAAAATTTTTTAATGGAATGAAATGTTTTTTTGAAAAGATCAATAACATTGATAAACTTCTAGGCAGATTGAGGGAGAAATAAAAGTAGAAGACAACTAGCAATACTAGTGATGAAAGAGGGAATATCTCTATAGACTCCATAGACAATTATAAGGGAATTTTATAAACAATAGTTTGCCCATAAATTTGCATGCACATTTTGGGTCCTTAGACGTAAAACCACATATTTCTGAACCATGCACTGAATTCAGGGTTCCAGTGGAGAATCTGTGCTGCTGAGGGAAAAAAAGGATACAAATGTTTTTAATCTTCAACAGAGTCAGCCTTTCTCTTAGACTAAGATTGGCCCACTTGCCACTAATTAAAGAGTGCCAAAGCCAGGGATGGTTGATTGAAAACTTAACCTAGGTTTGACTGCATAGCAATTAAACCCTTTTTAGGACTCCAAAGTCTTTTGAGATGGCATCCCAGGCTGTCATTCGAGTTGGTACTATTGACAGAACTAATTATTTCCCAGCAAGTCTCCCATAGGTCAGTATTTCCCATGTACAGATCCATAGTGAAATTTTCAGCAATTTACAGTGAAAAATGAGAAATTAAGTATATAACAGTACATTTTCAAAAATAAAGAAAATAAAGCTGTATTTATTCCATTTAAATGACTTCTCTTTATTCTGAGATTATATCTTCCCACTAGAATCCAGGAGCAGAAGAGTCCAGCCCATAGGATTGACTGGATTTTGCCTTACCATTTTATTCTTGCCCCTGTACTCTTGAAAATTCAGCCCTGTTCTTGATATTTCCTATTCCTTTGCCTTTGACAGAGTTCCCTGGGTATGACTGGATACTACATCTGACATCAGTTATATCTTGTAAATATTTTCAGGAATATGCCACTAACTTTCTCCCTTGGAATCATACCCACCCCTTTGTAAACTTGATTCTTCTCTGATAATTAGACTTTCCACCCACAGGAACTTGATTTAGAATTATTGGATCTTCCCTGTACTACTGCTCCAAAATCTTTTGCTTCTGACATTGAGGCATTTTAAAAATTTACTATTAACTTGACCTTGAGTTTAGCTATCGATTTGACCTTGACCCTGAGCTTACAGATCCACTCCCAGAGCATTTTACAGGCCAAAGTGATAACATCCAGTGCCCTATCCTCTACTAAACACATTTGTCAGAGTGCCTTTCTAGTCATACAGCTCAGCACCTGTATTTCTTTGACACGCAGATTTTGTGGTTCTTCAGTGAGGCGATGATGTTTATGGTATGCGTCTCGATGAAGTGGGCGGGGAGATGGGACATCCTACATATGCAACCAGCCAGCCCCCTTAGTATAAAATAGGGATTTCCTGGCAGCACTATGCAGGATGTTCAACCTCCCTGCCCATGTGAAGGTTAACTGCTGTATCACGAAGTTCTGGTTTCTTTTGGAGGGCAGGCTGCTTCATGAAGGCCTCTTCCAACTTGATCTTCTGTTCCTGATGCACTGGTTGTGATTACTAATAGCTTAAATGATCTAGAAGCCTGGTAACTAATAACCCACCTCTTATTTAAACTTAAGCCTGGCACAGTGGTTTCGCGCCGCCTGAAGCCCGGGGTGTGATCTTGGAGACCCGGGATCGAGTCCCATGTCGGGCTCCCCGCATGGAGCCTGCTTCTCCCTCTGCCTGTGTCTCTACCTCTCTCTCTCCGTGTGTGTCTCTCATGAATAAATAAATAAAATCTTAAAAAAAAGAAAATTCTAAAAAAAAAAAAAACCTTAAGCTCCTTATTCTGACAATATACTATTCCATCGACTTAGAGAAAATTCTCCTGACACCTGAATGGTTTGATACGATGTGTAGTATCTTTTGAAAAACACCCTGGATCTGTTCCCCTGAGATAGTCCCACAGTCCATATACCCTGGAGTTTTCCATGTAATTTACAGTTTAGTTTCTTTCAAGCTGACCCCAAGTCTTTTCCTATGGGCATATAGTAAAAAACAAAACAAAACAAACAAACAAAAATCTGCTGATATTTTCTTCGGTGGAACACTCAACAATTTTATGGATTTTGGGTGGTGGGAAAGAGAAAAAGACATAGAAGAAATCATGAATAATTTCCTGGTGGTCTTTGTCTAACCAAGGGAAATGAGGACTTCTACTATTTGTGCTACATGGCTTTACCTTCTAGTCATTAGATTTCTTGGAGAACATTATTATTCAAAAGAGAAAGGAGTTTAAACAGCATTTTACCCAAGCCGCTAAGAAAGCTTCATGCTTAATTTGAACATTTGAAGTTTAATTTCAATAGGAATCAAAGGTCTCTAATTCAAATAAACACAACAAACTCATATGTGTGTGTGTGTGTGTGTGTGTGTCCTTTCCCTCACACAAAGCTTCTCTCTACACAAAGTTCTTGATTAGGTTGTGGAAGTTACTTTATATTTTACTTTTTTTTAAATCACAGATGCTTATTTGTGTCTATTGAGGTAATTAGGTAGTTTTTTTCTCCTTTATTCTATTAATAAGGGGTATTATATTGATTGAGTTTCATATGTCGAACCAACTTTGCTTTTCTGGGATAATATCTATTTTCTTGGTGTTCCGTCCTTTTTATAGATTGCTAGATTCAACTTACTAGTGTTTTGTTAAGGATATTTGCATGTGTATTTGCAAGAATTATTGATCTATAGTTTTTATTTTTTCTTGTGATCTATTTGGTTTTGGCATCAAGAAAATATCAAAATTCCCCTCTCTTTTACTTTTGCAAGACGTTTTGAAGGATTGGTATTAATTCTCCCAGGGAACTGCCAGATAATTGAAATAACGACAATTCTCTGGAAATGAGGATCTGAAGGAGTTCTAATCCTATTCTGTTCCTCTCTGGCAGCTGTTAGGCGGCTGGTTTGCACCATGAATGTAGGCTGTTGGTTTTTAAGGTTACCCTGAAACCTGAGAGGGGAAATGAGACTGGGGCAAGTTAAAATGCCACAGAAATTGCTGTTCTTATCAAGAATCAGTCATTTTTCTTGAATAAACCCTCCCCAATTTTTGTAAGCCTTTGGTTAATTTCCAGAGTCCTGAATTATTTGATTCTGACAATTTTTGTAATTTTTCCTGTTCCTTGTAACAAAGAGAGGATTTTGGAAGTCCCTACTTCACCATTTTTGCTGATGTTCACAATGCTTTTTTTGTGTGTAAAAAGTACATCTTCAAATTTTATAATATCACAGAGTTTAGAAATAGGATATCTTTCACACTGAGACCATATTATGTATAGAGAATGGAAATGGGGATTTTGAATAGTAGTATGAATGAAAACAAGGAAATGTCATGTTCATGACTAGTTCTCAATATCTAGGGGGTGCATTATATTACACTGTCCTAAGTAAACCTATAGGCATATTTTATAATGTTTTATAATGCAGTTTTATTTTATTTTTTTTATAATGCAGTTTTAACGTTAATAATTGTCTCATATATTTTTGTCAGTCATCTCTTTATCTTTTAAATTTTTATGTTTAGATTTTGCTGCAATTATTTTATTCCAGTTTGTTTTACATTATTTGAAAGTATTGACATAGTCAAGTTTTGCATTTATATATAGCCAAATTTGTCAGTCTTCTCATTTGTGTCATCATCTATGGCTTACTCACCTCAGATGTTAGGTAAATAGCCAGTAGTTGAGTAAATACCCTATTCACTTTCTTCTTGTTTTTCTTTGGATACATTTTAAAGAGTCAACTTTTTAATTTTCCCAGAATTTATTTTTGAGTGTGAAGAGTGCTGAGTATCTCAAATTTAACATGTTTTCTTTTATCATTGACTTTGATGCCTCATTTATCATAAATAGTATGACCAATTGCCATACTTTTTTCCTTTTGTTTCCATTGGTTTAAACCTACAACCACACGTTATTATACTGGCTGTAGGCTTAGAATGTATTTAAAGATGGTTTTTCTATTGCTATCTTTGGAAAGTGTTTATTGGAGTATGCATTGAAGTTTATTAAATGATTTTCAGTGGCTCCCAGGATGAACTATAGTGTATTGTGTTTAACCTACTGTAATACCATATTTATATATTTTATAATATAGTGAAAATCCTTACATTCATTAGATAAAAAGACAGTAGCATTAGTTAAGTATATTTTTTTTCTAGGAAACTTTACAGGGATGATATCATTGATGTCTCAAACTAACAGTATAATGTAGTTACAGATTAAAATTAAAACCCCTGGGATCCCTGGGTGGCGCAGCGGTTTGGCGCCTGCCTTTGGCCCAGGGCGCGATCCTGGAGACCCGGGATCGAATCCCACATCGGGCTCCCGGTGCATGGAGCCTGCTTCTCCCTCTGCCTGTGTCTCTGCCTCTGCCTCTCTCTCTCTCTCTCTCTCTCACTCTCTCTCTCTCTCTGTGACTATCATAAAAAAAAAAATTAAAAAAAAAATTAAAACCCCTGAGGTTTGGTGATGTTTGTCCTCCAAGTGATGCAGTTGATAATTGGGAATTAACATACATATGAAAAAAAGAAGAAAAAATACATATGAAAAGCCATGATTCCATTCTGCTTATTCAATGTGTACTGTATTTCATTTAAATTATTTCTATACTAGTAACTAGGAATTCACTGCATAATGAAAAGTCAAACATGTAAACAAAAACTTTAGTACAATGAGTACAATGCTATGGCTGGTACTGCACATGATATTCTGGAAATACTGAGTGTGATAAACTTAACTCCTCCTTGGGTTTATGAGATAAGGCTTTTCAGAGAAGTCTGGAGAGGGAAGAAAGTGAAGTCTAGAAGAAGCATGTGATTTGGGGAACACATCAAGGAGATCAGAATGATGTTGCAGAACATGATATTTGTGACTGAGCGAATTAGAAAGCTGGAAGGAAGAACTTTATACAGCAGTCTCCACTTATCCAGGGGGATACATACTAAGACCTCCAGTGGTCACCTGAAACTGTGGACAGTACTTAACCCTATATATACTATGTTTTTTCCTGTACCTACATACCTATCATAAAGTTTAATTTATAATTAGGCATTATAAGAGATTAACAATCACAACTAATAATAGAATAATATAACAATATACAGTAGTACAAGTTTTGTGAATGTGGTCTTTCTCTCTCTGTTTCTCTCAAAATATCTTACTGTATTGCACTCACCCTTCTTTTGATGATGTGAGATGATAAAATACTTCACTGATGAGATGAAGTGAGGGGAATGACGTAGGCATCCTAACACAGCCATAGGCTACTAGTGACCTTCTGACGCTGTGTCAGGAGGAGCATCTGCTTCTGGCCTGCAGAACTGAAACTGTTGAAAGCAAAAACCACATATGAGAGGGGACTGCTGAATGGAGGAGTGGGAAGTTGACTATTGAGGTAGAACAGTTTTTAATTTTTGGCAAACTAAAAGAATAGCCATAAAAAAATCATGGGGCGCATGAATGTCCAGAAGGGTTTGCTTTTTTAAAAAAAGGCTTATTGCTACATTATTTGGCAATAATTCCAATAATATGGTAGCCTATACTTTCTGTACTGACTATTTTTAAAGTTAATGCAGATTTTCTCATTCTCCAACTAATTTTGTCTTCCTAATAAGTTAGAGACCATGGCTAGGAATGAGCCAAGATTTCCTTTTATCACTTCCCCTTTCTAACTAAGGAGATGAAATCTTCGTTGAATTTTAGTATTGTTTTGAATTCTAGTCCAATCATTGTAAAGATTTTTTATTTTGTATTTATTCATGAGAGACACACACAGAGAGGCAGAGACATAGAGGAAGAAGCAGCCTCCTCCGGGGAGCCTGGGGACTTGATCCCAGGATCCTGGGATCACGACCTGAGCCAAAGGCAGACACTCAACCACTGAGCCACCCAAGTGCCCCTGGTCTGATCATTGTAGTTTTTATAAACATTTTAAAATTCTACCATGGATTCAGTGCTCCTTGTTAATTTCTGGTAGGGTTTTATATTTCTTTTTGATTGATTTTATAGGACTTGTATGAAATTTGAAAGCAGTCTCCAGTACTTTTACTAATTGTTACTTTAAGGTAAACCAAAAGGCACTCTTTTAGCTTTAGCATGGGGTTGAGGGAAAAGTATCCAGGAGAAAGCTGTGCCTAATTGCCTAAAGTAGCTATATATCTTGCAAGTCATCATCCAAAATCCCTTTAGCTCTTCTAAGTGTAATGCATTGATTTTGAAAGGAAGTGGAATGAATTTATGGTCAAATAGATCAAAATAAAGCAGCATCAAGTAGAAGCAGCCAGAAATGAAAGTCTCACAGAAAAGGCTCTCTTCTAGTTAATATTCTCTGGAAAACCTGCCAAGAATGAGTAAAGCTTTATTTCAGTGAGGGACAGAAATGCTTACAACACAGAACACTATTTATTACATAATTTGTTCTGTGGAATTCAATAGATGAACACAGATTTTCTTTTGGTCAATGTGGACAATGCATGGCTCTCGTTTGGACCAGGAGGATTTATGTTTTGTTATGATTTTGTCATTCTATTAATAACTGTAAGACATTACAGATGTTGACTACCAATATTACCGTATATTCTTAGTAGCACTCAAGTAACATTTTAACTTCTTACTAATTAATTATATAAAATATCTGTTGTCCTACAAATCCTTAATGCTGGTTAGATGCATACATGGTATAGCTTTTGGTTATACAACTTTGCAGGAAAATCCTTAAAATGATTACAAACATTGGGAAAGTAAGTCTACAAGATTTAATTAAATAGTTAATGTTGCTTAGCTTCCAGGGAAATACAACATTAATTATGGCTTACAAGTAATCTTGTACAGATATTTCCTCATTCTATCAAGTATAACACTTGAGTACAGAGATCATAACTATGAAATTGGGGTAACCAAAGAAGGATTAGGTTTCTCTGAGATCTGATATCTGCTTTTTACCCAATCTCATTTCTAGCTAATTTTCCTCTTTTGTTTTCCCAGGTCTTCGCACATTTTGACTCTTTTAGAAGGGGGAAGGGGCCAAGGGAAAGGGGGAGAGAATCTTAAGCAGACTCCATGCCTAGCATGGAGCTGGGGTGTGAGGCTTGACCTCACAACCCTGAGGTCATGACCTGAGCTGATCACAGAGCCCCCCAGATGCCCCCATTTGCACTCTTTTGCCTAGAATGACATCTGTAAAGTATCCCTTCTTTAGGACTCCTTTCCTGGTCTGCAAACCTGGCTGAGAGAGTACTTCATCTGGGAAGCCTTTCCTAAAATGGCACAAACAGAATTGATTACTCCTTATATCTTCCCATAGTACCCTGAGTATATCTCTATCCTAGCATATATATTTTACTGTAATTTTCTGTTTGTCTTTCCTGGTACATTATAAACTTCTTGACATTCCAGCCTGCCTTAGTACTCACTAATGTTTCACATAGCTTAGTTAATCACATATATGTTAGTCTGCACATGTTGCATGATATTCCAATTCCCCTGATTATGATGTAATAAGGCCAATTCAGACTCTGGACCAATGAGAAATAGACCCATTAATGTATTAGGAGCACCTCATAACTAACTCTTGCCCTTTGTGGGAGTAAGCTGTTCTCACTGTATAGGTTCCCGGTATCTAGATTTTCCAGCATCCTCACTACAGAGAGTTCTTTGACTGACTAGAGTCATAATTTGTCATTCTATGTGGAAGCAGAATATCTGCTTTTGTTCTTCCACATCTTATCTCAGTTCTAGACTCCTCTGCATTAAAACATCCTGTGTTATACCCTCTATCAAGACTGGATTTCAAGACTATTGAAAGCATCTGATGTGACATCACAAACAACTGCCTGGAACTGTGCAGATAGTCTGAACTGTTGTTTTGTGTCTTGGTCTTGGAATTTTGATTTAGTCTGCTGAACCAGGTTCTAAGATGGGGATAGCATTTTTTGCTTGAGTATTTTATCCTGCACTGGAAGAAATTTATGAAGGTATTAATGGGCCTCCTTCATCAAAGTGTCGTCAAGAGTTTCCAAATCCTTTTTTCTCGAGTCAGCATTCTATAGCATTTAAAGCATTCTGACATGATTTAATCTCAAGGGTGTAGTTTTTAAACATTTGTATGCATTAATAAAGGAGATCATGAAATATATTTTGGATGTATATGATAGTTTATGAGTAGATTTTCATCTATGATGTGGTATGACGTTTCATGAATGAAAATAATTTAAATAATGCTTTAAAGTCTTTTTTTTAAAGATTTTATTTATTTATTCATGAGAGACACAGAAGGAGAGAGAAGCAAAGACACAGGCAGAGGAAAAAGCAGGCTCCACGCAGGGAACCTGATGGTGGGACTCGATCCTGGGTCTCCAAGATCAGGCCCTGGGCTGAAGGCAGCACTAAACCGCTAAGCCACCAGGGCTGCCCTAAAGTCTTTTTTTACTTCATAAATCTACAGCATATTTTTAAAAATTGAATATTAAGAGACTTTGCTTATTAAAAATGCCCAAATATTTGTTATGCTATTTAATATTTTTACTTCTATTTACCAAATATCCACTATTTCCCATAATACTTCAATTTATTAACTAATATTACTTGGGAAGATTGCAAGGAAGTATCAGTTACTTCAATTCACTAACAGATTATTTGGGCTTAACAAAATGGTATTTTCCTCAGTCTCTTTAAACACATTCTGGATTTGTCCATCCTACCGGAGAATGTCTTCATAGAATAGGCCTGGTTTTCCTAGTGCAGTAGCAGTTAAGTGTACAAACCATGTAAGGGACAGGGTGGCGGGAGGGGGGCAATTGGGGTAACCAAGGAAGAAGCCACAGAGTTTTGAGGTGGCTACCACTCTGGATAACACTTCCTTTCTATGAAAATCAAGTTAGGTGAGTAAATAGCCATTCAGAGAATAGTAAGAGATAGAAGGTAATAGCACTAAAAATATCTCAAAAATCGTGGCTGCTCTGAGCAGTTGGAAAAGAGCGACCTAGGAAGAAATGATTGTTTTACCACGAGGAGCCCTGACTGTTTGGAGCATGAACTGGTGGTTGTTAATGGATGACTAATGAAAGCACATGCTGGAAACAAGTAGTAGCTTGCCAGGAAGCAAAAACTTTTCCATGGAGAAGCTTCCTGTAATAATTCCTCTCCTAGCTTCTACTCAGATGATGCATTTAGAAATATACTGACACGAAACATTTAACCTTGATAGGCAAACTGCAGATTTAATATGCTAATATGTTTTTCAGTGAATTGAATGTCCGTATTGAGTGCCTGAATGGCAACAGGTCACCATGACCCTTGTCTCTTCCATAAGGCAGATAGTGCCATAATTAAAGGAAGGAGAAAAGCCATGTGAAGGTAAAGAAGTATGTAAGGTTTTCCCAGATATGAATGTTCCAGATGTCTTGTGACATCTATATATTCTTTGAACTGCTTGCTATATTACCACTGTCTCTGTGCTACTTAAACCTCTTTTGTTATCCAAAGACTTTAAAGCATTCTATAGACATTAGCATGTTAAACTTTTAAAAAATGTGAAAAAATAAATAAAATAAATAAAATAAATAAAAATAAAATAAAAACCATGAAAACTGGGGCCTGGGGGAAATTAAGAAAAGAGAAAATTGATCTTAGGGGATTTCTTTACTTTTAAATCTCTTTTTAATTAAGCATTTTGAATTATAATTAAGCTCCTTGGCATCGTAGGGAATGGCAAGTGACAGGGAAACATTTTGACTGGTGTGGGAGGACAAAGCAATCTTAGCGATGTCCCTCAGCTCACATTCAATCAGAGGCTTACTCTCTCAAGAGTTCCAAGGCTTCCAGGAACACACTTGGCCATTTTCTCTAACACAAGCAGTTTATTCATCTTCCTATAAAGCCACATTTTGTCCTTTTATTAATATCCTATATAATACACTATAAAATATTTCTATAAATTGGTTTTAAAATCAGAAATGATGGGACTCCTGGGTGGCTCAGTGGTTGAGCGTCTGCCTTTGGCTCAAGGTGTGATCCCGGGGTCTTGGGATCGAGTCTCACATCGGGCTCCCTGCATGGAGCCTGCTTCTCCCTCTGCCTGTGTCTCTGCCTCTCTCTCTCTATGTCTCTTATGAATAAATAAATAAAATTTATAAAAAATAAAATAAAATCAGAAATTTACTGGACTACCATCATATAGTCATTTCGGGGTGATGTGTAGAAATTTTTCTAGATTTTTTTTATTTTTTATGTGATGAAAGTCTTGCTTCAAAATTGAAATTGGATACCCGAAATAGCCCAAGAAAAGGTGTCGAGACAGGTCAGGGTTGTGATAATGGACAGACTGTAGAACTGTATCACAAGAGAAAACCCTGAGCCTTGGTCAAGGAGGCAACAAAGGCTAACCTGGGAATGAACACACGAATCATATGCCAAAGTTTGAGAATCAGATAGGCAGGCAACAAAAGAATAAAAGGCATGAAGAAACGACTAGGAAGTGAAATGGAGCAATCGTGATATCCCTTGGGGCACAGTAGGATAAGCAGAACAGGAAAAAGCCTCATTCAACCAATTGGAACCTCTGATGAATCCCAGTTCCTGTCCTGTTTCCTTTAGATGAAATGAACTCTTTGGCCACATTCCTAACTTAAGACTTTTCTATTTTGTTCCCTGTATGCTGATCAGCTTCTTTTTTCTTTGGCAGGGCTTTCTCACAAACAGATAAGCTTTTCTCTTGGGATAAAAACATTCATAAAATCTGAGGATAAAAGGCTTAAAATGGTGGAAAAAATCCTCTAGACTGGGTTTTAGATTTGGAGGTCATTAGTATATGGTAGTTGAAAATAGGAAACTGTATGTATTGCCTGGGAAAAAATGTAGGGGAAGCAGACACCAGACCAAGGACTTTGAGAGCTCTTTGAATTACTTTCTGCCTGAAATTTATGTTACTGCAACAAGTCCTTGGAAATGCCAGTTGAAGGTTTTCAAGGGACCACTAGCATAGAATGCTGTTGGACAAAAGCCTAGATTCCTTCTCATTTGAGACCATTTAAAATTGATCAGCATTCTATAGGCTTCTGGTGTAAGCAGTGCTTTAAAAAGTTGAAAACTTTCTGCTTTCCTCTTATTAAAAAGATTACAGAAGCTTACCTCCAGAAGCCATATACTAAAGCCAAAGTCTTCTAAGATTTTATTTTATTCCTTTTTGATCACTTTAATGTCTCTTGGGTACTGCAAACATGTGTAAAAAAATAGTTATATACAACTTTAACATTATGTCATTTTAGAAGGAAATGACAGGGAATGTCATTTCAGAAAGAATGACATGTCTTCAGTTTTTAAAAAGATTTTATTCGTTTATTTGAGAGAGTGAGAGAGTGTACAACAGAGTGCCAGTGAGGGCAGGGGCAGAGAGATAGGGAGAAGCAAGCCATCCACTGAGCAAGGACCCAACATGGGGTTTGACCTGAGCCGAAGGCAGAGGCTTACCTGACTGAGCCACCCAAGTGCCCCCGGAAGGAACTATTTCTTAAGGTTTTTCATTCTTTTCATCTCAACCTTATATGAAATAGAACTGTCTTATTCTTAGATCGAGAACTTTATTGTACAGCAACATGTAATTGCTAGTCCAACATCACACAGCCTTTACTCTATTATACTACAGTGGAAGGAACATGGACTCTCAACCTAGACAAACCTGAGTTTCAGACACAACATCACTAGCTTAGTTTCACTGCCTTCCTTCATGGTGCCATTCCTGGAACTCTTCCTCCTCCCTCTTTAACTACTTTCCTTTTGTGTTCATAAGAAACTCTAGCCTAGATCTAACTTTGCACTCAGGCCACATTGCATTAAAATTAGCTATTGTGTCGATTTCCTCCATTACAATTCCTCCAGGCAAAGGAGTATGTTTACTCCATACAGAGCTCAGCACACTTTAGGTCATCCATTAAACATTTAGAAAGACAAATGAATAGGCAATATTTCAGTGGCTCGACTTATCTTTTTCTGAAGGAATGATAAGAGCAGGATGATAATATTATTTCAGGTTCTTGGATAAAAAGGACCTAAGCATAGTGTGTTGGTAAAATAGGACCGGAAAATATAAAGCTCAAGGCACCATCCTAAGCAAAACTTGAAGCAAGTAGCCTCCCTCATGCTGAAATGCTCTGATTTTCATCAAGGGTTACATCATAGCTTGGGTTTGGTTAGGTAGATGGAGGAATTTCTGGCATTAGTTTGGCTCTTTCAAAATACTGATGCATATTTCTGAGAAAAAGTTGGATTTGTGAAACTTTATGGCACATTATAAGTTGACTGCCTTTAAAAAAAATTAATTACCTCATATTCCTAATGCGAGTGTCAGGAAATAGCACAGAAAATCTATGTAAAAGTTCCTGATCTTGTTTTGTGACTTTCCATCACTGTGTCTAATAGTATCATTTAGTTGGACTTTCAAGTTAGCTTCCATAGAGATTCTTATTTACTCAAATAAAAGAAGTGGATAAAAAAGCTCATTATCTTGTATTTGTAATTTCATGCGGCTAAAATCACATATGAATACATCCTAGCCAGTGTTAAGTATTCGGTAGTTAGCTCCCATAATTCTATCGCAAAGTCGCCGTGCAAAATTTCACTGCCTCAACTTAAAATAATTTATTAGGCAGCTCTTTCAGTAACATGGTACAAGAAGTTTTATAAATGGACTTTTTTCGATTAGGGGGAATCCTTTATCTCATTGTTCTACTCTCATCAAAGACTCTTTGTGGCTTAGAAAATGTGTCTAAATCTTCAGTAGTCTTTTAAAATTATGATAATTCATTTGAATAAATATATATTACACACACACATATATTCAATCAGATTTCCTGACAAAGTTCTTTATACAGTAAGAACTTGTCAAAGTGGTTAAACTGTCCTCAAGTGCTTGAATTCCAGAGAGTCAATGTTCAACTTAGTTGGAACTGACTCCTCAAATTAGACAAACCTAAGTAAAGGTATGCCTTGATTGTGGGGAGGCAACTATGCCACCCGAATTGTCAAAGCAGTGTAGAAATCCTAGTCCTGATTGGAACTCAATTTCCTACATCTGGATATAACATCTATATAGTAACAAATGACCTTACATTCCTTTCTATCCTTTGATTCTATGTAAATTCATGCTTCCTTTTCGTGGATGCATTGGTGATGAAAACTGGGAAGGACATGGATGATTCTGAGTGAAAGCTGAGATACCCTAGACAGGTATCTTCAAATGCTTATTGGTTAATGTTTGTATGCCTAGGCAACAGAAAAGTCAGAGAAAAAAATACAACAAAAATAACACTTGAGGAAAAAAAAATCATAAACCAGGTCTTGGTAGATATGTTAATGTGTAGGTCTGCTCTTCCCCATTGCCTAATAAAGACTGCAAAATACTCTTGACTACCTAATATAGGCTCTGTAAGTTCTTTCACTGCTGCCTTGTGTTCCCCAATGCTTGTTAGATTGCCTTGAGTCACTCTGTGACTAATATTGGCTGACACATAGACGTCAAAGAGTCTATGGAGTCATATCTAACAATGAGACATGAGTTACTTCAGTGATGAGAGCTAAATAAACTGCTGTGAAAACTTGCTCCTGGGGTGCCTGGGTGGCTCATTCGGTTAAATGTCGGACTCTTGATTTTGGTTCAGATCATGATCTTGGGGTTGTGAGATGGAGCCCTGTGTCAGGCTCCCCACTCAGCAGGGAGTCTGCTTGGGATTTTCTCTCTCTCCCTCTCTTTCTGTCCCTTGTCTCCACTTTCTCTCTCTCTTTCTCTCAAATAAATAAATAAATCTTAAAAAGAAACTTGCTCCTATGGGATGGGCCAAAATATAGTATATAATTAATAATATTCTGGATTAATTTCTAGCCAGATTGGTGTCTGTGTCATAAAAGCCACAGCTACACTGTAAAGTTCTTCTAGAAACATATATTTTTTATGTAAATGTTGCAGTAACACATAGAGCATTTTCAACTTCTTACTAGTTACTGATATCTGGGATGCATATTTACCCCTTGGCATAATATGTTAGAAAAACAAGGACAGGGGCTCCTGGGTGGCTCTGGGTTAAGCATCTACCTTCCACTGAGGTCATGTTCCCAGGGTCCTGGGTTTGAGCCCCACATCTCCCTGCTCAGTGGGGAGTCTGCTTCTTTCTCTCCCTATGTGATTTCTTGTGCTCTCTATCTCTCTTTCTCAAGTAAATAAATAAAATCTTAAAAAAATAAAAAAGAAAAATAAGGACAGCAAAATATATACATATATATTAAAGTATATATATACATATATATGTATGTGTATATCCATATATATATGTATGTATGTGTGTGTGTATATCTCAAAGTAGTAAATGCTAATGCTTATAGTCTCCATCAATCCGAAGTGTGTTCAGGGTCAGCCTGATGCCATGAGTTACTTCTGGGGCATTAAAAGCCCTCCAGTTATGGTAAGTCTTGAGAAAATGTATAAAGAATGAATATGTATGTGGTCAGGAGAACAAAAGGCACAGCATAGGGAATATAGCCAATAATATTGTAATAGTGTTGTATGGAGACAGATGGGAGCCATGCTTGCGATGGGCATAGCATAAGGTGCAGAGATATTGAATTACTATGTTGTACTCCTGAAGTTAATGTAACATGGTGTGTCAACTGTACTCAAAAAATTTTTTTGAAAAAAGAATGGGTATGTATAAAAGATGACTGCCATCAATCTTACTCTACTTGAATCTGGTGATCCTACAAAACTTGTTTTTTTTTCTAAAATCAAAATCAAAATCAAAATCAAAATCTTTCACTTCAAAAATGTTAATGGGAAAATGTAGCATCCAAAACAATAAATTCCAAATTGGCTTGCATTTTTAAATTCAAGGGGCATTATAGTTTCACCTCTGTCTACCTTTTCTAACTTCCCTTAACACTGATATATCCAGTATTCTTACTAGTCAAGACTAATGTCCCTGGTCATATTATGTATTCTTACATTTTCATTCATTTTTATGTCATCCCAACTGCCTGGAATGTTAAGCCCTACTCCTTCTCTGCCTGTCAAAATCCCAGTCATACTTTAAGAACCCTCTCGAATGTCAACTTTCTCTCTCTCTCTCTCTCTCTCTCTCTCTCTCTCGGCAAGCATCTAAAATAGTGTCTCACACACAGTAAACCCTAAGTAAATGTTATTCAAATGAATACATAAATGAACTGGCAAATGAGGCTTCTGAGTTGATAGATTCCTCTCAGAATTTTGTGTATACTTCTAATTTAGCAACGATAAAATATTATCATAGTGGAATGTATATAAATGTAAAAATATATTTATAAATACAAGTATTTCTATACAAATATAGCATACACTTTTATGTATAGTTATATACATTAATATAATTATTCTGTAATACAAAGTGTCCCACCTAATATTAATTTCTTGAATGAAAGAATGCATCTACTGCTAAAGCCAAGTCTATAATACTTACAACTTTTCATTTAATGAATTATTTATAGTCTATTTTAGATACTGAAAAGAATTTATTTTTTGCCCATTATGGTAGGAAAGAATACGTACTAAAAATTTCAGATATCTCTTGAAAAAAGAAGAATCTTTGTAATTAAAATACTTATTTTTATTTTTCAGGGGGGAGGGATTTTGGACTTATGGCTCATACTGAACTTGTCAACCATTTTTAACTCCCAAGTGGTGACATAAATCACACTAACAAGTACCAAAGAATTCATAATGTTTACTTTATCTCATTGTTATGTTTTAAATTTTATGTTATTTTAATTCAATTAATTAACATAGCTGTATTATTAGTTTCAGAAGTAGAGGTCAGTGATTCATCAGTTGCATATCACATCCAGTGCTCATTCCATCACGTGCCCTCCTTAATGCCCATCACTCGATCTCATTGTTATTCTATCTTTCACAGTGCCATTCATTATTAGCAGTCTAGGTCAGAGACTTTTATCTAAAGAATATCATATTGATGAAGAAATTAGCACATTGAAACCAAGGTTTCATTCCTTAACATTCATTAACAGCAACTTTGAGCTTCAAGAAAATGCCATTTAAACTTGATATTGTCTCAATGAGTTTCTCCCTGACCATTAATCCCTACTGCCCTTTCTCACCTCACATGACACTTATTGTATATTTGTCACTTAGTCTAAACTGCTCTGCATTGTTTTTTTAAATCTCTTTCTATAAATATCAAGAGTAGGGATTATGTCCTATATCTCTGTGTCACTTGTGACTGAACATTTCAAGGGGAGAAGAATAAGGGCAATAGGATGTGTGTGCTCCTCTCTATCTCACTTTGTTGTGTTTTTAACGGCAAGGTAATAGTAAGAAACTAGTATGGCCAAATTTAAGTAAAATTTAAACTGTATAGATAACACTGCCATTTAGAAAGGAGAGATAATTTCAAATACAATTAATTCAGTGTTACACAGTACCGAGGATTTGAGCAATGCTCTGCTTTTGTGGGGGAAATTTATATCATATTACATCATATCATATTACTACATGCTGTGCACTGTTTATGGAAACAACTATCAAAATACTTTATTCAATAATTAACTACTTAACTCACACCAGATGTTTCTTGATGTTTTAGGAATTTAGAAATGTAGGATAGATTTGCACAAAGTGAAACAGCTTTTTTTTTTTTTCAGTGTGAAGATAATGCATTGTCTTTACTATGACCAATAACAGCATGTTATAGGTAAGTAGTGTTTTTATATGATAACTAACACCTTTAATGTATTTATCTTTGTTTGGAAAATATGATGGGTTTTTACTTAATTGTAATCTTAGGAATGTAAGCAGCCTTTGAAATTTGTGTGTGTGTGTGTGTGTGTGTAGGCAACGTCCTGCTGGCCTGACACATCAGTCAAAACACTTAACTTATGTATCCTGTTCACATTCCCATTTAAAAATTATTAAATGGAACTGAAGACTAGTCATCAAAGGTCCAGGATCGTGCCCAGGAGCGTGTGAGGAGACGCCTGGGTGGCTCAGCGGTTGAGCGCCTGCCTTCTGCCCAGGGCGTGATCCTGGAGACCCGGGATCGAGTCCCCCATCAGGCTCCCTGCATGGAGCCTGCTTCTCCCTCTGCCTATGTCTCTGCCTCTCTCTCTGTGTCTCTTATGAATAAATAAATAAAATCTTTAAAAAAAGTCCATGTGAAATACACACATGCTAGGAAAAATAAAGAATTATTTCCTCACATTAAAAACCTCATTGTGAATTGGTAAGATCAATTAGTTCCTGGAAGAATCAGGGCCTTGGTTTTAAAGGAATGCAGTCTGGTTTGATGGTCAGACCCTGAACATAGACTTCACCTCTGGATCTCATACTACTTACCTTTGTGTTATAAAAGTAATCAATCAGTTAAGCTCACCGAACCTTAGTTTCCAAGTCTGAGAAATAAGGAAGCTGAGGTATTTGAATTTTAAGTTTTTTTTTCTGGTTCTCAGACCCTGGGTGTAAACTAGTAGCTGTCTTCCTAATTATCTGAGGAATATAGAAATGTTCAATTCATTCTTTCAATCTCATTGAAATTATATGAAAGAGGTGATGCTAACATGAATATTATTAATCTACAGCAAGAATAACTCAGACCTGTTCAAAATCATATGAAAAAAGCAAATAATCTCACCAAAATTTGTCTGACCATTTCCAATATATGCTTTTCTAAGATCGCAATACTTGGTATAGGTGACAAGAGCAAAGTTATATTTTACTATTGTGTCCCAATGGGACATTGCTTGTCCCTTTCCCCTTACTGGTGATGCTTCTGTCCCCATATCCTATGAAAGATCCTTTTTTATATATACCATTCTTTGCTGCAGCCAGGTGCTCTATTCATGAGAACAACCTCACTCCAGTCTGACTAGGAGTATTTAGCTTGATATTGCCAACTTCTCAAATGAGAACATTTAGGGAACAATGTGCTCTTTTAAAGCCACTAACCCTATTTAATCCCAATAGCACAGCAATTTATTTATATATTCTTTAATTCACTTAAGGATGAGAAGTAAAAATCTACACACACTTTTGTGCTCATGAATGTTTAATCTATGTATATAGTAGCTTAGGTTAGAAACTCAAAGTACAATCTTGCCCAATCTGGGAAACTGAACCCTTAATAATTTGGAAACTAATTATCTAACATGTAATGGATTTTTAGATTCAAAGGTAGAGTTTAAATTTTAACAAATGCAAAATTAAAAAAAAATTAAAGGTTAAAAATAAAAAAGTAAAATAAAATAATTAGTGAATTATATTAAAAATTATAAGAAAATTAGTCTTCACCAGAATTTACCTTAGGCCAACTATAGGTGAATTGGAGCTGAGAGGGCCATAATGTGGCAAGAAAGAGTGGTATAGTGGAAAGAGAACAGGGTCAAGGGTGACACAGGATTTCTGGTTCCTATGTTAATAATGACTCATCATTTTACTATCATAAGCATATCACCCTCTCTGGTTGTCAATGGAATGGAAAGAGAAAAAGAATACTCGGTTGCAGATGTACTCAATCCATCACCATACCTGATACCTGAGAAGAGTGATACTGCTTCCACTGTCTACCTCTTTGTGTCATTATCTACCTCTTAGCACCACTGGTGTGTAGGGCTGAAATTCTGGAGTCAAACAGAGCTGGGCTCTAATCTAAACTCTACCACTCCTGAGCTAGTACAGTTTTAAAAATCTCTCTGATTCTCATTTTCTTCACCTTAAAAATGAAGTTAATTAGGGGCACCTGGGTGGCTCAGTCGATTAAGCTTCTGACTCTTGATTTAGGCCCAGGTCATAATCTCAGGGTCTTGGGACTGAGCCTTGTGTTGGGCATTGTGCTCGGTCTGGAGCCTGCTTAATATTCTCTTTCCCTCTTCCTCTGCCCCTCCCTCCCTCTCTCTAAAAAAATGGAGCTAATTGTACCCAACTTGCAGTGTCACGGCATTTAGTTATTGGTACAAATAATAATAATTAAATGAGATGCCACATGTGAAAGTGCTTTTCAAATTTATAGGTATTTAATATGTAAGAGTGTTAAATAGTATGCTTGTGTTACAGAATTTCCAATGTTTTTTATCTGTGATATTGTCACTGTCTTTAGAATCACTAACCCTTGATTTCTTTACTTTTCTATTTTTATTATCTTTTTTGATATTTAATTCATATTCCCATCTTCTTTTTTTAAAGATTTTATTTATTTATTCATGAAAGACAGAGAGAGAGAGAGAGAGAGAGGCAGAGACAGAGGCAGAGGGAGAAGCAGGCTCCATGCAGGGAGCCCAATGTGGGACTCCATTCTGGGACCCCAGGATCATGCCCTAAGCCAAAGGCAGTCACTTTAACTGCTGAGCCACCCAGGCGTCCCATATCCCCATCTTCTGAGACATGTAACAAAAGAATAAAGAGACACATAGAGGTAAGGGAAGAGTATGTGTGTTTGGATTTGGGGAAGAGATGAACAGCAAAGGCCTTCAGAATTCTTGGCCAGAGATGAAATAATACTATTCTGTTTTTGATAAATCTGCAAGTAGTCCTAGAGGCATCAAAATTCAAGATAGAGGGAGACAAAAAAATTACCAGATGTATTTAAAGTGACGACATATTGGTCTTACCAAAACAGCATAGATTTTTAAATAACTTGCCTAACTGAAGTCTTATAAACTGCAACAAGTTTTACTCAGGAATAATGAAAGTAAGCTAAGGGAAGCCAGCTCATTTTGGCTTTGGCATTAATAATATAGTCTTCCTTCCAGATGGGCTATTTCATCACGATACTTTTCTGGTTGCAAATTTGTAAAGATATAGGAGAAATTTATCTCTTCCATGGAAATAGAAGATGTTAGGTTCAGAATCAGTGAAATTTGCCTTTTTGCTATGAATTGTTTGAGAGGCAACTTAGGGGTCTTTCCAAGTATAATGGACATTCTCCCAAACAGTTTAAAGTGGACAGTACCAGATGAAAGACGCACTTTGTTGGAACATTCATCTGAGTGAGCAGGTACAATTATCTAAAGACATAATTTTAAGTGACACAATGTGGACATTCCATGGTTACTTTTTATTCTTGTATACCATCAAGGGGTAGTGAAAAGTGGGCACAGAAGAAAGCAAGCCAAGAATTTTTAGTCTTAGGAAGATACAGAGGAAGAGTATAAGATCGCTTGTCTGGATGGGTGTCCTTTGGTATCACAAGGAGCCAGAAGAAAGAAAACTACATGTTCTTTGTTGAACACGTAGTGCTTGATATTAACTAAAAGCAGTTTATCTCCTCTGCAGTTTACAGATTTAAAACGAAGTGAGGTTCAGAGAAGTTTCAACCCTGCTGAAAATAATATATATATATATAGATAGATATAACTCGTAAGAAACAGGAATCAGCACAGGCATAGCTGTCTCCAAAGGTCATATGTAAATAAGCTTTTTCAGCTACATATGCTGCATCTGAGAGTCTTAACTATCCAACAATGGATCTGCACTGCCAGATGTGTTATATAGAGGATACACATGTATAATAACCAGTCATGAATTCCTAGGTATTTTAGTTTTTATTTGTTCTAAGTTGTTTGAACCAGACTTCACAGATATATTACTTCTACAAATCCAAGAAGTTTCCTGTGGTTTTTGTATATCTAACACTTAAGCTTTATGCAAATTAGAATTTTTATAGTGGCAAGAATTAGCAAATTGGATCTCTAGCATTGATCGTACCTCCCAGGTGTTTATAGCTACTTACTCTTAACCAAACTTTCCTTGTTGAAAATAAATATATTAATATATTCCTGTGGAGGTATCCAAATTGATCTCCATAAGCTAGAAAGTATCTTTCATCTTAAGACAAAAACTGGAAAGAACAGCTTGACTTCTGAGGCATTAAAATACTACAATTCTGACCCCTAGTGTTCATAACTAAGAAATGAGAGCTCTCTGTCAGTACAAGAAACAAGAAATCTCTCCAGGCTGGAGCATGGATTGTTGATTCCTGCTGAGTTGGTCTTTTTCATAGGAGCCCGAATAGCCTCTTACATTTCAAAGAGGTGTGGCTAAAGTAGACAATAAACTGAAGATGGGCACATCTTAGAATATAACCTGATTAGATTTTGCTGCTTAAAAACAACAGCTACAAATTACTACGAACATGGCAGGTGTTTATTATTGTTTCCCTCTATTATCATTTGCCTCATACATAAGCACAAGCTTTTGCTAATTTCATGTTTTCTCATTTAGGGAGGAAGAAGTAAAGCATAGATTGAAATTGTTACAAACAGAAATCAAATACTAAAATCAATCACCGTTAAGTAATCTTGTATAGGCATCATTAACAAAGCACTGAGCATGTGTATACACACACACACACACACACACACACACACACACACAGATACTCTTTATTCCCTCTCGCCATTTTATTTCACTTCACTGCACTTATTACTATCTAAATTTATATTTTACTCATTTATTTATTGTCTATCTCCTCCCATATTTCTTCATGTCTGCTACTTTCACTGTTCCAGGCACAGCGATGAGAAGAGTGCCTGATGCAAAGTAGATACTTATTATGTGTTGGTTGAATGAATGGATAGTTAAATAAGCAAATGAAAAAATGAGTCTAGTGGGTGATGGGCATTAAGGAGTACACTTGTGATGAGCACTGGGTGTTATAAGTAAGTGATGAATTACTAAATTCTACTGAAACCAATATTACACCATATGTTAACTAATTAGAATTTAAATAAAAACTTTTTTTAAAAGTCAAGGAATTGTTAACTGATTTGCCTGTGCTTATGCATCACGTGGTAGTACAGCCAGACCTAGAACCCAGATCTCCTGGCTTTTAATCTTGTACTGTCTCACACCATACTTTTTAGCTGATCACTAGAAAATTAACTATGAAAAACCGTAATAATTTCCTCCTATAAGAAGATGAGAATGTGGAAACACAGGTTAATGCATGCAATGAAAAGATCATTCTTTGAAGATCATTTGAAGATTATTGACTTATATAGCAACTTATTCTATCAAAAGTTGATTGTTCTTTTCATAATGACATTAGATGTAATCAGACTTGTTCCTGAAAATCCAGAGCATTTGATCTACCTAGGTCTGATTGGCAAACGGAAGGAGCCCCAAGTCTCAATCACTGACAAACTGTGAGGTAGGGACTGTCAGGAGTTGAGGAAAAGAGGATGGTCTAGGGTCACTTCTTAATCCTGGAGTCACTTGCCCTTTTTACCACCCAGCTCATATAGAGTGGACCAATCGCTGCTACTAGGCATTCAAGACTGAGAAAAATGGAGCCACAGTAGGATAAATCCTAATGAACATCCGGAAAGCAACTGAGAGCTGAAGAAAATCTATCCTAATTTCCAGAACCCCTTCCACCTCTAAAGGAGAGCATGCAGGGGAAAGAAACCTGGAGACCACATAAATGCAAAGATGATATTCAAAGTGACTTATAAATGGTATAGTCATTTAAGTAAATACATGCCTCAGTATAGAAATGAAAATTTTAAGTATACTTTTTGTTCCCTGAATAAACTATTAATGGTAAAACTAACACATGATAGAAGCTGTAGCTTGCCAGCCAACTTCTAGTGAAGTGCGAAGAGATGGCTTGATATGATTTCTAAACTCTTTTGCAGCTCTGCCACACTATAGGGAGCCCATCAAGGTCCACATGTTCTCCCTATTTTCGTTATTTCAATACCTAGTTTTCTGAATGCTAATTCTCTCTGCTGGTTATTTGAAGTAAGGTGATAAACATGGAGTTTATTGAGAAAAGATTTTTGAATATTTACATCTTTTTGTGGACCAGCTAGAGGTCATTGAACATGATGACTTATTACCAAAGCAAACTAATATGCTTATGTTCACAAATCAAAATGAAGCCAAGTCAAAAAAAATCAGGACATAAAATCCTACTTATGGTATGGTCTTAGTCATCTAACATACATATACACACAGATGATAAGAGAGGAACAAATATATTGCAGTACAAGTGATGGAGATTTATGGTGGCAAGGTAACATTTGACTTTCTTTCCTCTTTTTTACACAAATTGTTGTCATATACTTATAACATATGAGATGAGAAACAAATGTTGATTGTCCTAAGAACATTGATGAATGAACAGTGACAAGCCAGTGATAGGTAGCTTAGAAGGTTAGACAAATTAAATATCAATATCTTCCTAAAAGCCTCATTGTTAAATAATAATAATAATAGTAGTAGTAGTAATAATAATAATAATAATAATAATAATAATAATAATAAGTATTGTGCAAATTCACACTTTTCCTCTGCACTGGCTTCAATCAATATATTTCTGTATGAAACTTTTGTCAAGAAGATCATAATGACTCAAAATTGTGTTGTCATATGTCTTAATAATGATGGGTGGCTCTTGGGGCTTAGTAGTAGAAAATATCTTTCTAAAAGAAAGATTATGATATAGAACTACAAGTCTTGAAATTTTTTAAGATTTTATTTATTTGTTCATGAGAGACATAGAGAGAGAGAGAGAGAGAGAGGGAGAGAGAGAGAGGCAGAGACATAGGCAGAGGGAGAAGCAGGCTCCATGAAGGGAGCCTGATGTGGGACTCGATCTCAAGTCTCCAGGATCACGACCTGAGCCGAAGGCAGACGCTTAACCACTGAGCCACCCAAAAGTCCCAAGTCTTGAATTTTAAGGTACATCATAATCAACTGAAGAGCTTGTAAAATGCAGATTCAAATGCCAGGTAATTCTGAGGCAGAGGGTCACATTCTGAGAACTTTGGCTATAATGAATGACCATCTAAAAACCACAGGTCAAGTTTAGGTATAAAAATATGAACTGGTAAATTCCAGTCTCCAAAATCTCTTAGCCACATTGTAAATATTTGTTCAAATCCACTATCTGTGTCTATTTGTCTGCTTGTGTGCCTACTGTTTGGGATTCTCTACAAGATTATAGGTTCCTTAAAGGTAAGGACAATGCTAGTTTTATTTAGCACTGTAAATCCAATACCCAGTATAGATACTCAGTAAATATTTGAATAAATGAATAAATTTACCAACTATCCCAAAGTGACATATTCTGGAGAGAGTTTGGCTCAAGTTTTCCCACTTTTCTTTTTATTATCTATACATGAAATTGTTAGAAACTTTAGGGTGGGAGAGAAGTTTTTCAATGTTTCATGAAAAGAGAGGAAGATTTCGTTTGTTTCTTCTACCCCATATTCTCCCTCCCTCATCAATTCAGTGGATTAGCTCTTCTTAAAGTCATTCTAATTTGACTTTCTGTGGACTAAAGAAGGGGCTGAGAAAATTTTTGTAGACTATGTTAATTCTTGATGTGTTCATGTGCATTTGTTTTGTGTAAGTATGCATTCTCACACTTAGGCAAACTCCCATCTAAAGGTATTCATAAGCATGTTCGGATTAATGTAATAGGACATTGATGAATGTGTTTGGCCACTTCATTTTTCTGCCAACCATATGATCACATCTGTAATGTGATTGAATTATTATGTAATATGCAATTAATATGCAATACCATTCATGGGTTTGGTTGATATGTTCATGATGCTGTTCCTTGTCATAGTCAGAAAAGTCACATCTGTTCAGAATTCAAAATGTTCTTGACAATTTCCTTTTACTGTTACTGCTAGAAAATAATATTGAACATGTAGTGTGCTTATTTTAAAATTTCCAAACATTCCAATGATGAACTGAGTAATCTGGTTCAGAAGTATTTATATTATTTTGTTTCCATAATAAAACTTCTGATTGAGAAGAAATGTACAAAATACTCTTATTGTTGGGATTAAAGATTCATGCAGTTCCTCTAAATGCACACAAAATAAGGAGCAGAGCCTGTTTAATATATTTGTGGGAGGGTAAAGCAGAGATATATTTTAAATGGGAGAAAGAAAAGAGGCTAATCATTTTCTACTCTGTATCTCTGATATGCTTGAATATTGGTTTGAGTGCTTATTTTTCAATTAACTTCTAAAAGGAATTTTTCTAAGTGAAATATCTGCTATCTATCTATCATCTATCTATCTATCTATCTATATATCTATCTATCTATCATCTATCTATCATCTATCATCTCTATACCATCTATCCATCTATCTTATATCCTATTACAATAAGTTCTCATAAAACAGAAAATTAGTTTTTCTATAAGGAACTGGATCAACTCAAATGTTGCCAAACCTAAGTGGTTCATTGGCTGGGATTTGGAAATTTTTTTTCTTTTTGCAAAACATTTCAATGTAATGGTACTTTTGGACTTTATTTCTTTCACACATTTAATTTGATACTTATGGAGATCCATACCACTAAACATATCCATATGGTAGGAAAGCAATTGCGTTTCTGACTCATTATTAAGACAATAGAACAGGTAAAGGAATAAGGCTTTGGAAGGGCATAGAAGTAAATATTCACATTTAGAACTTTCGTGAAATTTCGTGAATACCCCAAGGTCTTTAATTATCCTGAAAAAGGATCTTTGTTCCTAGATATCTTGAAAAATGGGACAGATTAACTAAATGTACTATATAGACTATATAGATTTTTTTTAGGTTCTAACATAACTAAAGAACAACCAAAAAAAAATGCACTAATGTCCTTCACAGACCACTCAATGGCTTGTCGTCTATTAAGAATGAACAAAGCAAAAAAAAAAACAAAAAAAAAAAACAAAGCAATTTATTTTATGCAAATGTAGCCAAAATATAAGTACTTGGAGGTACAGACATAATTCGGCATTGTTCAAAAGACACTTTAAGGGCCTGTAGATAAATGTAAAAACTTGATAGAAAACAAAATTCTTAGAGTACTAAACATATTATTTTATAGTAGTAGTAGGCAATACTTATATGCTGTTTACTATGTGCCAGGCACTCTTCTAGGCACTTTATTTATAATATTGCTTAGTCTTTAAATCATGTGAGGTATGTACTATTATCAATCATATTTTCCAGATGAGGAATCTGGAGTATATCTGAGCCACTTCCTCATCCTCCAAACTCTAACCTAAACACAAGGGAAGAGGTTCTTCCCTTCTCCCTTATCAATATTGTCCTTGGCTGGGGTGTGCTAGCAGTATTTCCCACTTTTGTGGCCTCCATGCTCTGTCATTTCTCAGCTCGAAGCTCACTTTTTAAATTCTGAGAGGTTCCTTGGCCTTTTTTTCCCCTTTACCTTATCACTTAAGATAACTTCTAATTAAGATCACTAGTATATTATAATTACTGATAATTATTTTCTCACTGAGAGAGGCCTGTAATAGGTTAGCTTCCTTCCAGAAACCAAATGAAAAAGGATTAATAAAGTTTTTAAAGGCTTTCATTTCCAATGAGAAGCTGCATTGCTCGGAGGATGAGTCAGCATTGTGTAGTGTGTATACATACAGTTAATGAGAAACACTGGGATATTTGGTGCCTTATAAGTGTAAAATATGATGAAGCATGAATCAGAAGTCTCTTGTACTGTAACAAAATAACACCTACGCTAAAAGATTTGGCATTCTGTGGCACAGTTAGAATCTTAACTAGTTCTCCATTTTAATTACCACAAAAGGGTAATTAAGCTGTTTCAAAATCTTTCCTACAAAACTCTCCCTGGGCCAAAAAGTCTGAAGAAAATAATTTTCTTCTTGAGAACATGTCACTAAGGGGGAGGCCTTCATTTTCTTAAGAACTGTAATTTTTCTAATGGTTCTTCTAAGAATAGAGCATGGCAAGTGTACTTGGAGAAGACTGACATTAATAAAGTCATTTCCTCCCCAGACATGTTAAAAGTAGCAAAATGAAAACTTGAATTTGAGATATAATAGCAACTTCCCTCAAAATGTCCCTGACTTTGCTCTATCTGTACTTAATTTAATTGTAATTATGAAGTATTTATATATTTTTAAGATTTTAAAAATTTATTTATTCATGAGAGACACAGAAAGAGAGAGAGAGAGAGAGAGAGGCAGAGAGACACAGGCAGAGGGAGAAGCAGGCTCCATGCAGGGAGCCCAATGTGGGACTCGATCCCGGGTCTCCAGGATCATGCTGGGGAGCTGAAGGCAGTGCTAAACTGCTGAGTCACCCAGCCTGCCCTGAAGCATTTATATTGATAAAGCATAAGGTGTCATTAGAATCTGAAAACTGTACAATTAATAAAGATTTATGATTAGTCTGAAGGGGGCAAGGGAATGGAGGGGCAGGGACAGCAACTCACCTCAATTTCTCCTAGTTTTATTAATGGTCCCATCCTCCAAACTCTTATCTAAACACAAAATATATAGAAAAATCAATTTCTTCTTATTCTAGGAGATACCTGGGGTATTTAAAATTTAGCTTCAAGAGGCAGTTTAAGATCTTGAATCCACCTCCTCTCATGGATACAACAGATCTACAGCCACATCTGGAAAAATACCCTCGCTTCTCCCTCTGCCTATGTCTCTGTCTCTCTCTCTGTGTCTCTCATGAATAAATTAAATTTTTAAAAAAAGGCCACATCAAGAGGGGTAAGAGAGGCAGAGATACATTCTCACTGGAGGCCCTACCCGTGCTGCCACAACCCAGTGTTAGGAAAGATCTCACAAATATGGAAATTCTCCCTGAGGGGTGAGGGGTTTGTGCCCCACATCAATCACCCGGACCCTTGAGACCCACACCAGAGAAAGGAGCTCCAAAGATGTCTGGTTTCAAGATCCATGGGACTATAGGAAAAAGAGACTCCACTCTTAGAGGACTTGTATGCAGACTCACTCACCCTGGGACCCAGTGCAGGAGCAACAGTCTGAAAAGCAATTAGACCATATGTAAAGAAGATCCACTTGGTAGTCTTGAAGTGTCTGCTAGAAGTCTAGCAAGAAGGGCAAGAGGGCAAGAAGGGCAAGGGCAAGAGCTTACTAGAAGTGTCTCCAGGAACAGAAATGTTAGCAGAGGCCAGTTTTTCACTCTCCCTCTAACCTGCTAGCCCTGGTGATACTTCCTATGTCCCTGCCTAATCCAGCCAGCAAGAGCCCCAACCTCATGTAGCAATCCACAGCCTCCTCTCAAAAAAACTGGCCAGGGAAGTGCCCCACCCTTGTGCACCACTCCACAGCAGCCCCACTAAGGCTGTCTGGCATGCACAGCCCACAGAGGGCATGCCTCTTGCATGCCTGACCTCAGTGGCTAAGATGAGTTGCCTTTTTGGGCCCTATAGTTCAGAAACAACTGGAAACAGTTCTTTACAAGCTCCTACCCCAAGGGTACTGCATAGACAGCAGATTGGAGTATACCCCCAGTCTTCCTGTAAAAAAGGCCTATCCATTTGATCTGGAACTCCAATCTGAGGGGCCGGGTCCAGGCTTACTACATTATCTAAAGGCTACAGAAGTGCACTTAGGGAATGTAAACTGGGGGATATCATCTTTGAACTTTCACTTGGCCCTATTATAGCTCACTGATACCTACCAGAAAGGAGCTCATACACTCTCCTGGAGCCCCAAGTTTTGCACCTGTCATTAAGGGGACACCTCCAGATCCTGATTGTGGTTCCATAAAACCATATATATTTGTATACCTTAAAAACTGCTACCTGAGGGCCCAACTTCCAATCAGCCTGAAACTAGGTATTAACTGAGATCCTTCTCTCTGGAGCACTCACAGAACTTGGCACAACCTCAACAGTCGGGAACAACCAAGAGAAAATCAGGCTGCTTAGACAATTATAAAGGTTCAAGAGACAACTAAGAGCTAGGGCAAGGTTAAATGATAAAGTTCATCTCCTACACAGGGCTACTCTTACAAGAGGGGAGAGACAGCTATTTGCTTAATATATAGAAATAACCAGACTCAAGCAAAATTAAGAGACAGGATAATACATTCCAAATAAAAGAACAAGATAATCCCCCCAAACCTAAAGGAAACAAAGATAAGTAATTTACCTGATAAAAAATTCAAGGTGGCAGTCATAAAGATGCTCACCAAACTCTGGAGAAGAATGCATGAACACTGAGAGAATTTCACCAAAGACAGAACACAGGAAAGTACCAAACAGAAGTCACAGAGCTGAAGAATACAACAACTGAAATTAAAAATACAGTAGAGAGGTTCAACAACAGACTAGAGGAAACAGAAGTTAGAATCAGTGCACTGCTACTGGGGATTTACCCCAAAGATACAGATGCAGTGAAACGGCAGGACACCTGCACCCCAGTGTTTACAGCAGTAATGTCCACAATAGCCAAACTGTGGAAGGACCCTCGGTGTCCATCGAAAGATGAATGGATACAGAAGATGTGGTCTATGTAAACAACGGAATATTACTCAGCCATTAGAAACGATGAATACCCACCATTTGCTCCAACGTGGATGGAACTGGAGGGTATTATGCTGAGTGAAGTAAGTCAATCAGAGAAGGACAAACATTATATGGTCTCATTCACTTGGGGAATATAAAAAACAGTGAAAGGGAATAAAGGGGAAAGGAGAGAAAATGAGTGGGAAATATCAGTGAGGGTGACAGAACATGAGTGACATCTAACTCTGGGTAGATGGAACAAACAAAGGGTAGTGGAAAGGGAGGTGGGCAGGGGGTGGGGGTGACTGGGTAACAGGTAGATGGAACAAACAAAGGGTAGTGGAAAGGGAGGTGGGCAGGGGGTGGGGGTGACTGGGTAACGGGCACTGAGAGGGGCACTAGATGGGATGAGCACTGGGTGTTATGCTATATGTTGGCATATCGAACTCCAATAAAAAATATATGCACACAAAAAAAGAATCAGTGCACTAAAAGACAGGACGGTGGAACTCATCAGAAAAGAGTAGCAAAAAGAAAGATAATTTTAAAAAGTGAAGATAGTTTAAGGGATTTATTTTCAACATCAAGCATAATAACATTCACATAATAAAGGTTCCAGAAGGAGAAGAGAGAGAGAGAGAAAGGGGCAGAAACCTTAACTGAAGAAATAATGGCTGAAAACTTCCCTATCCTGGGAAAGGAAACAGACATCCGGGTTCCGGAAGCTCAGAGAGTTCCAAACAAGAGGAATAAAGAGACTCACACCAGACACATTATAACTAAAATGTCAAAAGTTAAGGTTAAAGAGAGACTCTTAAAAGCAACAAGAGAAAACAACCTGCTAGTATAAAGGAACCCCCATAAAACTGTCAGCAAGTTTCTCAGCAGGAACTTGGCAGGCCAGAAGGGAATGGTATGACATATTCAAGGTGCTGAAAGGAAAAAAATCTACAACCAGGAATACTTTACCTCATAAGGTTACTACTATTATGAGAGATAAAGAGCTTTCCAGACAAACAAGATAAAGGAATTCATCAACACTAAGCCAGCCTTACAAGAAATGTTCAAAAGGCTTCTTCAAACTGAAAGGCAAGAGCATTTATTAGGAACAAGAAAAAATATGAGAGTGTAAATCTCTCCCCAAAAGGTAAATATACAGGAAAGACAGTGAACTGATCACTTATAAAGCTAGTACATAGGTTTAAAGGCAAAAGTAATCAAAATAACTGTAACTTTAATAATTAGTTAAGGAATACACATAAAGATGTAGAATGTGACTTTAAAACATAATCATGTAGGGAGAGGAAAAATGTAGAGTTCTAGAATGCATTCAACATTAACCTGCTGTCAACTAAAATAGTTCATTAAATTTCTAGACTGTAATAGATGAGCCCTATGGTCACTACAAAGCAAAAATCCATAGGAGATACACAAAGGAAAATGAGAAAGGAATCTAAACATAACACTATAGAAAGTCATCAAACTACAAGAGAGCAAGAGAAGAAAAAAGGAAGAAAGAAACCACAAAACAGCCAGAAAACAATGAACAGAATTGCAAAAAGGACACACCTGTCAAGAATTAATTTACATTTCCATGGATTGAGTTCTCCAATCAAAAGACAGAGTGGATAAATGGATTAAAAAACCCACAAAACACAAGATCCATCTGTATGCCGCTTACAAGACTTACTTCAGATGTAAAGACGTACACAGACTGAAGGTGAAGGGATGGAAGAAGAGGTGGCATGCAGATAGAACCCAACAAAAATTAGAGGTACCTATACTGAGATCAGACAACATAGGCTTTAGAATAAAGACAGAACTCCATAGTGATAAAGGGGTCAATCCACCAAGAAGTTATAATATTTTAAAATATTTATGCACCCAGCATAGAAGGACCTAAATACATAGAACAAATACTAATAGACATAAGGGAGAGAAATCGACAGTAATACAATAACAGTATGGGACTTTAATACCCCACTTACATTAAAGGATAGATCATCCAGATGGAAAATTAATAGGGAAACATACATTTTAAATAACATATTAGACCAGATAAATACACACACGCACACACACACACAGAATATTCCACTCAAAAGCAGCAGAATACACATTCTTCTCAAGTGCCTGTGGAACGTTCTTCAAGATAGATCACATTAGGTGACAAAACAAGTCTCAATAAATTTAAGAAGACTAAGATCATATCAAACGTCTTTTCCAACAACAATGGTGTAAAACTAGAAATCAATTACAAGGAGAAAACTGGAAAAAAAACACAAATACAACATGGATGAATCTGGAGGGCATTATAACTGAAATAAATAAGCCAGACACAGAAAGGCAAGTACCCTATGGCATTGTGGATAAAGAGGTGAGATCTATATCTATATCTATATAACTCAGCCATGAAAAAAAGAATTAAAGGGGATCCCTGGGTGGCTCAGCAGTTTGGTGCCTGCCTTTGGCCGAGGGTGTGATCCTGGGGTCCCGGGATCGAGTCCCACATCAGGCTCCCTGCATGGAGCCTGCTTCTCCCTCTGCCTATGTCTCTGCCTCTCTCTCTCTCTCTGTGTCTCTCGTGAATAAATAAATAAAAATCAAAAAATATTTTTAAACACACACGTATATATACACACAGTTGTAACCACCATCCTGATTGAAATATACAGTTACTAGCAACCTAAGTTTCTCATGCCACAGCCCAATCAATAAGCTGCACCATGCCCCAAGAGATAATCACTATTTTGACTTCTCTCACAATAGCTAAATAAATACCTGTTCTTGAACATCACATAAAAGGAATCACAGAGTACTTTGTTTGTTTGTTCATTTATTTTTTTAGATTCCACCTATAAGTGAAATCATATAGTATTTGTCTTTGTCTGATTTATCTCACTTAACATAATACACTCTAGGCTCATCTGCTTTGTGACAAATAGAACATTTTAATTCTTTTTTAAAAAAATATTTTTATTTATTTATTTATTCATGAGAGACAGAGAGAGAGATGCAAGACATAGGCAGAGGGATAAGCAGGCTCCCTGCAGGGAGCCTGATGTGGGACTCAATCCTAGGACCCCGGGATCATGCCTTGAGCCAAAGGCAGATGCTCAACCACTGGGCCACCTAGGCCTTCCAAAAATATTAATGATCTAAAAAAACTTACTGATTTATACAATGAAAATTTTTACACTTCACTATATGAGTGTTATACTTCAAAACAAAATAGTACTCACCTAGAAATACAAATAATCCAGTGGAACACAGATTTTACTTAGTAAAGAGAGAGTGAGAGAGAGAGAGTGTGCACGTGAGAAGGGTGAAGGGTAGAGGGAGAGGGAGAGAAAGAATCTGAAATAGACTCTGCCTTGAGCACTGAGCCAATGCAGAGCTCAGTCTCACAACCCTGAGATCATGACCCCAGATGAAATCAAGAGTTGGATGCTAAACTGACTGTGCCACCTGAGGGCCCCTCGTAGAATATGATAAAAATATATAGAAAGGAAGAATGTACACTTATATGCAAATTTTAAAGAACTTTATTTTTAAAACAATTTCAGTTTAACAGAAAAGTTGCAAAAATAAGAATTATTATATATTCCCATCCAGTTTTTCAAATTGTCATATATTACCAAAATACATTTGTAAAAACCAATAAACAAATATTTGCACATTGAAGCAAACAAATGAAAAATTATTAAATCAAAATGGATTAAAGAGTTGAATATAAGACCAGAAACCATAAAACTTCTAGAAGAAAATGTAGGTGGTAAATTCCTTGACATTGGTCTAAGAGATATCATTTTGGATCTGACAATAGAAGCAATGACTACAAAAGCAAAAATAAACAAATGAGACTACATTAAACTAAAAAGCTTCTGCAAAGGATAATAAATCATCAACAAAATAAAAAGGCAACTTACTGAATGGGAAAAATTATTTTCCAAAAAAAAAGAAAAATTATTTTCAAATCATATATCCCTTAAGGGGCTAATTTCCAAAATATTTAAAGAACTTCTACTATCCAGCAACAACAGCAGCAACAACAAAACCCTACACTATTTGATTTAAAAATAAACAGAGGCTCTGAATAGACATTTTCCCACAGGAGCATCCAGATGGCCAACAAGCACATGAAAAGATGTTCAACATCACTCATCATCAGGGAAATATGACTCAAAACTATAGTTATCACCTTAAATTGTCAAAATAGCTGTTATCTAAAAGACAAAAAATAACAAGTGTTGGTGAGGATATAGGATCGTTAGGTCGTACAACACAAAACTAACATCATGTTGTATCTTAATCACACTCCAGCCTTAAAAATTTAGCTTTAATTTATTTGTTTCTGCATGGAAAAAAAAACCTCTAGCTTTGAAAAATTAGAAAAAGGTACACCTTTTAGACCAAAATTACATGGCCATTTTATAACTTCCTTTTTCCAGATTGCTTAACTAAACTCAGTCTCTTATACTTAAGACGATTTCTCTCAAGCATCTGTAAACTTTTGATTCTTTTTTCCCCCATACCAACAAGTAGATATGAAATCATAGAGACATATGAAATCATAAAGAGATTTTTGTGACCAAATTTTTCATGACTTGATTGTCATCCTCCCCTATCTACTACCTTCTTAAAATCTTAAGATAAAATCCCGAGAGAAATTTATCTGCATGTATAAATTGATGTGCTTTTTGCTTCTACTTTTTACTTCCATGAAATTTTGGAAATCTCTTTCAAAGTTGTGGGGTTTGTGTGGTATGGAGTCGTCAGGGGGACCAGGCTAAGAGTAAATGGTCTACTCTCTTTTGGGGTATATGGTGGCTCAGAAAAAAAGATTATTTCTTAAGACCTTTAATTTCTGAGTACTTTCAATTTTCCTTGGAATATAACACTTGACCAAATAGTTCAGTTATTAAAACTTTTACAGTATACTGAAATACTGCACTTAAGAAAAAAAACCTTTATTTAAAAACAAACAGTAGGGATCCCTGGGTGGCGCAGCGGTTTGGCGCCTGCCTTTGGCCCAGGGCGCGATCCTGGAGACCCAGGATCGAATCCCACATCAGGCTCCCGGTGCATGGAGCCTGCTTCTCCCTCTGCCTGTGTCTCTGCCTCTCTCTCTCTCTCTGTGACTATCATAAATAAATTAAAAAAAAAAAAATTTAAAAACAAACAGTAAACTCTAAGCTACCGAATCAATCATGTTACCTATAATATAAGTGCCAACAGTGTTATTTTATCATGCTGACTTCAATCTCATTTTTTAAAAAGGAGATAATACCAACAATTACAAAAGAAAGGATTTCTAACTATACAAATGTAGGACTTTCATAACAATTCAAGAACTTGGTGGGTCTCAATTTAAATGACAAAGGTTCACTTCTTATTCAGAACTACAGCATGTGTCTTGGACACATTCCTTACTGCCAATAAATCCCAAAAGTTCATTCTCGAAACAATTTTTTAAAATCTAGGTTTGTTATGGTGTCTTTTGAGGGGAGAGGCAGGGTAAGGGAAGCTAAGTGTTATAGGTGATTCCTCTAGTTATCAAATTAGGGTGCTCAATTTCACCTAAAATTTTTGGATACCACTTGTGTGTTTCCATCATCTTTGAATTGCCTTTTAAAGTTTTACGTCTTCCTATAATATTTTTATGGACTCAGTTTTAATTCTTACAGAACATATTTTAAGGATACACAGCATTTTAGAAGCCAAGATTGTATCAAAACTTATTATAGAACTATAGAATAAACTGGTTTCAAATGAGAACAGTACAGAAAAGAACAGCTAGGGGTGCATAGACAGAGGACAATTAAAAATTTGGAAAAAAAAAAAAGACTTACTCTCTCCATTCTGCTGATTTTCTTCCAATCTCCTTAAATGCACTTTTGGCAATATTTATTAAAAATTTAACAAAAAAAAAAAGGAAAGAAAAGACAAATTTCTTTTTTATACAAAAACAAGTAGCACGCTGTTCTGACCCACACAGAATTTTTTTTTAGTTTATTGTTTGTTTTTAGTTTTTTTTGTTGTTGTTTTTTGGGGGGATATTCTGTGAAAGTTCATTCTACAGACTTTTTTTTAAAACTAACTGTCCATTAAATTATTTCCTTCTCTTCTTTTAGTGAACTTGTAACATATACTCTTTAACAGAAGAATTTAAACAAACCAGTATTTTGCCTTTTCTCTTTCTCTGCTTCTGTTCCTCTTCTTTTCGTTTTATTTTTTAAATTGCCATATATGGCTAGTTACCACTGCTACCTGACAGTAATATGTCTCGGATAAGGATTTTGATGGGGGTTTTACCCACCAAATGGACAAAAAATAATTGCTCTATCACTGAGGAGGGGACTGCGCGGAGAGAAGTGAGGCGAAGCAAAAGCTTTCCGAATCTCATTGGTTGGTTGGAGTACTGCCTTCTAACGTATTGTTCCAGCGCACACTGGGACTTTTCCTGCAAGCTTTCCACATTGACTGTATCAGAGAGACCAAGGGCATCTGGAGCAAACAGGATGATGGCCTTGAGGCAGCTGTACTCGGCAGGGTCGACTTGCAGAGCTTTGAACTTCTCCATTTGGTCTTGGAACATCTGTACGTTTTCCATAAAGACGGCAACCTGGTCGGAGGACCCCGGGGAGGTGTGTAAGCTGGTGGCGGCCAGGAAGGGGAGGACCTGGGGGGGCATGGAGCACTGTGCCCAGTTGAGCATGAACAGGTCACACCAGGTGAGGTGAAGCAGGGCCACTTGGTCATTCACCTCCAGGTCAGGGAAGAAAGGTATCTTCCGGGCCCATTCAACAGCACCGAAGAGCACACGAGCAGCCTGTTCGCAGATATTCTCAAGGATCAAGACATCGTTGGGCTGCACATCCTGGCTGCCTAACCCAGACAGCGGATATGGCTCGGCGTGGATCAGCAGAGAAATATATCCAGACAGGTTAGTCTGGGAGTTGAGAATTTCCCCGTTGGCCAACATAAACTGCCCTTGGGGCGGCGGCGGGGGCAGCATCCTGTTCCTGTGCACTGCTTCGCGTTTCATACCCACGTCGATGCATTTTTTGAGGCGGCAGTACTGGCACTGGTTGCGGCGGTACTGGTCAATGCGACAATCTTGGTTGGCTTGACATGTGAAGGTCAGGTTCTTGCCCACACTGCGCTTGAAGAAGCTCTTGCAGCCCTCGCAGGTGAATTGGCCATAGTGCTTGCCGCTTGACTTGTCGCCACACACCAGGCAATTGATGGGCTGCTGCCGTTGTGCTTGCGGCTGCGGCTGCAGTTGAGGCTGCGGCTGAGGCTGCGGCTGCAGTTGAGGCTGCGGCTGCGGCTGCGGCTGCAGTTGTGGCTGCGGCTGAGGCAGCGGCTGCAGTTGAGGCTGCGGCTGAGGCAACGGCTGCAGTTGAGGCTGCGGCTGAGGCCGCGGCTGCAGTTGAGGCCGCGGCTGAGGCTGAGGCTGCGGTTGAGGCCGCGGCTGCAGTTGAGGCCACGACTGAGGCCGAGGCTGCGGTTGAGGCCGCGGCTGAGGCCGAGGCTGCAGTTGAGGCCGCGGTTGAGGCCTAGGCTGCAGTTGAGGCCGCGGTTGAGGCCGAGGCTGAGGCCGAGGCTGAGGCCGAGGCTGCAGTTGAGGCCGCGGTTGAGGCCAAGGCTGCGGCTGAGGCTGAGGCTGTGGCAGCGGCTGCAGTTGAGGCTGAGGCAGTGGCTGTAGTTGAGGCTGAGGCTGCAGCACTGGCTGTGGCAGCAGCTTGGGCAGCGGCCGCGGCAGAGCCGGAGCCCTGGGCGGCAGCCGCGGCAGAGCCTGAGCTTTGGGCAGTGGCCGTGGCTTGGGCCATGGCCGTGGTTTGAGCAGTAGCTTTGGCTGCTGCTGTGGTGGCGGCTGCTGCGGCGGCGGCGGCGGCTGCCCCTTATCACCACTGGAGCCACCAAGGTTGCCCTCGCTGCCAGCCGCCATTTCCTCCAGTGTGCTGGCTGGGCCCTCTTTGCTGGGTGTCTGCGGCTCGTACTGGGCACTGGGTGGTGGTGGGTCTGGCCCAGGAGGCACCTGTAAGACCTGGCTCCCCTGAGAGCCAGGCATCTCATCCTGGGGGTCGCTCCCGGTGTCGGTTACCTTTTCCATATCCGCGGGGGCCGCGTGTGTAGTTCCTGCTCCCCTGGCTATGGACTATGGCGGCTTCTGATCTCGGGCTCAGTCGCACAGCCTTTTGTGTGTGTGACTGTGCGACAGGATGTAGGAGGGCGCCCCCGGCTGGCTCGGGGTCTGGTTGGTTGAGGTTGGTTACTTTTTCCTTTTTTGTTTCTCTTTTGCAAAGTTTTATCAGTTGCTTGTCTGGACCAGTGTATTTGTTTTGTTTGTTTCTCTTGGTTTCACTTTTTTGGTTTCGGGGGCTTCCAACCAGGAAGTGAGTGGGAGGTGCCGGGCCTGAGGGAGTGGGAGCCGAATATGGAGAGAGAGGGAGAGGGAGGGTTGGGAGATCTGCAAGTGGATTATCGGGCTTCAAGATAGAAATAGGAAGCAGAAAAAAAAAAATCTCTCTAAAGATATCACTTGCTTTCACTCTCTCCCTGCCTTTCTGGTTCACTCTTCGACAAAAAGATTCTTACGGGGCAGCCCCAGTGGCCCAGTGGTTTAGCGCTGCCTTCAGACCGGGGCATGATCCTGGAGTCCTGGGATCGATTCGCGCATCGTGCTCCCTGCATGGAGCCTGCTTCTCCCTCTGCCTGTGTCTCTGCCTCTCTCTCTCTCTCTCTCTCTCTCTGTCTCTCATGAATAAATAAATAAAATCTTAAAAAAAAAATTCTTACGGGTTTTTTAATTTGGGAAGAGGCTGTTGCCCAGAAGTGCGTGACTAGTACAAATGCATGCCAAAGACTGTATTTCTTGGCCACAGTCCCTTAATAAAATGAAAACTGGAATAAAGAAGCAACCAAGGTTCTTTAGCAATGATGGCTTTTAGAGGAAAAGAACAGAGGAAACTTTTTTTCACCTATAAGAGACAGTATGGAAAGTCTTTTTGAGAGAGAAAACTAGGTAAATAGGCTGCTACACTGTACAAGGGGATTTCAGACCAAATAGAATCAGAACTTAAGAGAACTGTGAGGTTGAACTATATGAATCTGCTAGCATTCAACTCTTGATTTACAAAAAGATCAATTTCATATAGTTCAACATAATATCATCCACTTCCCACAGAACAAATTTACAAGAGGCAATGCCATATATTACCTAACGACTTTAGGGTTTGATTGCTTGGAGGCAAACCCCACCTCAGTCCTATAACATATGTGTGATTTGGGGTAAATGATTGTATCTCTCTGTGTCTCAGCTTTCTTATCTTAATGATACTGGATTGTATTACTAAAAGCAGCAATTTCAGTATCCATTTTATTGTTTCTTGTATAATTTAACTGCTTCCAGTTTGGGGTAATTACAAGCAAAACTACCACAAATAATTCTTTTACATATATGTTGGTGCTTAGTTAACTTTTCTCTGTGATGTATACTCAACAGGGGAAGTTCTGGATTATAGAGCATATACTTTTCTAATATTGATATATAATGCTGTATTGTTTTTTAGTCTTGTTGTATTGATTGACATTCACCCCCACCACAGTTGTGTGAGTTCCTATTATTCCACGTGTTTGCCAACACAAGTATAGTCACACTTCAATTTCTGCTGCTCTAGTGACTATTTATTGGTATTTAATTGTGGTTTTAATTTCCCTGATTACTAATAAGTTTGAGTACCGCTTATATAAAAGTACTCAAACTCATTTGGATTTCTTTTGTGAAATATCCCTTTTTGCTGTTTTTCTTTTTTTTTTAAATTGAGGTATTGGGCACTATGTTCCAAGACTATTCTCCACTAAATTTATAGATTGATCTTTTTTGACCACTTAAGATCACTGTGTGTTCTGGCTTGTGGTTAAAAATCATCAAAAACAGATTCCCTCTGCAAGGCAATTCCAAGGCACTTTTCCCTACAAACCACAGGGATGAGAATGTGGTTCAGGTTTACCTCCTGTTTACCCTTCCATCAAAGTTAGTTCTGTAGGGTGCCAACTTAAAATGAGGCCGATCGGTTTGCATTCCTGTCTGCATACTTTCAAACTCCCTTGTTCAGCCAATATCTGTAGGGCAAAAGGTGCTTCAATCTTGACCCTATATCTGGGTTCTACTAAAATTGACTAAAATTTTGCCATCATAATTCCTTGCTATCTTGTCAGTTCTTTGATATGTACACACACACACACACACACACACACACACACACATCCGTATATCCAATATACTTGTTTGGTGGTTCCAAAAAATCTAGTCTGCCATGTTTCAGAAAACAGAAGTCATTGCTGAGTAAACCTATAAAATCCTGTCCTGTACCTCATCCCTTCCATTATCTTACAAATAAGTTGACATCTAACAAAGAGAAACCAGACTCAGAACTAGAGAGATTTTCTTTTTTTTTAATAAATTATTTGATTTTTTTTTTTATTTTTTAAGGTTTATTTATTTATTTATTTATGATAGACAGAGAGAGAGAGAGAGGCAGAGACACAGGAGGAGGGAGAAGCAGGCTCCATGCCGGGAGCCCCACGTGGGACTCAATCCCAGGACTCCAGGATCACACCCTGGGCCAAAGGCAGGCGCTAAACCGCTGAGCCACCCAGGGATCCCCTAGAGAGATTTTCATTAAAGGGTAGAGTTATTTGAAATACCTGATAGCTTTTGGCTATAACTATTCCCCCAGGGGCCTTCCAAAGTAGTGGTAATGTGAGTCTAAATGAACTCAGGGCCCCACTGTCCATGAACAGCAGTTATCCTGCTTGAGTTTAAAGGATTTTTACTTAGAATAAGAAGCTGTATTAGGGATTTCATGTGCAAAACACCAATCCTGTTAACAGGTGCTTAACCTGCTTCCAATCAGCAGGGCACAGAAGAAAACATATTCTATGGTTCTAATGAGTGTAGGGAAGGGAAGAAAAGGACTAGTTTTAGTATCTGCTCTGCCACATGCTATCTGTATGTGTATATCCACTTTGGGATTTAGTTTCCCTCCTGAAACCTCAAGAAAATTGCCTATTATATAAAAATTGCCTATATATATTGCCTATATATATATATATGTTGTACATAAAAACACTAATCAAATACCATTCTATTTACAAATAGAAGGGCTGACCTATAAGATTTGTATTCTTTTTTTTTTTTTTTCTGTTCTTTGATCTCATTCTAGTAACCTATCCTTCATTTGGGACAAATTGTCAGAAGTTTCTGGCATGTGAACTTAAATATACTTTTCCTGATCACATTTATTCAGGGCTTCCAAAATAAACATCTTACTGAAATAATTCCTGAGTAATTTTATTAATAATATTAAGGTATTACATATACTAAGTGCCAGATATTCCATACACATGACCTCAAACCCTCAATGCCATCTCAGTTAGATATTTGTTTCAGTTTTATAGATGAACAAATTGTTATTTAGAAATAAAAAGTTATTTGCCCAAGGTTTCTCACCTTGGTAATGTAGGGATTTAAACCCATGTTCATCTGATATCAAAGCATACTTTCTACAGCACTAGAACACCTCAAAAAATACCAATGAAATTTAGTGGTATTTCATGCTTATTGACATCTGCATTGACAGATGGACTGACACGGCACCTCCAATACATTCCACTTGCATTATTAAAAAGCCTCTTTGGAAAAGGAGTGATACTAATTCTTACATTTACTGTACCCACCCACAAATGATGTAGTACATTATTTGCTGCCAAACATTTGTTGTCACATAAACATGAACATTGTACTGTTCTACATTTCATCTTATTTCCTAAGAGATATTACAAAACCACTATTTACCCAAGGATTTTAATTAAAAATGGATATATCAGCTCTCCATTCGTTACCTTTAGTCAGAGTCACTGAACTTAGTCATTGCTGATTTTAAAATTTCTCCAGAAATTATTTAAGGCTTATGCTGAAAATAAGTAATTTTACCTAGTGGCAATAAATTAGAAAATGCTAGACTATATAACATTTAAATTATTCAAATATTTCCAAAAAAGTGAATAAGTGCCTTGGGACTTAGGGCCCTGTTTATTCATCTCTATATTCCTAATGCCAAGCACAAAGCAGAGTGAACTTTCTTTTCTTTTTCTAAAAAGATTTTATTTATTTATTCATGAGAGACACAGAAAGAGAGGCAGAGACATAGGCAGAGGGAGAAGCAGGCTCCTCGCAGGGAGCTAGATGCAGAACTCGATCCCAGGACCCGGGGATCATGCCCTGAGCCAAAAACAGATGCTCAACTGCTGAGCCATCACGTCCCCAGAGTGAACTTTCAATAAATATTTGGCACATGATCCCAGAAGGTGTCTTCCAAGGCCATTTCCCATTAAACCTTGTAAACTTTTCAAATGAGACATGCTTTAAAACATGAACATAAAATTAATTGGACTAGAAGTAGATGAAGTATGAATGCCAAGAAGGGCAATTGAGAAAATTTTCAGAGAAGGTATATAGATAATTTTACTTAGTACCTAATCTTAACACTTTTTAATTAATAGGGACTAGCAGAAGCCCTTGTAAGAGCAGTTGTACATGTATTGCTCATTTTATTCATTTTTTTAATGTTTTAATGCCATTTTTATCATGTCAGATAGTATTTGAGGTAAAATTTTTATCAATATATTCGTAAGTTTTAATCATAATGTTTTTGTCATCATGTTTCTGCTTCATAGTATTTGTCATGACATTTTAAGCTTATCTATTTCTCCTTCTCAAGAATTAGATAGCAATGTGATAAAAATATATCTCTATAAGTTACAGAGATAGAAGCTATTGTATTTTTATTAAACTATTAGTAGAAGGATGCAATCCTGAAAGTATACGTATGGTTAAACTGGGTTTCTCTATTTTTCCTCAAAATTGAGTTGGCTTTGAGTATATTTAGAAAGTATGAAAAGGACCACTTATGAAGCAATTTAGTAGCTGGGAAATACCATACGCTTTATGATAGTCATTTATTTTTTAATTTTTTAAAAAGATTGTATTTATTTATTTATTCATGAGATACACACACACACACACACAGAGAGAGAGAGAGAGAGAGAGAGAGAGAGAGAGAGAGAGGCAGAGACACAGGCAGAGGGAGAAGCAGGCTCCATGCAGGAGGCCTGACATGGGTCTCGATCCTGGGTCTCCAGGACCAGGCCCTGGGCTGAAGACAGTGCTAAACCTCTGAGCCACCTGGGCTGCCCTATGATAGTCATTTAAATGCTGCCATTGTGAACCCTTTCCTCACCAGCTGATCACGGAGACATGTCCCTCTACTAAACTTCTGAACTATGTATTATGTGTTCAATACATTATTGCCTCATTAGCACATAACCCCACATTGCTCATTATCTCTTTATATATACAAATTTCTGCTTCCTACCAACACGTACAAACACACACATGCATACATATAATTATATTAAAAACTCTCGGGGATCCCTGGGTGGCGCAGCGGTTTGGCGCCTGCCTTTGGCCCAGGGCGCGATCCTGGAGACCCGGGATCGAATCCCACGTTGGGCTCCCGGTGCATGGAGCCTGCTTCTCCCTCTGCCTGTGTCTCTGCCCCTCTCTCTCTCTCTCTGTGACTATCATAAAAAAAAAAAAAAAATTATAAAAAAAAAAACTCTCTTGAAGGCAGGGATTGGGATTAACACGTTTATATATCCCACCGTGTTTTGTTTGTTCAGTGCTGAAAAAGAGCAGATATTCAATGTGTCTTATATTCATTGTGGTTTGGCACATAAGTTATCATACTTTACAACCTTTGTTTTCTTTAATTACTGTTAGAACATTTCAGTAACACGTTGTTGATGGCGCACAAGAGCTTCTTAAAGTGTTAGAGATAGTAGAATTTGGGCACAGGGTTGAGTGGGATGTGGTAGCTTCTGGGTAAAATAAAGGTTTAAATTTCATTTAAATATGTATTTTAGAAGGGATACAGAAACCAAATCTGATAGCCATAAAATTAAATATACAGGGCGGCCTGGGCGACTCAGCATCTTCGGATAGAGTCCCATGTTAGCCTCCCTGCTCAGTGGGGAGCCTGCTTCTCCCTCTGCTTGTCACTTTGCCTACTTGTGCTCTCTCTCTCTGTCAGATAAGTAAAATATTAAAAAAAATTAGATGTACAAAGTGAAAGACATTTGGGCAATTATTTGATTTATTTAATCAGTTAATAAAGGAAAATGTTTAATTCCAGTCCCTAGATGAATTCTGTGGTTTCAGTTATCTGATTTGGCTGACTAAAAAACGTTAAGTGAATTTGTAATTTCAATTTTTGGAATGCACCTATCATATTGTTCAGCAAAAGTGATCTTTGAAAGATCAGATAAGCATCTCAAGAGCGCATTGACATACATAACCCTTATTGTTAAGAAAGGATATGATTCTATGATACTCTCAAAATTGTCGCCATTTTGAGATGATTTAAGAGCCCATGCTTCAATTTGATAACAATTACTCCAGGATTTAACTTATAGAAGTGATGTGTGGCTATTTTCAATAATACTACACTATTTTGCTTTAATTCCCTCAGAGCTTTCTTCCTTTCTTTTTCTTTTTTTGAGGTAGTTTAATTTTTTAAACTGGCTTTTATTACAAAAACCAAGTAAAACCTGTTACAGTAATATTTATTTTGAAGTTTGAGTGATAAGAAAGGATAATATTTCTTTCTTGTTAATATAGTCAATACATGTCTTTAATTTTGATTTAGAGTCTTTCCATTAAACAGGTTATGATGGCAGAGGAAACAAGTTATTGGGTACCTCATTTTCAGAGTAAGGAAAGCAAAAAGGGTAAGCTCAGTCATTGAAGACAATCTATTGCATATATCTACCTAAGAAGGGCTTTAAAATAATCAAGTTTTTGAGATAAAAGCAATTTTAGAGAATCCAAGACAATCTTCTCATTCTACAAATCAGGGACAGGAGACTCAAAGAAGCTAAGTGGCTTCACCTAGATTACAGTTACTGGCAAACTTGAAAATAGAAACAAGGCCTGCAATGCCCTATATATTATCCCTTAGAATTAGCCAGTTAAAAGAGAATGTAAAAATGCAGAATGCTGAAATAGTTCACAAGTAAGATTAATTCACTTGGAGTCTGGAATTGTAAAGTAAACCCAAGTTACATTACTGATGGTTTTTCCAAGAACTTTGATAACCCTTCTTCCAGCTTTCTTCTCTGAGCTGGCACCTTTCTAAATTCATTCTTTCCAGCCTCAGCTTTTGCTTCTTCTCTTAGACTCTAGGCAAAACTGAAATTAATAGCCGTTGTTGGACAACATCTTTGAACTTGGGGAGGGTTGTTTTATAGGTCAAAAACTAGTGATTTCCTTTTAGCCTATAAACGTGTAAATCTCTCATCTGCAATTAAAGTACTTCTTTGACCTTCTTTTTCCTTTAATGAATATGACATCACCTGAGAGTCAGAACCAAGCCTCTCTAAAAATGCTTTATAAAAACCAAATATAATGTATGGACTTTGTGTGGATCCTAATTTAAATGAATAAACTTGTTTAGATCCTAATTTGAGTCAACTGGGAGAAGTGAATATAGATTGAGTAGTAAATGATATTCAATAACCATTTTAATTTTATTAGGTAGCATGATGTTATGGTGCCAAGTTTAAAATGTCATTATAATTAAAGATGTATGAAAAAGAACTTACAAAAGTAGGACTTCCAGGATGGTAAAATGAGGACTTTGGAGGAATCCTCTCTCACAAAAGCAATAAAAATATTTGCAAAATGATAAAGACCGATCATTTCAGAATTTTGGAAATTAAGTGGGACCTGACTTGTTTTGGAGCTCCATATGAAGCTCCATCACCACAGCACTGTATTTATGTAGTTTTCCTATTTGCAGAGCATTGTGGCTTTTTGACATGACTCTGATTTCAGGTCCTCAGAAAAAGTTCTATTCATAGGGTATTATTGAAACAGTAGTAATAAATTGGACTCAGTAACACTGCAACTTCCTAAGGCTACGAAATCTTTGGGACGAGAACCTGGCTAAAAATTCAGAAGAAATACCTTGGTAATAGGAATAAGACCAATATAAGAAAGGGAGGTGGGCAGGGGGATGGGATGATGGGGTGACTGGGTGATGGGCACTGAGGGAGGCACTTGACGGGATGAGCATTGAGTGTTATACTATATGTTGACAAATCGAACTCCAATAAAAAATATACAAAAGATAAAACATAAATAAAATTAAAAAATGAAAACAAATAGAGATTCTGGAGTTGAAAAACACAATAACTGAAATTTTCAGTTCATTAGATGGGCTTAACAGAGGAATTCAACAGGCAGAAGAAGAAATCAATGGATTTGAAGATCAGTCAAAAGAGATTATCCAGTCTGATGAATAGACAGAAAAAAACAAAGGAACATGAACAGTCTGTTGGACACCATCAAATGTATGCATAATTTGAGTCCCAAAAAGAGAGAAGAGACAGAAAGAGGCAGAAAAAATTTGAAGAAACAACAGCTGATGGGGATCCCTGGGTGGCTCATCAGTTTGGCGCCTGCCTAGGATGAAGTCCCACATCAAGCTCCCTGCATGGAGCCTGCTTTTCCCTCTGCCTGTGTCTGCCTCTCTCTGTGTGTCTCTCATGAATAAATAAATAAAATCTTAAAAAAAATGGCTGAAATTTCCCCAAATTTGATGGGAAACAGTAATTTACAGGGAACACCAATTAGAATAAATTTTGAGAAAGATTGCAAGATGCTTCATAGTCAAACAGTTGAAAGACAAGAAGCAAATTATGAATGTAGCATGAGATAAATAACTCAACACTTGCAGGATGACTCAAAAAAGCTTAGTAGCTGACTTCTCATCAGAAACCACGAAAGCCAAAAGGCATTGGGATGGCATATGTCATTCAAAGACGATCAACAAAGAATTCTATATACAGAAAAATTTTCCTTCAAATATGAAAAAGAGGCAAAGATGTTTGTAGATAAACAAAAACAGGGAACTTGCCAACAGCATACTTGACCTACAATAACTACTAAAGGGAATCCTTCAGCTACAATGAAAGGCTGGATGATAATTGCAGTCTATAAGAATTAAAACACTTCTCCTAAATGGTTTAAAAGACAACTGCAAAAACATGCATACAAAAATATTTTGATGTGTTATAATGTAGAACGTGTAATTTGCATGACAATAGTAGCACCAAGGAGGGAAAGCACACCGGAGCAAAATTTATACACAGTTGAAATTTAATATAAATCTTGGGCAGCCCGGATGGCTTGGTGGTTTAGGGCCACCTTCAGCCCAGGGCCTGATCCTGGAGATCCAAGATCGAGTCCCACGTTGGGCTCCCTGCATGGAGCCTGCTTCTCCCTCTGCCTGTGTCTCTGCCTCTCTCTCTCTCTCTCTCTCTCTCTTTCTCTCTCTCTCTGTGTGTCTCTCATGAATAAATAAATAAAATCTTTAAAAAAAACCTTCATCATTTTAAGTTAAGGTGCACATTATAGAGAGTGACTGCTAATTTGTATGGGGTTTCTTTTGGAGGTGATGAAAATATTCTGGAATTAGAGAGTGATGATTGCTTAACTTCATGAATATACTATAACCCACCAAATTTTATACTTAAAAGGAATGAATTTTATGCTCTATAAAATATATATTAGTTTTTAAAAAGGAATGAAAATTTAAAAATGCAGATTGTAAGCTCCAGAGCCATCACTAAAAAGGTTAAAAAGAAACAGTAAAAAAACGACAAAGGAATTTAAATAGTACAGTAGAAAATATCTCTAGTTGACAAATATAAACAATTATTAAAAGCTTTCTGTGAGTAGCAGTAGTTGGTCCTTCCAAAATCAGAAAAATATTGTCACGGTGGTAGGAAATTGTGCCGAAAAGCAATGACCTTGAATTTGTTTTCCAGATATGTCATTCTTTATGAGGTGTATGCCAGGGGGTTGGCTTCTTCTTTAGGGACAAAATGATTAAACCTCTTGTATAATTTTTACTCATTAGCATATTGTTTTCAAGTAAACACATATGCATTGGTTTTTTTTCCTGTCAGATTTGTTAAGTATGGATAATAATATCTGGATCGAAGGTCTACTCTAAGGTTTTGATGAACAATATAAGTAAAAATATTAAATTAGAGAAACTGCTGTTATTTGTGTGACACAGCAAAGCAGATTGGAAAGAGTATATTGGTTTTGGGGTTGATCCATAGTCCTCCCTGCCCCCCACTCTGTACAACCTGAACTTAGGTTTTCTTATTTCTAAAAGGTAAATAAATCCACCTTATATTATATTATTTTATTAAGTCGGAAGCTTTGAGTAAAGTGTTTAAAATGTTTGACATATAGCTGGGCTCTAATATGTATCATTGCTATCACTATGAGTAGTCTTATTATTGTTACTGTCATTGTTTTATAGCATATAGTAATTTCCTTAAGCCCATAATTCTTTTTAAAAATATTTTATTTATTTATTTGACAGAGACAGAAGGAGAGCACAAGCAAGGGAAGTAGCAGAGGGAGAGGGAGAATCAGGCTCCCCAATAAGCAAGGAGCCCAATGTGGGGCTCGGTCCTCAGATCCTGGGATCATGACCTGAGTCTAAGGTAGATGCCTAACTGACTGAGCCACCCAGGTACCCCAAGCCCTTAATTCTGATCTAATAGCTAATAAGCATGAAAAAAAAAAACAATAGGTAAGAAAGTAAGGTAAGTTGAGGTTTATCTTTGTTGCCCTACTAGTTTTCTTTTTTGTACTTTTATCTTTCCTATTAACTATCATCTTTGTGTACTGTTAAATGGTCTTTTTTTCCCAAGCAATCCTAACATAGATCTGAAAAAAAATGCAGGAGAACATGATGGCATGTGCAATATCTTTTGAAATTCTTTGTTTATTTCACAGTAAAAACTAGACAGTTCTTAATCACAATGTCACAATATTTTACATCAGAATTAAATAGTCTTAGATTTCCTCACTACATTTTCCCTCTTTCATTTGGTTATTTACATAATTAATTTAATTAGAGTTTCTTAAAATTAAACTTTTAGGTGAATGAGCCATAGTAAAAGTTAATTCAGCAATTTGTTGTACTCTTACATGCTTAAAAATATTACTTATGAAATAGTGGTCTTCAAAAATTGCCTTTTATATTTTTAAATAAAATAAGTTTTGGGGAATTAGTCATTTAACTTTCCCACTCTACTTAAACTACAAGATGTTTACCTTACGTCTTTTAATTAAACTGAGAAAAAAATATATTGTATTATAATATTAAAACCAAGAAAATACTTCCAGAACATTTGTTTTAGCGGAAGTGGAAATACATGGTTTCTATTTTCATATGCATATCTATTTAATTGTAGCCAGAGGCTTGGTTCAATGCAATATTAAAAGTAATATCTCAAAATTGTATCAAAATTTAGTTTACTAAATATTTTCAATTTTGGTCTTTAATTTTTACAAATACCTATAAAGGTAGATGCTAAGTGAGATAATGTAGGTTAAAATGTAGGTACACAATAAAAGCTAGTCATTTATAAAGGAGACTATAATTCTGAGACATATCCATTGATTTTCCCAAAGACACAGTATTAATATGGCATTATTTAAGAGCCATTTGATCAAAAAAACTACCTAAAACACAGATTTTTAAAGTCAGAATTGTAGCTAAGGACATGAAAATATAAAATTCAAATATGCATATAATTAACATTAATATTTATCTTTAATTTTTCTATGAAACAATTTTCTTTTTATTGGTAATTAAACAAAATACAATGTTTATTGGAAATAGTTTGCTATCTTTATTTCTTACTCCAGTTGCCCTTTTAGTGAACACAAGGGTAGATTCCAATGGTTTATATGTCCCATTCACTGGTGAAATTCTTGTATATACAGAGATTGCAATCAGATTTTTGACAAATTGAAATTAGACTTCAGTCTCTCCCATCATGAGAAATACTTCAAAGAACATGAGGAATGTACTTTTCATTATTTATCTACTCTATTTTGAATATGTCTTCCATGTGAAATTAAATACATGAGAGTTAGCTTTAGCTATTAAATAGTACATATTTAGCTTCCTCCTCTGTACTTGCTCCTAAAATAGGAAACCCAAAAGAAGTTCTTTCTCACTATAAATATGAAGGAGATCTTAAACTGAGAATGTAGGAAATGGAGTTAAAGTAAAATAGAAAAATAAGTAAGTGCTTAGTAAATATTAAATGTCTTTCAGCTCCTCCTCGAGATTTTTTTCTACTTAATTTTGAGGAGAAAATACAGTATTTTGTTATTAGATAATGCAATTCTTTGGGGTTCTAAAACATGATCTTGATCTAGAATATGGAAATCTTTTGCTCTACAGAGATGGTCTGACCTCATTACCCTATGTGTACTCTAAGTACTAATTCAGAATGCTTTCTTTCCTGCTTCATCCTCAGTAGGGTCTGTGACCCTACAATTACATAGAAAGTAGAAATAAAGAATATACAATGGCTTGGGCTGCTTTGTAATTGTATACACTTCTGTAAAGACCTTCAAATATCTCCTAACATGTAATAGAATAATAAAAATAGAGATAAGTAAACAGGTAATTAAAATTCTATCTCCACTACCTATTTTATTAACTATTTCTTAGTGAGAAAATCCACAGTGTAAAAAAAAAAAATTCCATTCAATCTTGATTGTCGTGTTGATATTCTTCTTTTAAAAAGAAGCAATGTCATTAAGTCATGGAAAAAATTCATGAAGTGTATTTTGGGGACTTAGTCTTATGTGAATAATGTGCAAGCACCTTATCTGTGCTATATTTTGAATGCAGAACAATTAGAGTGCAAAGATTTTAGATTTTGATCTTTTATTTGGAACACAAAACAAATTTCAGTGCTCACTGAATATGGAAATTTGACTAAGAAGGAAAAGAAAGAGATTAACTTTTAAAAAGTATTCCAAAAACCCAGATAGTACACAGTTCAAGCATTGTATTGGAAGTATAGAGTTAAATGAGAACAATTAAGATTCATAGTTGTAAGAGATTCTATTTAGCATATGAAAGGCAGCTTTCAAGATTGAATTACTGCTCTCTGAGACAAAGGCTAAGTAGGCTATTCTTAATCATCTCATAATGTTTAAGAGTGAGGCTTATAGATACATAGTCCATTCATTCTAAGCAAATTTTCTTATATGTTCACTTAAATAGCAACAAGGGATAAAGTGTCTTCTGAGTTATTAAAATAATATCTAATTAATGAATAGTTTTTTCATCTAGGGTCGCTTACTGGGACTAATCAAATTGATTATCACAATCATAGGCACATAAAAGCATGTGTGAGATGTAACCCTGTTGTATGAAATAGTAATTTTTCTTTTCGTCTCCCTATCATGCACAAAAGCACTATACTTCTACCTCCATAGTGATAATTTCAGACTCCAAGTAACTTGTTCAAAGTGACATCAGTAGGAAACCTGGTTATAGAATCTTAATACATAAAAGAAAACCTAGAATATATCTAGTTCGTCCTCCTACTCAAAGCAGAAATTCTTTGTATAGTTTTCAGGGATGGAGTGGTTTCTCTCCTTGAAAGATAGACCTTTTCATCTATAAAGAAAGATCATTTTATAGAACCCTAAAGTTCTTTCTTATCTTTTACCATTTATCTGGCTTTTACCTTTTGAAGTCATATGAGTGTGAAAATGCTTCAACTATGTGAAGATATATTCTGTCCCTTCACCACTTCTCCTTAATTCTATTTTCTAATCACATGACAGCAAAGGTACTGAAGCCTGGGCTTTCAAACTGTGTGTCTAAGAGGGTGTTAAGAGTCTGAAATGCACTGAAATGAAATGATTTATTTATTTATTCATATAGTATGTATTTATTTATTTTAAGATTTTATTTATTTATTTATGAGAGACACAGAGAGAGAGAGAGAGAGCAAGGCAGAGACACAGGCAGAGGGAGAAGCAGGCTCCATGCAGAGAGCCTGATGTGGGACTCAATCCAGGGACTCCAGGATCATGCCCTGGGCCAAAGACAAGCGCTAAACCACTGAGCCACCCGGGCTGCCCGAAATTAAATGATTTTGAGCAAAGCTATGGTTCTAAAAGAGTCTGTATCAGCTGGGACCACGTATAGCACTAGCGAATGTACAATAACTGTTAACTATTGTTATCACTGTAGATCTTGAAGAAATTACTCTGGATCTATAAGATTATTTTTTTTAACTTATGCTACTTATGTCTTTAGAGCCATATGAAGACAGGATGAACAAATCAGCATTTGGTTGAAGTCTTCAGGAACATAGTATGCTCCACATTTCGGGGGATCAGTGGCAGAAATACTAGTCTGAGTAGCTGGGGATATGGGGCCCTTAATATCAGCAATCTAAATGAAAATGGATATTAGCCTTTTATGGCCCTAAAATCAGGTAAAATTTTATGGTTCAACTTTCCTCATCTTTAGAATGGGGAAAAAGTAAATTTCTACCTACATGTTAGTTGTGAGTAGTAAATGGATAATAGACACAGTAAGTGCTGAAGGATCAGAGTATGTCACCCAGAAATAGGTCATTTTGGAATGAGAATTATTTTGAGCTAAAAAACAACTGAGAAAGAGTAGGTATAGAAAAAGCTCTCTACATTCTGCTTTACTGTCTAAAGGTAGACTATAAGTTCCCCTTTTTTAAGGCTCTCACCCTGCCCAAAGCCAAGAAGAGCATGACTCTTAATCACTGGAAACATACTTATCTCCAGGATTGCACAAAATTAAATTTGCGTAACAAGCTTTATGAAAATAACCCTTATATTTTTCACTTCCCCTGTATATTTACCTTCCCTCAATTTACCACCCCAAGAAGCCCAAAGCCCTTTTCTTTTGTCTTGTCACTTCTCCATAATTTATTGCTCGTTGTTAGGATGGTCCATAAGTCCCAGGTCTAACCACTTCCTTGGGTCTTTACTTCTTTTCTATGAAGGCTTTCATGTGCATTAGTGATAAACTCTTATTAATCTGATTTTTTGAAATTTGATTTGCAGGACTCCAGTACTAAACTAAGAGGGTAAAGGAAAGTGTATCCTCTTGTATAGTGCTCAATTAAAACTAGCTATTATAATTATCATCTTCATCTTCCTTACCCCCAGGGCCTGGCACCTAGCAAGCATTTAGTTAGATGTTAGTGGCTATTATTTAGACAGTGCTGGCTATATGCTTGTAGTCAAATGACCCTTACAAGTAACATTGGAATGTTAATTAAAATTAGATTTTGAATTTATTTCCTGAATTTATTAGAGAATTGAAGCAGTAATTAATCTGCAAAAGTTGTATATATCTAAGGAAGAAAGAATAAAAATAAAGTGCAAAGAATAACTAGAGATAGCAGACTCTGGAAATATGAACAAGAACCAGAACCTCTGGATTGCATTCTTTAATACAGGTCACTGTAATTTTCTGTAAATACACTGAGTGCCATTGTTCCTTTTTATACTCCAAATTGAAACTTACCTTGTAAAGAATGTTTTACCATAGGGTAAAGAGTCTGCAGTAAAATGATTATGTGTATTTGAAGAGGGAAAAGAGATATTAGAAGACATTTGAACGAAGGAATAAAGATTCATTGGTCTAGATGTGTGGGGGCAGGAAATCCCCAGTATCTAACCTCATGAGTTATCCATTTATTCATTAAAAAGATTGCCAGATACAGGAGTAAATTCTAGGTATATACAAGTACATGATTGGCAAGGTCCCTGCTTGGCCTTTCAAAGGGAAGTTTTTGTGTGGATGCCTGAGGACAGGACTTAAGGCATCAGTAAATAAATTCTAAATCAGCCCTATAGACTGTGTTAACCCTGGGGAGACAGCAATAAGTAAAAAACAAAGACAAAAACAAAAACAAAACCCAGGAAGCTATTTACAAAGAGATTTTGTGAAGGGGGCAGGGACAAGCATTGCTTTTTCAATGTTTGGATAACAAAGCATTCCACAAATTATGGAGGGACATATTCCGAATTTTTGCAAGGAACACTAAATACAATAAATTCAGAAGCAAATGCAATACCATGTGATATCTTGAGGGTTTGTAGGTTTGGCAGCACCAGGTAACAGCACCCAAGACAGGTAAGCAGCATTCTCATGGTGGTGAAATGGCAGAGCATCAGCAGAGACCACAATGCCTGGTGGGAGATAGTGGATGCCCAACAGACATGGCGGTACTCAGCAGATGCCCAGCAAATGATGATGGATACCCAGTGGCAGATGATGGATGCCCAGTGGAAGATGATGAATGCTCAATGAGAGATGATGGATGACCAGCAGGTACAATGAATGGTGGCAGGTAATGGTGGATACATACGTGCTTGATGAAAGGCCAGAGCAGCTGCAGCAGTGCATGATGCAGATTGATTTATTTCTGATTACATGTGAGACAACTTGTAGGGACTTCTAGAAATACTTGGAGGGAAGGTGTATATTTTTCTAGGGGACTGGAGTAACTTTGTAAGGCCATGGAGATAACAAACCAGTGACTTTAGGATACTGACATCAAGATTGTCTCTCTTGTGCTCATAAACTGGGAGGCCTATCTCAAACTTCAATCTTTTTAGGGATAAGGTAGGCAATATGAGTAAGACAGCTAGGTGTAAGAAAATGGGTAATAATAGAAAACACAGCAGAGGAAACATATACGCTCTTGAAAGGCATTAATTTACAAAATTTTAGAATCATTGGCTAGGCCAAAACAAAACTCACCTGAAAGCAGAAGTAAGGCTGCCAGTTCATTGCCTCTGGTTTAGGTGAACACTGAGTGTCAGTATCATAGAACTTAATATATCATTTATCTAGGAATGTGTATCACCTTTATACAAATAAGGAAATTGTTTCATTTTGAGAATGAGCTCTGGGCATACAAATTTTGGAGCTGTTTTATATAGTCTCTTTATAAAGAAGACTTTTGTTACTTGTTAACCAACTCAAAGAAATCAGAGAGATTCTATTTACCTCATGTTTATTTCTACAAACCATAGCTTTTCCAAAATATTTAGGACAACTTTGACTCCACTGAAGGAGTTTGATGGAATCCCTGAAAATTCCCAGGATGACAGTGAAAAATATGAGGGTGGATCTATGATTCCTAGATATATCCCCAACTTTCTTTTCCAAATGTATTTCTAGAGTCTGGGTTGGACAATATCTATCCTTTTCTAAAAGGTATAAGTCTCTATAGAGCAAAAGGGAGTTAGAATTTAAGGAGTTCTTCAAAAGAAATGAAGATAAAATTAAAAAGGAGGAAGACTTGCTTATAAGCATATGTTCCATTTTAATGGAATAAATTCCAAAGAACACTTACCATATTTATACATAAATACATATAGATGTAGTAATTTTGTAGGAAAGTGGCTAAAGATTAGTTTGGCTAAATATTAGTTTATGTTTAAGCCATGAAAAAAAAACGATGGATATTATTTTGTGAGGATTACATGAGTTAACACATGCAAAATTCTTTGTAGAATGCCTAGGAAATAGTATGTTCTCAATTAATGATATTTATTATAAAATGTGAAGATGAAATGTGGTGATTGCAGTCTTGTGCTTTATGGAATTACTAGTCAACAACTTTTGTCTTTCTACTTTTAATCTTCAAATTCTTTCAAATTCCCATTAACATACTTAAACGGTTCATTATTTTCCTTTGTGTAGAGAGAATCCTATGGTATATTTTGATAACAACTAACCCTTTTAGAACTTCCACAGGAATTTAGCTACTAGACTTATTTCTGATCGATAGATTTCTTGGCTCAAGCAAACAGAGGACCAAACCCAATACTACTAGACTTATTTCTGATTGACAGATTTCTTGACTCAAGTGAACAGAGGACCAAACCCAATACACTTAACCTTCTCAAAGGATACAAATTGAATATTTAGGTAATTATTATAAGTAGCCCTACTTTAGAAAGATATTATAAGGAATTTTTCAAATCGTAAAAAATTATATTGATGTGTACTTGCTTTAGTTCATTAAAATGGTTGTGTTATCTTCAATTTCTAAAAGTATTTTCTTTAAATAAAAAGCTACTAAAATAGATCATGCATTTTTTTAAAGATTTTATTTATTCATGAGAGACACAGAGAGAGAGAGGCAGAGACCCAGGCAGAGGGAGAAGCAGGCTCCATGCAGGGAGCCCGACGTAGGAGTCGATCCTGGGTTTCCAGGATCAGGCCCTGGGCTGAAGGCAGTGCTAAACTGCTGAGCCACTGGGGCTGCCCCAGATCATGCATTTTCTTAACAAATGACCCAGAAGCTATTTTTGTAGACAGATGTTTGACTGCATGAATTGTATGGTGAAGGGGGAACCTCTGTTCCCCAAATCCCCTAGAAGTCTAGTTTGGTTGAGGACTCACAAATGAATGATAAGTATGTTGTCTGAAAAGAAATCATGGTTATCAGAGAGAGGCCTTCAGTTGGTATTGTTCCATTGTGGTAAACCAAATAATGTACATGAAAGTATCATGGGTGCTCAGTGGCAGATATTATGTGATAATGTCTGGATAGAGAATCAGAAATTCAAGAATAGACTACTTGCATAAATTAATCTAATGGCTTTGAAAGAGAAATCACTCTCATCTGGTGTCCCCATATATTGGTAGGAGAAAATTACAGAAGAGAAAAGGTATAAAAACTTGGCAGGAAGACTCTTCTTTTGGAAGACATCCATTACAAAACTCTAGAAATTTATAATAATTAATAATAATAATACATTACATTTTAATCCTGCAAAGTTATGTAGATTGGCAAGTGTGTGGTTTCAATAGTTAAAATTTTTTTGTCTATTGTTTTTGCTTATTCCTGGGAAGGGTATTTTCTCAAACCGTTCCCCCATCCTTACTCCAAAAGTATCTCTGCCTTATAAATGACTGTCTTTCTGAAATGAAGATGCTCTTTGCTATTCTTCTGCCCCTATCTCACAGCTAGACAGTAATTTCCATAAACTTACGTCTCTTTTCTTTTCCTGCTGTATCTCTAGTATTTACCATGGTGCATGGTAAATGCATGAAATGAAGATGCTCTTTGCTATTCTTCTGCCCCATCTCACAGCTAGACAGTAATTTCCATAAACTTACGTCTCTTTTCTTTTCCTGCTGTATCTCTAGTATTTACCATGGTGCATAGTGAGCGGTCAAAACTAATGAGTGAATAGTATCAAATTGATGCCCACTGAATCTGAGTAAATGGTAATGGGGTGGGAGAACCATGGTAGGGGGAAATAGGGTGGCGATTTCCAAGGTGCCATAATGTGTGCTGAGAACTTATTACTCTATGAAGCGTGAGAAGGATGGGTCAGATCCTAGAGCAGGCAAGATGTCAGCATGGCTTTCTTTTCACCTAACAATGAATGAATGTTAAAGATCATTCATTTTGGTTCTTTTTTATAGTCCTATACATCTAAGGTCAAAGTGTCCTTGGCAGAAAAAAAGAAGAGGGGAAGATAAGGGAAGATAGTTTCAATTGAAGATTCAATAAATATTTTGCACACTTTTGTGGAATTTTTAATATGGGTAAATAAGTCCATATATTTGTGTCTAAATGTGATATTATCTATGTATCAATATGGATTTTGATTGAATATGTTCTTCCTTCTCCATTGTTCATTTACTTGTTAATTGAGCATTGTTCTGGTGACAATTCAGTGTTTCTTCTGTTTAGGAGTGGCTGTATATGATGAGGAAAGTTTTATGTCCTTGAAAATCTCAAAAAAGGTATCTACTTTGAAAAGACCCATGGGGACTTAAAGGCACTTTGATAACAAAACACTCTTAAGTTGCACATTCATTATCATTGTTAGCTTTTATTTTCTTCTGAGGTTTTCGAATACTGATTTTTAATAAGTGAAATAATCTGGGATATCATAATATCTTTACCAGAACAGAATAAATGTGATAATATTCAATTTTATGTATTGACATCAATAAATTGTTATAATTTATATAAGTAAATAATAAATTTATATAAATAAAAAGTCAGTGCCCTTTTTAAAAATGAATAATCAGTATTATTAAAATTGTGTGTAGTAAATCTATTTGCAGGACAAGAGGCATAAGATCATATGATACTTGGCTGGGCAAATGTTTATTATTTGTGTGTGTGCACGTGTGCACATGTTTTCTAAGTGCTTATTCCCCCTAACCTTACAGTGTTGGGAATACTCATCTGCTTATTTGCAGGAATCTTGTCAGGCTGGCAGGAATTAGGGAGAGCAAGGGCAATTGGTTTTCTAATACATGTTAAAAGGAATGTTTAAGTTGGTATATTGTTTTCTGAGAACTAATACAATATGATTGTAAATTGAAATTGTAGAATATAATGTAATTCTATTAGCAAAATTCGAACGAGATGCATCTCAACTATTTGATACAGAATATTGGTGATTTTAAACAGGTAAGGAAAAAGAAATTTCTGCTGGTGAATATAAATATTGAACGATTTTACCCTTTCAGGAGGTAGTTTATATATATTATTCCTCAGTAGAGGGATCAATGTCTTCTGAGAGATAGGGAGTTCCTAGGCCTTAGTTTAGAGTGAGTCTCAGATGCTTCAAAACTTACTTATACCTTACACGTACATTTTTTAATTGAACTTTTTATTTGGGGATAGTTGCAAATTCACATGCAGATACTTGTAAGAAATAATGCAGAGAGACTGCTCGTGTCCTTTACCCAGTTTCCTCTAATTATAACATCTTGCAAAACAATGGGGAAATAATACAACCAGGATATTGGCATTGACATAGTTAGGATATGGAACATTTGCATCACTGCATGGATTCCTCCTGCTTCTCCTTTTATAACCATGGCCTCTTTCCTCCCCCTTTCCTCCTCTTTTCTCCTTTAAACCCTGAAAACCATTAATCTGTTCTCTATTTCTATAATTTTGTCATGTAAAGAATGCTATATAAATAGAAACATTTTGTGTGTGATCTTTTGGGATTGGCATTGGTCACTCAGAATAATTCTTTGGAGAATCATCTAGGTTGTGTGAATCTTTTAACTGCTTTTAACTACTAAGTAGTATTATGTGGTAGGGATATGCCACAGTTTGTTTAACCATTCAGCCGTTGAATGTTGTTTCCAGTTTGGGGCTCTTGTAAATAAAGCTGCTATAAAACACCGGTGTATGGGTGTTTTTTTCTAAAGATTTTATTTATTTATTCATGAGAGAGATAGATAGATAGATAGATAGATAGAGAGAGACAGACAGACAGACAGGCAGAGGGAGAAGCCGGCTCCATGCAGGGGGCCTGATGCGGGACTTGATCCCCGGACTCCAGGATCACACCCTGGGCCCAACAGGCGCTAAACCGCTAAGCCACCCAGGGATAACCTGGGTGTTTTGTTTTTGTTTTTGTTTTTTTTAAATAAACATATGTCTTCATTTCTCTGAGATAAATGTCCTGGAGAGAAATTGCTGGGTAGTATAGATAGTTGCCTGTTGAGGATGTCAAGAAATTGCCAAACTATTTTCTGAAGTGTCTGTACCATTATGTATTTTCACCAACAATGAATGAACAATCTAATTATTCTGAAACCTTGGTAGAATTTACTTTTGTCATTATTTTTTAATTTTTGCCATTCTGATAGGTACATATCAGTATCTAATGGTGGTTTTAATTTGCATTTCCCCTAAGGGCAGATAATGTTGAACATCTTTTCAGGTGCTTATTTGCCATTTGTATATTCTTCATGGTAAAATGTCTCTTCATGTCTTTTGTCTATTTTGTAAATGGGTTATTTTTTTTTCCTGTTGAGATTTGAGAAATCTCTGCATGCTCTAGATGATAGTTGTGCTCTGCTGAAAATGACCTCCTAAAAGATATTCACATCCTAATCCCTGGAACCTGTGAATGCTATTTCATATGGCAATAAAAGGGAGTCTTTGTAGATGCAATTAAATTAAGGATCTTGAGATGGAGAGATTTTTCTGAATTATCTGGGTCAGCCCTAAATGCAATCACATGTATCCTTATCAAAGAGAAGCAAAGGGAGATTTCATAAAGAAGAGAAGATGGTGATAATGACCACAGAGTCAGAGATTGGGCTGATGTAGCCACAAGCCAAGGAATGCCAGCAGCCAAAAGCTGAAAATGGCAAAGAATGGATGAATATTTTCCTATTGCCTCTGGAGGCATCATAACCCTGAAGACACCAAGATTTCAGCCTAGCAAATACTGATTTCAGACTTCTGGCCTCTAGAACTGTGAGAATAAGTTTCTGTCTTTTTAGGTCACCAATTGTGATAATTTCTTATAGCGGCCATGGGCAATGATTACATTATTCCTTTGTTGGGTATATAGTTTACAAATATTTTTCCTACCCTGTAGTTTGTCTTTTCATTCTCTTAAAAGGGGTATGTGATAAGACAAGAGTTTTTAATTTTGAAGTCCAATTTATACATGTTTCTTTATGGGTCATGCTTTTGCTGTAAAATCTAAGAACTCTGCCTAACCCTAAATCCAGGAGATTATCTATGCTTTGATTTTCTAAAAGTTTTATAGTTTTACATTTTATATTTAAGTTTGTGATTTATTTTGAGCTGATTTTTTATAAGGTGTGAAGTTTAGATCAAGGTTTCTTTTTTTTCCCCTATGGATGACCAATTTCTTTGGCACCACTTGTTCCTCCATTGAATTTCTCTTACACCTTTGTCAAAAATTAACTGGACACATTTATGTGGGTCTATTTCTGGATTCTCTGTTCTATTCCACTGGTCTATGTATCTGATCCTCTGCGCATACAACATTGTCTTGATCTCTGCTGCTATTTTGTAAAACTTAATATGAAGTAGAGTGAATTCACTTTATCCTTCTTTTTATTTTTTATTTTTATTTATTTATTTAGTTTTTAAAGATTTTATTTATTTATTCATGAGAGACACAGAGAGAGAGAGGGGCAGAGACACAGGCAGAGGGAGAAGCAGGCTCCACCCAGGGAGCCCGATGTGGGACTCCATCCCAGGACCCCAGGATCACGCAGGCTCTTTGGGATTTTCTACACAGACAACTATGACATCTGCAAATGGTAACAGTTTTACTGCTCCCTTTCTAATTTATATGCCTTTCTTTCACTGTCTTATCATAATGGCTAGAACTTACAGTACTATGTCATATAAACTGTCCTAAGAGCAGACATCCTTTCCTTGTTCCTAATCTTAGGGAAAAAGCTTTAGTCATGCACCCAAGGTTCCACTAGTTTCACTGCTGTGGGTAGACGAGCCTGCCTCATCACTGGGTATGGGACTACTTACTAAGTCTCTGTTTTGCTTTGCTCATTTGTTTATGACTATTGAAGATCCTGAGTTGCAGTCCTCTCCGGTATCCAAGAGTAGGATATATGAAAGATAAAAAGAAACCCCAGGAAAGCCCCTGCCATGGCATTCTTCAAGTACTGAGTTTCTTAGTCTTCTATGTGCTTTTAGAATCCTTTTATAATTGTCAAATCCTTTACAGGGTATTTAGTTGTATTTAGAGGAGAGTAGCCGAGAAAAGGGAGTCTACTCCATCTTATCCCCGAACCATGTATTTTTTAAAAATTATTATATTATTAAATATTACATAATGCTCCAGGTGTTTTTATTTTATTTTATTTTATTTTTTCCAGGTGTTTTTATTTTAAAGATGAGCCTAGAATCTCCTATTGCTGTGATGGAATTTAGAGATACTTCGGAATGTGCGCAAAGCAGGTGAGCAATTCAACTGCCAGTACCGAAAAAAAAGGATGCCCTAGCTAGTAACAGAGGATAGGGACACCTGGAGTTGGATCCTGATGAGTGAGGAATAGGATACAAGTGCTTGTGACTTTAGTGTTACCTATTTAAACACAGGTAATACCCCTCAGGCATTTTGCCAATCTGCATGCAGAAATAGTACTTAACTCATAACTGTCAACTGCTGTGTGTTGATGGTGTTCTTAGGCGTATTGCATTAGTCAACCAGCTCTGTATCAAGAGCCTTAAAATTCTAGTGCAGGGACACCTGGGTGGTTTAGTGGTTGAGCATCTGCCTTTGGCTCAGTTTGTGATCCCAGGATCCTGGGATCAAGTCCTGTGTCAGGCCCCACAGGGAGCCTGCTTCTCCCTCTGCCTATGTCTCTGCTTCTCTCTGTGTCTCTCTCATGAATGAATAAATAAAATCTTAAAAAAAATTCTGGCGCAGTAGCCCAGAGGGCATAAGGGAGGGAATTAAAAGATACCTAGAGAACATTGCTAGGTGGCTTGAAAGGGGACCTGGGGGTAGCCTAATAATGGAAAGATGAAAATAATCATCCTCTAAGTAAAACTGCAGCTTTATAGCATAAGAGAAACTGAGACTTTCACAAATTATATCATGAACTTTCAAATACATTTGAATATTTTTTCTTACTTATGCATGGCTCTGCTGTGCTAAAATAAATATATAGGATCTAAGACACTAAATCTGAAAAATTCTGATTTAATTGCTGCATTTCATTCTGAATGTTGCCTGTCTTCAACATCTAAAGCCTGATAGCTTCCTGTATCATTACACTGAAACATGACTGAACTTTTAAAATAATTTTCAAATTTAAATTCAATTAATTAACATATAATGTATTAGTTTCAGAGGTAAAGGTCAGTGATTCACCAATCTTATATAATACCCAGTGCTCATTGCCTCACATGCCCTCCTTAATGCACATCACTCAGTTACTCAATCTCCCCACCCCCTCCCTTCCAGAAACCCTTAGAAACGTGACTGAACTTTATCAAATTTAGTAGTGTGTGCTCACTCGCATTAGCAATTTGAAAATTCTGATGCCTGTTCCCAGGTCTCCATTTAACATCTCTTAATTTTCATGTTCTTAGTCCCTTTGCAAGTAGTTCCATTTTTTAAATCAGAGTCCAAGGGAGAACTGGATAAAAAAATAGTTGGCAAGAAATGGGAAGCAGGGAACGTGGGTGCCTGAATTCCTGTGTGCATGCACATTATTTGATTATACCCTATTAATCATGTTTCTTTTTATATCCAGAATTGGAGGGCCAGATCCTACCTATACCATAGCATATCTTCCCAGAGGTTTGGAGTGAGCAGAGGTTTCCAGGGAGGAAGAAATTTAGAGCAATAACAATAATTTCTAACTTGAGATATAAAGTCATTGTAGAAGTTCACCAATGCAAAAACAAAAACAAAAACTTGAGATATCTATTGGAGCAAGAGTAATCATTTTGGGGGCACCTGGGTGGCTCAGTTGGTTAAGCATCTGACTCTTGATTTCAGTTTGGGTTGTGGTCTCAGGGTCTTGAGATCAAGTCCTGCATGGGACTCTGGATTCAGTGGTAAGTCTGCTTGAGATTTTCTCTCTCTCTTTCCCCCTACCCATCTCTTCCCTTCAAATGTACTCTCACTCTCTCTGAAATCAGTCAATCAATCTTAACAAAAAAGAATAATCATTTTGAAGCATATTGTGGACAAAATACCTCAATGACAACCAGAAGCCTTGGCCATCAAATGAACATTTGAGGCACTGAACCAATTCATAGAACTGCCTTAATTTCTGCCAATTCCTAGGTGATTTTTAAAAATCAGCAGGCCCGCTGTCTTGACATTCTCGGGAACAGCTTGACGGTGAATTTTCTTCTAATTCAATTTATATATACCGCCACAAAGAAAATAAAGCAAAACTGTCCTTATGTTTAATCCATGAGTGTCAAAATGATATAATGAAAAATGAAATGGATATTAGAATCTACTAGTCTAGTCATGTGACCTCGGGGAAATCAAAGATTAAGTGAGGAATGTGTAAGTGGAATGAGATGACAAAGATTCTTTACTTGACCAAACTTTAGTTAGGCTCCTGAGCCTTCGAGGCAGAGCGTTTTTGTTATTGTTTAGTATGCTAGCCACGGCATTGAGATGAGTGCCTGGCACATAGTAGGCGGTCAAAAATGACTGTCGAATGATCTTTGAGTTCCATATCTATCAAGTCGGATTTTTGTGAGAACTAAAAATCGCCACCACTGTCAAGGCCCTGACATTTTAATAGAGCCAACTCCAATGAAACGTTTCTTCTTTAAAATTGGGACAGTGTCACCACCTCTGAGAAGTCTTCCTGAACTATCCTCCCTCAGCTCTAGTTCATCCAGTCATTTCACACATCCCTAGGCATATTACCTCCTGATCCAATATGTATGTATTCTGTTGCATGACTATAACTGGACACGTTGGTGTTTTTATATCATGTCTGCCAATTTCCTTTGAAGGGATTTACTTGGATTTGTCCCTATTTTTCTTGCCTCTTCAACAAAGGGGGCTATATCCTTGCTGTTATCATTACAGTGTTTAAGAACATAGACTCTAAAGCCAGACAGCCTCAGTCTTTAAATCCCTACTCTATAATATCCTATGTGACATTTTGTGAGTTATGCAATAATCCTATTCCTCTGTTCCACCACATGTAAAATCTGATGGTAACAGTACCTCGGTCACATGGTTTGTGAAAATTAAATGGTTTAATACATACAAAGTGCCTAAAACAGTGCCTGACACATAGAAAATCCTCAGCAAATGTTAGCTGCAATTACTGTAGTTTCCTACAAAGTCACAAACAATTAATTGTACACTCTGCAACTTTACAAATATTTACCCCTAGACAGTATGGGCAAGCTGAACAACATATCTTTATACAATTGATTTGTCTACACAGCTCTTGAATATATATACTCTAATTTCTCCAAAATAATGGAAAATAGAACCAATTAAAGATGACACTTCAGATACACATGCAATAACAGAAATACATGGAAAAAGAAAGTCAGAAAAGAAGAAATTACTTGAACCCCACCAGGGTCAGTGTTACAGATTATGCTTTTTTAGTAGGACTACTTAGGTTGGCCATTTTTTCTCAAGTGATCTTTGGAAGTTTATGTCTTTAAGAGGATTAGTCTATTTCATGTAAGTTGTTGAATTGATAGTCATACAGTTTTTTATAATATTGTCTTACTTACTATATTTTAATGTCTGTAATTTCTCCAGTGATGGTCCTCTTTCCTAACTGATACTGGTAATTTGAGCTGTCTTTTTCTTTTCTTGATCAGTCTGCAAGGGGCTTTTGTCATTAATCTTGTAAAAGAATCAGCTTTGGGTTTCACTGGTTTTTCTCTGTTACTTTCTATTTATTTATTTATTTATTTATTTATTTATTTATTTATTTATTCATTCATTCATTCATTCATTCATTCATGAGAGACACACACAGAGAGAGAGAGAGAGAGAGAGAGGCAGAGACACAGGCAGAGGGAGAAGCAGGCTCCATGTAAGGAGCCTGACATGGGACCCGATTCCTGGTCTCCAGGGTTACGTGCTGGGCTGAAGGCAGCGCTAAACTGCTGAGCCACCCGGGCTGCCCTCTCTGTTACTTTCCAATTTTTAATCTTTCTGATTTCTGCTCTGAACTTTGCTAATTCCTTCGGCTTAAATTGAATTTGCTTTTCATTTCTGGCTTTCTTAAAATGGAAGCTTGCATGACTGCTTTGAAGCCATTTTATTTTTCTAAAATAAGTATTTAATGCCACAAATATTCCCCTAAGCACTACTTTAGCTGCATCTTACAATTTTTAGCAGCTTTGAGATATAATTGACAAATGAAAAACTGTACATATTTAAGTGCACAATTTGATATGGCTCCACACACACACACTGCTGCAATAATCACTACTATCAAGATAATACACACATTCATTATGCCCCCAATTTTCCTCATGCCATTTGATAATCATTTTCATCTGTCCACTCCACTCCCTTTGGTCCCTAGCAACCACCGGACTTTTTTCTGCCACTATAGATTGGTTTGCGTTTTCTAGAATTTTATATGGACTTATGGAGTATGTACTCTTTTTTTGTGTGGGTTTAGCAATTTGATTATGATGTGTTGATGTAGTTTTCTTTGAGGTTTGGTGAATTTCTCAAATCTCTAAATTTATGTCTTTCCTAAAATTTAGAAAACAATTGATTTTTTTTATTTTTTTCTCCTGTGCCAATCTTTTTTCCCCTATCCTTTGAAGACTCCAGTGACACAAATACTCTATAGTTTCATAGAGTCCAATAGGTTCTTGAGGCCTTATTCATGTTTCTTCAGTCTTTCTCTCTATTCTTTAATTTGGGTGATTTGTATTAATTCATCTTCAAGTTCCCTGGCTCTTTTCTCTGTCCTCTCTATTTCATTATTGAGCCTATCCTGTGATTTAAAAAATTTTCAGATATTGTATTTTCCTGTCATAAAATATTCAATTGTTTTTATACTTTCTTCATTTTCATAGTTTCTTTTTCTCTGTTAAGAACTTCCATATTTCCAGGATGCCTGGGTGGCTCAGTGGTTGAGTGTCTGCCTTTGGCTCAGGGCGTGATCCTGGAGTCCCAGGATGGAGCCCCGCATCAGACTTCCTGCATGGAGCCTGCTTCTCCCTCTGCCTATGTCTCTGCCTCTCTCTGTGTGTCTTTTGTGAATGAATAAATAAAATCTTTTTTAAAAAAAGAACTTCCATATTTCCATTCATTTCTATTCAGTTCTAGAGGGAGTATTGTTACAGTAGTTATTTAAAGGCTTTGCTTTTTTTAAAAAAATTTTTTAATTGGAGTTCAATTTGCCAACATTTAGCATAACACCCAGTGCTCATCCTGCCAAGTGCCCCCCTCAGTGCCCATCACCCAGTCACCCCAACCCCCCGCCCACCTCCCTTTCCACTACCCTTTGTTCATTTCCCAGAGTTAGGTGTCTCTCATGTTTTGTCACCGTCACTGATATTTTCACTCATTTTCTTTCCTTTCCCTTTAGTCCCTTTCACTAATTATTTAAAGGCTTTGTGTGATCTGTTGATTGTCATTTCCTCTAAAACTTTTTATATTTCTTGGGTATTTTTCATGTCAAGTAATTTTGTATTGCATTGTGGACATTTTGAATATTATATTTTGTAGACTCTGGGTCCTGTTAAAATCTTCTCAAGAATGCTGATTGTGTTCACTTGCTTGGTTTAAGATTTTATTTATTTATTCATGAGAGACACAGAGAGAGGCAGAAACAAAGACAGGGGTAGAAGCAGGCTCCCTGCAGGGAGCCAGATGTGGGACTTGATCCCAGGACACCAGGATCATGACCTGAGCTAAAGGCAGAAGCTCAATCACTGAGCCATCCAGGCATCCCCACTTGTTTGGTTTACTAGGCAATCAGACCAGTTAGGTTCAGAGTTAGTAGTGTTCATGTCTGTAGGCCATGGATAGAGTATCTTTTGTTTTCAGAACCTTTGCGTATGCTGCTTTGAGTCTCTCCCACACATGTGCCACTCAGGGCATAGTCCTAGCCTATTTTTTTCTGGTCCTCTGGACAGAAATGAAAGGATCTCTTCAAAATTTTAGTGCTCATACCACCAAAGCACAGCCATCTGACTAGAGCCATCCTTCTGGCAAAACCAACACATAAAAAAAGGAAGAGAAAAAAAAATATTTAAATGACGTTTGGCCTCAGAGGCTTCTTTTGCCAGTTACTCTGCTCAGAAAGATTGGGTACCATAAGAGTTTTAGCCACTCCTGTACTACTCCCATGTAACCATGTGACTGAGGACTGGCCTTGGGGCAGAGGTGCTAGAGAAAAGTGGGAGAAAAAAAATGAGAAGCTCACTCTCACAGAGGTTCCATTTCTGTTTTGTTTTCCCTCCCAATCTGGCAACTTCTGTTTATTTTTCTAAGTCCTTGGGCAATTGCTTTGGAATTTTTTTCCAGAATTATTACATGAGCATAGCAAAAGAGGGAGTCTTTAGTGGGCTTATTCTATTTTTGTTGGCATCAGAGCTCTCATTATTCATCTTAATGTTCAAATGTTCCCAGACTTGATGAGGGGGAGGTCCCATTAAGCTTGCTTCTGTGTGAGTGTGTGTTTTAAATATAAAACATCATTCTTTGAGCACTTCCTGACTTTCTAGCTCAAAATATGTTCCAGTCTTCTTATAATATTCTTGCCCTGGGCCTCATTTTTCCAAGGACTGTCTATTCCCATTTGTGCTTACTGCTACTCATGTGTTGTTGCTGTTAGGCCCTCTTAACAGAGATAGAAAATAATTCTAAGTATACACATATATACAAATATTGATTTCTATCTCCATTTATATCATCACTACTATTATTATCATTATTATCTATTTTCGCCATTAATTCATATTGATACCAGGAAAAATTAATCCAAAACCACAGGATTCATTACTTGTTTTCCCTTTCCAAGTTTTCAACTTCCTTATGCAACAGTGAGAAATTTAGTTTCTATTATCTTCAGCATACTTATATGCATAGTCTATCTCAGAATACACAGGAAGTAGTTGCAGAATTGCCATTGTACACCTCTGATAAAATAAAACCTAATATTGCGATTCATTTGTTCATATTTTTTCTTTAGCTTTCCATTGTGTATACAGGACAAAAATTGTGCTTTAAAGCTATATGGGTTAGGGTAATTCCTGTGCTCTCTACTCAGTATGGTTATGTTAATAATTTCAAATAGAGTTAAGTTCATTTGACTCTGTTCATGATTTATTTTAGAGTTTTCTCCCATTCTTTGTTGTTTTAATATATAGAACATTAGTACAGTTTCTGAAGTCAAAATTATCTAAGACATGTATTCAGAGAAGTATTATTCTCCCATCCCCAACTTTTCTATCCAGTTTCTACTGTCCCCCTGAAGGTAAGAAATCTCATTATTAGTTTCTTGTTTAACCATTCTGTATATATTTTTTACAAAAAGAAGATGATATGTGTATATTTTTGTATTTGTCCATTTTCTTAGATAGTATACTCTATATCCTCTTTTGCATTTTGCTTTTTCACTTGATAATATATGCTGGAAATGACTCTATATTGGTTAATAGAGAACTTTCTTATTCCTGTTAATAGTTTCATGGTACTCCATTATATGTACATGCTATAGTACATTCAGTTAGTCTCTTTTTATGGGTACATAGGTTGTTTCAAATATGTTGCAATGACAATGTTCATATGAATAACATTATACATGCATATTATTGTTTTATGAGAGGTTTATTATCCAGGGAAATTTTTAGAGAGTGATTTGTTGGGATACAATATAAATGCAAATGTAATTTTGTTCAGTATTGCCAAATTCCCCTAATTACCATACCACCTGGCATTCCCAGAAATAATATATGAGAACGCCTATGTCCCATAGCCTTGCTGCAGTGTCATGTCAAGCTTTTGCAATTTTGCCAATTTGTATTTGCAACAACATGGATGGATCTAGAGGATATAATACTAAGTGAAATGTCAGTCAGAGAAAGATGGATGCCATGTGATTTCACTCATATGTGGAAGAAACAAAACAAAACAAATGAGCAAAGAAAAAAGAGAGAAATAAAAAGGACAGACATGTAACTATAGAAAACAAACTGGTGGTTACCAGAGGGGAGGTGTGTGTGGGGGAATGGTTGAAATAGGTGGAGGGGATTAAGAGTACGATTAATGTCACGATGAGCACTGAGTAATGTATAGAATTATTGAATCATTATGTTGTACACCTGAAATTAATATAACACTGTATGTTAAATATACTTGAATTTTAAAAATAAATTAAAAAATGAGTAAAATAAAATTAATTTTGTCAATCTGATAAGTAAAAAATGGTATTATAGTGTCATTTATTTTGCATTTCTCTTATAATGATTGAAATTTAATGCTGTCGTATATTTAAGGACTGCATATATCAATGTGTATATATAATTCAAATATTCACAATGTTTTTAAATGTGTTAAAAATTCACAAATGGCTGACTTCTATCTTTAGCTCTTTTTTTTTTTGGTCCTATTGAGTGCTGGATCTTTTTACCTAAGTTTTTAAAAAGTGTCTACGTATTAGGGGTATTAGTCCATTAACTGTGATATGCATTGCAAATATTTTCTCTGAGTTTGTTATTTGTTTTGGAACTTTGCTACTTGTGCTTTCACCATGTATTATTCTAATTATTATTTTACAGATCTATCAATCTTCTACTGTACTACATCTGAATCTTCAGTCATTGTTAAAAATCCTTTCCATATACCTCATTATAGATGATTTCACATTTCTTTTCTTTCAGTACTTGTGCAGTTTCATTTTTAAAAATTAGATTTCTAATCCATTTAGAGTTTGTTTTTGTATTTGGCATGTGGCAAAATCGAATTTTATGTTTTTCCAAATGACTATATTGTTAGCCAACACCACTTCCCAGTGATTTGGAATGATACTTTTATCATATATTACATATCCATTTGTACTAGGGTCTATTTCAGATTTTCTACTATATTCCCCTTGTTTGTCTATGTATGGTCCAATGATACACTTTAAATTACAAAGGCTTTATCATATGTTTAAATATCTGCTAGTGCTAGTCCTCTTTGATAGCTTTTCTTTTTTAGTTTTTTTTTTCCGGCTATTTATGCATGTTTAATCTTGTAAATGAACTTTAATATTGACTTATCTAACTCCATAAAAAAGCTTCTTGTAAAATAAGCATCCAAAAGACTCAAACATAAGACCCCAAACTGTAAAACTCTTAGAAGAAAGCATAGGGGAAAATCTTCAAAACATTCATCCTTTTTCTAAAAAAAAACAAAACTATTTATTCATGAGAGACAGAGAGAGAGAGAGAGAGGCAGAGACACAGGCAGAGGGAGAAATAGGCTCCATGCAGGGAGCCCAATGTGGGACTCGATCCCAGGACTCCAGGATCACTCCCTGGGCTGAAGGCAGGGGCTAAACCGCTGAGCCACCCAGGGATCCCCATATTTCTTGTTATATTTTTAAATATCTGAGAGTATTTAAATTTGTTCATTTAAAATCTTTGTCTAATAAGTTCAATGTTTGAGCTTCCCCAAGGATAGTTTCTATTAATTTCTTTTTTTATTTATTTTTAAAGATTTTATTTATTTATTCATGAGAGACACAGAGAGAGAGAGTCAGAGACACAGGTAGAGGGAGAAGCAGGCTCCGTGCAGGGAGCCTGACATGGGAATCAATCCTGGGACTCCAAGATCACACCCTGAGCTGAAGACAGATGCATAACCGCTCAGCCACCCAGGCGTTCCTTCATAACATTCGTCTTGGCAATGATTCTATGGATATGACACCAAAATCACAGGCAACAAAAAGAATAAACAATAAAAAAAATCTTCTACACAGCAAAAGAAGCCATCACTGAGTGAAAGGGCAAACTATGAAGGGGGAGAAAATATTTGCAAGTCCTATATCTGATAAAGGGTTAACCTCCAAAATAATAAGGAACTCTTACAACTCAAGTAAAAAAATTGTAATAATCCAATTAAAAAATGGGCAAAGCACTTGAGTAGACATTTCACCAAACATGATATACAAATGTATAATATTCATATGAAAAGATGCTCAACATCACCCATCAGAGAACTGCAGATCAAAATCAAAATGAAATATCACCTCACCCTGTCAGAACAGTTAATCAAAAAGACAAGAAATAGCAAGTGTTGTCAAAGATGTAGAGAAAAGGGAATGCTTGCACAAGGTTGGTAGAAATATAATATGGTGCAGCTGCTGTGGAAAACAGTATGAAGGATCCTCAAAAATTAAAAATAGAACTATCATATAATACAACAATCCCACGTCTGGATACTATCCAAAAGGATTGAAATCTTGAATCTTGAAGAGATATTAGCACTCATGTTTATTGCAGCACTGTTCACAGAAGCCAAGATGTAGAAACAACTGGAATGTCCATCAACAGATGAATAAAAAAAGAAAACGAAATATATATGCATAATGGACCCTATTGGAATAGGGATACTATTCCCTAGAGAATACTATTGAATAGTATTCCCTAGGAATACTATTGAACCTTAAAATAAGAGTCTGCAGTGTATGATAACATAGATGAACCTTGAGCACCTTATGCCAAGTGAAAAAAAAAGGTTACAGAAAGACAAATACTGCATGATTCCACTTATATGAGGTATCTAAAGTAGTCAAATTCATAGAATCAAAGAGCAGAATGGTGGTTGCCAGGAGATTGAGGGAAGGGAAAATAGGAACTTATCAACAGGCATAAAGTTTCAGTTAAACAAAATGAATAAGCTCTAGGTATCTGCTGTACATAATTGTACCTGCAGTACAATAGTACAATTAAAATTAAAAATTTAAGAGGGAGATCTTATGTTAAATGTTTTTGTGAAATATACTTTTAAAAAAACGTTTTAAAATCTTGTCATTTTTATTGGAATTGAATTAACTGATACATTAATTTAGGAAGAACATGTAGATATGCTTCCACGTCTTGGCTATTGCAAATAATGCTGCAGTAAACACAGGAGTGTATATATCTTCTTGAATTAGTGTTTTTGTTTTCTTTGGATAAATGTCCAGTAGTGGAATTATTGGCTCATATGGTATTTCTATTTTTAATTGTTTAGGAAACTCCATACTCTTTTCCATAGTGGCTGCATCAATTTACATTCCTACCAATAGTGCATGAAGCTTACTTTTTTCCCACATCCTCACCAACACTTGGTATTTTGTGTCTTTTTTTTAACTTTTTTTTTATAGATTTTATTTCTTTATTCATGAGAAACACACACACACAGAGGCAGAGAATAGGCAGAGGGAGAAGCAGGCTTTCTGCCAAAGGGAGACGTTCAACCACTAAGGCACCCTGGCATCCCTATTTCTTGCCTAAAATTTTGATTCTGGCCGTTCTGACAGGTTTAAGGTGAAATCTCATGGTAGCTTTGATTTGCATTTTTCCTATGATTAGTGATGAGCATCTTTTCATGTGCCTGCCGACCATCTGTATGTCTTGTTTGAAGAAGTGTCTCTTCAGGTCTATTCAGGTAGTCTCAGATTATTCCATTTGGGAAATTACCTATTTTTTTAATGCTCCAAATTGATTTGCATATAAATCTACAAAGTAATCTCATAATTTAAAAAGTATTTTGCCTCAGTTGTTATTCTCCTTGTCATATTTTATACATGCTTTCTTCCTTTTTTAAAGTTAGCTGATGATTTTTTATTTAATTTTTTTTAGAAGCAAGAATTTGATTTATTCATTAGGTATATTGTTTTTTTAAAGCTGTAGTCAATTTCTGTTTTTCTCTTTAGATTTTTCTTCTTTGTGCTTTTTTTGGTTTACTTTATAGTTTTTTTTCAAAGTTCCTTTGCTGGGAATTTAATTCATTTGTATGCTTTCATTTTTATGATAAACGTGATTAGGGGTATGATTTTTCCACTGTTCACTACTTCAAGTATATTGTATAGATTTTGATGTGCAGTGTTTATGCTGTCATATTTCTTTTTTTAAAAAAGATATTTATGTATGTATGTATTTGAGAGAGAGACTGAGCGAGAAAGTGAGAGAGAGAAAGCACAAGTGAGGGGAAGAGGCAGAGGGAGAGGGAGAAGCAGACTCTCTGCTGAACAGGGGGCCGGATTCAGGGATTGATCCCAGGATTCTGGGATCATGACCTGAGCCAAAGGCAGATGGTTAACCAACTGAGTCACCCACGTGCCCCAATGCTGTTATATTTCTAAAGAAATCTGTAATTTCAGTTTGCATTGCTCCTGTTGATCAAGACTTGTTTAAAAATGTGTTATACCTTCAAGATGAGATGGTCTTTAAACTTTTGTTGTTAATTTTTCTAATGTTATTGCCTTTTTATTAGAAAGTACTTTGGATAATATTTTTATTTTTCTAATATTTTCTTTGCAACCTAGTATATTAATTTTTGTGAGTGTTCCTCATGCACTTACAAAGACGGCATACTTTCTTTGATAAGGTTATAAGGCTCAACACACCTCCATAAGATCTACATCCTTTTTATTTTTTTGCCCAATTTTTCTTATACTATGTTGTGTTAAAATCTCCCATTAGTAGAATGTATTCATAAATGTGTCCTTCCACGTTCTTTTGTTTTTGCCTTATAAAGGACATTGCTGCATTATTGGTGGCATAGATATTCTTAACTGCTATATCTTTGTTGTTAATTGTGTCTTTTATCATAAATAAACATCCTTCTTTTTTACTCTCATTGCTGTTTTCATTAGAAATTTATCTTGTTAGATATCAAACCACAATTTCTATTTTCTTATTTTTTCCATTTACTTGGTGCACTTTTGCTCATCCCTTTATTTTTAGCCATCATGAATCACTGGGTTTTAAGAGTTTCTCTTGTATACAGAATATAGTTGGGCCTTTCTTTTTAAGCCGAATTAAAAATCTTTCATTTCTAATCATGTTTTAGGTTCATTCAAGTTTATTGCTGTTACTGATACATTTGTTTTCCTCTGTCATATTACATCATGGTATAATGTTGAGGGCATTAATGTTATATTTTCTTGTGTTTCTTCCTCTGATTTTGTTTTTTTTTTTTTACTCTTTTGTTAATTATATTTCTTTTGGGGTTTTGGAAGGTTTGTTTTTTTGTTTTGGTGGCTAACTTTAATATGACATTTGTATCACGTTATATTTATATCATGTTTAATGCCCTTAAGCCACTATTTTCTTATTCAATCTATTACTTTCGGGTTTGCCAGTTTTTTATGGTATCATTTAACTCCCACCTTTTGTTTATTGAAAATCAGTAGAATTATTTCACTTTCCTTTTCCATTTTCTTCCTAATTTTAGTTGCATTTTTCTAATTTTTTAGAGTTTATAACACCTAATAGATATTATATAACATATAACATTATTCTTCTACCCTTATGCCACTTTATTTTTTGTCTTTTTTTTAAGATTTTATATATTTATTCATGAGAGACACAGAGACAGAAAGAAGCAGAGACACAGGCAGAGAGAGAAGCAGGCTCCATGCAGGGAGCCCAATGTGGGACTCGATCCCGGGGCTCCAGGATCACACCCTGGGCCAAAGGCAGGTGCTAAACCACTGAGCCACCCGGCTGCCCTTATTTTTGTCTTAGCTTTAAAATTACCCATATTAAATCTTCATCATCAGCCTTTTGGATGAAATTTTTCCAATCATTCCTTTGTTAGTTGAATCTCGTCCACTATTTAATTTCTTCCAAAGGGCTTATGGATTCAGAATTCTCTGAGTTTAGGGACGCCTGGGTGGCTCAGAGGTTGAGCGTCTGTCTTCGTCTGTCTTCCGCTCAGGGCACGATCCTGGAGTCCCAGGATCAAGTCCCACACTGGGCTCCCTGAATGGAGCCTGCTTCTTCCTCTGCCTGTGTCTCTGCCTCTCTGTGTGTCTCTCATGAATAAATAAATAAAATCTTTTAAAAAAAATTCTCTGAGTTTAAAATGAATTTCAACTTTTTATAGTCTTGATAGCATGTCTGGATGTAAATAGCTTCTTTTCAAACTTTGAGTATGTTTTTCTACCTTTTAATTTAAGATATACTTTACATACAGTAAAATTCACTCTTTAAAAACTACACACTAGAATTTATAGTTTTTCAAATTTTGAAATAACCACCACACAAGATATACCAAAATAAATACCCCTTTTCAGTGATCTCTTGTTTTCAATTTCTGGAAATTAGTGATCTGTTCTCTTTCTTTATAGATTTGCCTTTGAAGGAGTGTCTTACAAATGATTAACTTTTTGAGAAATATTGCTTCACTATTGCTTTGCTTTATTTTTGTTCATTGTGAGGTTAGTTGAATTCTCTTGCTCCTGTAAATTATTCTTTATTTTTACCTGAAATCCCTGAGGATTTTTTATTTTTTTCAAAGATTTTATTTATTTATTCATGAGAGACACACACAGAGAGAGAGAGAGAGAGAGAGAGAGAGAGAGGCAGAGACACAGGCAGAGGGAGAAGCAGACTTCATGCAGAGAGCCTGATGTGGGACTAGATCCCAGGACTCCAGGATCACGCCCTGGGCTGAAGGCAGGCACTCAACTGCTGAGCCACCCAAGGGTCCCGGATTTTTTCTTTATATTTAAAATTAGAAATAGAATTGTCATATGATCCAGTAATTCCACTACTGGGTATTTAGCCAGAGAAAATGAAAACACTGAAACTAAATGAAAACACTATACATATATCTATGTTATATCTATGTTATATCTATGTTATATCTATGTTATATCTCTCTATCTATCTATCATCTATCTATATCTATATCCCTATGTTTATTGCAGCATTATTGGAAGCAACCCAAGTGCCCACTGATAGATGACTGAAAAAAGAAAGTGTGGTATATTCAAACTATGGAATATTACTTAGCCAAAAAAAGAATGAAATCTTGTAATTTGCAGCAATATGGATAGACCTAGAGGGTATAATGCTAATTGACGTCAGTCAGAGAAAGTCAAATACTATATGATTTCACTCATTTGCGGAACTTAAACAAAACAAATAAAGAACGAAAGGGACAATTTTTAAAAAAAACAGACTCAAATACAGAGAACAAGCTTGTATTTGCCAGAGGGGAGGTGGTGAGGGGATGGATAAAATAGATGAAGAGGAGTAAGAGTGATATTATCTTGATGAACACTGAGAAATATATAGAATTGTTGAATCATTATATTGTACATCTAAAACTAATACAACACTGTATGCTAATTACACTTGAATAAAAAAATAAAATGTGGAAGGCATAGAGTAAAGGGATGGCAGAAAATGAAAAGAAAAAGGTAAAACCTCTCTAAAATCAATAGATTTGATTTGAATGCCCGAATTTTATTGTGATAATGTGACCCTGCACTTATATAATTAGTAATTTGTTACCCACCCCATCACCTTGTAAAAACATCAGTTGTAGGCTCCATAAAGAAGAATAGCTGTTATTTAGTGCTTATCACATACCAAACATTTAATCTGCCAACATTTAAAAAGATTACTTAAAATGTATTTATTAAAGATGATGAACCTCATTTTCCTTCTTTGTTTAAGAGATGAAACTAGGTATGTGTACCGCCCAGAACATAGATGTGAGAACATGTTTCTATCACAGTCCCATTGTGTACATTAAGGCAACTGTCATTGCTTATAGTGAGACTGAGCAATAGAGTATATGTGTATGATTTTAATGTATTATAAAATGTCATTTTTGCTTTTTGAAGACTCTGTTATGGATTTATTTAATAAATATGATATACAATCCAATTCTTCTGTCACACAATTTGCTTTTTTCTTCATTTTTCAAATGATGTCAGTAAAATGATGAACTGTATGAGTGTTTACTATATACTTGACACAAATTTAGAATATAATCTGATATTAAAAAACTAATAAAATTGTACTTACCATAAAGAATTGCAAGCAGAGACAGTGGCATGACAAGTAGTCCCACTAGCATATCAGCAATGGCTAGGGACATTAAGAAGTAATTGGTGGCATTGTGCAGTTTCTTTTCCAAGCTTACTGCCATGATAACGAGAATGTTGCCACCTATTGTCAAGATTATGATGATGACGATTGAAAGTGCTGGCCAGTTTTGTACCCCGTCTGGGAATTTGAAGCGTCCACCATCGGAGGTATTGAAAATGTCAGTTACTAGAGCTGCAACAGGGCTCACAGAAATATCGCATTGCCAAACCAGTAGGCCAATTAGGTGCACACTGAAAATTAAGAAAAAAAAATCAGGTACATATTATATGGCTTATACCTAATAAGTTGCTTATACCAAACAATTGCTTTTCCTTCAGCCACCCTTATCACCATCATCATGATTTCTACTCCTTTAATTAAATCTCAATATTTCTTCTTTCTACCCAAAGAATACTTTTATTGGGTGCTTATTATGAGTCAGGCATTTAGTTTATGGAAATACATATCTATTTATATATATATATAATGTAAAAATTATATCTATTATAAAATTAAATATATAAATATAATCTCATTTGATCACGTGCAACAACCTCATGAGGTCAGTATTGGTTTATATCCATTATGCAAATGAGGAGTCTGAAGTTCAGAAAGGTTAAGTAATTTTCTCAAGGCAGCATAGCCAGTAAGGGGCAAGGTCAGGGTCCAAATTCAGGTCCCACTGATTTCAAAGCCTATGTTTTAGACTGTTACTTTATACAGGCAATATGAAACCACAGTATTGTTTGATTTGCTGTAATGGTCTATTTTTATATTTTTAAAATATTAATTTCTTCTAAGTATCTTCTGAGACAACTGACAACAGAATGAAAGGAGATTTTCCTTTAAGTATCCAGTACCCTGATCAAGAAAATTGGACCATTTCTTTTTTTAATCCAAAGCTGAGAAAGAATAAGTTGTCATCAAACTTCAGGCAAGATGTTAGAAGAGGCACAATGGGTTTTGGCAATAGTGCATATGCATTTTTTCTAGAACTCTTCTTACCTCCTCACAGCTGCAAAGTGACTTTATGTTGATCCATACATATTAATATGTGTGCTACAAATTTTCCTTCTATCTGACCCTCTCCTTGTTTCTTTCTTACGTTTTCTGGGCTCTATTCTAGGCTAGAAAATGATTGATTTGTGTGATGATTAATTCCTGTGGGTTTGCTGCCTTTCCTGTGCTGGATACAAAATCTCTCAAGTCATTAAAGTGTGCATTTCTCATGATGGTACTTTTGTAGACTCTACTAGTAGGTATGTCAGGCCAGGTGGCAAAATAATGTAAGAGAAGTGGTCATAGTTATGTTTTGTACATCCCAAATTAACTTCCCCCCATGGAGATATGAGATTTATTCAGGTTACATACATTAAGTGTCCTCTCTAAGTGTATGTTCCTAAAGTATCTAGCAAAATGAACATTTATGTTCATTAATAAAATAGATAAGAAAGACAAGCATATTCAGTATTTCCTGCCTAAAAGCAAGGATTATAATCCAAGAATGACAGTTTTTTGTGTATTCTATGTTCAATAAATAGTTATTTTATAAATATTAAGCAGCAACTATACTGTACATAGTGGTTCTGAAAGCTTGTTATTATTTGTAGAGGAGGAAATTTTCTCTGCTTGTACGAATATGTCCTGAATAATTTTTCTTTTTTTTGCAAGACTGTTGAAGTAAGAGTTTTTCTGGAATTGGGGAGATTGAACATATGACATTATAACATCCAGAGTCTGAGTTCCTCCTATAAATGCTTTTATTTCATTATCTTATTCACTTTTTCTTTGAAATAAAAATGTTACCTTTATACAGGGAAAATATGTGTGTGATTTGAATAGTTCATCATTTATTACCAATCATTAGAGGAATTTACTGTAGTAAAACTGGATGATTATGATTATTGTAGTGATATTGTATTTATAATATTATACACATGTACATACATACACACTATACTTTCTAAATTTAAACTGGAACACTTGGCCTGAAAAATTATTAGCATTTTAAAATTCGAGTAAAATATTGTAATAACTTTCTGTAGTATTTACAAATTATTTCTCTTAGTATCTTGGTAATATACTTTTATATCTTTTAAGATAATGAAGAAATCATGAAAATATTTTGACATGCTCATTCTACAAAAGATAGAAAACTAATATTTTAGACATTTTGCTTAAAATAACTTCCTTATTCATCAAAGTTACCTGATATTCTAAGCAACATGCACAGGGTGCCATACATAGTAGTTTTTATCAAATAATCAGTAAGTTCTATTTCCTGGAACATAAAAAATAAGCTAAAATAATATATGATTAAAAAATCTATGTCATAAGTAATCTGTGACTAATGTGAGTAGAAATTATTAAAATAAAAGACCAAATAAATAGAAGCAAGTTATTTGCTCTCAGCTTTGATTATTTTGTCACTATATTTGTTGCATTTAGCATATGGTCAATTTCCTAACTTCATGAACTCAATGATGTTTTGACCAGTCACTTAACTTCTCAGAGCATCAATTTCTTCATCTGTACAGCAAGGATGATCTCTATCATGTGATTGATTATTGGGAAAACTAAATGATATATATAAAGTCCTGAAAATTGTAACTTTGTCACAGTAGGCCCTCAGTGAATATTGGGGCTTACCTTCTTTTTGTCTTCAGAGTTAAACAAAGATATTTTATGATAACTATATCCTGACTCATGTATTTCACAATTGGTGATGAATTTAAATTCTGATTTTATTTTAGTAAGATACCTATTTATGCAAAATGAAGCTCAGACAGTAATTTTAAATCTAGGTCTTTTCTGGCCTACCCGATGAAAAACGTGTCCTTCTGGCATTTAAAAAAGTTCTGGTTTAGATTAGCTGATGATTATCTCAGGTAGTCCCACAAGAGTTTATGCTCATAGTAAAATGTTGCATCTTCAACTGTCAGTTATAGAACCACAAATATATTTATTCTTAAACCTAGAGAATAAGGTCCTAACAGAATATGCATCCAACTTCAATTTTCTTTTTCTTAAAATATTTTATTTATTCATGAGAGACACACAGAGAGAGGCAGAGACATAGGTAGAGGGAGAAGCAGGCTCCCTGTGGGGAGCCCAATGAGGGACTCGATCCTGGGACCCCATAAGTAAAGCCCTGAGCCAAAGGCAGACGCTAAACCACTGAACCACCCAGGTACCCCTCACATGTACTTTTTAAAAAAGATTTATTTATTTATTTGAGAGAGAGTGCCCACAAGAGAGAATGTGAGCATGAGCCAGCAAGTGTAGGAGTGGGGGAAGGGCAGAGGGAGAAACAGACTCCCAACTGAGTAAGGAGCCCTATGCAGCTCAATCCCAGGACCCAGGACCTGAACCAAGAGCAGACACTTAACTGACTGAACCAACCAGGAGTCCTCCAGCTTCAATTTTCTAAGAAAGTTGTGAAAACACCAAAGTCCTTTTATATTTCTCTAAAAATGATAGGGGGTGCCTGGGTAGCTCAGTCCCTTAAGAAACTGCCTTTGGCTCAGGTCATGATCTCAGGGTCCTGGGATCAAGACCCATGTTGGGTTACTCTCCCTTTGCGCCTCCCCACCTCTCGTGCTCTTTCTAATAAATAAATTTTTAAAATCTTTAAAAATGATAGAGGTATGCAGGATAAAATCATATGTAAAAAAATACATGAAACCCTATTGGACAATTATCAGTTTTAAAATTTGAGTGTCTTATTATGGGGTAGGGAAACACTTCAAGTGGTTATCTTGCTTATCTCTGCTGGCCAGATATATTTTTAATTTTCATGAGAGTCCATGAGACAAATACTAAACTAATGGGGAAGCTTATAGAATCTAAATATATCTATTGTGAATTATAAAATCATGTTACTGAGAAGATACTGAAAGAGTATTTACTTCAGTTTCCTGGTTTCAATTCAATTGAATTTAATAAATTCCTATTGGGCAAAGTATTCTATGGGCAAAGTGCCATCACAATTTTTATTAAAGTTCAATCCTATTTTCTATAGTTTTGTAATGAAGAATTGGCTACATTATAATTTAACCTAGCTACTAATATTTGCATGCTCGGTGGAATATATACAGTCCTTCTACAAAAGAAGAATAATTTCAGTCTTGCTCCTAAAGCCTAAATTAATTGTTATTAAGCCCACAGAAGTCTCATAAAATATGTACACAAAACCCACAATTTCTCTCTGAAAAATTCAACCAATTTATTCATTGCTACTAAATGTTTAATGAACAGATAATTTTATATTCTTAGGAGATAAAGAAAATGATAAGTTGATTTAAAACTCTGTACATTTTAAATGTACTGTGTTTTTGCAGGCATATGACAAGGGCATTTTTAGAAGAGATGGATTACCATCCATCCAATGTAGGGCTGGATCCCAAGACCCTGAGATCATGACCTGAGCCAAAATTAAGGGTCAGTTGCTTAATTGACTAAGCCACCCAGGTGCCCCTTCTCTGCCCTTCATCCTTTCCTTTTCCTGTCTGTTCTTGTTCTCTTGGAATCACACATCATCGAGATTATTATCCCCACAATGTATAATGACATCCAAGACGGGCTATAGTGGAGCATATTGCATATTGCGAGCGATCCAGTGTTGGTGTACTTTATACTACTCCATAAACTTTTTCCTGGGTGAGCTTTTTTACAGGAATCACAGAGGAGACTGTAGAAACAAGGTGATTCAGGGCTTCTCAAATGTAACTGATCAGAATGTACAGAGCTCTGCATCTTTTTTTCCATGCCCCATTCCTCAGAGTGGGTCTGGAAGAAACCAACCCAACATTTTATTAAGTTACAAAGAAGATATACCTGGATTAGATTACATTTCGGATTGCTCAGTACTTGAATCCAATTCTTATCTCCTTTATGTGACATTCTATGGACCTTAACTACTGGGTCATATTATCAAGATGGCATTGACAAGATGGCATTGTTTTCCTCTGTTGAGATACACCACCCAACTTCTACTCCCTGACTTCTGACCTATTCTTTTGCAACTTCAACTATTCTTTATAAAATCAGAAACTTCTAAAGACCTTTTATCCTCTTGGCTGTTTAGTCTTTGCAAGAAGGAAAGGAAAGAACCTTTCTCATTTCTACATTTTAACCATGGAGAAAGCAGCCATGAATGTTGGAATTATTTTTGAATTTAGGATATTATTGCCGTATTAATTATTTATTTTAACACATGAACAGTTCTGTTTAATTGAAGTCTATGTTATAGGGGTTTTTCCACATTCATTTTTGAACAGGGAACACCATAATATTAGTCTGTGGGGTGCAAGTCATTTATGCAAATTGAGGCAAACAGCAGAATGATAATATATAAAAACTTTTTTTTAGCATTTTTTGAGCAAGCTACCATAAAAAGTTATCTTTTAAAAAATAACAAGTAATAACATCCTTACAGGAACGAATGCACCGCTTTCCTCAGGTTCACCATGATTGCTTTGGTGTTAAGCAACCAAAGTTTAAAATTGAGAAGAGGAAATTTAACAGATTGGATTCATGATTCCATCCTTTCTGGGGAGAGAAAAAAAAAGAAAAAGAAAATTAGTCAAAAGTCCAAATAACTTGCATAACAGCCAATTAAATAACCTTAAATATATTTATTAAGTGATAAACAATCAGTACAACATTTAGCAAAAAGGTAAGCACGTTATATCATATAAGTGATAAAAGATAGCAGAAAATATATTTTTCATTTATTTACCAATATACAACCATCCTAGTTTTTTCTTTTCATTTTTTCTTTTTAGTTTTTCTAAAATTTCTTGTACATACTTTATTTATACAGGACTTCAACTAAACCTTCTCTTCTTAGAGTACACATAGCTTCAAATCAGTATTTTGGGAACGAAATTAAGAAGATAAGCTTCTTGACTTACAAACGGTTTGGGAAAAGTTTGTGATATAATAATTCAGTAACATGTATAAAATACAAAGTTTCATCTTCTAAGAACACGGAAAACTAAAATAAGTTGTAAATATTTCTATTAAGTGAACATATTTTGTATAATATTTCTAATTTATTTTCTTCAAAGTGAAGCAATCTACATTAACAGAGTTCTATACTTTTGCATTGACTAACAATATTCTCCAGAGGGCAGCACCAAGTTTATATGAAAATAAATGAGTTAATCAAGTTTACTATATTAAATATAGCAATCACCCTATGTACCAGCTTGTTAGTATACAACAGATAATATATTACAGTTGGCACATGGAATAATGCTAAAAATGCAAATAAAACGTCAGTTGTACTAGATGATGAAAACAAAACCCTTAATTTCTTGTATTGATTAAAATAAAGAACAATGCATCTTAAAGGTACAGGAAGGAAACATGAAAACTCTCCAAACAACTTATCAAAGAATTTCAGAGTGAATACCTTCATTATTCAAGGAGTTATTTTTTGCATTGCAAAACCCCACCAAATGTCTCCTTAGCCAATTATTTACCACTTAGCACTCACTATACTCAGTATGTTAAAATGTTGCTCAAGAGTAGACTGGATGCAAATTTGCTGAGAATCTCTGCTGCACTCCTTTGTGGCAATAACACCTTCACGGAGTGGCACTTGTCACTGTCATTCTCTACACTGACACTGAATACTCACTGTGAATTCTAGTGATTAATGTAGAAGCCCTTCCTTTTATTTTCTGCCTAGAGATTCCTAACAGGGAAGAGAGTGGGTAAACCTCTCTGTTCTCTATCTTGGTTTTCTCTATCTTCAATCTTATGGTTTTGATTATACTCTCTTCCCACACCAGACATCTAAATGAATTCTTTTCTGGGATCACAGGTTCTTCCAAGAGTCAGGATTGTGATGTTAGGTTTGTATGCAGTGGGCTGTCAACGCGAAAAATGTAGTTGCAGTGGGGGAGGAGGAGAAAGAGACCTGAATAACTTGAGAACATGGAGTAACATTGAACAGTCATCTGTTTTAATTTGAAAATATGTTCAAGGAATGTGATAAACATGTGTGGATAATCTCTTCCAATGTTTTCTAGTTCCTCTTAGAAATTTGGAAATATAATTCTACTGGAACAAATTGCGGTTCCCTATGTTTCCCATCTCATTAATAGTCCTATAATTCTAGTCATTTAAGCTACAAATTTAATTTATTCTCTCTTCTTGTCCCTTACCTCTCAGTTGTGAGTTCTATCAGTGTTACCTACACAAAAGTCTACCTCAAAACCAACCCTTTCACTACACTAATGCATAAAAGTATGGCCTCCAGCATACAGAAACAAAATATTCTATGTGAGAGATAGAGTAACATTTGCCAGATCATTAGAACGTTTTTATCCCATAAAATGCTACCAGCCAATGAATGCATAAATGCCTGCTCCTGGGGGTTCTGGCAAAAAGTAACAGAAGAAAAATGGTACAGAAAGACTTCTTAGCCATCAACTAATAGCAAAATTCTTCTCTTTTCCCAATATTAAAAGATATAAAAATTGTTTTTAATTTTTACTTTTCAAGTGTCTAAAAAATCAATGTAATTTAAAAACTTCAAAGGAAAATATGTTCATTTCCAACAGATTACAACAAATCAATTGAAATTGTGTTTGCTCTAGGTTGGTATGACAGTCATGTCATTACACATTATATTATCCTTTTTCTCAGCCATGGTAGAATTCTATTATTGTTACTCAAAATACTGTTTTTCTTCAAAAATTAATCAGCTTTGTCATCTTCTTACATGTATATTTTCCTATGGAATATAAACAGAAAAATTAAATAACAAGTATTTATTTTTCTAAGTTCCAATTTTGTTAAGCCAGGAGAGCAATAATAATCACAAAAGTATATTATGTATATAGATCTCCAATTTATTAACTAAAATACCTTAAGGGCAGAATAATATCTTTCCATATTATTAAAATTTGCATTTTTTGAAAGTTGACTAAACCTGATAGAAAATACTCCTGGATTGGTGGTGAAAGTTTAGAGATAGGATGTGATAGACAGGAATAAATTATATATGAATTATGTAAAGTAAATTATGCTACATTACATGACTCCCCAAAGGGCTAAGTCACTGGGATGATATTTTGCAATGAGAAGTGTTCTGTGAGTAATTCTGTAAGACCTCTTAAAGCCTTGGATGAGATGCGTTAAAAGAAACAAACAAAAATAAGTGAAACAAAACAACCCCATAACAAAACAATGCTAATTAAACACTCTGAACTGCAAACCTCTCAGACTCTGCCAATCTTTCATAATAGAGTTCTCATGCTTGTATGAACAGAAAAAGAATACTTGGGAATTCAAGTACTCAAATTTGGGAAGACTTGTGTTTTATAAAATTAAGAAAAAAAATCACTGATGGGATAACTGATAGAATGATTCATTTATTTTATTTTATTTTTTTTTAGAATGATTCATTTAAATGAGAATTTACATGGTTCTCATAGAAACTGTGTTTGGGGGCAGCCCGGGTGGCTCAGTGGTTTAGTGCTGCCTTGAGCCCAGGGCCTGATCCTGGAGACCGGGGATCGAGTCCCACATCAGGTTACCTGCATGGAGTCTGCTTCTCCCTCCTCCTGTGTCTCTGTCTTTCTCTCTCTCTCTCTCTCTCTCTCTGTGTGTGTCTCTCATGAATAAATAAATAAAATCTTAAAAAAAAAAGAAACTGTGTTTGGTCATGTAACAATGTAAAAGTATTATAAGAATATGTGTATATACCTTTATATGTGTATGTGTGTATATGTGTGTATATATGTATACATATACATGTATATCATATATATGTGCATATACACACACATATATATGATTTTATGTAGAGAAGAAGATTGATTAACCTGAAATCAATTTACTATATCAAGCATTAAGAGAAAATCACAGGTTAAATCACAGAAATAAGTTCAAGATCACTAAATACATATTCAGACTAATCTCTTATTTCTGCAACACAAATCATAAGCTGTTTTTTAAAAGATTTTATTTATTTATTCATGAAAGACACAAAGAGAGAGAGGCAGAGACCTAGGTAGAGGGTTCTCCTTAGAATCAGGCTCCATGCAGGGAGCCCAGTGTGGGACTCAATGTCGGACTCAATCCTGGGACTCCAGGATCACGCCTTGGGCCGAAAGCAGGCACTAAACCACTGAGCCACCCAGGCGTCCCAATTGTAAGTTGTTTTGTTCTCTCTAAAGCTCTGTAAAATCTTCAAACATCAATAACTGTAACTACATTTGCTAAGGCAAAAAGAGGGACAAATAGTAGTTTTTGTATAGTTTTCAATAGTACGATTTTAGTTAAGCAAGATCCATACCCTGAGCATTATATTTAATTGATGTTTATGAAATCTATTCTCATATGTCAACATATGTCATGTGTCATATAATATATATTTTCAAAATTAGTGTGAGTACTTGAAGACAATTGAGCCAAAGTAAGGTCTCCAGTGTATGTTCAGAAATTAATTTCAAACTATCAAAATCAGTATCCCTCAGGAATACCTAAAACCATTATCAATAACCATCATGGAAATGAAAAAAAAAAAATGAAAAAAAAGTGAAACCACTGTGAGGAAGAAAGGCTGGCATGAATTAAAAAGAGCAAAGCTACTTTTGACTCTTCCCACACGGCCCTCAGGCTAGACTTGGAAATTTGTTAATTTCAGAGCTAATTGGTGAGATGCCTATTTAGCTCTAGATATTAAGAATGACTGTGATGGGACCTGAGATTTCTTCAGTACACAGACCCTATTTTAACTTCTTGGTGGCATTTTAAGAGTTTTGCATGGGCATGAATTTAGTGATGCTACACTTCCTACATTCATTGAACAGTAATTTGATGGTTCACTTGGAAAAACAGTGCTGTGCTCTCTTTAAGGGACACTTACTTTCTCATGCCTACTTGCCATCAAAGTAGTGAGAGATCTATGGCCATCCTTGTGGTCTATAGAATACTGTATATTCAATTAATCTGTGAAAGACTACAAAGATGAGAAAGGGAAATCAATTATGCATGTTACCTCAGTCTTACACATTTTAAATTTAGTTTATGAAAGAGCATCCACATAGTTGTACTGGGAGATACAAACAAGGCAAACTCTGGACTCTAGTATAAAGTCATAGCTGGGGATTAGGTTTAAGAGTCAAGTGTTAAACCAGTAGAGAGTAGACATTAAATTGGAGCCAGCAAAAATGAAGGAAGTTAGCAAATGGAAATGGAAAGAATAGGCAAAGAAGAAGAAGAAGAAGAAGAAGAAGAAGAAGAAGAAGAAGAAGAAGAAGAAGAGACTGTTTTGAGAAGGAACAGAGTCCACACTATGCAATTTGTCTACAAGAAGATTGCTGGTGACCTTAGCACCATTTCAATTCAGTCTTAGAAAAGATCTAGAATGTAATTGGTTGAAGGGGGAGAGAAGAGGACCAGCCAGAAGAGAGGAGATGGTTGGTGAGGAAAGGGAATATGTTCACAGGATTGTGTCCATAGCAGTAGGGGCAGGTGTGTGCTAAATGTGTAGTAAAGACAAATTTTTGAGAAGAGGAGCCATATAAATGCACTTTCTGTGTAACTCCCACATTCCTTAGCCACGTGCTGGGTACTTGATTGATGGAAGGGCAGGGAAATGGAGAGACTTGAAGAGATTTAAGGTGTGAAATGAAAAGACCCTAAGAATAAGAAAGAGCTGTGTTTTTTTTTCCAAATTATGTTTGGAGAGGACAGAAGTCTACGACTTTATAAAAAATCCCGGACATTTCCTTGCATCTTCTAAAGCTAACCATTTATGATTCAGTTTTACTATCACCTTTCCTACCCTTTGACACTGAAGAAAGATTGGTCACATTTCAATCACATTTCCCATCGTCAAACTGTTTTCTCGTCATTCTTTTCCAGACTTGGTCAAACATAATACTGATAAAAATAATAAGAAAGTGCCAGTGTTTCTACCTGATGCTTCAACAAAATTTGGGAGTAATAGATTATCCTCTAAAAAAAAACATAGTTTACATTGAATTTCTGGAAATTCCATGAACTGATTATGACGATGAAGCAGATTATTTTCTCTCCTACTAAGAAGATTAAATCTGACACTGAATGTTCTAAAAATTATAGAAGAGGCAATCAACTGAGAACATTCTTGTCTGACTTTTTATAATAAAGCATTTGAGGATTTTATAATGAATAATAAACACAGAGGTTTAATTTTTGACAGTTTCTGTTATTCAGAAATTATGTAGTCATAATTCAAAACTTATCCTTCTGGTTCCGATAGCCACTAAGCTTTCAGCAGCTACTAGATCAAAAGTGAATTAGTCACAGATGTTCATATTTCTCCTCAGAAGACTATGTTAATTTGGCACAGATTTACATTTTGGAGGGAGGTCTTTTAATTCAAAAACTATCCTTAGAACTAATGAATATTGTAGAAATTTTCCTTTCAACTTCAATGCACTATAGGGATTTTCTAATAAACCATATCATTGTCATACTAAAAATTCACCTTTGCCAACTCTAGATAAATCAGATAATAGCTATTTATGATGTTAATAAAAAGTTACTATGTTATCCAGTTATTATAATCAATGCAATTAAAGACTGCTCTTCTACCAGTCAACACAGGATATTCAAGCATGTTAAGCTAATTTAGAAATTTATTTGACTTCATGTTAAATGAATTCATATCTTCTATCTTCAAGTGTAAGGTCTTAATTTAGTCCACATTATGAATTCATAAAACTAGGGCTGAAAAATTATGAGTGATCAAATAACCTAGTCCTCTGCCTTCAGGCATGTCTATACTTAAGCCACTTCAAGAAATGTGATAATTGATGTTCTTTAGAAGAACCTCCAGAAGAGGCAATTTCATGACCTTCCAATGTTTAGCAATCTGCTTCTCAGAAAATCATATTTTATATTAGGCAAAAAGCCTCAAGCTCAGAGATTTCGATGGGAATGATTAGTTTCTTACTAAGTCAGAGTACAGATCTACAGGATGATGCAGTACTAGCAACTTGTTTGTTGCATCTTTTCTTTGGCTTGCCCAAGAACGCAGTGATTCAGATTCAGAACTGGAGACGTCCTCACAGGGTGCCGTAGAGAAATCTAATGGTTCTGAATATGCAATTAAATATGCTGGGTGATTTTTATAATTTCCTCTCCAAACCGAGATTCTTTTGAAAGTGCAGGGCAAGGGGGCATTAACTGGACAAGACTCTGGGGTCTGTCTTGGACATGTCATTTGATCTGGTAATAAGGTAATTATTCTATTTGAATGAAGGTCTAGTGTCATGCTCTGTTCTCACCCCCTCGAGATAATGCAAGTGATTGTTTAAACAAATTTAACTGTTCCTCTTGTACTTGGAATTAAAAGGAAACATGAAATATTTTCTCCTTATTTGTATTTACCAAATGCTTCTGCTCATGTTTTGCATATTTTATGAGTGATTACTGTTAAATTTAGTGAGACTTAACAAGATACTTAACTCCTATAATATACAGCATAGAAGATACTAGGTTTTTCACAGCTAGACCTATTCCATTTACCTAAAATAACACTTTAACAACAGAACTGCTTCTAAGTCGAAAGGGTTAAAATAGCTACCAAAATCATTCCATGATAATAGTAACAGATATTGAGAAAATCTCTCTTGGTAGGCAAAGTGCCCAGTATTTGAAGTTGCTTTCTCCATAGGTGGTAGCCGAAATATCCCTGAATAGTCTCAGCCAGAATATCCACGTAGCAGAGTAAACCAAAGGCTTTTAAACAGCAGAGCTCACAGAGCAAACCACATGCCAAATCTCTGCTTTGGAGACCTGCTTTACAAGGCTAGAAACTGTGTCATAGCAAACAAGGTAGACAGGGTCCCTGCTCTCATGGAGCTTGCATTCTTGCAGGAGATACAGACAATAAACATTTACATCAACAAGTAGGATAAATTCAAGATAGTAATGATTGCTACGGGTAAAATGAAATAGCACAATGGGATAAAGAGAGACCAGGGGAAATTACTTTAGATAGACATATGTATGTAGCCATAGCTTGAGGTTAGATATTGAAATATTTATATGCCACAGTAATAATATTAGCATTTGCTGGTTATTCTCAATCACAATAAAAAATACAGTTCTTTTATACTAATAAGTTAAGCGCATAATGGGTGCCTCTGGTAGGAACAGTTTAAATTTTTCTGTTGGTTTGATTTTAATTTTGTAGGCCTGGAGGGTAAGGAGTGGGGGGCAGCACTTCATCTTCCTGCTTAGATATTTAAAATTCCATTCAGCTGCAAACTAAAATGTGTTCCCACTTACTTTTACATTGGTATCTCCTCCCCTATAAGCGACTCCCACTTTGTATTTCATTAGGTTAAGAGGTAATAAACTTTTGGCTATATAGCAGACCCTTCTTCTGGCTGTAGAGGTTCCAGTAGAGTCGTGAAAAGCGAAAAGTTCAATCAGTTGCCCAGATGTATTTATTGCCAAATAACAGGGTACTTGGATACATCTGGACAGCCGAATGAACTCTTAACTCCTCTTTCCAACAGCTCTTCATTTCACAGCTCCAGAATCACCTAGATAAAGCGAGAGAAACAAACAAACAAAAATCCACTTTGAAGTGGAAGGATCAGTCTATTTATGGTTTTGCTGTTCCATTAAAAAAAAGTACGTCCTACTTTTGCTTTACAACTTATCATACAGTGCATATAAATCACCAAGATATAGCAAGTCTTGTAAATCACAGATTTATAACGTGAAATTAAAATCTATTACAAATACGGAATATTGGATCAAAATCAAAATTAATTGTATTAGTAACGACTTATATAATACAGAATTCATTCTAGTATCACTTAGTACCTTAAATGTTAAATATATATAGTATAGCATAGAAGAGTAGGTTAGGATATTGGAGACACAGGTTCTAGCCCTGACTTGTTTGATGTATGACTTAGAATAAGTCACTGGACCAATTTGGGCCTCAGTTTGTTACAATAGACAATCTCTATCTCTTCCTGCTCTGAAATGCTGAGATTCAGTTGTTTTTTATAAAAGTTTCACATTGTTTTATGCTATTTTACAAATAAGATGCTTCACCCTCCTCCTCTCCTGCCCCTTCCCCTGCTTGTGCTTCCTCTAGCACTCTCTTGCTCTCTCTCTCAAATAAATAGATAAAACCTTAAAAAAAGATGTTTCTAAATAGCTGAGTTTCGTTACAATTAGTTTCTACTACTTGTTATTGCCAATTTAATGTAAGACATGACGCTCACTCACAGTGGCTTGATTTGAACGGAGTGTGAATGTGATTTTTAACTTGAGTATTCTCATAACGCAGCTGCATATCCTACTAATTTATGTGCATGCATTCTGAGATCCCATTTCTTCCTACTTCCTTAAATGAATCTGAAATGCATGTCTCATCCTCAAGAGTCAGGAGACTACACAAACTCATAACAAATTTAGTACAAAAATATTTAATTGTAATTTTCTGCTTTTAAAAAATCTTATGCCTAGAACACAGAAAAGTGAAGTTAGGAAGTAGTGATCAGATTTGTGGCTATCAAAAGCTTGACTTCTGCTTTAGAGCTTTAATGCTCAATTAATACCTGTTTACTGTTTTATGTACTCTTCCTTTTTATTTATTTTCAGAGAAAAATAGTACTTCAATTTGACAACTTTGAAAATACTATTTTTTTTGCACCAGTTCTGTGAACTTTATACCAGATGGTGTCAATATTTAAAGAAATAGATCTATTTTATAACTCCTCTCAATGATATTAAAGCTAAAATATCAGACCACAAATGACATGCAATGTTTTCACTTTTTTTTTTCCTAACTAGATGCATGAAGAATTCTGCTAATTACCCCTCCAGAGTACCTCCTGTGCAATTCAACTTACAAAATAGAATCTGTCAGGAACTTCAAACCAACATAAATCTTCAAATCCTTTGGTTCATGATTTCAAAGTGTGTGTGTGTGTGTGTGTGTGTGTGTACCTGTGTGTATTGGGGGCGGAGAATGAAAAGAAAGGTGCTATGAGTATACATCTTACTATTATCATCCTCCAAAGAACCATCATTTCATAAACTCAAATCATTTCATGATGACGCAAAGTCCTTTTGAGTAGATGAATATTTTCATTCATATTTTCCAAGCAGGAGAATTAACTACCCTAATATGAAAAATCAACAAAATATTGATCACTGCAAATCGGAAAAAAGTCCTTTGTGAAATAGCATATGCTTCATAATAGCAAAACCGATTTTTCACATTTCACTGTAAGATTATATATATAGGCAGTCACGATAGTTCTACCCACTTGTGTGCAATAGAGACATCATTTTCTATCACATAGATTCATACCGTAATATAAATTACAGAAGAAAGCCATTAGGGACGTCTGGGTGGCTCAGTTGGTTGAACGTCTGACTCTTGATTTTTTAAAAATTTTTTATTTGAGTTCAATTTGCCAACATATAGCATAACACCCAGTGCTTATCCCGTCAAGTGCCCCCCTCAGTGCCCATCACCCAGTCACCCCCACCCCCCAGCCCACCTCCCTTTCCACCACCCCTTGTTCGTTTTGCAGAGTTAGGAGTCTCTTGTGTTCTGTCACCCTCACTGATATTTCCCACTCATATTCCCTCCTCTCCCCTTTATTCCCTTTCACTATTTTTTACATTCCCCGAATAAATGAAACCGTATGTTTGTCTTTCTCTGATTGACTTACTTCACTCAGCATAATACCCTCCAGTTCCATCCACGTTGAATCAAATGGTGGGTATTTGTCGTTTCTAATGGCTGAATAATATTCCATGGTATATGTAGACCACATCTTCTTTATCCGTTCATCTGTCGATGGACACCGAGGCTCCTTCCGCAGTTTGGCTATTGTGGACATTGCTGTATAAACATTGGGGTGCAGGTGTCTCGGTTTTTCACTGCATCTGTGTCTTTGGGGTAAATCCCCAGCAGTGCAATTGCTGGGTAGTAGGGCAGGTCTATTTTTAACTCTTTGAGGAACCTCCACACAGTTTTCCAGAGTGGCTGTACCAGTTCACATTCCCACCAACAGTGCAAGAGGGTTCCCCTTTCTCCACATCCTCTCCAACATTTGTTGGTTCCTGTCTTGTTAATTTTCACCATTCTCACTGGTATGAGGTGGTATCTCATTGATTTCAGCTCAGTTTGTGATCTCGGGATTGTGGGATTAAGCCCCACGTCCCACTCTGCACTGGGAAGGTTTCTCTCTCTCCCTCTGACCCTCCCTGCTCTCTATCTCTCTTTTCCCCTCTCTAAAAAAAAGAAAAAACAAAAAAACAATAACAAGGTATTTCTGAGACAATAGAGAAAATGTGAATATGGACTAAAATAGTACAGCATCAAGAGATTAGTCTTAAAATTGTTAGGTGTGGTAATTGCATCATGATCATGTAAGAAATACCAACAGTTTTAGAAATGCATACTGAAGTAATGCAAAATGCTTCAAAAAATTCAACAAAGAAAGGAGGAAAGAAAAAGAATGGGATAGATGAATCAAGCATTGCAAAATCTTAACAATAAATAAATCTGGTTGATGGCATATGGAGGATCATTGTACTGTTGTCTCTATGACTGTGTATGAAAGTTTTTCAAAGGAAATTATAACTAGAAATGAGATATATGTTCTCAGGTTATATGGCATAAAAATATTTACTTTTCTCAAAGATGACTGACTTCATTATTTTATGGCCAATCCAGTTTTTCTTTTTGGCACCTTAATGTGTTACTGCTCCAGTTGTTAAAAACAAAAACAAAATGCAAAATATTATTTTAACCGTCTGAGAAAATGATGAGCATGATGTATTTTCCCTAGAAAAAATTAATCTTTCTAGATACTATAGAATTATATGGGTATCTTTCTTCTTTGATGACTTTCTTCCCAGTGGGTGTTAGGATAATGCATTCTGAGAAAAATAGTCCTTAGGTAAATCATATTTCCAACACCAATCCGTTAGAGTCTCTCAGTCAGTACCACCCTTTCCACTTAACACAGCTTAGAACAGCTTGAGCTCTCTTATCTAAGCTTTCAAAGGGGTGAAATAATGGTGATTCACTAAATATAAGGTATAGCTCTAATTTGGCAAAGGTCTTATAAATCTTTCAGGGCGGGGGACCTGGCTGGCTCAGTCGGTAGAGTGTGCAACTCTTGATCTGGGGGTTGTGAATTTGAGCCCCATGTTGGGGATAGAGATTACTTAAAAATAAAATCCTGAAGGAAAAAATCTTGCAGGGCAACAATGTGATCCTTTAGAGGAAGGTGGCCATAAATAAGGTTTTCTGACAGTTACACAAGCAGTCTGCATACTATAGTATGTAAATTTGTTATGATTTTTTCTAGTAGTTGTGAATCCAAAATTGGTTCCATCATGCATGGCAGGGCATAATGTTCAATATCAATGACTAAATATATTGAAAATTTACATTAATTAAAATGTATTTATTTCTTATTGGAAACTTCTGTTCACTCATCAAATTTCCACCAAGGAAAATATGCTTGGTGCAAATAACCACTGAGGTATGGTGTGCCACCTTTGCTTCACATATGATTTTATAGAACTTCTAAATTATGGTGGAAATAGGTTTAACAAGAGTATTTTATTCTTTTCTCTCATTTTAGACACTCAATATTTCATGACATCACAGAAATGGCATTTAAATAATGCTTTACTTTTCCAAACTGCATATGATGCTGACTGAATCATGCATTTGTTTAACAAAAATACATTATATGCCTCAACTTGAACATTTGTTTTTCTTTAAGTAGTAAATCATAGGGGATACTATTACTTCTATTGTTACATTTAAAAAACTGTCCCAAGGAGCACCTGGGTGGCTCAGCTGGTTAAGCATCTGCCTTCGACTCAGGTCATGGATCTCAAGGTCCTGGGATGGAGCCCTGCATTGGGCTCCCTGCTTAGCAGGGAGTCTGCTTCTCCCTCTCCCTCTCCTTCAGTCCTCTCACTCTTTTGCTCTCTCTCAAATAAATACATTTTTAAAAATATTTTTAAAAAATAATAAATAAATAAATAACTGTCCCAAGAAGTCCTATTTTCTTATTTTATAAACAATAATTTCTAGGTTAAAGTTATAGAGCCTTATTTTTTCAAAGTGCAGGTACAGTGCTAATAAAGCAAAATCTACAAACATTTAATGACCATGTACTATGTGCCAGGCACTATGATAATTAGGTTTGCCTAATAGAAGTTCCACAGCTCATTTTATTTTTTTATTTTATTTTTTTTCACAGCTCATTTTATGAGAAAAAGAAATTGCTAGGTTCAAAGAGGTTAAGCAGTTTTTCCTAGGAAATTGCAAACTCAAGATTCCAAAAGATTATCTTGGGAATTTTGTTTTAAGCAGTTAGGAAGACAATATAAGCAAAGAGTTTATGTGTTCATCAGGACATTGCTCATTTATTCAACTCATTTATTTAATGCCTACTATGTGCTGGGTGATAGTCTAGCCACTTGGGATTGATGGGGTTCAGTTCAGGACAGGCCACCTCAGAATATGCCACTTTGCTCTGTGGATTATTTTGAGTTGAAGGCAATCAAGGTCCCACAGACTCAAGCAGAGCTTTTTATCTCCCACTTAACTGTCTAAAAAAACGTAGATAAGGAGCCTGTACCACCAGGAAGACAGCTATCACCAAAGATAACTTTTTGTGTGTACATCAGGAAGACTTTTCCACATGGCAGGCAAACATTTGTTTACCAAACATTTGTTCCTTCCATTTCCTTGTGAATTGTCTTCCTCTGCTTTGAAGTCCTTAACTCCAAGCTCTTTCTCCTTAGCTCAAGACTGCACACATGCCTCAACTGCCTGTCAGTGGGTCTCATATCTTTGGGGCACCCATAAGTATTAAATTAAATTGGTTTTTCCCCCTGTTCATCTGTCTTATGTTAATTTGGTATAAGAACAACTAAAGAACCAAGAGGTAGGGAAAAAATTTCCCCTTCCTGACAGGATACACCAGGAAATAAAACAAAGCCCCCTGCCCATGTAGAGGTTCCATTCTTGTTCTTTCCACTGATTATTAATTATTTCTTGGTTATGAATTTATGGTAAAACAAATCTATAATTTTTAAGTGTTTTCAAGATTTTACTCATCTCTTCTGTAAGTAAAGGAATAGAGGTTATGCAAGCTACTTTTGGCAAATTACCTTGATCCTTAAGGTTACTAACATATTTGTGATTATATATTCACTACTGTTCTCTACTCAAACTTTTTCTTCCCACCATCTGCTGGTATCGGGGGTTCTGAAATAAAATCAGTTGTTACTGCATTGCTTGTATTGTAAAAAGGATTCCTTGAATTTTAAATCTTATTTTAACTTACTAAAATATTTTGGTCCAAATTTAAACCATCTGTAGAGAGAAGCATCTAAAAACAATGAAAGCCAAAGATAGAAGTGTTGGCAGTATACTGTCTCCACAGCTGATCTTATTATGACACTCATATATAGGTTTGAAAAATTCTGCAGACCACAAAACACCTGCTACTCAGAGAATGCCAGAAATTATTCTAAATGGTCACTACAATTAACTTGCCAAAAACTGAGAAGTTGCATTCATGAAACAAGTACCCAGCTCATGCCAATATTTGTGGAAACTTATTAATCAGCTTCTCATGTACCTTTTGGCAAGATACTTTGCATCCGACAGTAGAGAAGCTGTTAATATGACTTTATAAGGTTCATGCCACCGAATCTGTTACTGTCGTATGCCCTGGGAAGTGTCTATCTTAAGTTACCATCTGTTACCCTAAGATAAAGTAGAGAGGAGAATAAAGAATCTTCTTGATTGAGTAATACCTATAGAAACTTTACAATATGAAAGAGTATAAGAAGGGGATGCATAGTAATTGTTTTCATGTTTTATTATTATATGTCAAACACTGTGGGAAATGCTTTATATACTTTGTCTCATGTAATTGTTACCATGGCAACAGCGTGATAGCAGACTGAAAAACAAATTGAGATGTTAAAATACCAAACACAGTAAGTGGTAGAGCAGGATTCAGTTTCAGAATTATTCACTCCAGGGTCTACACTCATTTACTCTGTACCACTAACCTTACAATAGTTCTTTGATTTCTGTAAGAAACCATAAAATTCTCTGAAACATCATTTTCTGTGCCTACTAAGTATACTCTCAGGGAAGGTCTTCAAAGGGGCCACTTGAAGACCACCCAACTTCTTGTTTTGACAATTAAGGAAGCTGATCCAGAAGAGATAAATGACCTGTCCAGTGTCCAGTGTCCAGTGTCCTTATGTTAATTGTTGTCAGTGCCAAGATTAGAAGCAAATCTCCTATTCTTTTTCCCTTCCTCTGATGCTGAGCTTTATGGAGAGCAAAGGGCCTCTAAAGAGTCATGGATGATGAAAGTCTCACTAGTTTATGCATAACTTTAATCCTGATGTCTCATACCCTCCCTTTAAAGTGAAAGAGAAGGAGGAAATGTCATAGACTACAAAATTAAATGCAGTAGAATACTATGTCGGAATGCATTCCTTAACACCTGGCTCTTCATATATTCCAAAAAGGAAGTCAGGGTAAAGGAAGGAAGAAAGAAGGAGCAGAAGAAGGAGAGGAGAAAGTGAAGGAAAGAAAGAAGGGGTGAGGGAGAGAGAAAGAGGAAGGAAACGGGAGGAAGAAAGGGAAAGAAAATTGTTGTTCTTAAATCTGTATTAATTCCTAGTCTGGAAGCCCCACATGGTTGTGTTATGCATACTATTCCAGGGACTAACTCTGGCAGGAATATGCTGGCAGGACTATTCTCAAACATAAGTTGTTTATGCAAAACTTTGTTAAATCTCACAGTTGCTTTCTTGATCATGTAATTTACCCAAACAATAGCAGAGGAACAAAGTGATTTTTAGATACAAGTAACACTTCCATGACTAGAGTAAAAATGTAAAGGCGTCAAATTTTTTTCTGTTGGAAAACATGCTAGTTTATGTATTCAGACAAGTAGCATGGAGATAATCCCACCAAAGAATAGTCCTAGATTATTATTTTAATACAGTTTGTGAATTTAGTATAACTGATGCAATTGTAGGCAAAGCTAAACTCCACTAGGGAGGTTTTAAATAACAAGAGATCATAGCTTGTAGCTTTGGCTCACCCGGATTAACCCAAGCGATTCACAAGATAACACTGCCTTTGATCTTGCTAAAACTGATGCATGGTGCCAGTTGCTTTGAAAGCAGAGATTCCTTTGAAGCAATGAAATATTCAATTATAGTTGAATTTGCCAAATAATGCCTTTTCTGTCTAGGTCACATAGTTAAGTACCCACAGAAAGTCTTTTGTCCATTATATATGACGCTGAATAATACTAAAATTTTTGAGTCAGGCAACTCACCCAACTCACCGTTTTTTTTTTTGTTTTGTTTTTTTTTAAATTTTTATTTATTTATGATAGAGAGAGAGAGAGAGAGAGAGAGAGGCAGAGGGAGAAGCAGGCTCCATGCACCGGGAGCCTGACGTGGGATTCGATCCCGGGACTCCAGGATCGCGCCCTGGGGCCAAAGGCAGGCGCCAAACCACTGCGCCACCCAGGGATCCCCAACTCACCGTTTGAGAGCATTATGTTTCTAAACCTTTAGGATTAAATGCATATATACAGGGATAAACTGAATTTAATTGTTATTAGAGGAAGACATACGTATGTTGCATTTGAATGAGGGTAGAATTTTGGGATCCAAATGGAAAGATGAGTCCAACTTTTGCTTCTTAACTTCATAACTTTGGGCAACTTACTCAATCCTTCTGTGCCTTTGCTTAATCTAGTATGAGGCCAAAAAGCTGATAAATGTGAAATTGCTCTTTGAAAAGCTAAATGATTGGCTGATATTAAAATGAAGAGGTATGTTGACTTAATGAGTAAGTGCATTTTCTCAAATTAGTCAATGGAATTATCTGATTATTTAAAAATTATGTTCAGAGTAACATGATTAGTTACCCAGCTATTTTAGTTCACATTGATTACTTTCCTAATATGCAATTCTAATACAATATATTCTTAATGAAATAACTCACAATAAAAATTTATTTTCCCTAGATTTTTTAAGTTTATCTTCAAAGATTGAGAGACAAATCAGTCAGAAATGGTTATAATGTATCTAAATAGTCTTACTTTGAAAAAAGGGGGCAAAGTTGAAATTGGAAAGACTGTTTTTGCATCAGACTAGAATCGAAATTTGTAAGGTTTCCATGATATTCAAATGAGAAGGATACCCAAACACACTGAGAATTTTCATGTGTAGGGAAAGAAATGAAGTCACTCACTTAAGTCTTGAACTACAGAGTGGAGATAAATGGTTTGTCGAAAGGAGGAATTCTTTCTTTTTTTAAAGATTTTATTCATTTATTCATGAGACACAGAGAGAGAGAGAGAGACAGACAGACAGAGAGAGAGGCAGAGACACAGGCAGAGGGAGAAGTAGGCTCCATGCAAGGACCCCGATGTGGGACTTGATCCCGGGGCTCCAGGATCATGCCCTGGGCTGAAGGCAGGCGCCAAACCGCTGAGCCACCCACGGATCTCCCAAAAGGAGAAATTCTTTCTTTTTCTTTCTTTCTTTCTTTCTTTCTTTCTTTCTTTCTTTCTTTCTTTCTTTCTTTTCTTTCTTTCTTCTTTCTTTCTTCTTTCTTTCTTTTTCTTCTTTCTTTCTTTCTGAGAAATTATTTCTTATAAATAGCTCTTTGGCAGCAGGTTCAGCATAAATACACTCTCTTGTCAGCTTTATTCTCCTTATATTAGGCTGGATTATAGTACCATCTCAGGATGGTAAAACTGATAGCGTTTGGCAAGAGAAAAGTGGTATCCAACTAATCATGATGGTTTACTATAGAAGCACATGCTTTCAGAATTGACGGGCCTTTTCTGTAAGATTTTGTTTTTTTTCTTTTATAGAGTGAAGGAGGGGCAGAGGGAGACACAGAGAGAATCCTAAGCAGGCTCCATGCCCAGCACAGGCCCTCACCGGAGGCTTGATCCCACAACCCTGAGATCGTGGCCCCAGCCAAAATCAAGAGTTGGCACCCAACCCAGTGAGCCACTCAGGCATCTGTAGGTTTTTAACATGTTTGCATCTTTAGGTTTTATAGTCCCATGAGAACAATGCACTATTAACATATAAATATAATACTTGTTTTTAATCTTAATGTCCACAATGATGGTTTGAGTAAGAATTCCTTTAAGAAGCTCCTATCATGGGGATCCCTGGGTGGCTCAGCGGTTCAGCACCTGTCTTTGGCCCAGGGTGTGATCCTGGAGTCCCGGGATTGAGTCCCGAGTCGGGCTCCCTGCATGGAGCCTGCTTCTCCCTCTGCCTGTGTCTCTGCCTCTCTCTCTCTCTCTCTGTGTCTATCATGAATAAATAAATAAAATCTTAAAAAAAAAGAAGCTCCTATCACTTCATCATTTTTAAGCAGACACATACATCGTAGGCACTCAGAAATAGCTTTTGAGATTTTGGAGGTGACGTGTTGAAGATAAAGAATTCTTAGAGGTTTTTTCTGACTTAAATTATTGTAGCTGGTTGGTAGTCATTGACAATTTGTATTTGCTCTTTATATACAACGTAATTAAAATATTTTAAATTTTGTTTAGTTGTTTTTAATAAACCATAGAGAAAACAACCTGAACAAATCTTAAAATAATAACTTTTTAAAAGGCTGACTGATTACATTTCAATTTATTGCCATCTACTATTTTTATTCTATTTAATTATATGCCAATTATGTGATTGCTTGGTTACTACCTTTTTCTTAACTGGATTGCCAAAAGCTATAGATTTCAGTTTAAGATGATAGTCTAATCCAGCCTGTTATAAAGAGAATGAAGCCAACTGGAGAGTATATTTATGCAAACCAAAATTTCTAGATCATATTATTTTTTTGCTTTTAAATCTTGAAATGAATGTAAAAGAGTCAACTGTGCGGCTTATTTTCACTTTTAAGCTCAGAACTGTCAGGACAAGCAGATGAGGAAAAAATGAGTAGGTCCAACCCGTTTTAGAGTCTTTATATTGATTCAAAGCCATTCAGCTAAACGTTCTCGAAGTTTCTATTTCAGTAGGGAATTTGTTATTCAAATAATACAACAGTGATAAAACAAAGAGCCAGTGAATTAGGGAAGGTGTATTACGTCCATCAACCTTGAGAACATGATAGAATGCTTTTTTATTGACAGGGGAAGGCAGAATCACAGACCTTCACATCTATTCATAATGATTTAGAGTAGCATGCCAGTCCTATTTACATGAAGGTATCATTCATATTCCATTCCAAGAAATAATTCAATGCTTAATTATATTAGTTATGGTATTATAAAAGAAAAATAATATGAATGGGTACAAAAGCACCTACCAGTATAAACTGCTAGAGTAAAATGAAGAGATAAGCTTGTATTTTATATTCTTTCACATCCATAGACTCATGCTTTCTTTGCCAAGAAATTCATAATTGAATCAGAAGAAATGTGACACAGCAATATCTGTGGCAACAACCTTTGATGTTAATGAGGAAACTGGCAGTCACATAAAATCAGATGGATCACAGGAAATGCATTTGCAACAAAGAAAACTTTGGCTAGCAGCTCTGTATTTCTTCTCTTTCTCCATGAAAATCACAGAGGGAAACCTGGGTGGCTCAGCGGTTGAGCATCTGCCTTCGGCTCAGGTATCCAGTCCCACATCAGGCTCCCTCCTTAGAGCCCGTTTCTTCCTCTGCCTGTGTCTCTCTCTCTCTCTCTGTCTCTCTGTCTCTCTGTCTCTCTCTCTCTCTCCCTCTATGTTTCTCATGAATAAATAAATAAAATCTTTTTGAAAAAAGTTATCTGGGGAATCCCTGGGTGGCTCAGTGGTTTAGCGCCTGCCTTTGGCCCAGGGCGCAATCCTGGAGTCCTGGGATCGAGTCCCACATCAGGCTCCCGCCATGGAGCCTGCTTCTCCCTCCTCCTGTGTCTCTGCCTCCCTCTCTCTCTCTATGTCTATCATAAATAAATAAATAAATAAATAAATAAATAAATAAATAAATCTTTAAAAAATAATAATAAAAATAAAAAAGTCATTTAGAGGCAGACTTTGAAACTATACCTAAAAGTGGTAGCCTTCTTTTTGCAATGACAATAAACATGATCCATTTAAGCCTTAGTACTCCCTGAGAAAAAGCTCACATGTACCTAAGTGTTAGGTCTCTAACAAAAAACACTCGATGAGGAAAAAAGGAAAGAATCCATACTTATATTCATCATTAATTTATTGAATAAGCCTCAATTGAGGGCCTTCTATATGTCAGGCCTTGTGCTAGGAGCTGGTGACATAGGATCCTTTTTTTTTTTTTTTTTTTTGTATGAAGAAGAAAATGTACAGCAGGTAACAGACCTTATATGAATAATCATACCAGTTCCATATTGCTGGAAGTTGTAATTAGTGCTAAGAGAAAGGATAGGGTGCTGTGAGAGAGTTTAATTTAGATTGGTTGATCAAATATGGATGGCTTCTTTAGGAAGTAACAGTTAACTGGGATCCAAAAGACGCATGCTATGCCAATTTTTCATCAGGCTATAAGGTTTTTGGAAGCAATTTGTATTTCAGTCTCAAGTCTACAAGATCCAAAAAGGCAGTTACAGTGCCAGAGTTATATGATGAGTGTATTCAAAAGTCATAGCTTAAAGCAAAATATATCTATTATAAATGTTTCTAAAAGAAAAGTTGAGGACATTAAACTGTGACACATTAACACTTGCTTTATTGCTGGGCAATCTCAAGATTCCATAGGAATATCTGAGGTAGAATTCTTGTACTTATAATAAATAAGATTTCTTTCTGTGGGCATCTTTCATTTTGGGCAACATACGCTTTAGAGCTGCCATCTAGTGACTACCACAATAACTACTAAAAAAAAGGTCATTTATATTGGTGGACACTGTGGTGGTTTTTACAGAGTAAGATGCTCTTACCTAGATGCAAGTGTCTATGTGAGTACATATTGAATTCTGGAGCCTCTTTCTTTATATGAAAAGTATATTTTTGTGCACATGGCAAGGGCACCAATGTAAAATGAAGAACAGAATAAGTTAGCATTAAAAATAACAGATAATTCACTTCAAATATTATCTCATCTCAATTTGGATAGATCAATTTTGCAGACTGCCAAAATTACAAATGGGTTTCTAAGAAAGGAAGCAAAGTGGTTGTCTTTCCCAATGTGGTAAAAAGAAAAGGGAGGGGTGGTTCTAAATGTAGCAGGTTAAAGTAATTTTTAGTTTATATAGCGTAGAAGAGAATAGAAAAGTAAGAATAACATTTTTTGTAAAACGTGTATGTGTGCACATGTTCTGAGTTTCACTTTACAGTATATTTCAATGCTGTCAATATTGGTCAAAAAATTTTGAAAGGCACTTTAAATTCTAAGAATAACCCCAATGACCCTTACCCTTGCATAATTCCCTTTCCTGTAAGTGTGACTGGGGCATGTAAATATGAGATATTACTCCCACGAGTTTGTTGCTTTATATGGCAAAAGAGATTATCCAGGCATACCTAATCTCATCCCATTAGCAGTTTAAAAATAGAAAATTTTCTTGGGCTTGTAAGTGAAGGGGGTGTCAGAGGGAATTGAAGCATAAAGGGGTTCTAAATGCAGCTTCTGACTTTGAAGATGGAGGGAGCCATGTGAAAAAGACAGAAACAAAACAAAACAAAACAAAACAAAACAAAACAAAGCATGGGCTGCCTCTAGGGGCAGAAAGCAGCCCACAGCTGATAGCCAGAAAGAAAATAGGGACATCAGTCCTACAACCATAAGGAACTGGATTCCACCAACATCCTGAAAGAGCATGGAAGCAGATTCTTCTCCAGAGTCTACAGATAAGAGCTTGGCCCAAGCAGACCCAAACATCAGACCTTAGCAGAGAATCCAGGTGAGGACCCTGGACTTCTGACCTACAGAACTGTGAGCTAATAAATGGGTGTTGTTGTAAGCCACAGTTCTTGGTAATTTGCTACAAACAATAGTAACTACTACAGCTGGGGGCACTTGGGTGGCTCAGTCGGTTAAGTGTCCAACTTTTAATTTACGCTCAGGTCATGATCTCAGGGTTGTGAGATCAAGCTGGGCATCGGGCTCTATGCAGAGTGGGGAGTGTTCTTGAGATTCTCTCTCTTCCTTTCCCTCTGCCCCTCCTTCCCTCTAAAATAATAAATAAAATATTTTTAAAAAAGAACCTAATACAGTTAGTCAATACAGTTAATATGAGGTATATGAAAAATCCTGAATTATTATAGTGGCAGAGATGTGAACAAGTAAGGATCAAAGTGTGGGGAGTAGGAATGATTGTAAAATGTCAGGAAACTTAAAAAGTGAGGATGATGGCATTAGCATCTCAGAAAATCAGCTAGATGGGAACAGAGGTGATGAATAGACCTGTAGGATGTAGCAGGTAAAGGCTTGTTCTCTCTGTGACATAAAACTATTCTTCCCTAGCAGAGAAAACGGGTTCACAGCCATTTTAAATATTTGCATCTTAATTTATTGAATTTACTTTTTCTAGTATTCTGTCAAATAGAAATGAGAGAATCACATTCAACATTTCCTAAAGATATGTTCTGATGGATAAAGAAGTGTGGGAAGAAATTAGAAGTTGCACATAGCCACATCCCTGTTAATAGAAAAGCTTTATTGGATGTGAACAAGCATGAATAGGAATTGAATTAAATTTATGCCAAAAAAGCAGGAGATACTTTATTTGGATCGATGCAGACTAATAAATCAAGTGATTAAGTCAGTAAATTTCTAGATTTGTGGTACATTGTGGAAATGGAAACATTGAAAAGCCCTGCTTACTCAATATACAGAATCAGGTAAAACACTGATGGATCTGGAGCAGGTAAGTGAGAACTTGATCCTGTATGGCACAGATTGAAATTCCCCTGAGATTTGGAGTAACAAATGTAACCTACTTAAGGAAAGGTTTTCAGAAATTAAAACTCAGAGTTGTCAGATCACAAAAAGAAAATTTCTGAATAGGCTGTAATTGTTATTGAAACACTGAGGCAATTAAAATCTTAAATGTGAGGAAAAGCAAAGAGATGATGGCTTCCCAGGAGAATGCCATCAAACCTGCACTCTAAACTGCTCAAAGACCTAGCAGGATTGTTACTTTTTAAAATCCTTTCCCTGCAGTGAACTCTCATAGAAAGCCATTAACAAGCAACTGCTATGAACAAGACATAATTTTCTTCTCTTTAGGGTTTCTATATAATAAAAAGGCAAATGCTAGGCCCACAGAGAGTTTCTACTCAAAGGACATTGGGAAAAGATGAAGGAGTGTTGTCAACATTATATAATTGTCAATAATCATCAAATCCTTTTCCCCATTTGTTGTAAATCTAACAGAGTCCCAAAGAATGAACATACAACCATTTCAACTGGGGCTGAAAAGAAATGAAAATTAGCCATATAATTTCAGTCAGTTTTTTCCTGTAACTTCTATTACTGTCCATCCTTGTGGACTTGCTTAGCTGAAGAAAAACATTGTTTCCAGAGTTGCTAATATCATTTCCCACAACCAAATGGTATAAGTAAATGCTATAGATAATTTTATGATTTTCAGTAGCACACCCAAAATTTTGAAGACTTCCATCCCCCTTTTTTTTTAAAACTTCCCTTTCTGTTCTACCAATACTTATTGGTTTCTCAGTAAATTCGAAATACTGTCTTCATAGGTGCTATTGATGAGACACAGATTTTCTTTCCAAGCAGAGGGGCAAAGAAGAAAGGTAAAGCAGATACAGGTAGATCCTAAATGTCATTATAATGCAAGGGATGATTAGTGACTCAACTGTTGTAGTTATGAAGAAGCACCAGTAAATCAAATTTTGTCTCAGCCTTTTGCGAATGGGTACATTTTCAACTTTTCTAGTGTGCTTAGGGCATGGTTTTACTTAAAGTTGGGGTAAGGACTAATGTCTGTATTATCCTATTACAGCATGCTTGTTTATATGACTTTGAAGAACTGACTCATATATTGAAAGCATGTTACTTGCACTAAACTGTTTCATTAGGGACACTCATCTGTTTCCTAGTGTGAATATGTGACTCCTGCTATTAATGAAAAGAGGAAATTTTGCTAAATCAAGTCTTAAGATATAATTAAATGGGAAGTATGACATTAAGTGTCAATGCAACTCATCATTTATATTATTGTGGTGCATTTATATGGCACTTCATATTTGCAATGTTCAAGATAAATGACCTAATATTAACTCTCCTACTGAGTTTGGGGAGTCAGAGTAAGCACATAACTCTATTGTTCAATTAACCAAGTGAAAAGCTTACAAAACCTCGCAGGAATTATTTGTTCACTGTAGCTACCATTTACATAGCACTGGTGGTTCACAGCTAGTGTTTACTACTGAATGGGAAAAGATTTAAACTAATGTTTATAATTCTGCTATTAAAAATTCATCACTCTTCAAAATAATTCCACAAATAAAGATCATGGTGCTGGGAATTATAATGATATAATATTTTAAAATGTCTTCTCTGTGTTCATTACCATGAATTTGTGAAGATAAAGGAAAACAAATATGAGATTGTGGATCATTTTATGGAAAAGCAGATATTCAGCATTAGGAAAGTCAGGGAACTTTCTTTCTGTTGTCTCTTGTCCCTACTCATACACAAATGAACATATTTTAATATTTCCTTGAAGATATTTGCAAATGACATTCATACAAAGGGCTAGTATCCAAGATCTATAAAGAACTTATTAAAATCAACAGCAAAGAAACAAACAATCCAATCACGAAATGGGCAAAAGACATGGACAGAAATTTCACAGAGGAAGACATAGACATGGCCAACAAGCCCATGAGAAAATGCTCCACATCACTTGCCATCAGGGAAATACAAATCAAAAGCACAATGAGATACCACCTCACACTAGTGAGAATGGGGAAAATTAACAAGACAGGAAACAACAAATGTTGGAGAGGTTGTGGAGAATGGGGAACCCTCTTGCACCGTTGGTGGGAATGTGAACTGGTGCAGCCACTCTGGAAAACTGTGTGGAGGTTCCTCAAAGAGTTAAAAATAGATCTGCCCTGTGACCCAGCAATTGCACTGCTGGGGATTTACCCCAAAGATACAGATGCAATGAATCGCCGGGACACCTGCACCCCGATGTTTTTAGCAGCAATGTCCACAATAGCCAAACTGTGGAAGGAGCCTCGGTGTCCATCGAAAGATGAATGGATAAAGAAGATGTGGTTTATGTATCCAATGGACTATTACTCAGCCATTAGAAACTACAAATACCCACCATTTGCTTCGACGTGGATGGAACTGGAGTGAAGTAAATCAATCAGAGAAGGACAATCATTATATGGTTTCACTCATACAGGGCATATAAAAAATAGTGAAAGGGATTTTAGGGGAAAGGAGAGGAAATGAGTGGGGAAAAATCAGAGAGGGTGACAAAACATGAGAGACTCTTAACTCTGGGAAATGAACAAGGGATAGTAGAAGGGGAGGTGGGCAGGGGGATGGGGTGACTGGGTGACAGGCACTGAGGAGGGCACTTGACAGGATGAGCACTGGGTGTTATACTATATGCTGGCAAATCGAACTCCAATAAAAAATATACATTAAAAAATAAAACTCAAAAAAAATTAAAAAAATACAACTCCCTATCTTAATCTCACCTAAGGAGTCTGAATCTCTAGTATCAAAACCCTCAGCCACAGACCTTAAGGTCCTAGGTAAAGGAATATTTTGTCTCCATATTGCATTTATGCATCATTTAATAGATTTATTAAAATATCCTTAAGTTATGTTGCCTTATTATTTAAAAATTTTTATTTTTGCTTGCTGGTGCTCTAAGTGTCATATGGGAAGGCACCATAATCTTTTCAGTGCTTAGAGTCTTTAAAATCTTACTCTGAAAAAAAGAAAGTAAAATCTTACTCTGGTTCTACCTGAACGGGACTACAGTTATGGAGGACAGTGAGGTCTACTGTTGATACCAGGAATTTGAAGATTCTTCCATTATTTAACAGTGATTTTTCTCACTGAAACTTTGTGGTTGCACATTCAACGTCACTTTCTAGATTTTCCTTAAAAGATTTTATTTATTTACGAGGGAGGGAGAGAGAGAGAGAGAGAGAGAAAGAGAGAGAGAGAGAGAGAGAGAGAGAGAGAGAGAGAGAAGAGAGAGAGAGACAGAGAGAGGCAGAGACACAGGCAGAGGGAGAAACAGGCTCTATGCAAGGAACCTGACGTGGGATTCAATCCCAGGTCTCCAGGATCAGGCCCTGGGCCGAAGGTTGCACTAAACCACTGAGCCACCCGGGCTGCCCCTATATTTTTTTTTAAAAAAGTTCCACACACAGTGTAGAGCCCAGGGTGGCACTTAAACTCATGACCCTGAGATCAAGACCTGAACTGAGATCAAGAGTCAGATGCTTAACCAACTAAGCCACCTACGTGCCCTTCCAGATTGGATTTTATAGGTATCACATCAAAAACTACAAGGAGAGTCAAAAGATGTAGGTCATGGTATGAAATTTGCTGATGATATGGCATAATATTTCAAAAATCAACACTTAGCTAATTTCCTCAGATCTTGAGAGATTCTCTCTGCATTTTTATGAGTTTTCTCTTTGTTTTGCTTTGCTTTTTAATCTTCTATTCCAGCCAATTTTTCTTACAAAGATGGGATAGCATAATCAAAGAAGATAGATGATGTTGGTTTTAAACACACCACGGAGGGTACCTGGGTGGTTCTGTCAGTTACGTGTCTGCCTTGGGCTCAGGTCATGAACCCAGGGTACTGGGATTGAGCCCCACATTGGGCTTCCAGCTCAGAGAGGGGAGCCTGCTTCTCCCTCTCATCCCTGCTCATGCTCTCTCTCACTATCTCTGTCTCTCTGTCTCTCTCATAAATAAATAAATAAATAAATAAATAAATAAATACATCTTTAAAAAAAAACACACCGTGGGAATGAATACAGAACAATCTGACTAGCAGTAATGGTACTACTAAAATGTTCTTGAATACTAGGAATACAATATGTTATCACACAAATTAATAACCATCCCATCTCTTTTACCCTCATATTATACATGAATTTTTTTGTTAAAATCATGATTATGACTTGAGAGAGAGAGTCTTTCTGATCTCCTAATTCTCACCAAATGTATGGCCAATCTTTTAGGAAGATACTGTATTTTTTAAGCATTTATTTATTTATTTGTATTATTTATTTATTTATTTATTCATGAGAGACACAGAGAGAGAGAGAGGCAGAGACACAGGCAGGGACACAGGCAGAGGGAGAAGCAGTCTCCATGCATGGAGCCCGACGTGGGACTCAATCCCAGGTCTCCAAGATCTTGCCCTGAGCTGAAGATAGCGCTGAACCGCTGAGCCACCGGGGCTGCCCAGGAAGATATTGTATTGACTACTTATTTTTATTCTATTTTACTGACTTAAGAATATTAACAGTAAATGAATATTGGAAACTGCATTGCTCTTATTTGGAATTACTGATGGTTATATTAAAAATCACCTAGATAAGATTAAATTACCTAGTGACATATTAAGTAATCTGAAGCTCAAGTGCAAGTATTTGAACTACATTCTTATTCAAATATATGATTTCACAGACACAAATTTGATAAAGAATACTGACATTGTATTAGAATGCCAACTTTAGTTAGGCTTAAGAAACTATTTAAGTGGCACTGGGTGGCTCAGTGGTTGAACGTCTACCTTTGGTTCAGATTGTGATACCGCGGTCCTGGGATCGAGTCCCACATTGGGCTCCCCACAAGGAACCTGCCTCTCCCTCTGCCTCTGTCTCTGCCTCTCTCTTTCTCTCTTGTGAATAAATAAATAATATCTTAAAAAATACCCTAAGTTTGTTCTAATATTATTCATATAAATAAAATAGTACTCTCAAAAGAAAACATACTAAAGGCTAATAATTTCTGCTCATGTTTTCCAGGAGCACTTCTCAAAGGCTGATTTTCAAAGATCATAATGTTACTAGAGGCAGTTTAAAAACATATTTACAGAGGAATATTGTGCTGGCATTCAACACAATAAAGCATTGACTGACTAAAAGTGATCTTCTCATTCTACTGAGTATCATCTGACAAGTGCCTTGATTGCCCAGTATATAAAATATGGACAACCCTTATTTTGTCCAAAAGTAAAAAGCTGCAAAAATAACTTCATGGAGCTATTTTCAAATTATAAACACCAATGCTTAAAGTTGAAGGGAAGAATGAATATAATTTTGTGCAGGAGACAAATAATTCAAAAAGTGTCCATACCAACAAGCTGTTCACCATGTGCCAGGCACATGATGACAGACTGCTGGGAACCAATATATAAATAAAGCACAGTCCTTATCAAGAAGGGTTTTGCAATCTTGTATGAAAAATTCATAGCAAAGGTCACAATTCACTTACTGACCTGAATTATTTTGTCCATGAATTAGGAGCTCTTTGAGTGCTTTCTGAAAATATAGAGATCAGAAGAGTGGATGTTGAATATACTCAGGGCAAATAACCTGAGGAGAGGAAATCACTGAATAACTGGCAAGAAGATGGTCTGAGTTCAAAAAATGTTATTTTTCATGGCTAAGCCAATTAGAACAGGGCTAAGACAGTAAAGAAATGAGATAATAGATAAAACACCTGCTTCTCAAAATATCCAATCTTGGGAGACAATTTGTAGTAGACTACACTGTTGAAGCAAAACAGCAGGTCAAGAACACCTCAGATCATTTCTCAACTCCAAATTTGTCACCCTGTAAGGCTTTGCAAATAAACTAAGGACTAGATATTCAGAGATATCAGATTATTTCTTAGAAACCATACAGTTAAAATGATGATTGTATTTTTTTATTTGCTACTACAAAAGGTTAGTCCTTTGTAAAGAAAATTCTCTTAATGGCTTAAAATTAAACCTGCAGGCAATTGAATACATGAATTTATGAGAAAACATTTAATAATGAACATAAATTACAGATATTTTTTGAATGCATTATTTCCCAGGAAACTGTTCCAGGAAAAAAGTATTAAGTGTGATTATTACTAGATATTAGTTTCATATAAAGCACATAAAACTTTTAAAAATAATTTTTGCATGAAGTAAGAAATGTTTGCTCTGATAATGTTTATTGGTATGCTTACAAAAAAGTCTCCTATCACTTAATGCTGAAGTCAGAGCTAATATGAATTACTCTGCAAAGCAGACACATTTTTGTAGCTCAAGTGAGATTCTAGTATCCTTGTTTAGGAAAAGTGTTAGGGGTCAGTCACTATTTTATTAGGGAGAAAGTTCTTTGATTATATCCTGGAGGAAAATCCAAAATATACTTCTAGTCTAGATCTTGAGTTGAAATCTTGAACATTTTATTAACATCAAATATTCTCCTGATTTCATCATAAAAACATCACAGCATTCTTTCTAAGCTCACTCAGAAGTCGGCTGGAAAGACACTATCACTTATACATAAGACATTCTTGGGAATGTTTAGGATTTCATAAATATTGGGATAATGCAAAAATATGAAAATATACATTACATGTTGGCAAATTGGATTTAAATAAAAAAACTTTTAAAAAAGAATATGAGAAATGAAATTGTTTATAAGCCAAAAAAAGAAAATATACATTACATACATAGTTGGATAACTGAGAGAAATTTTGTTTATTCAGTATCCAAAATAAATATTTCAGCTGTATAGAAGACAATTTATTATAAGAAAAAAATTGCCAAAGAAGCATGTACGATCCCAACAATCGTGATTTTACTTTATGATGGAAAAATTTATATACTTAGTAAACATTGCAAGAGAGATATGTTGAGTTGGATCAAAAATGACTGAGAAAGAAAACTACATTTGTTGAGAAAATGAATTCTTTCAAGAAGTAGCAAATTATTACATCTACAAATTAATCACCTTGCTGACTACATTATTTCCAATCTGTGTATTTCCTATAAATCATCTTGAATTGGCTATGATTTCTAAAGTGACTAATTTGAGAGATAGCTTAAGAAGAATTAAAATGGGAAAAAATTAAATTAAAAATGACTGAGCTAGACAAGGTTTATGAAAAGCAGAATAGATGAAGTAGTCAAGGATTCAAAATTGTGTTCAGTGGAAAACAATATGTCCCTCTGATTTGTCTGTATGTTTTTTGTTGAACATTCCTTTTTTTTTAAGATTTTATTTATTTATTCATGAGAGACACAGAGAGAAAGAGAGGCAGAGACACAGGCAGAGGGAGAAGCAGGCTCCATGTAGGGAGCCTGATGTAGGACTTGATGCCGGGTCCCCAGGATCACACCCTGGGCGGAAGGCAGCGCTAAACCGCTGAGCCACTCAGGCTGCCCTTGTTGGACATTTCTACCCTAAAACAGTGCAACGAATTTTTGGTTGTGCAGTAAAATGAACAGGGCTTGGAACACATAACGATCTATGATTTGATAAAGGCCAAGCCAATGGAATTTATTTTGGGTGTTCACAATAATAAAAAATTATATGGAAAATACCTGGATTTCACCTTGTGGAACTTGCTAATAAGTGGAAGCCAAAAGAAAATTATAGAATAAAATGAATTCTTCAAGTTTTCAAGAGTGAAGGAACATAAACAAGTTCATTAATTATCTTATATTTTTCTTTAGGTGAGCAACATGAGTTTGCAAGGAAAAGGTAGGTGCAGCAGTTCCAAAATCTGAGACCGAAAGAGCCAAAGATACTCCTTATTAAATTTTCAGGAATGCCTGGGTGGCTCAGTGGTTCAGCATCTGCCTTTGGCTCAGGTCGTGATCCTGGGTTCCTGGGATCGAGTCTGTCAAGCTTCCAGCAGCCTATGTCTCTGCCTCTCTGTGCTCTGATGAATAAATAACTAAACTTAAAAAACAACTTTCAGAAACAAAAAGTAGCAAAATTTATTTGCTAATTACAATCGTGTTTTGACACAAAGTAACAATTTTCCTCTTTTCTAGCATTTTGCTTGTTCATATTAATATTTGCCTATTTTTTCATAGGTAGAAAAAACAACTAAGCTTCAGACATAAGGCATTGGAAACTTTACAAAGGAATAATGTGTTCTCATTATGGTTCTTTTTCTCCTTGATTTTTCTTTTTAATGGTAAGACCTTCTACCCTTACTGCCAACCTCAAAAATTCATTTTAATATCTCATGGTGGGGGGAAAATGGCTAATTGATAACAGTGAGTAACTAAAGCACTCAAGAGTTTTAGTTTGTTGAAGGATAACTGAATATTTTGATGATTTTATCCCAGTTGCTTCTGGCACATCCACTCTGATTAAAGTCAGGCTGGCACTAACAAGAGACTTAACTCGGGCCTAGAATGAATGGAAATTCGCTGGCCTTACTGGTTTCTGTTTTTCTTTATTACTCACAGACACAGCAGATGTTTTCTTCAAAAAGTAGGATCAATCCAGTCCAACAGAGATGTTTTATATAATCCATGGAAGTTGTCTTGAATATTGGAGAGTTGCATATTTCTAAATTAGGTGATAATTTCTATTCTTCTAACATTTATTTTGCGGGTATTCTTGTGTATAGCGATTGACCTTATTTTTCTAGATTCCTCCTACACTCCAGCTGAAATATTTAGGGTCTGGGTCAGTAGTTTTCAATTGGGAGTTATTTTGTCCCTCAGGAGACATTTGGTAATATCTAGAGTCATTTTCAATTCTCATAATTGGAAGAGTGTTGCTACTGGCCTCTAGTGGATAAAGGCTAAGAATACTGCCAAGCAACCTGCAATGCATAGGACAGCCTTACAATTATAGGTAGTTGGCCTATAATGTCAAAGGTGGCAAGGTTGCTATACCTGGCCAGTGACTTAATCTTGCCTTTTCAAAATGCTGATTCTTTACCAAGAGATTTTAGGGTTCTATATTCATTGATATGTGTCTCACACACATCATCTTCTTGTATATCTTTTTTCCATGATCATCTTTTAAGAGGCAGAAGTGCTGGGACATTCTATATAGAGGTCTTATACTAGTCATCCAAAGCTATTTTATACTTCTCAATGTGAATATGCCTCTTTTTCATGGCTCCTATTGCATATGCCTCTAAATCTTCAAATGCTGCCATTTTACACTCAACATTCTTCATGAACACCAGATTAAATGCAACATTCTGTTAGCCTGCTAGTAATTCAAAACACAATGGCCAATACAATGAACTCTTGATTATTATCAACATAGAGAGCTCTAGCAGACAAATTACTGAAGCTTTCTCATCCAAGCAAAATCATTTATTTTTGAATACAGAACAAAACTTTAGCCTTTAGGAGCACTTTGTTTCTTCAAATTTATTTCTAATTATAATGTCAATGCTGCATTAAACACTTTGAAAGCCATTTGCAATGGATAGCAACTGAAGTTTCAACTATATTACTACTCTCCAAATTAAACCTTGTTAGGTGTATTTTCATCTGAATTCTATTTTTTCTAAGTAAGCTCTATGCTTAACATGGGGCTTGAACTCACAACCCCAAGATCAAGAATTGCATGCTCTATGGACAGAGCCAGAAGAGGAACCCCTCAATTGTATTCTAATATGCTAAGTTGATCAATTATGACAGTGATGTGAATGAGGTAGGATCCCCTCTCCTTGTTTTCGATAACAGTGACTTAGCTGCTTTAAGAATAAAATCTATCTTTTTTGCAGATACAAAAACTGAAAGGGGTTGATATCTTGCTATTGTGGTAGTACATTCAATAAACTTCACTTTTTTTTACCAGTTAATTTTAAATGAAGACAACAAGGTCCCCTTATCTGTCATAATCTCCAGGGTTCTTAAACTACAGTTTATCTTTGGAAATTGCTGTGATTCATGATTCCATCATATTTTGGAAATGACTCTATTTTCTTCATGTATTTTCTTCCGTAGTCAGGTTATTTCACCATTCTTAAGCAAATATTAAATGGGCTACACCAAAATAGATTTTTCACACACATTATTAGCACTGGAAATCTTCAATTTCAATAGTCTGCATAGAATAACAGAAATTGAGGGCACGTGAGTGGCTCAGTCAGTTAAGTGTCTGACTTTAGCTTAGGTCATGATCCCAGGGTCCTGGGATCTTGCCCCACAGCTGGCTCTACACTTATGCTCTCTTTCTCTCCCTCTCCCTCTCTCAAATTAATAAATAAAAGCTTTAAAACAAAGAATTGCAAGAATTGAGAATTTTGAAATTGAAAACAGTACTTTGAAATAGAGAGATTAAAACTGAAAGGAAATTAGCAAATTTATTCTATGTGCCAAGTGCTTTATATTTATTCTCCTACTTTTTAAAGCCTCTCACAATTTCTTGAGAAAAATGTTATTACACCAATTTATAGACAAAGGAACTGGGCATAGAAGGATTAAGTAAGTCACCAGGATTCTAATTTAGGTTTCTCAGAATTCAAGGCAGAAAAACGATGTTTTGATGTGTAACTGAACATGCAAAGTAGACTAGCTTATGCTAGTCTATTTTAAATGTAGCTGTAATAACTCTAGCTTATAAGTGGGTTCTTTAACAAATGTGAATATTTTAGTTCCCCAAATACTTAAATACCTGCTATATATGCCAATGCTGAGATATAAAAATTATTTAAACAGCACCCTTATTCTTTGAGGACCTCACAGTTGGCTGAGAGGGACACATAATTAGATAAAGTGCAATACAGGGTAGCAAATGCTGTAACAACGTTGTTATAGTTGGGCTGTTATAGTTGATCCGTTATAGCTCCCAACACTGGGAGTTGGGACAGGTGCAGTAGCACAGGATAAACATGGTACACCCCATTCAGGATGTTGGTACCTATGACAGCCCTATTTTAACTAGATGTATGAAATATTTTTAGTAGTAATAACTTAAATGGTCATGCAAGTGATATTTCTCCACAGAAGTCTACTGTTTTATTTTTTATATTTTTAAAATATTTATATGTTTATTCATGAGAAACACACAGCGAGAGGCAGAGCCACAGGTATAGGGAGAAGCAGGCTCCTTGCAGGGAGCCCGATGTGGGACTTGATCCCGGGTCCCTGAGATCACAACCTGAGCCAAAGGCTGACACTCAACCACTGAGCCACCCAGGCATCCCGAAGTCTACTGTTTTAATAATAACATTGTTTATTTGTATTCTGCTTTGTCTGATATACTTTACATTTTACCCTCACGAAGAACTCTTCGAGATTGGTATTATATTTGTTTTAAGATGAAGAAATTGAGGCTCAGAGATATTACAAGTCTTACCCAAGGCCACACAGCCAATAACTGACAGAGAAAGGAATCAGATTTAGGTCACAGTGTGTGTCAGCTTCTCTGTATACTTCCTTTATTCTTGTTGAGTATCTCTTGCCTCTGTCAAATTTTTCGCTTATCTTTTTTTATTCCTCCACCTAACCTGACAAAAATTAAATACTGAAGCATCCTTTTCCTCTTATTTGGCATACATACCAAAAAAATCTCTATTCTTGTTTTTAATTTCAAAGTTGAGGGAATATTGTATTATTTATCTGTAAAAACTTAAAAAGAGGCTGCTTTCTAATTATGTGATTCTTGACAGCAAGAAACCATCTCTCCTACTTCTGAACTCAGTCTAGGCCTTTTACATGGCTCCATTCACATGGCTCTTTACATATTGTCACTTGTATTATATTTATGCTCCAAAGTCTCAGTGCAGTGCTTTCTATGGTGTAGGCACTCAAGAAATATTTGTCAAATAAGTTTTCTGTAAGCCACTGGCTTAAAAAAAAAAAGCGCAAATTATGTATTTTGCAGTAAGAATGGGCTAATAATGTTTGGATTGCTTATTTAGTTTTCAAATATATCTTCTATGCAACATTTCTGCTGATGATCTTTTGTCACAACACTTCTTTTTGTTTATTTTTTAAGGTTTTATTTATTTATTCATAGAGACACAGAGAGAGAGAGAGGCAGAGACACAGGCAGAGGGAGAAGCAGGCTCCATGCAGGGAGCCCGACATGGGACTCGATCCCCGGTCTCCAGCATCACACCCCAGGCTGCAGGCGGCGCTAAACCGCTGCGCCACCAGGGCTGCCCTTCTTTTTAATTTTAAAAAACTTTATGTATGTATGTATGCATGTATGTATGTATGTATGTATGTATGTATGTATTTATTTATTTAAGAGAGTGAATGAATGAGAGAGAGCATGAGTGAGGGGGAGCACAGGGAGAAGGAGAAGCAGACTCCTCTCTGACCAGGGAGCCTGGACAGGGGGCTTGATCCCAGGATCATGACCTGAGCAAAAGGCAGACACTTAACCGACTGAGCCACCTAGATGTCCCCAACACTTATTCTTATAATATCAATATTATTTTGTCCTTAGAACGCTAATTTAGCATTGAAAAAAAAATTTCACTGAAGGTATATAGCATATGAAGACATCCCATATAGGAACAGGTGGAAAAAGCAGAGGCAAGTAGTTTAAAGATTGTAATGATGCCCAAGCAACACACCTATAGTTAATAACTATATATATATATACTATATATATACATATACATATACATAGAAAAGACCTTACATTAAATTTTTAAATCTTTTAACTGTATGTGATAAGATAAGCTACTTAATTTTTGAAAAGAAAAAGTTAAGCATGTTTATCGCCTCTGGAAATGCTCATAAGAACTGACATTTTTCTATCTAGCTGACTGTGGAACTCACTGTTTTATAATAGACAGTGAATTACTTAAAGTCTTGAAATGAGAAGGTAGACATAAGTATTTCTAAATAGCTCTACTTTCTTTGTGGCTGAAAAATAATAGTGTTCAGTAATGGTATCTGATGAATGTTAAAATATGATCGTGAAATAAAATATATAACCTGTAACTTGCCAAAATTTTAGAGAGGAGTGAAATTTTTTTCCTGGAATTATCGAATACTCAAATAATTCTGAAATATAAAAGAATCATTGATGATATTTTGAAAAATGCATCTCTTATTATGCATTAATAAACTTCACATTATTCCATCCTAAGAGATGAAGGCTTTTATATAAGTGAAATCACATATAATGGCTATCACAGTCTAAATCTTCAACAGATATTTATTCAAAATACAGACCCATCCCATCCCCAAATCCCATAGGGCTATCCATTTAAATCAACTTGAAAGTAGCTGGCATAATAGTCAAAGAATACAGTTTGAACGTATAGAAAAAGAAATGCAATAAATTGCAGCAGAAAAGACCTGTTAATGCTTTAAAAGCCCTCATCAGGATTATGTTTGTAAAATCTGTTGGGTTTTATAAAACTGTAATTCCACGTATGACTACTTAAAATCTTCAGTTGCATCCAATGGGTCTTTACATTTCTGATCAAGTTTCTATTGCTTTTCCTTTGTTCTATCTGATCTGGAAAAAATGCTTTTAGACTCCCCACCATCTAGGGATCAGAAAGCAAACCTTTAAGCTCAGAGTCCTGTTTTTTGTTCCAAGCTAACATTCTGGGATCCTGGACTCTTCTACTGAATACTGGTGTAGGGCCAAAAATCTGATTTTCTCTATCAATGCCTCAGATTCTTTAATTCCACTTGCTTTATACAGTTTGAAGACATTTGTATAGATTGGGACTACAGATGCCTTTGGTCCCTAAGGACAACTTTGATTTCTTGCTTCTCAAACACTTACTAAGCTCTTAACCTCTGACACTATATGGAAATAAAGTTCTGAATGTCACTTCTGTCCAAGACTTTCTCTTCCAGCTTCTTGCTTGTCTACCTAGAACCATAACACTGTCTGTAGAACCAGCAATGAAATCCCAAATTGATTGATTTCTGGTTCATTTCTTCTTACATTAAAGGGACAAATACTAAAAAAGTGATAGTTACTTTTCTAGAAGGATTTTTTTTTTGTGAAAATAAAGATAATTTAGGAGAATTGTAATATTTCTTTTTTAGGGAAGATTCAGAGTGCTCTCTTAACAGGAAAATAGAGCCTCAATATTGTCCTGTTGATACATTTTCTCTCTTAAGGTTTCAAGAATTCTAAGCCAGCTGGGAGTCTATCATCAAGATTATAGATGTTATTCTTTTTCCACAAATAGTAGCTATCTGAGAGAAACACATTTACACATTTTATGAAATAACCTATTTATTTGTACCAATATGTTTGGAAGTAATTTGTTTTGAACATGCAAAAATACCAAATATAATTGATCAAGTGAATCCAAACTATGTCTCTGAGGATCAATGTAGATATTTTACATTAAATTCTTGAGGACGGGACCTGGCATATAGCAGGAATTCAATAAATATCTGCTTGATAAAGAAACTATTGAATAGTTGAGATTTTGTCAAGAATTTATACAGAATTAAAGAGGCAGGTAAGATAGACAAAACAACAAAAAAGAACGATTTCAAATAATTGTTTAAAAACTTGCCTTTCCAAAGATAGCTGACAAAAAAAGCAAAGGGTTATATGATCAATAGTAAGCTTTGGCTTTATGCAGAAATCCTTTCTAAATCACATTTCTCATTAGTATGTGACAAAGCCAATTTGGCCTAATTTCACTGTTGAGTAGGCTAAATCACCACTATTGTTTTGTCATTCCTAAAGCTTTGCATCAGGCATTGGCTAGTGTGATTTCTATGTTACCACAGTCCTATATATAAGACTGAAGAGTGTACACTCATTTCTAGCTTACACATCCTTCTTGGCCATTGATTTCCACAAATTACTGTTTCACTATTAAGTAAAAATTTCCAAAGGAACCAAAGAGAGAAGCATTCTAATATTTCTTTTAAAGAGCATTCCTTTCTTTTTCACTGTGTAATCTTGTTCTATGAAGTACTTCATCACTCTTAGCCTTAATTCTCTCTTCTTTTTTAAAAAAGATTTTATTTATTTATTCATGAGAGAGACACAGAGAGAGACGCAGAGACATAGGCAGAGGGAGAAGCAAGCTCCCCACAGGGAGCCCGATATGCAACTCGATTTTAGGACCCTGGGATCACGACCATAGCCAAAGGCAGATGCTCAACCACTGAGCCACCCAGGTGCTGTTCAATTTCCTCTTCTATAATGTGGAGTTAGTACTAGTGTCAATCTCATAGGGTTGTTCTGAGAAATGAGAATGAAAGAAATTAAGATCATTATTGTTATTAATATGTCTGTGAGAGTAAAATAAACCCAGTGATACCCATTGAAGGGATACTTGTTTAATTAGTCAACCCCTCTGTTGATTCAGTGTATTGTCAATAGAAGTCTCAGTCTAGGGTATGGGCCATATGTTTTGCATAACACAATATATGTATCAAATCATTCTCAACATCTTTTCTGCTATTTTGCTAAAGCATTAATGTTTTCATTACAGAGAATGAATAAGTAAAACATTGCAGGCTTATTGTTTTTAATCTGTCTTAACTGAGTTCTATTTTTATCATGTTCATCTCAGCTATCCATCAAATAATACACAAGACAGTGCTTGCCCTATTATCCCAGAATCAATGATTGACTATTTAGTTGCTAATTTACTCAATATGGAGTAAAGGACTCCTTTTTGGTTCATCTATTGTTATTTGTGAGTTATTTCCTATAGCATAGTCTTTTAGTCAAAGGTCTTTCATTGTATTCTATTTTTATAATATCTCCTTGTGTTAGATAGGAAGAAAATAATACAGAAAAAAAGAAAAATATCTTGAAGATATTGAAGCAGATGGAAAACAGGCAATCAAAACTGTGTAGTGCTATTTTAGGTGGTGGGTTTTTTTTTTGTTTGTTTGTTTGTTTTGTTTTTTGTATATTCAGGAAGGGAAAAGAAAACAAGGAAAGGAAAGCTATCATGTATTGAATACCAGGCACTCTGCTAGGAACGTCCACATGTTCAGATATTTAATTCTTGCCCTCAATTTGTAGAGGAGGAAATGGCTGGGTTGCAAATTGGAAATTCGTAAGCAGGTATTCATCTGCCTCTCTCAAAAGTCAAGAAGCATCATGACCGTATTTAGTGTTCTGAGGAAAAAGAAGCTGCCTTTCTGGGACAACACTTGCTAAGATGTGGTGACCAAAATAATTTCTCACCCAGGAAACAGACTTTTCAAAATAGTGATAGACACCACAGATGCTTTGGTTGGAAATTACGCAGAAAGTTGCAGTGTCGCTGTTCCTATTATTTGAATTAAAAAAAAAAAAAAAAAGAAGTGTGTCTCCAGAGCTGTCAAATTGATACCTTTTATAAATACTGAACTTTTTTAAAAATGAGAGGAGTTATTACAAATGACAGGAAAAGTTCCTGGCAATAACTGCAAACTTAGCTTTACTTAAAAAAAAAAATTACTGTATTACAAACCAAACTTAATCTACCATTTTGTGGTTCTACTCAAATTATGAACTTACTAATAATCAAAACTAGTGTTGTAGCAAAATGATAATAAATAAGAGTTTATGGTCTAATGCCTTGTATTTGTAATACAGCTAAGGTATTGATATATTACAAATCCTGTGCTCATGTCCATTTGAGGTAAATGATATGGTCTTTGCAGTCACACAGAAATGGTAGTGGGAAACCCCATAGCCATGCATGTGTTCCTAGTTTTCCCTTTCTCCATAAGGTCCTGTTCAGCCAGACTTGTATTAACAAATTCCATTGAGTCTGATTTGTCAAACAAAAAGCCTATTTACTTACTAATTTAAAGTGAGAAAATGGGGACCCCTGGCTGGCTCACTAATAGAGCGCTTATGACTCTTGATATCTCAAGGTTGTGAGTTTAAGCTCCATGTTGGGTGTAGAGATTACTTAAAAATAGAATCCTAAACAATAAAGAAAGAAAGAAAGTATGAAAATGTATTCCTAGGTCCTTATTTCAAGGACCTTAGTTCATGTCATTCTGGAAACCAAATTGATGTAACATTAACTAAAGTATAACCAGAATAACATTGTATTATTCTCAAAGTGAACTTTCTGTCCAGATTAAGTAGACTTTTCTTAAATCACACTCACATCCTAGAGAATAAATCTGTATGGCAAGGTACCACTGAGCAATGTAAAACATTTGCCACCGAAAATTTTAGTCTTTTAAAACTAAGGTAAGTTTTCAGAATTCTGTTCCTCATCTGTATTTTGACTTGATCTCTTCTAATACATACCAAGTTACTACTCTTCATGACATTTCCCAAAAGCAAATTTTAAACCCTTACTGGAAGAAAATATAACTGGTGTAAATAAGAGGAATAACCTTTTTGTTGTTGTTGTTAAAGATTTATTTATTTATGTGAGACAGAGAGAGAGTGAGCTCCAGTGAGGGGGAAGGGAAGAGGGAGAGGGAGAGAAAGAATCAAGTAACTCTCCAACAGGGGGCTGGATCCCAGGACCCCAAGATCACAGCCTGAGCTGAAATCAAGAGTCGGCCACTCAACCAACTGAGCCACCTAGGCACCCCGAGGAATAATATTTTTAATTCACCAAATCTCTTCTGAATCTCAGCATAATAAAGGCAATGCTATGAATTCCACTATGGCTGCAATTGTCAAAATAATGTTTCAGTTACTGACTTTACATAAAAATTTTATTTATACTAAGAAAAGCTTCAGCTATATAAAATATATCAAATATTAAAATAAAGTAATTTAAATGTTTCCCTCTTCTTTAAAAAATGAAATTCATGAAGTTTTTGATTTAATTCATTTTGTTCTGATCTGAAACATTGTATTATAAAAATATTGTTATTTTTATTTAAAGGTATATAGAATAAAATTATACAATGTGGATTTAATTTATTTTACAGTAATGTTCCTTAATATGTGTTATAATTCTGTTTTTATAGTCTTTAAATTATTTTCAAAATTTATTTTAGTAAAAAATATAAATATACAGGATGGAAGTAACATGGGTTAATTTTTCCTTCCTTTCTACCTTTGCCTACTCTATTTTCCAAATTAGATGAAATATTTTAAATTGTGGACATTTAAAAAAATTATATTTTAAGATAATTCAGAAGACCCTAATTAGAAATAACGACCTTTCCCTTCCCCCAATTGACCTATGGCCCTGCCAGAAATAAATCTCTAACTCTAATTGGAACTTCAGCCTCAATGGAAGATGAATATTCTCGCAATAAATCGGTAAGAGTTACCACTGGAAATACCTTTTCAAAGGAAGAATACAAAGTTAGTACTTTCTGATCGGAGGAAAACTAGTTCCAAAATCTGTTTGCATTTAGTTGCATCAAAGTGCCCACATTCTTTATTTCTTGTTCTATTTGCCCATGGAAGAAGAGCTCTGTGGAATGTGGAACTCGTGGAGAATTATTTCTGGAAAATGCTGTGAAGTACAGTGGCTAAAAATTCTTCCTTCTGTTAAAGGATTCCCATACCCTAATATGGTCAAGTTTTAAGTAACCAATTTTTTTTAAATGAAATATGTGCTTTAATCATGTCTGAGAATAATAAAATAATCTGATTAACTGATGAATGCTAACAAGGGCTGTCATGTGAGTTACCAAAATGACCTTAATTTATATTACTGATATTGAAAAGATTTGCTCTATATCAACTGCTTTTTATTGAAGGCTTGATATTGTTAAACTTCATTGACTTGAATAGTCACATATTTAATTGGAAAAAGTAGGGGCCAGGTAGAAACACTTAATCAAATCCTCTTATTTTGTTTCTGTAAAATAAAACAATTGGAGTAGATTCCTTAATAGGAATAGGTTAATATTTATTTTTTTAAAAAGATTTTATTTATTTATTCATAAGAGACACAGAGAGAGGCAGAGGGAGAAGTAGGCTCCAGGCAGGGAGCCCAATGCGGGACTCAATCCCAGGACCCCGGGAACACGGCCTGAGCTGACGGCAGATGCTCAACTACTGAGCCACCCAGGGGGCCCGGTTAATATTTCACTGATAAGTTCAGAGTTCATATGATCTAATGAAATGTCACCAATTCAAAGGCATGGTTTTATGGAAAGAGTGTCCATGTTGTTTATGATTAACAGATAAATAACTATGTTGAATCCATCTCATGGTTTTTGAAAGAGAACTACCAAAGTACCACTGAAGATATTAACAAGAATACTCTAGTAACATCTTGCTTATAAGCTGTATAGTCAAGATAATTAAACATTGTCCTTGTGGGACCAGAAAATTTAATTAGTCCCGGGGAATTAAGAAATTATTAATAAAAGTTTAAATATTAATCAGTCTTATAGCTGTTGCTAACTGGTTCACTAATACAATATTAATGATAAAAATTAATGCTATTTGTACTATAGATGGTATAAATTAATAAAACAATAATTTAAAAAACATGAATATAGCCTTTAGAAAAAAAATACCCCTCAAATTTTAGGTTACTAAAATGTTTTGTTTGCAGTACACAGATTCTATTCTTCTTCTGGTTTTCTTTCCAGCACCTCAAACTACATCTCATTATTAGTTGAAAGATTTTAGTCTTTTTAATCTATTGTATCTACTCAAATATTTATATAAACTTTTCACCTGTCTAGACTTAAAGATAAAAGTTTTACAATAGTGGGGCACATGGCTGGCTCAGTTGGTGGAGCATTTGATTCTTGATCTTGGTCATGAGTTCAATCTCCATGTTAGGCATAGAGTTTACTTTTAAAAAAAGGAATAAAAGGTCTGATTCCATTAAATTCAAAATAGTATATCATTTTTTAAAAGTAGTTTTCTAGTAGAATTTTTTTGATTTAAAAAGAATTATTTTAAACTTTGTTAACAGCAAATTTATATTATATTATGTTATATTATATTATAATTTAAGGTAGATGGAGAGAGAGGGAGAGGAGGATGGAGAGACAGGTGGAGAGGGAGAGGGAGAGAGAGAATCTTAAGCAGGCTCCATGCCCACCCCAAAGGTTGGGACACAGGACTCCATCTCACAACTCCAAGATCTAGGCCTAAGCCCCAGTCAAGAATTGGTCACCTAACCAACTGAACTACCCAGGCACCCCTATATCAAGATTACTTTTAAAAAGGTATCTTGTTTTAGTCCTTTTCCTATGAAGATACATTTTTAAACTACCCTAGTAAGGAAAACCACAATCTTCCCACCACCATTCCCATTTTTATAAATTTGATATGTTCTGAAAAGCTGAAATACTTTATATGCCAAAAATGCTTCTGTACTTAGTGTGCATTAGTATTTAAAAAATAGTCTCAAGGAAGTAAAAATTATCTGTTTTCCTCTAGAAACATATCTCTCCCTTTCAAGAAATCACCAAGAGAATTAAAATTTCTATTATATAATAGTTTTAAGAAATACAAGTATATTTTTACGAATTTCTTTTTCTTAAGATTTTATTTATTTATTCGTGAGACAGAGAGAGAGAGAGAGAGAGAGAGAGAGAGGCACAGACACAGGCAGAGGGAGAAGCAGGCACCATGCAGGGAGCCCGACGTGGGACTCGATCCCGGAAATTCAGGATCACACCCTGGGCTGAAGGCGGCGCTAAACTGCTGAGCCACCAGGGCTGCCCAATTTTTACAAATTTCAAGATTGAAATAAGAGGTGTTTTTACACACCTGTTATTACACACCTGGTTTTGGAGAAGGAAAATGAAAATACATTTCGAAACATTCTTTTTCTTTATAAAGCATATTTAAATTCAGTATACTAAATGCCTCTCTTTAAAATTTAAATTCAATTGATTAACATATAGTGTATTATTAGCTTCAGAGGTAGAGTTCAGTGATTCATCAGTTGCATACAACAGCCAGTGCTCATTCCACCAGGTGCCCTCCTTATTGCCCATCACCCAGTTATCCCATCCCCCCACTCACCTTCCCTCCAACAACCCTCAGTTTGTTTCCTAGAGTTCAGAATCTCTTACGGTTTGTCGCCCTCTCTGATTTCATTTTATTTTATTTTTCCCTCCCTTCCTCTATGATCCTTTGTTTTGTTCTAAATGTCTCTTTTTAAATAAGTATAATCTTTGGACTCCTGTCACACATTTGATGCTTGGCCAGAAGTTCTTAGAGCAATATCTTTACTTAAGACCAGTGAACAATGTCATCTTATTGCATTCTGTGGTCTTGGTAAGCAAACCATTTACAAAAGGTGAGAGTGGTCATGACATAAAGTATCTTAGAATACTTCAGTGAAATTCTAGGATAAAACTATGCAAAATGCAAAAATACTAAGTTTGTGAATAGTTAATAATAACCAAGTAGCTTTTTAGTCTGCTGATATGGACTACTTTTTTTTTTTTTTAATTCGAAAGAGAGAAAGAGAATGAGTGGTGGGGAGGAGAAAGAGGAGAGGAAGAAGCAGACTCCCTGCTGAGCAGGGAGCCCAATGGCAGGGCTTGACCCCAGGACCCTGAGATCATGACCTGAGCTGAAGGCAACTACCTAACCAACTGAGCCACCCAGGAACCCCTGATAAAGACTATCTTAAAGGGTTCTCATATAAAACTGCCTGCTTATGTCATAAAAATATAATTTACATTAATTAAATATATTCACTGCTGCCAAGAGCCAAGTTTGTTTTTTTCAGGGAAAAGAATGTACCTTAGCAATTTGATGAATTCATAAAGAGAATGTTGTTATCTCAAAAGATAACTCTCTTAACAAGTTTTTAAGTGTAAAAAATGTATAAGTCTCAGAAGTCAAGCATTTTGAATATAGTGATTCTTTTACTAGGTCACCATTGTCTCTGATTCTTTCTTTTTAAGAGATTTATAAAATTTATTTGAGAAAGAGAGGGAGAGAGAGAGGGCATGCACATGCACATGTAGGGGGAGGGGCAGAGGGAGAAGGAAGGAGAAGCAGGCTCACAGGGCTCCATCCCAAGATCCTAGGATCATGACCTGAGCCAAAGGCAGACGCTTAAGCAACTGAGCCTCCCAGGTACCCTTGTCTCAGATTCTTAAGGCTTATTTATTTTTCTTTGCCAATGTACAAGTCTGATAGATGATGAGTGTTCCCTGCTCCACCCAACCAACCAACCAATATTTTGATGAAACTCCAGGCTATATTCACTAGGAATAAAATATTTAAAAGTGCAAATATGACATTCAGGGACATTTTGTGTATGAAAGTATTTGTTTTGTATGGCTAAATGATATACTAGCATAGATGAACAACAGCATAAAATTATCTCTCTATCCTCAATCTATTAGAGTCATCATTAGTATTTCAACATGTGTTATAAAGAAAATCACAGAGAGAACATTTATCTTTTGTGTATGTAACAACCACTGATGGATTAAAGATAGTTAAAAATCCAACCTTTGTTTCAAACACTGAAGTGTTTCATCATATTTCCTAGAGTGACATGAAGTTGTGACATCTGTGTCATGCTTGGCCTGTCTCTCTTATGACCATAATTGCAAACTTATACTACGATTTACATCAGCAAGATAAGGAGCCAGCTTGGCTTGACTGTGGCCTGTTGTCCAATTTGGCAGATGGAGGACCTTCTATTTGCATTTAAATAGGGTTAAATTAATGGAAACCTTTGAACAAAGTAATGGCTTGTTCCTTTTCTAATACTTATATACAATAGACTGTTTCACTTCTTTAAAAAAAAGAAGCTTGAAGAGAAGTCTATTATAACTAGGTTTATAAACTAGCTATATAAATAGGATGAAACCTATTGTAACAGGTATTTTATAGGGTTTCAGAGCCATGAAGGAAAGGTAGTGGGAGAATGTGAAGGAACTGGGAGGGAGGAAGAGAGAAGGAGAGATAGACCTTATCTCTAAGTGAATTGTCTAGTTCTTTTTTTTTTTTTCTGAGTAGGCAAAAAAGAAAAGGTTTATGTCAATGAAGATGTTAGCAGCCCTTACTATGAAACTTAATAAGCAGCAGAAAGCTAATGAAATATCCTTTTAAGAAAACAAAAAATAAGTCTCATTTCTAAGGCACCCTCATTTCTCTAAACTTTGAAATTCCAAAAAGAGCAACATATTAAACAATATAAAAAGCACATTTATGTATGGAAGTGTTACCTAGAAATTTCAATATAAATGTGTTACCACCCACTAATTATAGATACTAAGTAGTCCAGTTTTAGAAAAGATTTCCGTTTCTACTTAAAATAGTACTACTCACTTTAAAAATGCATCTCAAAAGCTATAATTGATAGAAAATGACAAATTGCAATCTATACCAGTTCAACCTCAATTGTAGCATTTTAAAGGTATTCATTTATCTTTCTTCCATTAATGATTTGAACATACACTTCTTCATGGTTCTAAGCTATTCATTTTTTGTTCTATTGAAAAAAATGTTAGCCTGAGAAATGAATTCCCTAGGCTTTAAATTCTTTCTCAGAATGTAATTATATATTAATGGAATGTAAGCATCCCAAACAACTGAATTTTTATAGATGACAAAACTTAACTAAAAGGAAATCTTAATCTAAAGTCTTCAGATACTAAAGATGGAAAACTCCTAAAAATTAAAATAAGGAATCCATGTATTTTATAATCCATTTTTATTGAATGCATTTTCTTAGCTTGTCTTGTGACATTGCTAACCATACAAATGTGTGTTTGAAGCCTCATGTTTATGGAAAGGGGAACATGGCTAACAGAAAACACACATGCAGAAACAAAAAAAATATGAAAACACACTTGTAGAAAGGAACATGTTTTGGGGCACCTGGGTGGCTCTGTGGTTAAGTGTCTGCCTTTGGCTCAGGGTGTGATCCCAGGGTCCTGGGATCAAGTCCCGCATCAGGCTCCCCGTGGGGAGTCTGCTTCTCCCTCTGCCTGTGTCTCTGCCTCTCTCTGTGTGTCTTTTATGAACAAATAAATAAAAATTATTTGAGAAAGAAACATGTTTTGACAGTAAAGAGCTTACTATATTCTAATAGGCTACAGAAACCTTAGGGGGAGTCCTTTCAGTATGGGTTTACACTACAGAAAGAAGAGAGCTGACTATTCTGGTTATCTCTTGGGAATAGATTACTAAAATACCTGAAATTTTGCAGAAGAGTGCTTTATCAGATGAATCTGAGAGGTAAAAGACAAACCAGGGAAAAACTGATCAAAGGTGATCACTTCATTCAAAAGTTTGAGGAGTTTCCTCCTCTTTAAAAGGAGGTAATATTGGGCAGCCTGGGTGGCTTCAGCCCAGGGCCTGATCCTGGGGACCTGGGATTGAGTCCCACATCGGGCTCCTTGCCTTCTCCCTCTGCCTGTGTCTCTGCCTCTCTCTCTGTGTGTCTCTCATAAATAAATAAATAAAATCTTTTTTTAAAAAAAGAAGGTAATATCCACTTTCAAGAGTTGTTGGAAATGTGAAATCCTGTAAGTACTTAGCACCTAGTGAGCATTCAAGAGATGTTAATTATAATGGTTATTACTAAGGCTGGCAGTGACTGAGGGGGTGATTTACTAATGATACCTAAATTAAAACAGTAATCTCACTTAGAATAAAATGACCAACTCTTCAATTTGCTCAGGGGAGATAGAATGTTGAAGAAGATAGCTTTTTGGCACAATGTATTTAGCTTTAATGTGAGAAAGAAAGATACTGAAAAATATTCATTTTTTTGAAAATAATTCATTATTTAAATAGGTTTCTTGGATGGAGCATAAAGCTGATAACCAGAAGAAAGGTTTTCATGTGGCGGTCACCAATGGTTAACCAGTCTACTATATTACTTTCCCGTTCAGTCTCTAAATTAAATGTCAAACATGGCACCATGAGCTACATGGAAATATTTTTATCAATAGAGGCAATGGCAGGTTTTTATTGTGGAAAGTGATGTGTGAAATTGCAAAATATGACATGAAGATGATACAGGGAGATACAATACTTTTATTACCACCAAAGATTCCTTAAACAAAGAACATCTGTACATATATTTTTGTATATGTTATTCTCTTAATTAAATGCTCTTAATAATCACAGAATACAACTTATCAACTAATTTCATGCATAATTTTCTTCTAGATTTTTTTTATTTAGCTTTAATTCTTGGCAAGATAATTAAGAAACTTATTGCATATTAGAAGTGGTTTTAGATCTGGCCACTAATCACTACCTATTCACAGAGGGCAACAAGATCCTTTTTGTTATTTTGGTCTCTTAATTCTATTTGTTTTTCCCATGATTCCAAATTTAAGTAGAGAAATCATAATCAAATATCACCTGACTGTAAAACCAAGCGAAAAATATATAGTTTGTAATTTGCCAAATTGTAATTGATAATCAGTATAATTAGATTCAAAAGTTGTGAAGTTAGTGTGACTCAAACATTAATAACCAATAAAATATTATTCTACAACCTGAATTTAACTCACTTGGAGATGACATCGGATCCTTAAGGAAACAATGTGGCATGGTGGGCAAAGCACTAGGCTAGGAGTGAAGATCTAGCATCCAGTTTTGTGAACTTGGGCAAGCCTCAATCTTTTGAGAGCTCTATTTCCTCTTCTATAAACATCAATTATGCATTATGTAAAAGCTATTAGGTTTAGGAATACAGCTGTAAGTATAAAATGGCTTCTAATTCATGCAGCTTACATTCTAGATGGGTATGAGTTTTTTCACTGGATAATCTCTAAATTGACACTCACTTTAAAAACTCTGTAATGCTAATGTGCTTTCATATTGCCAAGGATTGGCCAGCATTATATGTGTAGGAAAAGATGGGAAATGTAACTAGTGTACATTAAGTATGGCATGAGAGAAAGAGGGAAATAATCAAGCCCATCCCCACAGAAGGGGCTCAATGTGTATGTGTTGACACATTTTACTAAGAGTCTAAATACGTTTTCTCAATTTGTAGTTTAGCAGACTCATTTACCCAATCTTTTATACTTCTGCCTTTTTAAATGTATATTTTCATTATTTTTTTCTTTAGAAAACTCTTGTGGGAGGCTAAGGAGACATCTTTCTATGGGTGAAACTAGGCCCTTCCAATTGTCAGATTCCTTTGGTGGCAAGAACATTTTATTAGCTACGTTCATAGTTCTTCTAAGTAGTTACATACTAAAAATGAAATATCTTAAGGCTAACATTTTCAAAGTGATGTGTGGGTTGGTGAGAAACTAAATCTGGGTAAGAGAGATGAAAATTCCCTTATCTTTTGAAATTTTGTCAGCCCAGACTCAAACATACGGTTTCTAAAATCTATGGTACTTTACAGTTTGTAAAGTACATCCACATGCATCATCTCATTTGAACCTTGGAAGATGAGATCTGAATTTGATACAGGAGGGAACAGAGCAAAGTCAATGTCATCTTTCTATTCAGTAATTTGTATCGAGGCTCTCCGTTCCCCTGGAGTGATCTGGCAGCTAATCTTCCAATACCACTGCAACACTAAAGTTTTCTCTCGTTCTCATCCTCAGGACCAAATCAGCACCAGCATTTTGTGCTTTTGCCTATGACTTTTTTTCCCCCCAATTTCAGTTAGGAACATGGAAGAATACAGGTGGGAATGTAGACAGGACTTGAAGGGAGTTGGTTTGATCCTTTAAATTTATGTCTGTTTCGCATCAGAGTTCATGTGTGTGGGGGCCTGTGTGCACCTAAATATGCAGGCCTGAAATACCTTCTCAGGCACATCCTGTCTGATCAACCTTTAATATTTTCTACATGTTCAGGAGAAGAATCATTCTGCTTGTAATCTATTCACAGGGTCTATTTACCTTGATTGCTGCTGGGGTCCAAAAATAATTCAAATCACAGAAGAAAGGAGAGGATAGTGGCCAGAGTTTCTGATTCAAAAGTAATTTTATGTTGTAAAATGGCATCGTTTCAAAGCAGTACTGAATGTCCTTATATGTCATAAGAACTCCAGAAAACAGAAAAAAATCAGAGTGCTTCAGATCACTTATTCTTTTAGCCATAGCCTAGAGGAGCATTTTGTTAATTTAGCAAGCCATAGAAAGGTAAATCTGTCATATCAGAGATGAACATAGTAATATTTTCATTTTTCTCCTATACTCAGGTACATGGGATTGACCTCACTTATGTTTGTTTAAGAAGGTAGATAATAGGGGGCACCTGGGTAGCTCAGTTGGTTAAGCATCAGACTCTTGATTTCAGCTTAGGTCATGATCTCGGGGTCATGAGATCGAGCCTGGAATCAGGCTCCTCATGCAGCCTGCTTAAGATTCTTTCTCCCTCTCCTTCTTCCCCTCCTCCCTTCTATCTCTCTCTTTCTCTCTTTCTGTCTTTCCCTCCCTCTCCTAAAATAAAAAGACAGATAATACAAAAAGTTTAGCTGCCTTGTAATGATCATTTTTTCTCCTTTATTGCCAAGTACTTAAGATTTTCTACCCACCATAAAAGCCATTGTGACTTACTATTAACGAGGGATTACCATCAAGCTCTTTACTTTTGAAAATCTCCAAGTCTTATGATATTTTAAAGTATAAGGCCCTATTTTGGGGCACCTGGGTGGCTCATTGGTTGAGCGTCTGCCTTTGGCTCAGGTTGTGTTCCGGGGGTCCTGGGATGGAGTCTCACATCAGGCTCCCTGCAGGGAGCCCGCTTCTCCCTCTGCCTATGTTTCTGACTCTGTCTCTGTGTCTCTCATGAATAAATAAATAAAATCTTTTTTAAAAAGGCCCTATTTTGTCTTTATGAAGCTGGTGACTGAAAAATACCATTTTAAACTCTGTCCAGTATACTGTTTCCCTGTGCCGTGGTTAAAATATCAGTAACTACAGCCAACCCCTGAACAATGTGGGAATTAGAGAAGCCAAATCTCTCTCCTCCAACACAGTTGAAAATCCATAGATAACTTTTGACTCCCTGAAAACTTAACTACTAATGGCCTACTGTTGAATTGATGCCTTCTTGATAGCATAGTCAATTAACACACACTTTGTATGTGTATTGTATAATGTCTTCTTACAATAAAGGCAGTTAAAGAAAAGAAAATGTTATTAAAAAATCATAAGGAAGAGCAAACACATTTACAGTACTATACTGTTTTTATAAAAAAAGATCTGCATTTAAGAGGATCCAGCAGTTCAAGCCCATGTGGCTCAAGGGTCAACTGTACTTTATTATTCTCTAGGGCTGAACATTTTCTTGTAGTTGCGTGAGGTTTGCCCTCCAAGGAGAAGGCAAAAACAATCAGCACTTCACTGAGATGTTATCCACTGGTAGTTTTCTCAGATAATCTAAGCTTAAACATCTGCCCATCAAAATATTTCTGAGACCATCGGAAGGCCCTCCTCGACTTTCTAGAGCATACCAACAGTCTCCAAATAGTTTCTCCTTGCCTCTAGACTCTTACTTGCTCCAATTCTTCTCAACACTGCCACCATAGCTTACTTCTTATATGAGACATGATCATGTTATCCATCAGCTCAAGAAATCTGTATAAACTACTCTTAGCCCAACTCTTTAGCCCTTCACAAAATTCTCACAGCCTACTTCTCATTTCCCCTTTCAACGTTAGCCCTGCAAACACACAACAAATACATACACACATCCAACACGAATCATGATATATTTCTTGACTATGTCAGGCACTTTTGTGACTCAACGCCTTTATTCCTACAGAGAGGAAAACAGATACAAATTGCGAAGGATTTGAATTAAGGAGCTCACACACTGAACTGGAGGAGGATTTCAAGTAAGCAAGTCTCCCTCTCCTTCTTCCCCTTAAAATCACACTCACCCACTCAGGCCACCTGTTATCTGATGAGTTGGTAGCTCAAAAGCAGACAATTTCAGAGCAGTCTCCTGATGGGTTTCTAAGGATTAAAAAAATACTTTGTGTAGGGCATATTCTTTCCAATCTTTAAGTAAAAAAAAGCAAGGAAGCAAACAGACCAAAAAAAAAAACAGTATTGTATGGCCATAATAAATGATTAAGCCCTTTTTTTTGGAGGAGTGATTTTCCACATTCCTATTTAAAAACTCTCATGAGTAATTCTTTCAGCAGTTAGTAAATACTTATGAAAGAAAAAAACCTATATTGCAATGTGAAAGTTGTAATTCCTGCAGATGACAAATACTTCTTTCTTTCCAAATGACTTCTTAGCAATAAATTTTCCAATATGCATCAAAAGGGAAATATTCTGCAGTCTAAATGATCTTTTCATTTTCTTCCTCAAAAGTGGATCTTTTCTTACCTCAGGAAGCTGAAGTGGAACATGTTTCTATTTTCAGCATAGAATAATGGTTATAGACAATCGAAGGTGATAATATCAGCAGATTAAGGAGAATTCTGAATGTTAGAGAGGGAGCCTTTTTGCTTACTCATTTTGCTACATTAGTCAATTTCATTTCTGCTTTCTCCTCCCTTTATGTGTTGGCCCCTGTAGACAAAACTTATGACTGCAGGCAAATGATTTCCAGGGTTGATATTTACCTACTCAATATTAGACATGGTTATCTAATATCCTGTAAAAACTCTAAAAATCTCCCAACAATACAATAATTCATGTTTTTTGGCAACTGTTGTTTGGATTTCTCTTCTGCGAAATGATGAAGATGTCAGGGCTTAAGCTCTTTCTATGTCTGGCACCTCAGGAAGCCATAACAACTATTTCAGGCCATCACATTTTATGTGGTGAGTCATTTTTTTTCACTGTACTACCACAAGCCTCAGGGAAATAAAAGGAATAATGTAAATGCCAAAGGTCTCTATTTGGAACTGTCAAGAAGAAAATGTAAAATAACCTTTCAACAAGAATGTGTTAGACTAAGTCCAACACATGAAGAAAAAAAAGTAAACTGTCATTCCATGGGTCCCTTTCAACTCTTGAGCTTCTGTATATAGATTGGTTACCTCTTTGGTATCCCTTGAGATTCTTCCATTGATGTGAATAACAGATTAGATTTTTGAGTAAAACCAGAACAGGAGATTCATGAATTTGAGAAGGATGTACAATTGTTAAGTGTTGAAGTTAAAAAACAAAAAGCATATAACCAGAACAGCTCCTATTGTCACACTGTTCCAATTAATCAAAATCAAAATGTGTTGGGCTTATTTTGTCTAATATTTATAACAAGGAATATGTTTGTACTTAGAGCACACACATGCAACCTTTTTACCTGGCTAACCACAGATGTATTAAATAATGTGGAACATTTGCTGCTGAATATACAAGCTTTTCTCATAATTATTCCCCAAGATTATAATATATCTATGTTGAGGAAAATGTTAAGGTAATATTTACAAAGCCTCTAGTTTGCTTGTTTTGTAGACACAGTGTAGAATCAAAAGGCAGCAACTGGCACAGTGCCTCCTATATTTAGCTGCAATCAAACTAACTACAGTTCCATGTTCCTCTGAAGTTTAAATAAACGTGATTTTACATGCAGGGTCCATTGTAAACAGAGTATGAAATTGTGAATAGGACCTAAGGTCCATCACCTTCTTAGACAATAGTAACAAATACAGTATCAAGAAAACTGGTAGACAGCACAGTTTAAAGTCAGGAAACATGGTTTCTAAAATCTAAAACCACCGTTCCTTTTTTTTTTTTTTTGAAGTAGGCTCCACACTGTGGAACCCACTGTGGGACTTGAACTCAAGACCGTGAGATCAAGACCTGAGCTGAGATCAATGGTATGACACTTACCTGACTAAGCTACCCAGGTGCCCCCACCATTGCTTTTAATACACATTTGACTTTAGACAAGATATTCCCCCATGACTTAAGTCTTCTTCTGTTGAGTGGGTATAATACCTGTCCTATATACTTGGAATAATTATTGAGAGGCTTAAATGAAATAATAGATGTTGCCATTTTTTAAGGTTAAGATATTATGTGATATATAAAGTATTTCTTATTGTACTGTACATTCTGACTTAAGGGCATCGATCAGCCTTTATTACATATCACAAATATATTATTTCAGGTTTTTAGATTTATGATTTGGGAAAATATGGGCAGAAACACAATGAGAAAACTCTCTGAGGTGGGGAAGCAGATAAGGAAAAGAGGTGTCAGAAAATACATTGTCCCTTTTTTTCGTGCTTATTGCAGATTTAGAAAAAAAAATAAATTCTTGAAAACATCTCACTTTCATTTTTAAAAATTTCTCACTCTTTTAAAGTCATTACTGTGAGTTCAGCAGTTTCCTAAAGAAGTTTTTTTTTTTAACATGAGAAATGATAGCCCTTGGAGTGTTTCAAATTCTAAATGTTGCCATAGAAACACAGCTTTGATATTGGATAGAATGAACCATATGTCACTCATTTGTTTCCTGATGATGATTTTATTAGTACAAATATGTTGGAAAAGTAGACTATGAAATAAATAGATGGAAAGATATATTATAGGGCAGCCTGGGTGGCTCAGTGGTTGACTGCCTTTGGCTCAGGTCATGATTCTGGGGTCCTAAGATGGAGTTTTGCATCAGGCTCCCCACAGGGAGCCTACTTCCTTTCTCTGCCTGTGTCTCTGCCCCTCTGTGTCTCTCATGAATAAATAAATAAAAATTTTTTTCTTTTAAAGAGATGTTATAAAGCTCTTTGCTGGGCTGTAATTGCAGAGCCTTTACACTTGTTCATGTCTTAAAAGGTGCCTCTGTACTGCCCTGAGTCATTGTCTCTGGAAAAACACAATTGTTGAGAACAGAGTTGTTTCCTCTACTGTTCGTTCAAGCTGGGAGGTCAAAGACTCACTAGACATAGCCTTGAAGCAACCAGTGGCAAATGTCCTTTCATATCAAATGTCAAATGATGAATGTCTTTCTTCTTTTTTGAGTTATTTTGCATTACCTCCATTGAGAGTGGAAATTCTAAGGGGCAGTGACCAAGAGGCTTTTTTGAGATTACTAGAAGGAATAGTTGAATCATAACAAACTTAGATTTCTTTTTTTTAAATAATATTTTATTTATTTATTCATGAGAGACACAGAGACAGAGAGGCAGAGGCACAGGCAGAGGGAGAAGCAGGCTCCATGCAGGGAGCCCGATGTGAGACTTGATCCTGGGTCTCCAGGATCACACCCTGGGCTGAAGACGGCACTAAATGGCTGAGCCACCCGGGCTGCCCCAAACTTAGATTTCTTAATCTTATTTTCAAAATCTCGATTTAGCTTGATATCATATATATGGAATTTCTCAATCTACATCTTTTCCAACATTGAAAACAATCATGGGAACATAAAAGGCAAGATACAAAAGATGTTTAAAATTAAAAAAATTCAATAATTTGGGGAAATAGCTAACTTTTTAACGTTTTTGTTTTCTTAGAATTTATTATTCAATATAAGTTTCACGTGAAACTGAAGTTAATTTCTAATTAATTCAAATTACTAAAGTGATATTCGGTAAGTTATAACTTTAAGCCAACCATAGTTCTTTGGCAACCTTAAGAGTTAATATAGTTTTCAAGTTTGTGTACCTAATGGAGAAGCATAGAAGTTTTAAGTCTAGTAATACATGGGAAGCAGCATCTTAACTTCATCCGGCTGATTTTAAGGATGCAATTGGATAAGCCTCCTGATCCGTATTAGTCTTGCTATAGTTAAATTAAGATAGCCTTCCTTCATAGCTATGCTGATCCTGTTTTAGTTAATAGTGAAAATTTAAAGCAGGAAACATTGACCAAATAATCTAGTTAAAAACAGCAAAATTGTGACATAGCCCAATAATCTCAGTTTCTGCTTATTAATTTTATATATGGGTGCCATATTGTCCAAACTCATATTTGAAAATCCACAAAATAAGCATACATGCCTTAATTTGAAGTCTTGATTGTCTGTATGCATTTTTACATTTTGTGAATATTCTTTCTTTTTTAAAGATTTTATTTATTTATTCATGAGAATACACAGAGAGGAGAGAGAGAAGCAGAGACACAGGCAGAGGGAGAAGCAGGCTCTGTGCAGGGAGCCCGACGTGGGACTCGATCTCGGGTCTCCAGGATCACGCCCTGGGCTGCAGGCAGCACTAAACCGCTGAGCCACCGGGGCTGCCCACATTTTGTGAATATTCTTAATGCAGATGTTAGCTGTAACTATTTTAAACTACATATGTAATTGTATTATTTCATTTAATTTGTATATCAAAACTGTTATTCTCAGGTGAAGAATATCCCATTTTACAGGAAAGATAAGTAAATTGTCCAAGGTCATATAGCTAGCATATTCCTTTTAAAAAGCTATTTTGCATAAGTGAATGCTTGCATATGAATTTATTTAATCTGGGATATAAAATGGAATTTAAAATTTTATGTGATTTTATTCAAGTAGTGTGAAATATTATTTAATTTAACTTATTTATTTTAGAGAGAGAGTGAGTGAGCATGCATGTGCAAGTTGGGAGAGGTTCAGAAGAGAGAGAATCTCAAACAGATTTCCTGCTGAGCATGGAGCTTGACTCGGGGCTTGATCTCATGACCTGAGCCAAAATCAAGAGTCAGGTACTCAACCAACTGAGCTACTCAGGAACCCTGTGAAATATTATTTTAAACCACATTTCAGGAAAACTTGAATTTTGTAGTTCAAGTTACTCTACTTTTCTGATGTAACACCTCTCTCTCATAATGGTAAATGTTCCTGATGTTTTCATTTTTTCTTGTTTCTTATTTGCTTATATCTAACAGAATCCTGACATTTTCGGTACATACTTATGTAATTCATTAGTGACCTTTTTCATTTCTGTAGTCTACAAAGGAGAAGACAAATGTTTGGGAAATGTCATTGTTCATTTCCTATGAAAAGTACATATTAAACTCATTCTCAAATATGTTGCATGTGAATACAACTCTCTATATTTTTAAAGAAGACATTATAATTGTATCTGAATATTTTATTTTTACTTTCCAGTGAACTGCCAACTGTGAATAATAGTAATGACTGAGCCCATTATTGTGTATGTCAACTTCTTAAACATATGGTCCACATCAATTATGTCAATGACTACAGTATAATAATTCTAATAATCAAAAAATATTTTGAAAGTTCTATGGTATTTTAGAAGATTTACACACTAAAGAATATTACATATGTTTTAAGACATCATAGATCAACTTAACAATCAAAGAAATAAACAGCATATTGTTGTGCAATGTAAATCATGATCAAAATGTAAAAATAACCAAATTAAAAATTAAAGCAAATGTCAAATCCAAAGCAGTCTAAATGCTACAAATCCAAATCTTCTGAGTTTTTAGTGTATTGATTAAAAAGTACAAGCTAAAAAAAACAAAAATAAAAAAATAAAAAGTACAAGCTAGAAGTAACACAGCAAAATGCTCATTTTAGCATTTCTTATTGAGATTAATAAATAACTTTATGTAATATGGAGATCAAGCATATGGGATCTGAAAAGAAAGTATATAATTATATTTACATGTAACTGCTTTTGTCATTTTAGGTTTTAGATTTTCATTTAAATTTATCTGAGGTTGCTAACATTCATTTGTTAAGAGTCATCCATAAGTCTTAGTAAAATAAGTATTCTAGGATATGTTCCTTCTGTGTATACCAATGGGCATACTTGAAAATGTAAATGTTAATCTGTTTAATTTCCCCTATGGTATGTTAAGAGCTCTACAGAAACAGTTTGACAAAGTGGAAAGATATTAGTTTCATCCTAATTAAAATCACTGACCAAAAATTTTGTTTCCCAAGATCAGATAAATGACATATGTCTGATGATAAGGCCCATCCATGGTTTACATGGCATGTCACCATCCATATTTATAAAATCAGTAATAGATGATCCACTGAATATATCCAGTAACTTTACATTGGAATGAATTTTAAGTCCATTCTTTATTCAAGTCTATTCTCCAGTTAAACTCATGTGTTAATGATAAAAACAGACTACTTTTATGAAAGAAAAGAGTATTTTGCTCCCAAATACATTTTATTCATGCAAACTGCCAAAAAACAAGCACATGGCCTACCCATAATACCAGTCTGTTGGTTTGCTTGCAGGGGTTATTTAATCATCTATCTGCCACAAATTAATAGATTCAATGAGAAGTTCAATATATTGCATAAATTACAGTTTGGGTCAATATATAGTCATTATACCCAGTGACCTCACGCTATTAGATTAATAAACAGCATAAGATGTGTAACTGCATGCTAAGCTGAGCAGAAGAAAAATCAATTCTTTTTTTTAAGATTTTATTTATTTATTCATGAGAGACACAGAGAGGCAGAGACATAAACAGAGGGACAAGCAGGCTCCCTACAGGGAGCCCAATGTAGAACTCCATCCCAGGACCTCGGGATTATGACCTGAGCCAAAGGCAGGCACTCAACCACTGAGCCACCCAGGTGCCCCCAAATCAATTTTTTTAAACTGTAAACCTGCCTAACTGCTTATTATAGGTAAGTACCCATGCTTTTGGGGCAAGGATCAGCGTGATATTTACATAGGTAATAAAGTCAAACACAAAAATAATTATTTTCTGAGCATAAATATAAAAAATTTGATGAAGTAAGTTGCTAAAGAGGTTGTCTCAGCTTTGCCATGCATATGTTGTGTGATCTTGGGCTAGTGATTTAACCTGTGATTCTTTCCTCACCTTTTCAATGGGGACTTCTTTTTTTTAAGATTCTATTTATTTATTTGAGAGAGAGAGAATGAGCAGGGAGGAGAAGTAGAAGCACGCTCCCCACTGAACAGGGAGCTTGACTTGAGGCTCAATCCCAGGACCCTGGGACCATGACTCAAGCCAAAAGCAGATGCTTAACCGATTGAGCCACCCAGGCACCCCTCAATGGGAATATTAACAAAACTTATCAGACATTGTTTGTTGTAGGAGACAGTGAAAAATGTATGTAACACTCTTATTATAACGCTGAACACATAAGAAGTGTTCAATGAAAGTGATATGTTATCAGTGCAAAACACTCCTACTTTATTATACAGCAGTGTTTTTTCAACTCAGGGCTTTAAAGATAGGAATGCATGTATGCATCGAAAAGTTGTTACTATGTCTTTTTCGGTACTATTCAAAAGTAAATTCTGAAAGTATTCAAAAGTAAATTCTAACTAAATGTCTCTCCGAAGTACTGTTGGACAGGGTTCCCAGTACCTAGGAAAGTAATGAAAGCCACATGGAAAAATTTGTAGCTCAGAGGCTCAACTGATTTATAATTTTTAGTGTAGAATGGTCGAGAAATACCACTATTGTTATGATAAAGTCACCATTTTTTTTCTCTTCAACAAAAACTTTAAAGAGAAAAAATCTAATTTTGTTTGGCAAGTAATGAATGGGAAGAGTTGAAATTGGTGTTTTTGATGGTAATAGACTTAATTCATTCAATGGCCTGGTTCATACTCTCTTACCTGTGATGATTATTATGCTCAATTAAGTGATTCACAATTCATCTGATGGTCGAAATTCTAATTAATAGACAAAGGAGGCTTAGTAATGTTTTGGGTATTGTTACATGAATCACCAGGGAATTAGTTTTTTTTCTATTCCAATAAAAGAGCTCTAATGTACCAAACTGCTCATCAAATTAATGTTTCACATGCTGAGAAAACTCTAATTTATTACCAGCAAATTATTTATGTGTGAATGTATTTCTTGGCTTAATTTGTAAGATTGATAATCCCTCTATGATTGCTAACATTTTTATCAGTTTTTACAACAACATCTTACCTATTAAAACGTACTTTATAAAAGAACCTGTTGATAGAAAATACAGTGAAAAAGGCAAATTAGTTCTATTTTCCTTTATATATCAAAAATTAACACAAGCATAGAAAATATAGGTAGTATTGTATAACATATGTATCTTTCTTTTGACATCTGTAAGTCATTTGAAAAAAATATCTTTCCATGGTACATCAGCAATACCACTTCCTTTCAAAAATCACTTGTTTTAAAAATGGCCTAAACTATATCATATATATGTATATTTCCATTGAAGTAGAAGTTAATTTGTGGTTCAATGTATGTAATGTTACTTGAAGTAGCTAAATGATTTCTTCCATTTTGTGTTTTAGATCCTCCATGCAGAAGGGTTATTTAAGAGCATCTTTATGAAATATTATAGGCAAAGAAAATCATTCTGGGTACCATTTTATGATTACATTACTGTTTTGATGGTTATATGTAAATTGCAAGGGCACAGTAAAATGATACCAGATTTAAAGTATTTACAAGAAGGAAATAAATGGAACAGAACTTACTTATTGGAGCACATACTAAAAACCTATTTTTACTCCTACCTATGCCCTTCAGATTCTGTGCCCACCTATCTTAAATTTAAATCTGTCTATAAATGTACACAGTTTAAATAATTATAAAATTGTGGTCCTTTACAGGATGGCTTTCCAAATCACAGCATCTCTGAGAGCTAAAAAAAAATTTTAATGTGTGGGTGAAGTTGAAAGTAGATCAGAATACACATCATTTTGAATTAGGATTGGTCATTAATTTCAAGTATTCTTAAGATTTGTCCTCAAAGTACCTTCAAATCTATTGTGTAGAGGTCTTGTTGAATTTATTTTAATCTTCAAGGAACACAGATCAGGAATCTGTCCTAGGAGGATAAACCCATCAACAGTTTCACCTTAGAAACATAAGGCAGTATCTTCTACAAGGGAAAAGTGCTGTCAAAGAAAAATCATAGGGCTTTTCCTTGAGAGTCTATTATATCAAAATCCTTCTGTTATTTACTGTGCTTAGTGAATCTAAGGTATGTTCATATTCTGGATATATGTGTACATTGCTCTTCAATATCAATAAAATAGAAGTTCTGGTATGTCCTTTATCTTCTAAGTCATGTGTAGATATAGGTGATCATTTTTACCATGCTTAAAGGAAAACAATTTTTGCCATTCATAAGAAGAAAGTAAATAAAATTTTTCTAAAATTATTTTAATGCATGCATCAAAAAATCTGTGGATTTCTAGAAATGTTTAAATAGCCAAAAACTATGTCACTATCTGTAAAGGTCATGTGTCTGGCTCATAATCAGGACACATACTGACTTCTCCTTCTATAGCTGCCTTGGGTTTGCAATACACATTTGGCAGATTGCACTGTGTGCAATCTGTGGTCACAACACTGAGAAAAACTAACTGGGTCCAATTTAGTTCCTTGACGTCCTAGAAATTAATGTTGCATGTGATTTCATTTATCATCTAGTTCCACAGCTCCAGTTCCACTCTCAAGAATCTCAACATACAATAAATAACAAACATTCTTATAAGCTTTCCAAAGTTTCACAAATTAGTCCTTTTTTCATTTAGTCTATACCCCTCAAAATACAAGTCTATATAAATCTCCTAGTATATATCTTATATGTCACTGGAAGGAAAGAGTAAGCTTAAAGTGTTAGATTAAGCAACAGCCAAAATCAGTTCTTACCCTCCTGGTATAAATACTCCTTTTAGATCAATTTAATAATTCAATTGTTTATGTTAGATTACAAGTGGGTTTGCTAACCACTTCTAAAAAAACATGAGCTGCAACTAAAGAAATCTATTTCTTCAAAATTTACTTAAATCCTTTTTTAAAAAATATTTTATTTATTTACTTGAGAGAGTGAGAGACAGAGAGCATGAGCAGGGTGAGGGGCAGAAGGAAAAGTAGACTCCCTGCTGAGCAGAGAGCGCGGATGCAGGGCTCTATCATGCAGGGGTCTATCCTACTTAGGACTCCGGGATCATGACCCAAACCTAAGGCAGATGCTCAACTGGCTGAGCTACCCAGGGGCCCCAAAATTTACTTAAATCTTATTTTCAATATCTCAGGAAAACAAAGACAGAAGCCATGTATAAATAATTAAATTTTATGATCGTCCTCTAGGGCTTTTTTGGTTAAAAATCAGTTTATTCTATAAATGATAGTTTTGTTTTCAATTAACCCATAATCTAGTATTCTGAATTGTTGTTTATAGGTTTGAACATATTTAGCTTCCTAGAATGTGTTTATGTGTTATGTTTTCCTTTATTTGGTAGATCCCAGAGATCACTTAAACTCAAGAAACAAACACATGATGAAGAGCTCAATGATTTCATGAATTATAAAATTTTAAAACTATTAAATTCTTTTCATAATTATATAGTGACAGCAAGTAATGCTTGAAGCACTTAGCAGAGGGCTTGCTATAACCTATTTGGATAATAAATATCATTGTGTACTATAGAATGCTTGAAGTCATTGTTCAAGATCAAATTGGTAGCCTCCTTCATCTCATTTATAAGTGAGATTCCTAAGAAGTCTTGCATGATGCAAAAAAAATTATTTTCAAGGAAAAAATGGGAGTTTCAGGTTTACCATGTTATTGTTTCTGAAGGAATTTAGAGTATTTCCCAAGCCCTGTACCTTTCTTTTATTTTTCCCTTAGTTGTCGCCAGTACATGTCAATTCTAAATTACTAAAGTTTGTCTTAAAAAAAATATTAAGTGATTCTGATAATCCATAGGCCACAGAGTGCTATACAGCCTAGCAGAAAATGAATGCAATGCAAAGCTATTGTGAGGTAGCTTTATTATCTATATCACCACTATAGTTGTTAAGGAACATTATAAGTTAAAAAAAAAAAGTAAAGACTATTCAGGAAAAGTATAGGGAAGCTGACTTAGTTAGAGTACATTTTCTGAAATATAAAGTATGCTTTTAAAACAAAGATCTGTCATATATTACTTCCCTATTACATTTTAGTATCCAATATTGCTATTTATTAAACATAAGATCTCAAAGTCTTTTCAAAACATTTTTTAATTTGTACAATAGATTACACTTAAGAGAAAATAATGCTTAGTTATGTGTATGAGTTAGGAAAGAAAGCTCTAATGTAATTGTAAATTAAAAATCAAGTCCATTAGGTTTTTGTTTTTATTTTATTTATTTATTTATTTTAAGTAAGCTCTATGCCCAACATTGGGTTGAAATCATGACCTTGAGGTCAGGAGTCATGTTTTCTACTGACTGAGCTGGCCAGGCATGCCATAAAGCTCATGACTTGAATCTTCTCAATATCATTACAGTCCTGAAATGTACTTTTTGCTTAGAATTAAAAATCTCTGATATAATATTAAATATCTGATATAGCACGTTGGCAACAATTATATGCAAAATTAAATAATCATAAGGAGAAATAAGATTTTCTAATTGTTAGAAAGGTTGTTCTCTGAATGAACTTGAACTATGTCTTAGATACTCTTTTTTTTTTTAAGTTTTTATTTATTTATTCATGAGAAACAGAGAGAGAGAGAGGCAGAGACACAGGCAGAGGCAGAAGCAGGCTCCATGCAGGGAGCCCAACGTGGGACTTGATCCCAGGTCTTCAGGATCACTCCCTGGGCCAAAGGCAGCACTAAACCACTGAGCCACCCAGGCTGCCCTATGTCTTAGACACTCAAATTGATTTTCATTTCAATTTCTCTAGGAAATTTTCTTTTGGCTATTATATTTTATTATTTTTTGCAACATTCCTCAAATGTACCTCTGAAACTTGGTTAACATTACCTACTCTATTTTATGCAGAGACAGCTAAACAAAACAAGCATGCTCAGAGCAGAATTAAGTTCAAAACTCACATTTGTAATTTGTATTTTCAATTTGCTGCTTAACCACTAGGTTAGTGTATCTTCTGGTTTCTAATATGTTTCTCCTGCCTTACTATATTTTATTGCTAATTGAACATGTTACTTTTTCTACCATCACCATGAATCTCTTGTCAACAGCAAATGAACACATCTCTTTATGAACAGCTTTTAGTCCAAAAAAATAATTAGATTGTCAATAATAGGGATGGAATAGAGACAAGCGTTATATAAGAGAGATAAAGAATACATTTTATAAATATTTAAATTGTATTTAAATTTAAATTAATAAAGCTGCCTTAAAAATTAACCAAAGAATACAAGAAAGTCACTATTAGAAAACAGAACACTTTTCAGCCTTGTAGAAAACTCCAACTTGAACTACAAAATAGCTTGAAACACTTGGGTAAAGTGAGGTGATTTTCACAGCCAGTGGCAGCAACAGTGGTTGTGGCTGGAGAATAAAAACTTTATTGCCGAATCCCCCAAAATTCATATAGGTGTATGTCACATGAGATTAGAGATCTCTAGTCTTCACTGATATGATGATTTGCCTAATTGTTGTGATTTCTACCTGCTGCAAAGGACTGGTCTTCTGAAATAAACTTCCTATGCCCCTGGAGTTTCACTTCTGTCAATCCTCATAACATGCCTAAGCAGAGATTTTTCTATTGGTTTGTATTTGGGTCTTAATAGATTACCTGTCTTGCCCTATCCTGATCTCATATGATACCTCTTTCTAGAGAGTCCTACCTGCTGAGAAAAAAATCCAACCTATCTTTTTGACTCATTTGATAAAAATACATCTGAGGTAGGTTGATTTGTTGTTCTTCCTGCTTATCTTCTGGAGAAAAACCAAGCTAGTAAATAAATAATTAAGGGGAAATACAGGGGATCCCTGGGTGGCTCAGCGGTTTAGCGCCTGCCTTTGGCCCGGGGAGTGATCCTGGAGTCCCAGGATCAAGTCCCGCATAAGGGCTCCTTGCATGTGTCTCTGCCTGTGTCTCTGTGTCTCTCATGAATGAATAAATAAAATCTTAAAAAATAATAAAAAAAGGGAAACACAGAGTTGTTAGAAACACTTTCCCCTGGCTCAGTGGTGGTTAAATTTGGAAGATAACCCTGCTGTTTCAGAGATCTTAGTGTTACTTAAAATCAATCAACTAAAACCAAACCAAACAAACAAAACCTTTATATAGGAAGATGGAAATTACTTTTTAAAAATCTGTGTTCCTTTTTGTTGAGTTGTCTGGGAGTTTTGTAAGCATAAATGTGAGTTATTATTCTCTTCTCGCCATATTTTCACTCAAATCTTCTTAAAGAACGTGACTACATATCTACTCTGGTCTGAATGTGCCCCTTCATTCATATGTTGAATCCTAAGCGCCATTGTAATGATATTAGTAGGTAGGGCCCTTGAGAAGAGATTAGGTCATGAGATTGGAGCTCTCATGAATAGGATTAGTTCTCTTACAAAAGAAGCTCCAGAGAGCTCCCTAGTCCCTTTCTCCAAGTGAGAATACAATGAGAAGTCTGCAACCTAAGAGATGGCCCTCACTAAACCATGATCTCAGATTTCCAGCCTTTAGAACTAAGAAAGAAATTTCTGTGAGAAACAACAAGTGTTGGTAAAGATGTGAGAAAAAGGAATCCTAGTGCACTGTTGGTGGGAATGCCAACTGGTAGCAGCCATTGTGGAAAACATTATGGACATTCTTCAAAAAATTAAAAGTAGAACTACTCTATGATCCAGTAATACCACTACTATTTACCCGAAAAATCTGAAAACTCTAATTCAAAGGGATACATGCACCTGTATGTTTATTGCAGCATTATTTACAATAGCCAAACTGTAGAAGTAGCCCAAGTGTTTATTGATATATGAATGGATAAAAAAGGGGTTACATATGTGATATATATACATAGTATATATCGATATATATCACAATTTTATATACAAGGGAATATTATTCAGCCATAAAAATTAAATCTTGCCATTTGCAACAACATGTATGGAGTTAGAGGGTATAATGCTAAACAAAATAAATCAGAGAAGGACAAATACCATATGATTTTATTCATATGTGCAATTTAAGAAACAAATGAGCAAAGGGAAAAAAAGAGACAGTCAGAAAAACAGACTCTTAACTATAGAGAACTGATGGTTATCAGAGGGAAGGGGCACAGAGGGATAGGTGATGGGGATTAAAGAGTACACTAATCATGACCAGCACTGAGTAATGTGTACAATTCTTGAATCACCATATTGTACACCTGAAAGTAATGTAACACTGTATGTTAACTATATTGGAATTTAAGTTAAAAAGTTAATTAAAAATAAATTTGTGTTGTATGAGCCACCTAGTCTATGGTATTTTGTTATAGCAGCCTGAACAGACTAAGACAATATCCTATGTACCTTTTTTTAATATGTAAGTTTTAAGATTTTATTTTCTTTCATTGCATTTAAAAATCTAGGTCAATGTATGTTAACTATCATAACATCCTGTTTATTATCTCCTCTCCTCAATGAGAGTACTATCCATATTGTTGGAACAAATGCACTAAATATTTCATTAGGTTCTATGGACAATTATTGACTACTAATTAAGAGATCTAGTGCAGGGGCACCTGGGTGGCTCAGTGGTTGAGTGTCTGCCTTTGGTTCAGGTCATGATTCCGGGGTCCTGGGATAGATTCCTGTATCAGGCTTCCCACTTGGTGGGGGAGCCTGCTTCTCCCTCCGCCTATGTCTTTGCCTCTCTCTGTGTCTCTTACGAATAAATTTTAAAAAGTCTTAAAAAAAAAGAATCCAGTGTAGTCCTAGGTTTAGAAATGATAAAAGCCAAAAAGCATAAAAAGGGACAGTTGATAATATAGGAGACCTTTGGATCTAATTAGGAAGATAGGACCTAGAGCAGTTAAAGAACTAAGCTAAGGTCTATGGAATAAACTTAATTGAGCAAGCCTGCAATTAGCACATATTACAAGAATTAAGTCATACACCTACTTCTTTGTTATAGAGAATTGAATACTCTTATGTTATTAGCCACTCATTAAACTTGGGACATTTACATTAGGCATCATGATTTGCTTATTACTTATGCAAATACTTTACTCAAAAGCAATACTACTTTATTTTAGTATGATTTTCTCCTTTATTTTCTGTGTGTCTTTACTTATTCCCAACACAAAAGAGATAGATTGTCTGCTTCATTGACACTTAAAGAAAAAAAAAAGGTGTGATCTCCTTCTTGCAAGATTAGCATTATTTTTTAGACTATGTGAGTTATTATCATCATAACTTCAAGTTATTGGTCCTTTTAACGCATAATGTTTTCTGCATATATCTGCATAGTCATTTAGAAAAAAAAAAGTATGTTTCATTGTATTATAAAACCCCTGGGAGGGCAGTCCGGGTGGCTTGGTGGTTTAGCGTTGCCTTCCACCCAGGGTGTGATCCTGGAAACCCAGGATCGGGCTCCCTGCATGGAGCCTGCTTCCCCCCCTGCCTGTGTCTCTGCCTCTCCCTCTCTCTCTCTCTCTCTCTCTCTCTGTGTGTTTCTAATAAATAAATAAAACCTTAAAAAAAACCTGGAATATATTTTGTGTGCAAAGATTTATAAAGTTATTTTAAAATAATTTATTCATCTTAGGTCCTGGTTTTATTCCAAGTCCTAAATCAAGGGAAAAATTTCCTTTTTTATATATACGATCTACACCTTGGTGTGTGTACTAATAGGTAGATAAATGCACAGATAGATTGATAGATATCACCTCAAATTGATCCTAGGCTGTAAAAGTATTTGCATATGAAAGCACATTGAGTGCAGTGTAGGGCTTGCTGAATTTTATTGTTTCTGCTAGTGAAAGGAAAATGTAATTTTATTTATTTATTTATTTATTTATTTATTTATTTATTTAATTTTATTTATTTATTCGTGAGAGACACAGAGAGAAAGCAGAGACACAGGCAGAGGGAGAAGCAGGCTCCATGCAAGGAGCTAGGTGTGGGACTCAATCCCCGGACCCTGGGATCACGCCCTGAGCCAAAGGCAGATGCTCAATCTGCTGAGCCACCCAGAGGTCCTAGAAAATGTAATTTTAAAATAATGATACCTACATAAGCAAAATTTTAAAAATATTCAGTAACTTACGCCCTTGTCAACATTCTCCATCACGAATGTGATAAATATGAAAAGAAGTATTAAGGAGCACCTGGTTGCCTCAGCGGGTTAAACGTCTGCCTTCAGCTCAGGTCATGATTTCAGGGTCCTGGAATTGAGCCCCACGTCAGTCTCCCTGCTCAGTAGGGAGTCTGCTTTTCCCTCTCCCTCTGCCTCTCTACCCATTTGTGTGGCTCTCTCTCTCTAAGGTAAATAAAATCTTTTTTTAAAAAAGTATTAAGTGAGGTATTGATGCCTCATTATTTCAAAAAGGCAGTTTCTTCATCTTGGATTCCCAGGAAATATTGAAAAACTTTGCCACTATTGTGCTTCAGCATTTGTTTTAGCCTCAAAGAGGAATACAATTGCCAATAAAGGGAAATCAACATAGAATGAAACCATGTGTTGGCTGGACAATGCATACAAATTCATTGCATATGTTTAAGCATTTTCAACTGGTTAACTAGTTTGCAATAAGATTGTATCTGAAAGGGCTAACGAGCTGACTAATAAAGCATATGGATTAATTTGCAAATTAAACTTTAAAAGAAAGAGACCTAGGAAATATAAGACTGGATTGATGTGTGTGTTTGCATGGGGAGTTTAAAAGTCCAGAACAAAACCACAGTTGGACATTACAGTAGTAATGTACTGAATGCACAATGAGGGCATAATGTAGATGGATGTATGAGAAATAGTTATTTATAATTAGATTTCTTGAAAAGTGTCAATTACTGATTTGAAAAGAATGAAAAGATTAAGTAAAAATTTTCTGTTGTTGTTTTTAGTCTCATGCTGGGTATCCTAGGAGATTTTAGATGCCATGAAGCCATACTTTCTAAACCTGCTGGGTTTAAATATATAAACCTATTCTTTGAATCTCTTAATCTTGGCATTGCGTAATTGAAATATGCATAGAAAAACTGTACACTGAATGTCTTATTTTCACATTATTGAAACCTCTTTGATAACCAAATAAAGGAAACATTAGACCATAAGAATAAGATGACAAAGAGCACACGTTATGCCTTCTAGTCTTAGTATTAGTCAGAAAGGAATCAGGTGCAGAGGAGCAAGCTATATCCACAAATTAACAAGTTAGGAAATAGATAAGATTCATAAGTCAATTTCAAATGAAAACCTAACCCAAAATTTAAGAAACAAATATATTCTACAAACTGAGTCGTGGAAGACTTCCCTCAGTACTGATTTGTTCTGTTAAATTATTTCATTCAATTTTTTTCATGCAAGTTTTATTTTCAGCATTCCTAACTGACATTCTAGAGTGAAAATAAATTTTACTTCATAATACATATAAATGATCATTTCTCTTGAAACATATGTTCCCTTTTGGAATGGTTTGTTGAATGTTATAAAGCAATGTGGTAGCATTTTCTTTTTTTGAGAGAGAGAGAGAGGGAAGAAAGAGAGAGAGAGCACTTGTACGTGCATGCGCGCTCATGCATTGGGGGAAGGGACAGGAGGAGAGGCAGAGATACAGAATCTTAAGCAGGCTCCACACTCAGCACAGAGCCCAAAGTACGGCTCAATTTCATGATCCTGAGATCACTGGAAATCAAGAGTTGAAGGCTTAATTGACTGAGCCACCCAGGCACCCCTGTCGTGTTGGTTTTTTTTTTTTTAATGTTCAATCATATTGTTTAAACTAACCAATAAAATATCTATTGTGTGTTTATATATGCTGACTTTCTGAAAGGTACAAATGAAATGAGTGACCGATTCCTGCCTGCAAGGAACATGTAATTTAATTATGTTGATAAGCTATATATGAATAAAACAAAGTTCTAAACTATTTTGTGAAATAATCATAAAATAAGGTATGTACTAAAATCGTAAATAGTACAAACAAGAAGTTTAGTAGGAGTTCAGAGACAGAAGACAGTAACAAGTGCCCTTATAAATGCCTGCTGAAAGGAACTAATTAGTTCATTCAGTAAATATTTAATGAAAAACTATTATATACTAATCGAAAAATTGGGAATTCAAAGATGAATAAATCAAGGGCCTAGCCGGTAATCAAGAGGTTTCAAGCTAGGGGACCTTGGAATTTACTCTAGATGGATTAGATCTTCATGGCATGATTGACTGCCTCCCAAACCATCAATTAATTGGAAAGGGTCAATAGTTTTACAGAAGGTACCTAAAGAAAAAGAACAAATTAGTGGATTGTTTTTGAGTTCTTAAACTATAGTTACCAATAATTTGTTTCTATCATGGAAACGATGAACTCTAAAATATGAAAATGAAATAAAATAACTTCCCTGAAGAATTTGATTGGATGGGTCATGATGTATGGAAACATATTCATACCTGCTCTAGACAAACTATATTCTAAACAAAGTTGATTTATTGCATTAAAACAGTTTTTGGGGCAGCCTGGGTGGCTCAGCAGTTTAGTGCTGCCTTCAGCCCAGGGCCTGATCCTGGAGACCCGGGATGGAGTCCCACATCGGGACTCCCTGCATGGAGCCTGCTTCTCCCTCTGCCTGTGTCTTTCTGCCTCTTTCTCTCTCTCTCTCTCTCTCTTTCTGTCTCTCATGAATAAATAAAATCTTTTAAAAAAAAGTTTTTTTCCTGTTCATTAAAATTGATTACTTCTTAATATTACTAAATGTTATCCATATTACATGTAGATTATAAAAATTCATTTTGGGGGTGCATTGCTGAAGTTGCATGAATTATTTGTAAAGTGAAAACGTTTTGCTCATATTCTAATTTTTATGGGCTTTATGCATATAACCTGCTATTGATTACCAACAAATAGGAAAATAATCATCCCCTCCAGATAAGATTCAACCAGTTAAAAATAAATGGTAATTTAGGGAAATATCCTAAAACATCAATGATCTTTCAAAACCTAAAATACCACACAAATGGATATTTTTGAGGAGATTTTTTTTCTGGTTCCATTTAATCATTATTTTAGAAAGAATGAGTGATCAGGTTATGGGCAATGTCTGAAAATATTTTTATTTTAAATTAATAACTTGAAAATCAAGAAGTGTGACAGAAGACATAGGAACTAATTGAATTATGTTGAAGATATATGCCTCTAAATTTCACTTAGCTGCAGCAATTTAATTATAAGATTATTTTATAATCACAACTTGAAAATTAATTTTTGGAGATAATACTACCTGCTCTCACTGTAAACATTATTGATTATTTTATTATTATGCAATTTTTATTTATTGATATAAATTAGACCTTTTCCCTACCAAGTCAAACAGGATACAAGCACACTTAATTTTTTGTTTGTTTTTTTCCAAATGTCTTCTTCTAATTCAAGATGTCTTTTGAGCAAAATTTAAATTAAAGAAAATTATCAGTGTGTTGACTTTCATGCTATATGAGCTGATATAATTTGGCTGCATTTAAAAATGACTTCAGAAACATTTATTAATCTTCCATGAGAAGGTTTTTGTGTAAGGTCTATGATAATGGATGGTGATTTAAAACATAGATTTTTTTTTAAAACTAGATTTAAAAAAATAAAAAAATAAAAACTAGATTTATTCTTATAAAAGGGTATAACTCAAGGACAATCAGATGGAAGAGGTACATAGGGCAAGGTATGGGGAAAGGACACAAAACTTTCATGCTGTCTCAGAGTACACCATTCTCTCCAAATCTCTAAACATAGAATATATATAACTTTTATATAACTTTTGCTCAAAACCTCTTCCAGAAAGAATATTACCTGTCATTACCTAACACTTCAGTCTACCTTAGCAAAAAACCCTTCTTAAATGCAATGTTGGATATGTATTTTCTCTCTCTCTTCCACATTCTTAGATGATAGGGAGTAAAAGCAAAAGAGAATTGACTTGGTGGAAATAGGAATTTTTATAGCATTAAGAAACTAATGGACATATCCATTCATTTGTAGCCATTTGTGAAGTCCTATGCTAATGATAGTTACAAGATAAATGAATACATATATAGATGGGTGATTAAATGAACATTCCTTTTTGCATGTTGAAGTGATACTCTAGGAAGTACATACACTGTGTAAAGGCAGAAGGGACAGGAAGAAGTTGAGAGATTAAACTAAAGTGATCTTTTCATCTGGATTCCTATTTTTAATTTCCCTAATTAAATAATAAGCAGTGAGACAATAAATCATTAAGAGCAACAAAGTGGGCATATAAAAAGATGTTAGTTGATTCTGTGATAAAAGAAGTTCAGAAAAGATAAGCTCAGAAAAGATCTGGGACAACTCAAAAGTATATATGCAATAGCAAAAATCAATCAAATGGATGAAACAATGAGATAATTCATTTTCTTGTACAAAGTGACCTAAATGAAGGTAAGTTGGCTGAAATTACCATGCAAACAAAAATTAAATGCATATTTGAAATAATAATGAAAATAGGAAGAAAGCCAGAATGGGAATATCAAAAGAAATGTGCCATGATTCAGCAAGTCATTTTTCCACCTTTAATTAACAAGTCAATTCAAATGGGTAGAGTTTTAGCACAATTAAAACTTGAGAAGGTACAGTATCTTCCAACAAAAGAATCCAGTCAAATGAGTCAAAAGAATTTGAGAGGTAGAATTCTATAATGTGTAGCCTCATCAGTCCCCTAAAATGGCAGATAGAGATACATCTCCTCCAGGATTTGCAGTAAGCCAAGTCATTTACTAACATCCTTTGGGGTTGATTCATGAGGTAGTTGTAAAATTATTTATAAAAATTTGGTAGAGGAACATGCAGTTGATATGTGCCCTAAAAACATAAGAACTAGAGGAACAATGAAAAATGTAACTAATAACTATGAAATGAGCATATATAGCAAATGAATATTTATATAATTCATTAGCCATACTCTAGTATGGGTTGAGAACACATTGAAGGAGTGTAATTAAGAATAGATAGTAAAGTAACTATTAGGACATAGCAACACATTTTGGCCAACAGAATGGACAGTTGGTTTGCCAGACTATTTACACATCTAAAGAAGTGGTGCAGGGGCATCTGGGCGGTGCAGTGGATTGAGCCGCTGACGCTTGGTTTCAGCACAGTTAATGATCTCAGGATTGTGAGATTGAGCCCCGGGTTGGGCTCTGCACTGGGCATGGAGCTTGCTTAAGAGTATCTCTTTCTTCCTCTGCCCCTCTCCCTACTCATGTTTGTGCTCTCTCTCAAATAAATAAATCTTATTTAAAAATTAAGTAGTGCAACGGCAACTTGCCCTGAGAGCACTGTTCAGTTCTATAAACAATCTAAAGCACACAAATCAAAAGGCATGTCCTGTTTGTTACTTAAAAAAAACAAAAACAAAAACAAAAAATCCCAACTACATCATGCTCTAAGAAAAGTCCTACGCATTGTCATCAGATTGCATTCAACCTCTTAATTCTTACTTTCTTACTGTTAGGGAATTCTCCTAAGGAACGTCTAATTTCTATCAATTCTTATTTCCTTACTTACTAGGTTTATGAAAAGTGCATCTTTGTCTCAGGTTTTTTCTTTTCCTTTCTACCTCTAGTCTCAGAAATGTGTCTTTTAGTTCCATGAAGTACAAACTCAAAGTAATCAAACAATAAATTTTTACTATATCTCTCATTTAGATATTACATATTTAAATAATTTGCATTTCAACCTACTCTTGGGAAGGCAGCAGAGGTGCAACAATGATACCACCTCCTCTAGGAAGGCTTCCCTGATTGACTCCCCTACTAGGGGCTGGATTGGGAGAACCTGAGCTCACTCCTGCTGCAGCACTTGCAATATAATATTTTAATTGTCTGCTTATTTGTCTCTTTCTCCCAGTAAAAATTGATCTCTTTGAGGAGAAGGATTGTGTCTTACTGATTGCTATATCTGCAGTTCCTAGGACAGTACCAAACACAGTACAATTTTAATGAATGAATGAAAGAACAATATGGAGTAAATTTGCAGTTCAAGATTTAAAAAAAAAAAGAGCTAACCAATAAAAAGTATTCTACAGTTACTGTAAGTAAGCTGCTATTAGTCAATTTTCTTTTAATCCTTCAAACTATGTCATTAAACATCTAGGGATATGATCATGTATAACAAAGCTTTTTATTTTAATTTGTGTTTAGAAATTCCATGAATTACCTACCTGTAAATGATGATATTAATCAGCATTATTAAATAGGTGCCATGAATTCTATTAGTAAATTATATTTTTATATATATGTATTATTTTTATTTTATTTTTTAAAGATTTATTTGAGAGAGTGCATGAGAGAGAGCACAAAGCTGGGGAGGGTTACAGGGAGAGGGGGAAGCAATCTCCCTGCTGAGCAGGAATCCTGAAGTAAGACTCAATTCCAGGCCCCTGGGATCATGACCTGAGCTGAAGGCAGACACTTAACTGACTGAGCCAGGTGCCCCTATGTATTGTTTTTAATTTAGGAGGGTTTTGGAATCTCATGTGCAATTAGTTTCAGTACCTTATTAGTTTTAATTGATAAGCAAAGAACAAAAACCTCCACGTGCATTTTTCCACACAATTTTTTAAAAATTATATTCACATTTTCAACTATCATAGGTTGGATTGATAGATATTCCCATTCAATGCGCTGTCTTCAGATAGACGAGATATTCTTAGTCACATTTTATAATGAGAAAACCTGAAGGTATAAGGAATGTGAATTCACTGGCTCAGGGTTACGCAGCTAATAAATGTTGAAAGGACATGGGTCAGTTAGGCCCTAAGTCTTCTGTCCTCTTAGGGAGAATTGGGGACAGTAATTGTAGTAGAAATACTTCAAGAGTTAATAAAATAGAAAGCCATTTGCATTTGATCATAGTATGCACTCTGTATACTCAGGAATCACACTGATCTTCTTATTCTGTGTTAGATTGCTATATTTAATGGGTTTACTTTTCCAGCACAGATGGTTATTAATTTATTCAACAAGCATTTATATGGATGCCATTCAAGTCCATGTGTTAGTATTTGAATACAGAATGATGAACAACACCTGCATGATCCCTGTATACTTAAGAATAAAAGAACAGGAAGAAAGAAGAGGGGGAATAAAATAGCCATAGCTAGATTCTATCTGATAAATGGGAAAGTGAGTTAGGAAGAATATGTATGAAAGGGGCCAGAAAATCAGTTTAGAATCAGAGTGATCTTCATATCATTCATATGATAGGCATACATCTCCTGGGTGGGGCAACCAGCTTGCTCTACTCCTAACACCTCTACCTACCCTGCTGAAATTAACTTTTCCTAATACCAGTTACCTCTCACAAATATGACCTAAGAGGAAATGAAAAAAAATGAAAGTCTTTATCATCTCAAGAAGAAAAAACAGTTGTAAGTTTTTATTCTAGAAACAACTTCTGCTATTTTCATGATTTACATTGATTTCTAACGACTTAGGGTAGAAGCTTAACCTGAAGAAGAAAATGATTGATGGAGTAATTACTAAAATATTTTGGATAAGCCTACAGTAGATATTGATGCAGGTAACATATTACGGGGGAGAAAAAAGCCAAGAGACAGAGGCTTGTAGGAACTTAGACTATGTCCCATTATATTATTATAAAAGGCAAATGGAATTTTTAACAACAGATGATCATAAAAAGATTTCTTGATAATTCAACATTTGTTGATTTTAATTTATTAACTGTCTTATGATAATATTGATTTATCAATCTTTATGTATTTTCTTAAATTTCTTCAATAGATCATTTTACTCTCTTAATTTTGACCAATTCTGATCCTCAATTCCCTTTTTCTCCCTAAAACCTTTCCACATGGGAAATGATCCAGCCTTCCTCTGACCTTTTAGGACATGTTTATTCTTATCACATATTTGGTCATTTGTGCATCCATCTCATATTTCTTCTCTCCCATATTAGATCATAAACTCTGTGTCGTAGCTTTTTCTCCTCCACATAACAGGTGCTCAAATAAGACTTGTTGGTTCATTTATTCTTTCAACAAATACTTATTGAGGACCTGCTATATGCCAGGCATGAAGAAACACATTCTAAGAAACACTATTATAGCATAATTCCCAGTTTGATATTACAGAAAATGCCCCAATATTTCTAGTCAGCACTTACTAAAATTCCTCTTTCCCTATAGACCCACTTTCTATCTCTATCCTATTTATAGGTTCACTCAAATGCACTTCGGTTATTTTTCTTTGGCCTATAATATCTTTAAAATTTATATCTGAACAGGTTTCTTAATAAGTAATTCTAACTATTCATTTTGCTATTCAATGTTGAAGTTTAGCTCTCCTTTCTAATATAATCAAGAAGAGGCCAAAATAAGAATAATGAGACAATTTTCAAATTAGAAGGAATATAGTCAGGACTGAAGCAAGTATAATTTATATTTGGAATTTTATGCAAAGATCACACAGCTTCAAATCAAACTGATTTTTTCTAATACCCTAAAAATGTTTTTGCCTCTTTCAACTGAAAGCCATATGATCAATTTATAATTATTGAGGTAATATATTCTCATTGTAAAATTATTGAGAATTATAGAAAATTCTAAATAAGTGGGTTAAAGGAACATCCAGGTGGCTGATCACAAGCTGATACATTGACCAATATTATTGTGGGGTAAAATGATACTAGATTTTAACTATCAACTGTAAATAGCATCTGATGTGTCAGCGAAAGAAACATAATAATTATGTTCTTCCAAATATGTTTTTATAATTCTATTAAAGGAATGCTCCTGTTACTGAAAGGTAACTTTGACTCTCCATGTGAAATTTTAACAAACTTTGGGTTTAAATAAAAGAGGAATAACAAATCTACTGTAAAAGTAAAAACAATATTTAGGTTCCAGTTATCAGTTTGGAATCTAGGTTGTAGCACTGATAGTTCAGAAGCAGGTTTAGTAAAAAACAAACAACAACAACAACAACAAAACAACAACAACAAAAAACACTTAAAATTGAGAGTTTAACAAATCTACGTAATACACATGGTTACTCTTTAAGAATTTGGATTTTACCCTTCTGGCTGTCTTTCAATCTCTATTATGTTCACACTGCACGCTCTGGGTATTGAATAAAAATATACACAGCCCATGCAATGAGCACATCCTAGAGTCAAGTCCTCTTGTGATATAAAACTCAAAAGACAGTAGCATTTGGTCAAATTTTAAATGTGAAATAAATTTGAAAGGATTCATTTTGAAGTTGAAAACTTGGCCGAAAGATTAAAGGATCTTAGACATTGTGTCCTAAATCATCTCTACCCTCTAGCCATACCTTCTCCCTACATACAAACCATACCAGACAGCTGAATATCTATCCCAACAAACCCCAAAGATGTTTGAGGACAACCTGGGAGAACTTTTATCAGAATTTATAAACTCGAATAAAAAATGTCTTTGTTTGCTACATCCAAATTAAATTATTTGCTCTTGAGACTAAACCACAGGTGGTACCATGGGGAAAAAATAATGGACACTTGGTTAAGAAAATGTGAATTGTGACTTATGTGACTTTGGACAAGTCGTTAAATTCTCTGTATTGAAGTCTCAATGCCTATAGTACAGGGATAAAAATAATAAATTTGCATATTTATTGTGTAAAAGGTTAAGGCAGTTTATAACATGCAAAAGTGCTTGTAAACTCATATCATCATTTTCTCTCCTCATAGGTCTTGTTTTCTAAGCCTTTGATCATTTTTGTATCTGTTCTCTGAAATCTTTTCAAGAGTTCCTACATCATTATCCAATTCCACAGCCCTGAACTAGACCTAAGACTTAACTGGTTAGCTAGGTCTATTTTGATTACTTATCATTCATATTTCAATACACATGCAAATTGGTTGCTTGGGATACAGCTGTGAACAAGACAGATAAGGTGCTGGCTACAATAGGGTTTAGAATATGGGGGCAAGGAAGAAGTTACTAAAGAAGTCAACAAATAAGATAATTCTATATAGTAATAATTCTTTAAAAAAATAATAAATAAAACAGACCAGCATAAGAGGTTGGCATCAGTAGTTTGGATAGGGTCGTCAGGGTGAAACTGTTTCAGGCTATGACATATAACCTCAGACTTGAAGGAGAAGGATTAGTCATTTGACATTCTGGTGTTTAGAGAGAATGTCAAGTGCAAATGGCTTAAGGTGAGTGTGAGCCACTGTGGCTGAGGAATAGGGAATGAGAGAGAAAAGCCTGGGACTCTATCATTAAGGTGTAAATCATGAGAAGGGGTTGAGATAAGAGCACATTGCATATTTTTTTAAGAATTTATTTATTTATGAGAGAGATAGAGAACAAGTGGGGGTGAGGGGCAGAGAGAGAGAGAGGGAGAAGCAGACTCCCCACTGAGCAGGCAGCCTGATGTGGGATCATGACCTGAGGCAAAAGCAGATTCCTAATCGATTGAGCCACCCAAGTGCCCCTCAATGAATATTTTTAAGCATGGAATGATGTGTCACAATGAATTAAAAAAACCAACCGTCATGGTGTACCCAGTGAGCTCTCAATACTCTCAATACATCCAAATGAGTACCCCCTGGAGTCTTTTCCACCTTGTAAACCATCGACAAATTGGACTTTAGGATTTTCCTTTCATCCCTATTTAGTAAGCATTCATTGGTTGTTTAAATGATGCTTTGCAATAGAGGAATGACTGACATTAATTTGAACTTAGAGTTCTATGCCATTGGTTTTGTCCTCAGTCTCCAGAGCTGCCCAAATTGACTAACATATATGTCAGGCCCGTGCTATCTCCATTTCATAGGAAGTCATGCAAAATTACAGAGCCACTCTGTACGTGGATAAAACCTAATTTCCTACTTCTCATCCTTCAATAAGGAAATGACCAAATGGTGATACTGCATGAATATTCTTTAAAACACAGAGAGGAAGGACTAAAGATGACTTTTGCTTTTCTCAAGTTCCTATACAACAGTGAAAAGCCTTGCTGATGCCCTCTCCTCCTCTCTTCCCACCCAGCCTCCTCCCCACCTACAAAAAACAAAGCTTTCTTTCTACATTGAACAATGTAGTCAACAGTAGGATAAATTCTGACTGTATTTCTCTGTACTAGAAGAAATACTGCTATATCATATTGTGTCAGGAATTATCAAAATAAATCAATCTTCAAGGAAAAGCCTACAAGAATAAAAACTATTTGAATTGTTAATCAGTAGATAAAGATGACATAATATGCTCCCAGTTGTTAATATTTTTTTGCATCGCATTTAAATGGTATTGAAAAGAACTGAATTGGATAAGTGAAAATAAAATCTCCTAGGGGTTTGAAAGTGTATTAGGCACTATGGATTGCTAGAAAAGAGACAACAGGATCTAAATGGAGTCACTTGGGCTAAGCCCACGTCACCAAACTTCGACTTAGTACCTAACTTCACTGCAGTTTCAAGCTTCTCCCAGGAATGTGATCTTTAACCAGTCAATCTTGAATTCCCTGGTCAACACTAGCAAGATCATCTCACATAGACCCCTTCCATCCCCAAAGGAAGGTGACCTTGCCTAAAACAATCCACTCTTTGTTAGAAACTTCCTTTTCCCTCCCCATTCTGTTTATAAAAGCCTTTCATTTTGTGCAGCTCTGCTGAGTCCCTTTCTATTCGCTACATGGGATACTGTCCAATTCATGAATTATTGGATAAAGCCAATTAGATCTTCAGATTTAATCAGTTTTGCTTTTTAACACTTCCTTTTTTTTTCTAGAATTCTTTAACAAGTATAAAAATCCTTGGAACTTTCAATTGTCTACAGAATAGAGGCAATCTCATCTCATAATATTCCCAAACCTGATTTTCTCTTTTTCTGTTTTCTATACCATCCACAATCATCTTTCATCCCTTGTAGATTTCCTATCTTTTTAGAAATAACTCCTCTATGTTTGTTTTGGTAACTCTAGTGACTGATTAGAGGTCACTTGGAAATGGTGCATATTCCATTCCTCTTCTTCAAAATGTTTTCTTTGGACAGCCCAGGTGGCTCAGAGGTTTATTGCTGCCTTCGGTACAGGGCCTGATCCTGGAGACCTGGGATCGAGTCTCACATCGGGCTCCCTGCATGGAGCCTTCTTCTCCCTCTGCTTGTGTCTTTGCCTCTCTCTCTCTCTCTCTCTCTCTCTCTGTGTCTCTCATGAATAAATAAATAAAATCTTAAAAAAAGAAAGAAAGAAAGAAAGAAAGAAAGAAAGAAAGAAAGAAAGAAAGAAAGAAAGAAGAAAGAAAGAAATGTTTTCTTTGCACGTACCTGGATGGCTCAGTGGTTGAGCATCTGCCCTCAGCTCAGGTCATAATCCCAGGGTCCTGGGATCGAGTCCCACATCAGGCTCCCTGCAGGGAATGTGCTTCTCCCTCTGCCTATGTCTCTGCCTCTCTTAGTGTGTCTCTCATGAATAAATAAATATATTTTTAAAAAAAGTTTACTTTGCTATTAAACCTGATTTATTCCCTGAACTTGCATAACCCTTTGCATGTTTTACAATCATGTCTTTTTATTCTTATACTACATGCACTGGATGTACATGCTTTCAACTGTGTTACTCTTGGTTGTATGATTTTAGTTAGTTCTTCAAGATTTCCCTAGAACTCTCTCTTTAGTTCTCCCTTTGATGCTGTCTGCCATTTAGGCTCAGTTTCCAAGTGAGGCAGCCTGTTTTCCTACCTGAGCCTTAATGTAGCTATTTTCTTTCCTATTTTCCATTCCTCTCACCACCACATATTTATGTTTCTTTTCTTCTACTTCTTTCCAAGCTTCCTCACAGCTCCTTTCTTTTCCTTTGTAACCGTGAAGTGGCTTTTCAGCATTCAATACGATAGGGACCAATGCCACCCAAACAACAGAGGAAGCGCTGCCTTTTCTTTTGCTGTCTTTGTGGGCTGTTTTCACTTGCCTCTCTCCTCCAGTCACCCACAGGCCCTTCCTGAAAATTGCTATATTCTGATTCTCTCCTTGGAAATGCTTTCCGTAGAGAATCCACTTTGGGGATTATTTGAGCCACCATTTTCCGCTGACTGATCTCTTCGTTGTATATCTAGGCCAGTATCCTGAGGCCCTCAGCGCCTTACATCATGACTACAGACTAAGTGTAGTTAATAAAGTCAGCATTGAGGGGTGGCCCCAATGGCTTAGAGGTTTAGTGCCGCTTTCAGTCCAGGGCATGATCCTGGAGTCCCGGGATCAAGTCCCACATCAGACACCCTGCATGGAGTCTGTTTCTGCCTGTGTCTGTGCCTCTCTCTCTGTTTCTAATAAATAAAGTATTAAAAAAAAAGAAACTCTGCATTGAGAATTAAGCCCTTATTTAGTGTGCCCTTACTTTTCATTTATATCTACAGCATGTTGCCACCTATTTTTTAATACTTTCCATTCTGAGGAAAATAATTACCTCAAAGCTTCTAGCAGTATTTATTTTATTTAGAAGCATGCAACTCTTATCAACAGAAGCTCAAGTACCAAAACCTTCAGATCCCATGAAGAGGTGATATGCCAACTTAATAAATCATTAAATAGGAGTGACACATCTAATTCGAAAGAATATGATGCTAATCTGATGAACATGTGGGGATTAAAATTATAGGAGAACAATGCAGTAGTTCTAGTAGTCCTCCTAATGTGAATCTATGAGGCTCATGAGGTTCTTTACCATGCAATTAAAATATGACTCACCTGGGAAAAGTTCGGTTAAACACAACTTCTTAGAAATGTATCTATTGCTGAAAACAAGGCAAACTCACACCTATCTCCACTAACTATGCTGATATTTGAACAAGCAGCTATTATTCACTTAGGCAGGCACACAAGCTCCCAAACTGGTCCACTAATTTCACTTAGAGTTTGAAATACATAGCAAACCTCTGAAAACACTGGCCCAAAAACTTAAATCTAAAATCTGCTTTCTCTACAACTTATAGAGCAATTATTCCTCTGTTGTGCTTTGATGGATTGTTTTTCCCTGCAAGACTAAAAACAGGAACTTTTTTTGTTTTGTTTTGCAGCAAATTGCCTGAAATTGAGCCAGCCCAAGAACATGTAATTGATAACTGTAAGCCCAAGTAAGTAGCTCTGTATTCTTATAAACTTCTACCTTCATAATTTCTTAGCAAACTTCTTTCACACTGAGAGTATTATCCTGTTAAACTTGATTGATTTTGGTTTTGCAGAGAGGACAGAAACTCAAAGCTCAAAGCTCTCTTCCACCTTGTACTTACCTTGTACTATCTAGGTTAAATCATCCAACTTATCTGTGGTTCATATTTTCATTTAAAGAAATCAATATGTTAATGAAGACTATATGAAGGCTAACAAAGCATTATGGCAGTGAGAAGTGTGCATAAAAACACCAATTCATACATTAAAGACAAAACAGAGACTACAAAGTAATCAGTATTGCTCCATCCATTTCTAAGACATAAATCTGTAACTTAGCTTCTAGGGCTTTTGTGAACACTGAAAGAGATAATTTTTTAGATGCTCTGCAAACTGCAAAACTTCATTTCCAGAAACCTCACTTGTAGAACAAAATTATGAATCAGAAAGGAAGCAAAAGTAATATTATCACAAACTTCATATCTACCTCATTAATCATAACATTGTTTCTCCTTAAAAAATGTCTTCTAGTTTCTAATTATTTTCTTAGAAAATGGGTTCTGTTTTGCAAAATCATTGTCATATTTGTTTTCTGATTTACTCATCAATAACACCAATATGCAAAAATTGGGAGTCAATGACCAAATTGCTGTTGTGGGCTAAAATTCTTAACAAAAAAAACAAATGTGGGGATCCCTGGGTGGCTCAGCGGTTTAGTGCCTGCCTTTGACACAGGGCATGATCCTGGAGTCCTAGGATCGAGTCCCGCATCTGGCTTCCTGCATGGAGCCTGCTTCTCCGTCTGCCTGTGTGTCTGCCTCTCTCTCTCTCAATCTCTAATAAACAAAAAAACAAAACAAAACAAAACAAAAAAACAAATGTGTATGTCCGTAGTAAACTGAAAATTCATGAGCAATCTAAGAAATCTTTCTAAAAACACTAATTTGCAATTATCACTCAATTAAAAAAATAATATTAACAGAAAGCATATAGGGTCTATATGAACATGACTATAAAAATCTGATAATCTAAAAGGAGATACACGTGTGTGTGTAGATATACATATAAACACATGTATGTAAATATATATAAATTTGTTATTGTATAATATAGCAGAGATCAGTTGTTTTGGTATTTCCAGTATTTTCTGCTAACTTTTGTGTTATCAGTGTCTTCCTTCTTTTGGGGAACTCTTGTTTTTTATTTTTATTTTCATTTTTTATAGTGAAAGCTTCTCACTCAATGTGGGGCTCAGACTCAAAGCCCAAAATCAAGAGTAGCATGATCTACCTACTGAGCCATCCAGGAACTCACTTGGGCAACTCACCTTTCCCCACAGTATATGGTTCTATTATAGCTCCCTCCCCCAACCAGAGGGGGCATCCTCTATCTGAGTCTGGTCTCTTGGTCACACTAATGATCCTAGTAAGCAATTATAGTCTTTCACAATTTTTCAAAGGTAAATTAAGAGAAAGCATTCACAATTCCCCTGGATGGTCATCTGTAAGGAAGGCTCTCTAGAGATACTGGCCACATTTCTTGACATATAGGGCAGCCTAAGAGAATGAGGATAGCACATGGACAAAAGCTGACATAAGAAATGTAGAAATGGGGAAGGGACTGGTTCTGATACTTAAGTCTCAGGATGCCAACAACTCCCAAGGCCTATACAAATCCCTACTGTGGAAATAAATAAAGGAAACCTCATTTAAAATGGAATCAGAAAGCCCTGAAGGGGAGCTTTCATGCATGTATCACTTGTTGCAGTCTGCCTAACCAGTAGAAGGAAGGAAAGCAAGAATTATCTTGATGAGGGAGGACATTCTCACACAGGGATTTCATCTCCTGCTTTCAGAAAAAGAAGAAAGATCCCTCCCTGCCCCAGCAACTACTTGTAGCCAATGAGAAACTGCCACAAACTTAAACTCTTGTTCTTCTCTAACTAACTTTTGTTTGAAACAGCCATTCCCAGAAAGGGGGTCCCTCTTACACTGTTGGTGGGAATGCAAATTGGTGCAGCCACTCTGGAAAACAATATGGAGTTTCCTCAAAAAGTTAAAAATAGAACTACCCTATGACCCAGCAATTGCACTACTAGGTATTTATCCAAAGAATACAAAAACAGTGATTTGAAGAGGTATGTGCACTGCAACGTGTACAGCAGCAATGTCCACAATAGCCAAACTATGGAGAAAGACAAGATGTCCACTGACAAATGAATGGATAAAGAAGATGTAGTGTGTACACACACACACACACACACACAAACACACTGGAATATTACTCAGCCAACAAAAAGAATGAAATTTTGTCATTTGCAATGAGGTAGATGGAACTACAGGGTATTACACTAACTAAATAAGTCAGTCAGAGAAAACACACAATTTCACTTGGATGTGGAATTTAAGAAACAAAACAGATGACCATAGGGGAAGGGAAGAAAAAATAAATTAAGATGAAAACAGAGAGGGAAGCGAACCATAAGATACTCTTAACTATAGGAAACAAATTGAGGGCTGCTGGAGGGGAAGTAGGTGGGGGTAAGGGGTAATTGGTTGATGGGCATTAAGGAGGGCACTTAATGTAATATGCAACTGTTATATGCAACTGATGAATCACTAAATTCTACCCCAGAAACTAATAATACACTATATGTTAACTAAATTGAATTTAAATAATAAAAAAAATAGAAAGTCTTCCCTAACTTCCTCCTAAAACCTAAAAAAAGCTGACTTTCCCTTTGTCTTTTTGGACTTGCCTATGGCTTGCTATAGTTTGCCTGTCCTGAATCACAATTCCTCTGCTATTCCCAAATAAACTCATTTTGCTAGTAAAATAACTGCATATTTTATTTTTAAGATTGACACATCTGCCATATTTGTTAAGATGGTTGGAATTTTTTTATTGCATAAAACTAATATGGTCCAATACCTTACATTACAACACCATACACTTTTCTAATGGAACTCAGAAGCTAGAAAAATGTTATCCTTCTGGTATAGTAATGCTAAACACAACACACACACACACACACACACACACAAACAATTAAAAACATAAGCAAATCCATAGAACATAAACAACAGCATACATAAAATATATGATCATTTACTATTCTGAATGGCATCTACCCATGTTATGCATAAAATACTAACTTGTATACTCCCACAAGATTTCAAAATAAGACATTTGCTCAGGTTTTTAAAACGTTTTGATATAGATGTCACAAAGTATTAATTAAAAGAAACCTCAGTCATAACATAGAAACTCCCTCTTCTCTGCTTTAATTGCATCTTTTTTGGGGATGCCTGGGTGGCTCAGCGGTTGAGAGTCTGCCTTTGGCTCAGGGCATGATCCCAGGGTCCGGGGGTCTGGGATCGAGTCCCACATTGGGCTTTCTGCGGGGAGCCTGCTTCTCCCTCTGCCTGTGTCTCTGCCTCTCTCTCTCTCTCTGTCTTTTATGAATAAATAAATAAAAATCTTAAAAAAACAATTGCATCTTTTTCATATAAGATACAGTAATGAGAACTAAACTATGAAAATGCAGACTTGATATTTGCAAAGATGTACAGAAATTAACACAATTTATTTTATCATTGCCTGAATGAGGACCATATCCTGATTGAATGGCATAATATCCTTTCACTATGGTCTTTTCTCATTATCATCTGCTGGGAAATATAGTCATACTTCCCTGCTCTCGAGAGCAATTTGTACTTTACTGAGGAAAATAAAAGTAAAACGTTGGAAAGAAACTTAATTCTTCCCTTGTTGATCTTATGTGAATGACGACCTGCATCTAGACCAGTCTGGAATGAAAATGATTCCTTTTTTTTTTTTTAATTTCAAAAGGTAATCAATTAGGAAAAAAAATCCATCTGTATAAAAGCTAGTCAGGAAACCACTGTCAGCTTTTCACAGAATTAGTTCACCTTTAAATGAGAATATACTAGCCAAGATCTCTGCATCAGATGGGACTCTAACAGAGTACAAGGGTCCTGATTTTGTGTTCTTAAATATAAAGAATCACCAAAAGCAGAAAATAGTCTTATGTTAAGAGAAAATATCTGAGTCCATTTGTAATTTTACATGCCAACGTAGCCAGATAGCATCTGCTTAAGTAGGAAATCTACCAACGAACACTTAATTCTTTAAGGATCAAGAAGAAACAAAAAGCAAAAACAAAAAAGAGGTAATGTAACTCAAATGGGTAAGATAGAAGAGTCCTGCTGTTGAAAAGGGGTCAGGAGATTGCTATCCCCGGACTGTAAAGCACTTGAATGCACAGAATATACTTCTGTCTTCAATGCATTTAGGATGGAGACTGGCATCCATTAAGTCTCCAATAGCTATTTGTGTGATGGCACTGAATATAAAATTCAAAATGAATTTCAATATTTTTTTTAAATGTGTGTGATGTGTTACCAATGTGGCAGCTGTCATACATTTGCTCTCAAGCTTTATTGTGACCTGGCACAGCCTGGAAACACTGTAACACTCACCTCCTGTGCAGAATGTGATGAGTTTTTGGAGTGTCCTAAGATCAAAATGGGGTTGAAATTCTGTGGTCTTGCAAACAATTGGACATGCTTGATAAAGTCTCTAACGTTCCACTACCTAATGGCTCATCTGGGTACTTTGCTCTAGTCAGGGATACATGTCATATAGGAATGTTTCTTTGGGATCCCTGGGTGGCACAGCGGTTTAGCGCCTGCCTTTGGCCCAGGGTGCGATCCTGGAGACCCGGGATTGAATCCCACATCGGGCTCCCGGTGCATGGAGCCTGCTTCTCCCTCTGCCTGTGTCTCTGCCTCTCTCTCTCTCTCTCTCTCTCTCTCTCTGTGTGACTATCATAAATAAATAAAAATTAAAAAAAAAATTAAAAAAAAGGAATGTTTCCGTGATTATTCCTACTCAATGATCATTCCTAATAAGAGTAGTGTGTTGCACCTTGTCATTCAAAGCAACTGTAAACTACATGTAAGCAGAAATGCAGAGAACAATGGCATCCAATCCTACCTTCCATGGTTCAGGGATGCATGGCCAAGAGTCAACTGAAGCTAATACTACCTCCATTATTAGCTTGGCTGAGATGATATTCACTAAGAATAAATTATATGTGGAAAATGCTTTGCACATATTAGGTGTTACATAATTATTTGTTGAGTAAAGAAATGAATGATAAATTCATATTTTAATTATATTTACCTTATATTACTATTATTTTACTATTATGATATACCACTGTCACTTCACATTTCAATTCTGAGAGTCAGAGAGTTCTATGAGACAATCTTTCCCCTGGCTTGAGTTAACCTGCAATAAACTTCAAATTCAGGGACAGGAAGATTGTAAAATATATTGATCATATATGAATCTTCTTACATCTACTTATAACTCTACAAGCAGCATTATACAAGATTCAATACAAAATTAAAATACTCTCAGTTATTATCACTATTTTCATCTGTTGCATATACATTTATCATTGCAATATTATACTCTGTGAACAACACATGGCTTAAACGTTGTGTGGTGTAGAAGAGATGACATGAGAAAAGTATCTTGCATTTCAAAATTTTAAGTTTGAAAACATTGCTGTTTTTTTCTCCCTTGCAGAGTTTCAATGTAACAGGTTCACTGTTCTGAGGGAGTCCTCAGTGCATTGAGTACAACCAGCCGGTCAATCTTCCATCCCAACGAAATCAATCATGGTGACAGTTGCCACTATGGCCTCCTCCCTGTATTTTCCAAGCACGGAGGAGGACAAGTGAGCACCTGCCTCCTAGATTTTAGATTGAAAATATCACTTGAACAAACCAGGATTCTTTACCCTGTGGTAGAATACAACCTTCTGAAAAAGGCTGGGAGTCCCCTAATGAACATGTCCATATTCTGATCGTGGTTTTCCTTTAAAAAATCAAATTCCTCAACAATTTTGTAAATGGACTTTACCACTTACAATCTAATCATCAGCAAATGGCATCTAAGATGTTTATTTCACATTGCTTTATCACATTAACAGAAATCAGTAAAAATTTGATCAAAATATTTATAGAACTACTTTTGTAACAAGAGACCCCATTTATTTTTCTTTTCATAATGAAAGTAATGCACCAAATAAACACTCATGGAGTTGCTCAAGCAAAAGCAAAATCAGAAATATTAATGATCAGTAAGGATATTCTTTCTTCCCTTAGAATATTTTTGAAACAGTTGACATATTACATAATGTAATAAGGTAGTATTACATAATGGTCAAAACATATTACAAATGATCGCATTTAAAGTTGTACAAGGATTCCATCTACAACATATTCGATCTGCATGCTTACTAACCTAAAGGCCCTGAGAGTATAACATCTCATGCCTCCACATTTCAAAAACAGATAGCACCACGTGCTGCTAACTCCTTATTTTAAAGTATTAAAACTGTCAGTCTTTGTCCTTATATTATGGATTTCTTTACTGCGTTGAACTCTCAGGCTGCTCTGTTGCCCTCTGTCAGCTTGTTCTCAGTAAATGGTTCAGGGAATGAGTGGGTTCACATTAGCTCACCTGAGAAAGCACTCCTTGTTTATGAAATTCTATTAAGTAGATTTGTTTAGGAAAATCAGTGAAATATTTCATTTAATCAGTCATTTCTCTCTACATTAAAAGACAAAATAATCTATAACTTTGTTACAGAGTCCAGTAAATTGTCCTGAAACACCATGGATGCGCAGATCTATCTTCTTACTATTCTTTCTGTCCCAGAAAATTCCCATCTCAGGAAGAAAGGCAACACCCACCATCCTGTTGGCCTCCATTCAGCCTCCTCTCTGTCTTCTTATGTACACTCTTCCTTAGCCAGTCCTGGCATTGTTCAACTACAAAAACTGAAGCCTCTCCATTGCCTTTTTAAAAGCAAGTCTGCTCTGCTCTACTGTTTTTTTGTGTTTCCTATGGCTGGTTATCCCCTTCAGATACCAGCAAGCATTAGCATCTTCATTTTGCTTCTCTTGTCCTATGCCTGGCCCCTTGCAACACCTTGTAAGGTGTCTCCAATCCCTAGACGTTTTGGAATAAGGACTGGAATTTGGATAATGCTCTTATTTTGCCAGAACAATGATTAAATACATACATGTGCATACACACACATGCACACACCACAAAAAATGTGGAGGTTTGAGTTGCATTTGCTCTTACACCCTGAAATAATTGAGCCCATTTTCCAAAGAAATAATCTACTTTCAAATTTGGCCTTATTTTAAACACACACTTAGGGATACCTGCATATTAATATTTCAGCATATTATCAATTGGTCCCATACCATTCCATATGATTTTCACTTTTCCTTGACCTATATCCTATCCTCCCATTTTTAGTCAGAGGCTTTCAAGGTTTAAGTGCTTTATCAATTGAAGGGGGTAGAAGAGTCTACTATGAGTGACAGAATAAAACAGATTGATTTCAAATTCACATGCAGTACATTTGAAAAGACAAATTCTCAATGATTTACTTGCAACTCTATTTTCAGCTCTTTTCACTTAGTTTTCAGCTGTTCGTATCTCTAATTTAATGCTTTATATAGCTGCCTCAGTACATTTACAGATTTAAATGTACAAGAGTATGCAATTCTGAAAAACAAATTACTCTGTAATTTTAAAATTTCAATGGGTCTATGTGGAAAGCCAGTAGAAATTTCTTAGCACTTAGAACTCTCTCTCTCTCTCTCTCTCTTTAATTAGTGAAAGGTACTAAGAATACTTTTCTGGAAAGGACTTCAGTTTCCCTTCTCGTGTCTAACCACACAAAAAGTAATGGCAACCCCCTGTGACGACATTGGCAATCATTCTGGGTGTAAAAGTTCGATGTGGAGAAGGTAGGTATGGTGTATGGAGGGGTTCTAAATTTCTAAAGAACTGAGGGGTTCTAAATTGCAATAATTTGGTTTCCTTGCATCTCTCACTTATGATTGAACATCTACTGTAGCTCTAATTTTTCCTGTTATTTCTACTTTTCTTTCAACCCTTCTTTACAAAAATCTTGATGTCTCTCCATCTTATCACCTACCACTATGACCATGACCACCACTATTAATACTGAAAGCAAACAAAAGTCAGGTGGACTTGCTGTTGGCTTTAAATATATCTTGGCACTTCTACAGAAAAAAAACTTTTTTCCTCTGTTTTATGATGTGACAAAGCCAAATGAACTAAGTATCAATTTAAACAAGACTTATATTGATCTTATATTTTGTATATTTTGTTTCTACAATATTAGGAAGGTCCAGGCTTCTTTATTGATAAACATAACTACTTTTTAGCATACCACAACTCTCAAGTACAGAATAAATATTAGACAAGTGAATCCATTTTCTCTTGCTCCCCAGATTCCTTTCAGATTAGATCTATCTCCAACTTCTCCAGTTAATGGAGTGGAGTGTCCGTGTGTATTATCAAATGTGATGTATAATCCATTCTGATGGTTTAGGGCCACTTTCCCCACTCCCTGCAATTGGAAGACCTGCCAAGGGAAGTGGGCCTGCAGCCTTGAACCAGCTGGATTCACAGAAGACATCCCAGCTTCTTGGAGTTGGTAAAATTCCATGTTCAGTTGCTAAACTTCACTTGAGACAGCATGTTCTCTCTTGTTAGGTGATTCACATGGAGAACAAGAGCAAGCTTCCTGAGATCAAGGTGATACAGAGAGAGGAAAACAGACCTCGGTTGTGAAAAGTCAGGAAGGAGACCAGGGCACAATAGCCCTGCTTTCCAGCTGAATCAGTTGTAGCCTCGGTTACCTGAAGCACAAATGGCAGTTTTCATGCTCTAAAGATATGCCCTACCAGCTTCTCCCTGAAGGGTCCCCTACATTCTGGGATTGCATCATTATCACAGAGAATGAAGACAGGATCCTCGTCCAATGACAAAATCAAGGACACTTGAAAGGAAAAATTTCCATTCAATTTAACATAACAAATATTTGCTGGGTGGGGTTGACTTACCTGCAGGCAACATTCTTTTTTGACAAAAAAGTGAATGATCCAGAACTGACTAGAACAAAGTCATGTCATGTCGAGGAAACACCAGTGATGGAAGTGATTGCCACAGAGGTTAGAGCAGGAAAGGAACTTTAGCAATTATTTACATAGTCTAGTGGAGTGCCTTGCACGAGCAGTCTCACAATAAGTAAGACTGCTGAATGAATCCAGTTTACTCCCTCTTTTTACAGATGAAGGAACTAAAGCCAAAGGGAAGAAGTAAATTCCTCAACTACATAATGTTGGCCAGTGACAGAGTGAAAGACCAGAATTTCTAAGTCCTTACTGATTATTTTTTTCTACCATACCCTTTGTATTCATTTGGTCATTTCCACTGTTGACACATTTCCACTGTTGATCAACCGTGAACTTTAATTATCACTATCCCTATAACTTTGCCCATATGACCTCATGCCTGCAAAGCCCTAGAGCAGAACAACTTCTTAAATCAGACTTAAACTACTCTAGCTCACATCCATGTATCTCTTCTCTGAATTACCACAGTGCTTCTGCTTGTATCGCAAATTTAGAATTTTAATTCAAAGATGTATGGGTTATTTTGCAATGGTTTCACATAGGTCTGTTGTGTCATTAAGAAGTTTGCATACTCCTCTGGATAAGGGACGTTTGCTCATAGTTCTCTTATATGTATCAGCACGTACCTCCTTAGGTTTATATGCGTGCATGAGAGTAAAAGCAAACATCTATCTTAATATCCCAACTGGGACACTTTTGAGACTCACAGAAAGTATTACTGACATTTATTCAGTAAGTGCATACTGTGACTGTCCTTGGCAGACTGGAATGTTTGGTTGGTCACTCCAGCAATAGTTGACTGGATCAACATGTATTCAACTAATTAGAGTCATTTCATTGGTGATTGCACAAATATCCAACCATGGGATACAGCTTACAATTTACCAGTTACATGGGCTGGAATTATTTCTAAAGTAGTAATCACGGAAAACTTATGATATGTTGTAGAATTCTGTTTACTGAACACTTGTATGTATGTGTCATTTGTTTAAAAGTTATTATGAATATTTCCACAAAATATTTGTTGCCTTCGTTTTTAAGCTGTAAAGCTAAAGTTGAATGCAAAACTTTAATTGATCTAGTTTGAATCATTCCAATACTGAAAATGTGGCTGAGAGAGAAGAAAAAGGATGTTATCTCTGATTCTTTCCTGAAGGTAAAATATGAAGTCTGATGGCTTTCTAGGTGGAGTAGGTGTGGTGGGGTGTCATTAGGAGTTATGGACAAAAAGGCTGAAATTAGAAATTTAAAAATAGGTTTAAATTCAAATATTCTATTCAAAAAGTATCAAGATACATATTATAATTTTAATTTCTTTTGGCATAAATTATGGATATGTTAGCAAAGGAAACAAGGAGAATCCATGACAAACTCTTACACAACTAATGACTAACATCTTATAGCATTTATTCCACCATCATATTATATATTAACTTAATGAAATAAGAATTCACATTGATTTGTCAAGAAATAATCAAATGAGTTTTTTTATACAATTTTCATGATATCAATATGTATATATTTTTTTGCTCAGATATCTAACAAAGGCCGGACATGCTGGACAAAATGGTTCATAGTTTCAATTTGTTAATATTGCTAAATTAGAGGTTTAATGATAAAAATTTCCTGCAGCAGAATGAATTTTAAGCACTAGAACAATGGCAGTTACACCATCTGCTCTAGATAGAAATGTGCAGTCTTGATAGTAACAAAGGACAAATAGGCAATAGAGATACACCAAGCTGATGAGAGGGTAAATGCAATAAGGGAAGAAGTATTTCTTAGATAAATTGCTTTTTTCACTGAATACCACATTCTGTGCTAAACAATCCTTCATTCAGTTATAAGCAGATGTTTATCAAAGAGAATTCATAGTCTTTATCATGAAGACTTTTATACTATGAGAGAATCTAAACAGTCATACTTTTCCATCTTCAAAGTTCTAAATGAAATTAAAGTACATAAGCAGAAAAAGACAAGCAAAAATAATTACATGGGAAAACAAAATAGCATATTGCCCTTAGGGAAAATGCTGAGAACAGACATTGTGTTGACAGATTCTCATGTACCCACATGGACCTTTAAGACAAGCCCCTAGACTTTATTATTTTAGGAAATTAAGTTTTAAAAATCTATTTAAAAGGCTCTCTTCCCACATCTCATTACCAGTGTAATATGTGTGTCTGTGGCTGGGAAGGGAGATGGAGATGTTCAACTGGCATTTTATTCTGCATGAAAATAAGGGGAAAATAATAAAACCCTGTATTACTATAACACAATCATTTGCAAGGGTAGTAGGTCATCTGAACAGTCTCTTGCCATATTTCTAAGGAAGTAGGTATTTATTTTCATTTCAAAAAGAGATCATGTCTGAAACCTCAAGACAAGGAAGTTTACCTAAGGTACACGGCCCATCTTCTACTTCCATTTCATACCACCCACATACTGGATGCTCACATATCTCTTATCCTTAGTTCAATAATGTCAATAAAGGTGACAGTTGAAACAACAACAATTTAAAAATATACTGTATAAAAAAGGCTTTCTAATGTATCCTTGCCAATAATCAGGAGAAATGTGTCAGCTTTTAAAAATTGGTTTTATATGCAGTCAACAAGGATTTATTAAATTTGATGTGTATTTTTCACTGATATATTTCATCCCAATTGTCTGAAAATAGTAATACAATGAGCTGCAAGTTGTGTACATTCTTTTACAGTGTTGGTTTAATTATCAGAACATAGCTATGACCTATGATCCTAATGTCCTTTTTGGCAGAGGGCCCTAAAAACATTTCCTAGGAAGGCAAGTTTACCATCTATAATGTCAACACAAAAAATGTGAGGTCTTCCTCCAAAGTAATTATTTTCAGTTTAATAACTTATCATGAATTTCTCTCTCACAAACGAATCTTTCTGGATTTTATTTTATTTATGTGTCATTTTTTAAAGTAGGCTCCATGTCCAATATGGGGCTTGAACCCACGACCCCAGGATGAAGAGTTGCACGTTCTACTGACTAAGCCAGCTAAGGCACTCCTCTTTTCTGGATTTTCAGTGAGTTTTCAGTCTATATTTTATTTACCATATAAAACAGTGCCACATTTTATATGGTTCTTGAACCATGGTGTTCAATTTTTTAGAACTTTCTTTGAGTTCTGGTTATAAGAATTAATGACTGATTTCAGAAATAACTTACATGAATTTATCCATCAGTAATTGTTTATTAAACTTCTACTTTTTGTAAGGCACTAGGCTAAGTGCTTCTGTAAGTACTAAGATGTATGAGAAGAGAATTTGCTTTCAAAGAATTTACAATTTACCTAATAAGATAACATTAATGAACACAAAAAAATGGAAACCGGTCACTGCCAAACTGTGGTAGAGGGAGAGATTTGTGGGGACCTAAGTATTCAAAGGTATTATGAAGGAAAGAAGGGACTAGGAATAGATCTTGAAAATAGATCTAAGTTATAAGAAATAATGGAAAAGGAATTCTATCAGCACTAATTTAAACAGATTGTTACACACAGGGCATGAAGAGGCTGGGAAGGCTAGTTTGTCAGAAAGCTAGTAGAAATGTGGAGAAATAAAATACACTGGAGCCAATATCTGCAAGATAATTATAATATCACTTTAATCACATCAGAGGGAAAAAATGACTTATTTCTCCTGTCCTACTAACACTTAAAGAGCAATTTTCCAGGGTATTAAAATGAATTTATCTTGTAATATAATCACCATGGCAATCTTAGATCATTCCAGTAGTGTCAACCTTATTTTATGAACAAGGAAACTGAGTCCAAGAGGGGTTAAATATAAATTGCTAGGAGTTATTCAGCTAATAATAATGGTGATGATAATGTAATAACAATAACATTTTTGAGTTCTTACTATTAACTTAATATGGACATAGTCAGATTTAGTAGTAGCAGGTACTGAGCTGCTTGATTTGTCTCTCCACCCCCTCACTTTTCTTAGGGCCACAGGACCCAGTAAATATGTACCCCCCAGCATGCAGGAGTAGCCCACAGAATGACTCTCCCAGCTTTGTGGAGGGATTTGCTTTTGCACTGCTCGATGCCCAGTTGGTCAAGGAGAAGCCCAATGGGTCACTTGCCAGTGCTGTAAATAATAGAGCTAGGGCTGGGAGCCCATGCTCTGTGCAGAAGAACCAGCTTGGAAGAGGGGATGGATACGAGACCTAAAACATCTAGCTAGGGATCCATTCTTTTACCCAGTATGGCTACTACATACATGGGTTAGCTTTAGGGGTAGGAAATGTGAGTTTAGAATCAGACAGATGTGGGTTCAGAATCCCAACTCTGTCACTCATGAGCTATGGAACCTTAGAAATTCACTTAAACCCTCTTGACCTGTGTTTCCTTATATGTTAAATAAGATCAATAATAACTTGTTTATTGACAGCTGACTGTTGTAAGAATTAGAAGAGATAACTTGCGGAGTCCAGTTTAGGCCCTGACAGTAGTAGATGTTTAATAAGTAAGTCATTGTTAAAACCAAACATCTCCTACCTCGTCAATGACAATTCTCTTTCTCTTTCAAATTACCATTTGTGGGGAGCTTGGTTATAAATTTGTGGAATTTTTTAAGTTGATAATTCTACTTTTTTTTTTTCTACTTGTCTTATAATTTCCCCTTACAGAAGCCAACTTGCTTTGTACCTAATTATGTTGGGCTTACATATTGAATATGACTATTTAAAATTGCTTAAACTTTCCTGACAAGAATTTGTAGATCATTATTCTTGAATTATGTGATGAAGATACATCTTTCCTGTGTGTCTAGAAGAAACTCACATTTTCCCAAACGTACAAAACAGAAAACTTTCCATTTTATGTGTGTCCTATTTTTTTTCCTTGGTTATGACTAAAAATCTGCACATCGAGAAGCCACTGTCAAATAATCATTGCTTCTTTCTTTTTGGTTTGCTTCATAAAGTCATTGATCAAAGACTGTGAACCATGAACTTTTGTAAATGTATAGTGTTCCTATCAAAACAAGCCTTTCTCTATAGCTCTTCTAGTTTTGTCCTAGTTTTGGTATGCTGCCTTACCAATCAATGCCCATTTGAGTGCTCAGCCATTCTGGAATTCTAAGAATAGTTTGGCTTCAAGCACATAGAAGGGAGTTAATTATAACTCTTGGTATGTGAATCACCTTTATCATCTCACCAGGCATGGCTGCATTGATATAATTAATTAATTGGTCAATTAAAATTAAGACAACACATCTTATATGCACTGTGAATAATCAGCTTTAGAAGTAGTTCTTTTCCCAAATAGTTGTACAAATGTACACTTCCACCAATGATGCATAAGAAATCTAGGTGATTTACATTTCTTCAAATACTTGGCTCTTTCAAACTTTTTGAATCTTATAGATATGATTGCCATAAAATGTTCCATTTCTTTCTTGCCTGACCTCCCTAGATGAAGAAGTTCCATTACCAAAGATGGGGTTTAGAACTTTTCCTAGGCACTTGAAACAGAATGGAACCAAATACCAGAACTTTCTCAGCAAAATGAGAACTATGGGTGATATTCTAGATCTTTCTCAGCTAAAGGTTTTAGAAAATGAGGAGAAAGAAAACAATTCAAAAGAATAGTACTCAATTTAAAAGTAGGAAAACAAGTGCATTCCAAAAATTAAAGTACATATATAATCTTATCTGTGATGTATAAAAGAACATATTTTCCTGCCTAAAATTCTAGAATAATGGCAAATTGAAGGGGAAAATATGAGTTAGCCCTTGTTTCTGCTTTTCCAGTGATGGAGGCCTATTTGCAAAGTGTTGGTTAATCAGTTAAAATATAGACACACTCTTAAATGTGCAGACCACTTGATAGACATAAATACAAAAAGAGGAAAAATATCATGTGACAAACTGGTTATTAATTATGGATTTTAATAGTTTACATTTCCTTTGGGAGAACATCCATTTACGAAGTTGTGGTCCATTTAATTCAATATTCAGAAAAACACATGTTCAGTATTCCACAGTTTTGAAAAGCAGTTGTTTTTCCCAGAGTGATTATTTTATATGTAATTATGATTGCAACAGCCTGAATCCTAAATTATAATGTCACTTTCAATATGCATACTCATCAAAACGCAATGTGGTAGTAGAGACAAGCCAACCTACAAGAAATTTAGTCAAGGTTTTTATTTGATTAATGGCCGTCATTCTATCCCTATCTTTGGTGATGTGCCACTATTCTAACTACGTCTAACCACGTCCCGTTAAAATCATGTACTTGCCTAACATGAATTGTAACCATATTATTCAATGCCTTTTGCTTTTATGGATGACTGAAATTTGAGAGAAGCATGTCTAACAAATAAGTTATTTAATATAAAGACATAAACACCAAAAGACCCCAGCTTTTCTTAGGCACAAGATAGATAATATTTTAATACTGTTCCTAAAGGGAGGGCAAACGCCTACTACTTAAATGCTTATATCAATTTTTTAGATATACCATGTATTAGAGAAACATTTCTGCTGAAAAATTAATTACTGACCTTGTAAAATCTTGATGTGATAAGTCATGACGAATTGATGCAGACTAGTTGACTAAAATAGCTTTTGGAATTCAACAGGTATTCAAATATATAGCTTCATTTTTTGATATTGAGGGTAAGCACTCTTAAAGGAGCAGATCTGTAAGTTTCACTTTCAGATTGGCACTATGATCTAATGATATGGTAATCCATCTATGGTCATTACAGACTCTTAAGATAACTATATATGTGTCAGAAAAACAAAATGTCTCTCTTTGGCTTGCTTTTACTATATCCTTCTAAAAAAATTAACAGTGTCTAAACTTGTGGTGAGCACTGAGTAATGTCCAGAATTGCTGAATCATTATGTAATACACCTGAAACTAACGTAATTCTGCATGTCAATTACACTTCCATTTTTAAAAAAGTAACAAAAAATGAAGTAAGAAAAAAAATTAATTGATCAACCAGCAAGTATTTGTGGAGCTCCTAGAATGTCAAAGGGACTTATGTGATTGTCTGGATAGGGTATAAAAAGACAAATAGGCTGCATAATGAGATGGGAGACATAATGATGACAGTTATGTATACAATTCATTCCAATTTATAAGCTCACTTCCTGAAGGCTCTCCCTCTGAAATGAAGGCTTCATTGATTTCTCTCCTCTTCATACCTGTATAATCCTTATTGCTTAGAGCACGCTATTTTGCTCTTTGTAACCTGCTTTTTCTTTTTTTTTTGCTTTATGTTAATCTCATCTTGCCAAGAAGATCAAGAGCAAGCTGAGAGGTCAGAGATCTTGGCCAATAGTTATCTGCAACTCCCAAAATTCCAGGCATAGTGCTGATCCCATAATAGTTATTCATAATTATTTTGGTGAATTAATCTGATATTCAAAGTGATATTATCCAGATACCTTAGTCCACTCGTTCTTTATTATAACCTCCAAAGACACAAAGAGAAGTAGAAAAGATGTAATGTAGTGTATCACCATCAACTATAGGTTCTAGACTCTTCTATTAGTCAAATGCTTACAGAAAATTGTGTGAAAACTTCTGAATAATTTAGAGTAATAAACAGCATCCTTTTCCTGGGACAGGGGTATTTTGATATGATAACTGTTGCGTTTTGCTTTTTAAAAACGGTTACATTATTTTTCATTTTAATGCAAACTTAATGTACTGCCTATTAATATGAAGAGTCAAACATAATGATCTTGGACTTATGTAATCTTCCAAAAAACTAAACTGAGAACTTTATGCTCTCTGGGGCATGATATCATAAAGTATAATGAAGGCAGGGTTGCTGGAGCTGTCTTCTGCCAATTCTTACTATCCAAATTGCCACTGACCTTCCCCTGAAAGCTTTAGAGAGTCTCACATCCTTTCGTCTTCCTCTAATTCAGTGACTATCTATCATTTCTCACAGCTCTAACTCTGCCATAGGGAATCTCAATCAGTTAATTGTGGGAGGGAAACAAATTATTTTGAAGTGACAGAAATCAATGTTGGATAACACTAAACTAAAGAAAGTTATCTGGGAACCTGTCATGGATTATAGTGTAGGGTCATAGAAACTTGAAACAAATCATTATTTATTCCTTCTATTTCATTTGCTTTGGTGTCTTCCTTGGGAATCTAACATAAAAATCAATTTCCAAAGTTTATGAATATTAAGAAGTGATAAGCTTCATTCAACTTTTTCTAAAAGGTTGTCTTGATAGGATGGGACATTGAATAGATGATCAGATTTTTAAAGTTGTGACTTGGAAAAACTTAAACCACATCATAGTCCCAAACACTGGAAAGCTACCCTAGCATGACATGCCTCTGTAGCCACCTGGTGGTAGGGGAGGCTTGTTACAGGTGTAATAATTGGAGAGCACGATACCAAAGCATCTGAGCTATGAGACAAAGATGAGAGATCGAGCCCATGTATCTGAATACCTACAGGAGTTTTTCTTTGGAAGAGCAGCTATAAATATGATCAAGACCCCTTAATTAGCATCTTCCTCTTACGATATTCTCCATGCTGCTCTCACCTTATCCCATTACCAAATATAACCCAATAATGTAACAGGCCCCATCAGCTCTGCCTCACTCAATGCTCATTGGTTTCCAAGCTTTTTGTGAACCCCTCCCCCTCAGCACACATTCTTGAACTGCCTTTCTTCTGGCCCTCTCTTATATCCTAAATTCAACTGTCTTCAGTGTTGAGCTCACAGGCCACTTCTAATACCTCATCACGACCCAAGCTAATCTTAATCTTTACCCTTTCTTCATTTGTTTGTCCTCCTTGACTTTACTGCTTTTTTCCCCCCTGAGCTATCTTTTCAATGATAAATTCTCAAGTAAGCATCCCCCCCATAGAATCATTCTTTAAAAATGTACTTTTTAGCTCAGATTTTATTTTAACAATTTAGAGAAGACACTGCAATATAAGTTTTCTTAGGATACTAGAGCTACTTGGTCATCTTTTTCCCTTTTAGAATCAGAGGTTACTGTCAGCCAATAACATCAAGATCTGTTTGTAAACTGAAAATCTGGCTTACCCTTTAAAGGCAGGAGGAGTGCCAAAACTCATCACAATGCATATAAATGAAGGAAAGCACCAAGGAGCAAACAATGGAAGGAAGGTGTGTGCTGCACTTAAATGTTAGCACATCAAGTACCAAAATCAATTGTAAATATAATTTAAAAAATAAAGTGTAATAAAGACTAATTCATTTGTATTTTTATATCCAGGGGAACATGATGTGTTTTGTTAAAATGAAGTTGCAGAGATAAGTATATATCCAATTATAGGAAGCTTTCTCTGCAGAAATCTAAAGATACAAAAATAATAAATAATAATGGAAATGAGTCATTTATTCACTCTGTGTCCAATATTTATTGAACACACTTATTGAGCACTTTCATATTATCAATAAACATTCCTTCAACTATGAAAATACAACTTTTGAAATGGGGCACAAATGAATGAATTTTAATAGGCTTATAACTAATACTCTTTTGTGACATACACAAATACATAAGAAATATCTGTTTACATCCTTAGTGATATAAATGATAGGAAATAGTAGGTAGAGAAGAAAAAAACTCAGAAACTTTGAAGTATGTGCTGAGTATTTCAGCTCTAAACTCAGCCTCCTGATTCTAAGCACTTAAACTAAGGTCATTTTTTAGTCAAACATTGTTTTCTGAAGAGAAACTGTCAACTTTATCAGACAGGTGCATGCTGCTAAATAATTGGAAGAATGAATATCTACCATCTTATTTGCCCTTATTTAAAAATAAAAAGCATCCCTCAAGAGAAAATTTATGGGGTTTTGATGTTTATTAAGTGACTTCTATAATACTAGAACTTTAAGTGGGTTGTTTCATGTAATACCTTTAATATAGTTGTATTATACTGACTTTCATGTTATGGCTGAGGTAAAAAAGGCTGAGAGGCATTAAGTAAATAGCAATAATACTACTGACAATAACAGCAAGAAAACAACAGCTAATTTCTCCTTAACATCTGCTATGTGCTATATACTGCATATTACCAGATTTACACGATAGCAGTTTTTCTTAAGCAAGTCCAAATGAGTCAGGGAGCCTTGGCTAACTCACTTAAGCCCTCTGGGACTCATATGTGAAGTATGGGTAATAATAACCATTTTTATTAAAATTTGAAAAATAAATGGAATACTTTGTATAATTTTCAGCACATTGCCTGGCATTGAGTAGATGTTCAATAAATGATAATTCATATTATAACTAAATGTAACATCCCTCCTCATTTGATAGGAAACCTGGTCACAGATCCTTTGAATGTCAAAAAATTTTTTTTGAGGTGCCTGGGAGGCTCAGTTGGCTGAGCATCTGATTCTTGATTTCTGTTCAGGTCATGATCTCAGGGTTCTGTGATGGAGCACTGTGTCAGGGGCTCTCTAAAAAAAAAAATAAAATAAAATTTCCTATGTGTACATTTGCTATTCTTCCTAACTTCCTTTATTTTTATTTTTTTTTCCTAACTTCCTTTAATAAGTTGCCTTTCCTGTCATGGTTAGTCAGTATTTGAGTCACCTAAAATTTTCTGACCAAAATTTTAGCTTTCCCCCTATTGCACAAAAGTAAAAACTCTCCCTCTGCTCTGCCTCCCATTTTTTATTTTTACCCCCCAGGGTTATGACTGAGTCACAGCTACTGGTAGATACATTCTCTATTTTGGAGGAAATCTAAGTAACTAAACGGTAGTAAAATTTCTCCATTTATTAGATTGTTATGAGAATTTTTACAAATTCCTGAAGTCCTTTTTAAGTTCCCAGCAAATGTTAATTCACTTCCAACATTCTAATAAAACACAACTCCAAAACAACTGGATGAAGTCCTTTTGGGAGGGATGAGATGAGAAATGGAAGGAGAATTAGAGGAAGACCTTTCTAGAAAGTATTGGGATTGAGTTAATTTTCTGCTTGATAGCCTATCTTTCATAATTCTGAACTCTGGTGCTTTGTAACATCCCATCATCTCACTCCACGGTGACTTCCAGAGAAATCATAGACACATGCTCATTTCACCTCAGCATGCATGCCTACTCAGTAGTTCATCAGCAATGTCAGTCAGATGCTGAAGCATTTGTAGAGACCATCTTTTTAATCTTGAATCCTCACTTCTTCGCTTCCCTTGTTAGTCTGTGGTGTGCTTTGTAATAATGGATAAACTGTTTGACTACCCTGCCCCGTCTGGCTTTGGGATGTTCATTTCACTTTTCCTCCATGAATTTGCAAACCTTAATTATTTATATAAAGCTTCCATAAAGCTTTCATCTGAGAACAATCTGCTGTCACTTGCAGAGAGTCCTGACCTTTCAAATGCAGTTTTTCCTGCTTTCCTTAATCATTTCTTTTCTCTTTCTCCCTCTAAGCAGACCAGTCTTCTCTTTAAATTCCAAAATGAGGAACTTAATAGGATCCTCCACTTCTCATTCTGCCTGCTCACTTGACACCACAACTCATTAAAATCTGAAACCATTTTTTTTAGGATTTGTTTATTTATTTTAGAGGGGGGTGGAGGAGCAAACAGAAAGAGGGAGGGAGGCAGCCTCAAGCAGACTCCACACTGAGTGTGGACTCAACCCCAGGACCCTGAGACTATGAGTTGAGCTGAAATCAAGAGTCAGATGCTTATAACCCACTGAGCCCCCCAGGCGCCCCAAAATCTGAAACCATTTAAATATGCATATAAGGAATCCCTATTTCCTTGGAGCCTTCCCAGTCCAGAAGGGTTTGTTGTCCTCCTGCCACACTCTTATGTTCTCAGTTTAGAGAACAGTAATGCTGTTGCTTGCCTATTTCTCTTTCACTACTTCCCACTCCTCTCTTCAGAAAAGCCTTGCATCTTCAAGTCTTAGCTCAACTGCAATCTTCTCCACAGAGCCTGTCCCATCACACACATTCAGCTTCTGGCAAATTTATCCATTGGCACTTCATATTCTAGCAGGGTGGTTGGCAAACTGTTTTTGTATGGTCCGTGAGCTAAGAATGGTATTTACATTTTTATATGGTTATAAAAAAATAAAAGGATGAATAATATATCATACTATGTGAAAACTGTATGAAATTTGAACTTCAGTGTTCATGCTTTTATTGGAACAGAGCCACATCCATTCATTTATATGTTGCCTATGGCCAACTTCATGGTACAACAGTAAAGCTGAGTAGTTGCAAGAGATTATATGGGACACAATATCAGAAATATTTACTATCTGTCCCTTTACAGAAAAAGTTTGTTGACCCCTGTGCTATTACTTTGCTACTCCAAGTGTGATTCATGGACCAACAACATGGTCACCTGGGAGCTTGTTAGAAACGTAAACTCTTTGGCTCCTTTCCAGATCTACTGAATCACAATCTGCAGCTTAACAGGATTCCCAGATGATTCCATCCACAATAAGGTTTGAGAATCATTGCTCTAGCACTCATTGTACTATCTTAAAATTGTTTGTCAATATTTTAACAGATGAAAAAATGGAAACGACTAGGATATTAAAATGTATGAGTTATGGCAGATATATGTAATTTAAGACAGATTTGGATCAGTGCAAAATAGGAAAATGAAATTTAGAGGAATAAAAATAAAATACAGTATGAAATTAAAGCAGAAATAAGAAAGCTTAGTTAGCCAGGAGGAAATATAAACTCCGGATCATATCACGTATCAAGGTATTCATTTAGTTACATCACATTTCAACTATATTCTTATATATTCACATATTCAATGTTATTAATACTATAATCTATGAATATATACTCAATTTTTTAGCGTGAAATATAAGTCCCACTGGCAATAACTCATTACTTTATAGGTTATGCAGAATTTATTTGTCATGAATTTGAATTTGCTTATTTGATAATGCATAGCAGTGATATGATTTAGTTATCTTAAAACGTGAATATGAAGCTCTTGGTGAATGATACAGGGCAAGAGAATCCTATTCAAAATCCCTATTGGACTGCTTAACAATTCAAATGTGGTATTAGGCATTTATGTGTCAATTGCTTGTATAGCTAATGTCACATTTGAAGTCATGGCGATGCTTTCACTGCTGTCAGATGATAGCTCACATCAGGCAACTCTATGTTAAGATCTTAGTGACTAAGGCCTCTACTTTTTCACCTGTGAGTTTTTAATACATAATATCTATTTGTTCTTTCGGTTTTTCAGTCTATGAATATTTACTGAATCATATGCTAGACACTCTGCTAGATGCTAAAAATACAATATTCAGCAAAAGTCAATACTGTCTCTGATGTCATGAACTTCACATCTAGTGGAGGAGATTGCAATGTCTAACTAATCACAAACATAAATGTATAATTATAAACTGCAATAAGTGCTATGATGGAAGGCTATACAATGTTGTCTATGACCGTATATAACAGAGGAAGCTTACCTAAAACCAGGTGATAAGGTTGGCCAGAATTCTTCCCTGTTCTCAGAAGAATTATCTTTTGGGCTGTGCTTTAAAGGCTTCATAGGAGTTAACTGGTGCTGTGAGTGTTAGGAAAGGTGTGAAACCCAAGGAAGTAATCACAACAGAAGCTAGAGCATGATGTGTTCAAGGAACCAAAAGTAGACAGTTGTAATTGGAGCATTCATGAGGGAGGTGAGGGAAAATGGTTAAATATGGTATGGAAGAGGTAGATAGGAGCCAGATTAGGTTCTCTCATAAACCATAATAAAGATTTTGGTATTTATTCTAAGAGCAATAAGAATTGGGACAATGGGATTTGGGAATGCAAATGTGTAATTGGGACAATTATTTAGAAGGCTGTTCAGACAACAGGCGATGGAAAGCCAAACCAGTATGAGGATGCTAGAAATGGAGTGAAGACATTCAGAAGCTAAAGTTGAGAGGAGTTAGTGATGAAATTGATTATGGGGCATAAGGGATAGGAAGATGTTCAAGAATGACCAAATGTTTCTTGCCTAATCCAACCATCTAAATGACAGGGTCATAGCCAATGATGCTAAGAAACTTGCAATACATTCAGAGTATATTCTCGTATAATCAAAATCCTATGAAGTCAATGGGAATACTCAATGGCATGGCAATCACTTATATATAGATTTCAACTCATAAATATTTTTAATGAACATACCCAAATATGTGTTCTGATTTTCATATTTTATTAGATTCTTCTTATTAGTTTAGTATTAGCTTACTAGTATCTCCAAAGATACAAATAAAGATACTTAGTTTTGAGAAAGTTAAATGAAGAATGGTACCTAGATGTACAAAGAAAGAATATTTCTTTGTGCTTGCTAACAAGTTCACATACATCATGTATTATTTGTCTGGGTCATATGTTTGATTTTGGTGGGGGAAAAAGAATTTTCAAAGAAGAGCAAAATGTGATAAAAACATGATGCAAATATGCACATATTCATTTCATACAAAATTTTGCATCATTAAAATATCTGTATTTTATTTGAAAGATATGTGCCATTTCTAAAATGATGGCCATATGCACTAAAGTTAAGACTAATAAATATTTTAAAAGTGTGAAATAAAAAATCAACATTATTTATGTCATAAATTCCTTGATCACGATAGCCTCTGATATGTGTATTAATTTACTTGTTGTAAATACTTAAATTACTCCCATATTGTATATTTCAGGAGATATGAGCGTTTTCGAAATGTATAATTTAAAAGTGCAAACATGTTTTTGAAAGGCATATGTTCAGAAACAGAAAACACAAATAGAAAACTATTTTACTACCATAATCTAGTGTGAATAGACATGTAGCTCTACTTTGAAACTGCTTGGCTAATTACTTTTCCAAAATACAGTAACTTTCACTTATTGTGAAAAGCAGAAATATTAGGATGTGGGCATTCTTTTTTTTTAATAATAAATTTATTTTTTATTGGTGTTCAATTTGCCAACATACAGAATAACACCCAGTGCTCATCCCGTCAAGTGCCCCCCTCAGTGCCCATCATCCATTCACCCCCACCCCCCGCCCTCCTCCCCTTCCACCACCCCTAGTTCATTTCCCAGAGTTAGGAGTCTTCATGTTCTGTCTCCCTTTCTGATATTTCCTACCCATTTCTTCTCCCTTCCCTTCTATTCCCTTTCACTATTATTTATATTCCCCAAATGAATGAGACCATATAATGTTTGTCCTTCTCCGATTGACTTATTTCACTCAGCATAATACCCTCCAGTTCCATAGGATGTGGACATTCTAACCTATGTTGCCAGTCTCATTGGATTTTGGTGCAGGCTAGTCAGCTTATGTATATAGTATATAGTTTTTCAGATTATCAATTGGCTCAATTACATTATTAAAATAAATATTTCTTTAAGTACTTAGTTAAAGACATGTTTTTTAGTTCAATTGGTTATTATAAAGGCCAACTTAAATTTTTAGAATATATTTTTAAAACTGTATTTGTTAAGTTCAATTTAGTTAACATATAGTGTACTATTACTTTCTGAGGTAGAATTTAGTGATTCATCAGTTGCAAATATCAGTTGCATATATCAGTTCCATATTATATCAGGTGCCCTCCTTAATGCCCACTACCCAATTAATTACTCTTTATCCTCACTTACCCTCCTCCAGCAACCCTAGTTTGTTTTCTATAGTTAAGAGTTTCTTGTGGTTTGTCTCCCTTTCTGATTTTTCCCCCTTCTGATTTTGTTTTATTTTATTTTTTCTTGTCTTTCCCTATGTTCATTTGTTTTGTTTCTTAAATTCCCCATCTGAGTGAAATCATATGATATTTGTCTTTCTCTGACTTATTGTTTCGCTTAATATAATACTCTCTAGCTCTAGCCATGTCGTTGCAAATGGCAAGATTTCATTCTTTTTGATGGATGAGTAATATTCCATTGTATATATGTACCACATTTTAATTTTTGGAATATTAATACTAGTGACAATTGTGAGGAATGTGGAATTATCTTATAATTCCTTGGTTTTGGAATTTCCTTGGTTTTCCTATGCTTTTAACATCTATATATATTCATTTACCAGAGTATGCCTGATTATCTTTTCCCAAGCTACTGTTATTTTATCATTACTAGTTAAATAGTTATTATTGAACTAATTATTGAATATATCATTAAATATGTATTATGTGCAAGACACAATGTTGCTTCCAGTAGATGATATAAAAGGCATATTCTCTGCAGGAACATACAACAGTTTAATACTCAATTCTGTACCCCTTTCATGAGTTTTGATTATGTATTATTTACTTTAATCAGATGAAGAGTTGAAGATTTATAAAATGTATTTAATTATTTTATCAAATCCACGAAATAAAATATTTGAGAATAAAACAAAAACTACAATACAATGCAAAGTAAAATCATGGCATTGTTTATCAATGTAGGTAACATTTGATTTTGTTATAGTCTATTTATGTTTTCATTAAAGTAATTTGATAACCTAAAGAACTTTATAATAATACTTATATATCAGAGAACACACATTAAAAAAAACTTCTGTTAAGTGAACTTGCATTTATTTGTAGCAACACAAATTCACATGGTTAAAAGTGTAAAAGATAAAATTATTAAATTATCAATAAAGGTTTCAAAAAAGTGACAAGCATAAATCCGGTCATGAGATTGTAGAACCAACATATGTACATCATTTATTCATTTACACGAACCCTTTCTGTGAAGAAACTAAGTGCTAATATGGTTTTACAGAAAAAAGATAATATTTACCTTTAATACTTACTAATATTACAAACCTTATCCAGCTCAGGAGGAGCACAGTTGTCCAACTGATCATTTTTCACAGGAGACATTGAATACATTACCTAAATTATTACCTTAGCTGTGATGTATATATACATACATATATGTATATACATACATATATATAATCACAGTAGCATAGGTGGCATTAAGTAGGGCTTTAGGGAAGGTGTTACTAAGTTTGAATGATACCTGGAGACAAATCAGGTCAACTGACTTTTATTTTTAAAGGTCAGTTGCATCTTATATAGCCACAGACATCACCAGGGACCCACATATAAAAAACTCAAGGAATATCAGGGTGTGGATGTATATACATTATCATAAAACTCTTAGTACTCTCCTGTGTACAGTGAGAATGAACATACTTAGTAACATTAACAAAATTATTCCCCATAAATAACCAGACTCTAACTTTTTATATTAAATATAATTAAATGTGTTGCACATCCATTTTTATGTCACCAGCATGCCCTGATGAGGTCAGCCTTTTGGAGAAGTGAAGTAGGCAGCAAGTTTACATACCTGCGTGATGAGATTTGGGGGATATTTTCTCTTCGGGCCAATCAAGGAATTCAATTGTTGGAGTCACATTTTCAATGTTAAAATGTGTCTCTCTCTGGATAGGGTAGGGCTTGTTAGATATTGCCACCCTAGGATGAATTTGTGTATCAAATCTTTTCCAATTAATGGCTGGATAAAAACAAGGTGTCAACAGGCATATGTACCAAGGTGGGCCCAGGGCTTGAGGAAGAACAAGGAGCTCTCGTAATATGGAGACAATATGGTAAGGACAGAACAGCGCTGAAAGGGAGACACTAAAGACGAAATTGGCTTACGTCACGTTCTACTAAGGCTGACCTTGGTTTTTACTAGCTTGTACTGTCATTACTTCCTTATGATGCCATTGATATATATGAGGTGGTCTCTGTGTGAGTAGGCACCATCTGCAGCTTGAGAGTGTAAACTTACCTGTGTGTCCACATTAACCTATTTCATCAATGCCGTGAAAACATCTGTGGGAAAACTTGGATCTTCACAAAAGTATAATGAGTGACTTCCCATGTACTCTCAGGACAGCTGCTTGGACTCTTAAAGATTTTATATTTTACACCTTTTGAATTTCATGTTTCTGTTATGGAAAGCTGCCTATAGCATCAAGAATTTTTTTAATATATATTAAACAAAGGAAGTGTAACCTTTGTGATCATCTTAAATGGTGAGTCATCAAATTACAAAATAGGACAATTTGATGTTGACCATTTTGACTATGGTATATTTTAATGTAGCCATTTTGGTGCAACTGTCTTGAGGCACAGCCTCTGTTTTCTTCTTCTATTTTTCGATCAGTAATAATATGTTCAGCAGACATTCCCAGCCATATCCCATCTCTAACCTCTTTTCAATTTCGATAGACTTCCTTTTTCCACTTTATTTTGTACTATTTAATGTTTATGTAATGAATATATATTCATTTCATACTAAAAGAGTGTTAAAATTTCACTGTAAAAGTAAGTTAACCTCTATGATCATTATCAGTTTTTCTTCCAGCACTACCATTCTAAAAACATTTTGCGGGGTTAAATACATGTGTGTGACTTTGGGAACAATCAGAAATTTAATTGAGAATTAAATAGTCTGTGTGTAGTCTGGAGCTTAAAATAAGGGACCTAATTTTGGCCTACTTTGCCTAACTGGTAATAACATGCTTAGGAAACCTATAGAATGCAGAGTGGTCTATTCCCTAAATCAGTGTTTTTGACATTTATAACTTGATACCCTTTTTTGAGAAACAAAGTTCTCAGTCTCCCATTCTACTCTTTCTGAGATTTTTAGGTCCATCCATCAAGAATATTTTTATGGATTTCACTTTCAAAAATTTGTGATAGGAGAACAATAGCTGGATTTTCCTTTTTTAACTTTTTGTAAAGATTTTATTTATTTATTTATTTATTTATTTATTTATTTAACACAGAGAGAGGGATAGAGAGAGCACAAGCAGGCAGAAGAAGAGATAGAAGCAGGCTCCCCACTGAGCAGAGACCCCGATGCCAGGACCCCAAGATCATGACCTGAGCAGAAGGCAGACACTTAACAGACTAAGCCACCCAGACACCCCACAGTAGCTGGATTTTCTATGGCCTAATCTCAGACAGGAGTTTGTTTCTGTAAGAGAAAAACTTCAAATTCATATTTTGTCTTCACTAGTCTAATTGTTCTTATTTATGCTACTTTATTTGATATTTATTTAATATAAAGTCAGGGTGGTGATTAAACACTTTGGAAAGGTTGTCTGCTTAACACATTATTTGGTAATAAAATAGGCTAAGGTTTTTTTGTTTTTGTTTTTTTTTTATTAGGTTCCACTAAAATGTTGTGTATCAATTAAATAATTTTCTTTTCCAGATATGGTAAGTGACTAATGGAAATTTTTTTTTTTTTAAGTTCAGGAATAGGTCCACATTACCAAAATAATAGGAATCCCCTGACTATAATGGTTGAATATTACAGCAAAATGAGAGTCCTGGAGCATGTTTATAGGTATACTTACAATTATTTTTGAAGGACGGCAATCATTGGCCTATAGATGCTCATGGATATTGGATGATATCCCTGAAAACAAACATTTAGAAAAATGCAATGAGAACTCTATAAGAAAAAAGCAGTTTAGGATAACTATTTACACTATTCATGTATAAAGCATAACTGAATAGTAATGAAGCTGATATCTATAAGCACCAGAAGACAGTTTCATTTATATAAAATTAATGTAAAAAATCTCCAAACATCTCCAATCTCAAACATCAGCAGCTTAAAGAGAAAGTAAAATATCAATAAGCATTGTAAATGAACTGGCAAAATTATGATTCAAATATCAAGTTAAAACATTATTTCACATAAAATCATTACAAACCAGAATTATTAAATTGTTTTTTACCCATAGGTACAAAACGATACTAGAAGGTGGAAAGGGAAATTTGAAAAATCACCATTTCATATCAATTATTTTAAAAGTATCAATTGATATTTATTTTGTGATTTGAAAACAAAATTATTACAAATATTAGCTAGTTACATTTTTGTAGGACAAAGAAATTTGCCATAAGAACATTAATATTTAACATGTTTTAAACATAAGAAATTTCCTAAAACACATAAGACATGGCCAAAAATTTTAAATACACATATTTTCTTAAAATATAAATCTGGGAACCCACTCAGAACCCCAGGGTTGGTATAAAGATTATTTTAAGTTAAAGACATTTTGAGATTCAACATATAGAGAAAAAGAAAGCCTCCTCTGAGCGTCTCTTATTGAATAAAAGCTGCAATTTCTGAGAAGTGAGGCTATCAGAAATCCTCTCTCCGTAGAACTCTATGGCTCTGTAGAAGATGGAAAGACCACTCATACCTATACCTGTAGATACAAACACTATCACAAACTAATCTCTTGTCTGTTCTCTTAAAAACCCATCTATCTTTTCTAAAGAAACCTATTTGTTTATCCCAGAGAAGTTGTTCCTAACTCCTCCCTTTTTCCCACTAAGTTAGTTATAGAAGTCTTTAAATTTACAATTAAACAAGCCAGCTGCTTTTTTTTTGTTGTTGTTGACTCCATATGTATATGAAAGAAACTTTTTCTCCTGTTAATCTCTCATTTGTCAGTTTAATTTGCAGTTCTCGGGTATGGAACCCAACAGGGTAGAGCAAAGGTTTTTCCTCCCCTACAAAATTAATTCTTCCTTTCATCCAAGTAAATAAAATCAAGCAATGTAAAGACCATTAAAGTTATAAGAAATATGTAATAAATATTAATTATACTATTTGAAGACATTAAAATATTTTCTTAGCTCACAAATTTATCAATATAAGTTAACATATTTGAGGCATAATATCAAATACTCATGCAATAAATTTTAAAGTCACAATTTAAATATTTCAATGTGACTATGCTCTTAATCATTCAAGAGATAACAGACTATAACAGAAAATTGTTATATTTTTCATTCCTTTAATGAAAGAGCAAAGAAAGTAAATAAAAGTAAAAAAAGTAGTTCTGATTTCAAATTAGTGAAAAACAGCATGGGTAAAAGCTGTTATTTTAATATAAACATCAGAAAACACATTTGATATTATAAATTTGCTCTGGCATTTTCTTCTCTCCTATAGCTCTAAATAATACAAAGATTTATGAAATAAATATGTGAAAGCACCTCTTCATGAAATGATAGGGGATCTATAGTAAATAAAAATAATAAAAAATAAAAATAAAAGTAATTTCTTCATGAAAAAGGATATAAGACTGGTTCTACCTAGTATATTTCAAGAAGCAGAGGTACAAAGTTAATAATTTTTGAGCAATGATGAGACTCCATGCTAGCTGAAGCAAATGGCCAAGCTATTCTCTGTACAATAAAAATTAAATATATAATTGCAGAAAAGCATGAAATCATTTCAGTACATAGTAATGAGCTGTTCTACCTGCTGTAACTCCCACTTAATTTTACCTAACTGTAGAAGTGCTCTTGCAGGGAATAAGACATTTGTGGTCAGAGAACTGCTGTCAATGGAATTACAGCCCCCTAGTGGTTAACTGTGACGATTGCAGTCAGAACAATGTGAGCTATGACTGGGATTGTGTCATTTATTCATGAAGGATTTATTGTGGGTTTCCACACCCTCTTGGCAGGAGAATTGAGATATAATGAAGCATTTATACTCCTTTATTAAAAAAAATAAATCTTATAGTTTAAAAAATGACTTCTATATCTATCAACCTAAAATATATTTTCTGGCATTCCCAACATTTTCATGTACATTTCTAAAATTTTAATTAATTTTGAAGAAGTCTGGAACACACTAGGCAAAATTAAAACTTTTTTCAATTTCTGTCTCTCTCTTTAGCCATTGCCTCTGCCTCACTGCCATAGCACCCTTTACAATAATATTTTGCATCTACCATATATTCTCAATCTTTTTCTTTCAGTTATTTAGACATAAATCTGAGATAGATTTTATTATCAATATCTTGTCATTTCCAGTTTCTATCAATCTTACTGAACTGTTTTTTAAATATTTTATTTAAATTCAACTTGTCAACATATAGTACTGAACTTTTATCTTACTGAATTGTTACCTTTAAAATTCTCACATGACTTTCATAAGTTTTTCTCATTTGTAAGCTAGTGACTCCAGATAGAGAAGAAAGATGGTCACAACCTATTATCTACTTACTAATCCCAACATTACGTCATTCTCTCCTACAAAAACAGTGCATACACTGTCTTTCAATTTCACACCTGTAATCATATTACTTCCAGTGCTATTTATAACTGATTTTTAAAGTGACATTAAGGGTAATTTTGTGAATGTTCAAGACAGGTTTTATCTTACTTTTTGTACAGAAATTATTTTTATTTTGCTTTCAGCCTACCCTCAGAAAGAATATTATAAAACAGTAGTTTCAGTTCAAAATTGTACTTTAAAGGTCAAGAATCCTGTGAAGATTTAATGGATAAGTTTGCTGCTTTATTTCTCTTCAGCTGAAATTACAGGGAAAAAGCAGGCATTTAAAGCAGCCTGTCTATCAAAGAAATGCCTATCTTACTGTGGCTAAGAGTCATCATTAAAATGCCAGTACTCAATCCTGAGCAGAGGGAATACATTACAAAAGAGATTAATGTACTCCTTTGGAATGGCATGGATATTTCATATTTAAAAAGAAGGAGGTCATCTTTCATTCAGGATTAAAATACAATCACATTCAAACACAATGGTCACCCTTTACTGACTACTTTGACTTCTACAAAATCTACTGTAATGAAGTATGACTTACATATAATAAAATGTACATGTTCCAAATATAGTTTGACCAGTTTTGATGAAGATAATACATACCAGTGTAGTCCCTATGCCAATAAAGGCATAGAATGTTTCTGTCCTTCTGTTCCTTTATGGGCACCCCCCACAAACCCAAAGCAACCATTTTCTTACTTCAATCACTTTAGATTATTTTTGCCAGTTCTAGAAGTTCATATAAATGGGACCATAAGGTATGCTCTTCTCCTTTTGTATTTCTTCTACCCTTTGTTCAAAACATTTTTTTTCAGTCTTTCACTGAGTCTTATTAATGGACTATTTAAAGCACACATACCACCTTGCCTTATCCTGTTGATTTCTTCGTTTAAATTTTCTTAACTTTCTCTTCAAGTACATTGAATTTTCTGATGTCTAGTATACTAGATAAAGATTTGTCTAATGTGATACTGCCTTTTAAACCTACTGTATTGTGACAAAGAAAGCAATGGAGTGGGCTATTGGTCACACTCGGAAGAACAAATCCCAAGTCCAACAGAACATGGCAAGCCAGAGGAGGAATTACAAGAGACAAAAATCACTGGAAAAGCTTTCAAATACAAGATAGTGCATTGTCTATTACATCCTCATATTTAGTGCAATGCAAATAACAAAAATGGTTATTTTGTATAATGTATAAAGCATATATGCTTCAGAAGAAGATTAAAGCATGCATTTGGGGATGTAAATAGGATCTATTTATATATGTTATTAGATATGAGATTGCTTTAAATGGGAAGCATATTAAATAATATCATATTTTGGGTAGAAGGCCCCAGTTTTTATACTCAGGTTTCATGTCCTTAAAATTGTTTTTTTTTTTTTTTTTTTGACATTGGCAGCTAAAATGGATACCAGTTGAGAGTTCCTACTAATGTGTTAGGCTATACCATCATTGTAAAAGAATAATGCAAAGCCAATCAGAATGAAAGACAATTTCGCCTTCATAAAAATCCTCTAAATAGGTGTGATTTTAAGAAGTGTTCCATATTAGAGACTTAGGAAAAAAATAAAAACAGATGGCAAGCTGTTTCTTAGGGCATTCAATGGCAAATAGCACATACCTAAAACTTTTCTGATGTAAATGCGTCCTTTCTGGAAAGGATAGTCACGTTTGGCAAGTGTTGATTGGATACAATGGTGAAAAAGAAAGAAATGGACTAGAAATGGAACTTTACTGAGCTTGAAACTAAAGTTTTCTGAAATCGACTGATTTTGAACAGAAGAGCTTTGAGCATGTCTTCCTTTTTATTGATTTTATGATACTAAAATATAGATGATAGAAAGTAAGATACAAAATTTTATTACATTCAGAAGTGTAGAAGAAATTAAGGATTTGCCCAGACTAATCAAAACCATATTACTAATCACAGATTTTCTTTTATTTGTCAACTCCTCTTAACATAAGACAACCTCTCTGACATTCCCAACAAGTACATCTTTCAAAAGTCTGCAGGTTCCAGAATAAGCAAATCTATAGAGACAGAAAGGTTTTCTGGTTGGCTAGAGCTGGAGTGGGTCTGGGGGGGGGGGGGAGGAGGTAAGGTAGTCAGGAGTGACATGTAGTCATGTACATGTACACAGGGTTTCTTTTGAGGATGATGAAAACATTCTAAATCATGGCAATGGTTATACGGCTCTGTGAGTATACTAGAAACCATTGAATTGTATACTTTAAAATGGCAACTTGAATAGCATGCGAATTATATCTCAATAAAACTGTTAAAAAAGATTTGGGGTTGAATCCATTACTTTCATGAAAAAACAGATCTTAAAATAACTTTGAAAGGTTGATTGTATTGTTAAAAATATACTGGGAAATACATTAATTTCACATAATAATCGTGTGATACTATAACATTTATACATCTAAGAATCATAAAAGGCCAGGATTTCTTTAAAAAATAATAATGCTACTACCTTAAGCTCTGTATGTGTAAACAAAATGTGTCAACATTTTGTAGCATGTGGAAGCTATGACAAAATAGTAAGACAACTGAAGCACTATGAAATATTTTTAATTGAATAAGATAGACTCAAAGGTCAATTTTTATCTGGCCTCTACCTCACATCAGCAAGTATTCAGTGTTTATGTATAATCAAAATGATGTAAACTTTTCTATTTGAGATGACTTTATTTATTTATTTATTTATTTACTTATTTATTTATATAAATATTTTATTTATTTATTCATGAGAAACACAGAGAGGCAGAGGCAAAGGGAGAAGCAGGCTCCATGCAGCGAGCCCAAAGCAGGACTAGATCCCAGGACTTCAGGATCACACCCAGAGCCAAAGTCAGATGCTCAACCGCTGAGCCACCCAGGCATCTTGAGATGGCTCTTTCTAAATCATTGATCTTTACACCAAATCATACATTCCAGTGACTTCTCTGGTGGAGAAAGTGCCAAGTCTCTAAGAATCCAATAAATGATAAGTAGAGCTCTATACTTTATGTTTGGCAAAAATTGTGTTCAAAACTTCATTTTAGCTCCCCCATTCACAGTTGATATTCATTACAGGTTATCTGGGGGAGTTGTATACTCCGTCATGCAAGCTTATGGCTTCATTTCAGCCCTCTTTGTATTTAAATTATACTGGCCTATGTACAACCTGTGATTTTCATTAGCTTTTTTTAAAGCAAACAAAATCAGAATTCAGTTAAAAACTAGTGTGACAGATTCTGAATACTCTATAGGCTTTTGCTCTGAATAGCATTTGGAAACTGGTTCTTAAAATATTCTTAGATCACAGGTGGATTTGTTTGGTATACTTTATTTTTATTAAAAACCATTTAGTCACATTATTTACTCAACTGGAAGTGACAGGCTTCACTGTAAAAATTACAGGAAAAACTCAGTACAAAACATATTATCAATATACCAAAAGAAAATATTTTGAAGTTATAGACAGACATGAAATGGGAGCTTTAAACATTGACATTAATATGCTTTGCATTTAAAATGCAGATGTCATGTTTAAACTTAAGCTTGTTGAATTATGAGAATATATAACTTATATATGAAATTAGATGAAAAGAGAAGCACTTATGTTATGAAGCTATAAGAGCAGAATGGAATGTCACGGAATCTGTACTCAAATGTTTCCTGTGTTATTATGACTGCTTTTTTTTTTCCCTAGTAAATGTGATTTGGGGGAGCTTAAAGTAAATTTGTCTGGTCTTTTTTTTTTATCATTTATTGAGAGTTTATCATGTGTTAATTTCCATGTGTACATTGTACATTATATTCTTAGAACAATATTGCAAGGTACAAATTATTATCTTCGTAAACGAGAATGCTCAGATCCTAAAAACTAAACTGCTCTTCAAACTATTCCCCAAACTAAGCTTAGAAAACTTGCTTACTGTTTGGTAAAGAGTATCTAGATAACAATATTAACTAATATTGACCAAATATAATAATACTCCTCATTTAATCTTAAACTCCTTCTTCAAAAGCTTTATTTTTTTTCCTTTACATACTCCAAAAGTTCTTAATCACAAAGACCTCTAGTTAAAAACTCTGTGTCAGTTTTTTAATATTATAATTCATTTCTACCATTTTCCTATTTCATTGCCAATTACTATTATTAGATAACATTTTGCACGCGTTTTCCATCTTTTTATTCCTACTAGTAAATAATTATTCCTCACCACTAAAAATAAACTGAAATCTTTGAAAATACACATACTTGATTTGTAGAAGTTGATATATGGCTGGTGCCTCCTGACTTGTTTTCCATCTATTTAGTTCTTTGCAAACGTTGTCAGTGGCTGAGTAAATGCTACACTGATAGAATACTTTGAGCATGAGCACTTCGCATATTTTTAAAACTTAAGGCCGTTAATTCAAGGTACCATGGAAAAAGTTTACCCAACCTCTATAGTGAAACAGCCTTGGGCTGTTTCCTGGCTGCATCTTGCGTTAGCTATGTGTTTGGGCATGTGGCTTAAATTCTCTGTGTCTCCATATACTATTTATTAGGGCTGTTGTAAAAATTACATGAGGGATATACGTACTTTGTCAAAGCGGTGACTAGGATGTGGGTGGGGCTCAATATTTGTTAATTTCTTTTCCTTCTTCTCCTCTTTTTAGGACAGGTACCTGGCAACTTCTTTCCTGAACCACATCCTGACTCAGAGGTTCTGCTCTGTATTTACTAGATGGAATGGTAAATATAAGTAACAATTTTAGTAACACTATAGTTTAAAAGTAACAATGGCAGTAACATTATAGTTTAAAAATTCTGACAAAAGGTTGAATCAAGAGAAAACTGAAATCAATCAACAAAACCTACATTGCAGATTTTTTTGGGCTATGCATTTTCCTTCTGGTTACTGTTTCTGCCCGGGGAACTCCCAAATGAAAGTTAGCTGCTTAAAATTTGCTTACGAGATATACAAATGTTTCAATTTGGTTTCAAATCAATCCAGTATATGCAAGGCATACACGCAAGTGAATAATAGAAGAAGAATCACAGAAGTAAACAGACTTCATTCTATAAAATGTACTTTATTTTTTTTTACCTTTTAGATCATACCATTGAACTCATTTGATTGTGTTATGATCACATCTTTCCCATACTCTGTAATTCACAAATTCATTGTCCTTAAAACCATATGAAGGTCACCGGTTTGTTTCCTTATAAAAATGACATAATGGGTTAAAGCTGGAATTCTGTAGCTGGTGACTCATGCTTGCATTTGTACATTTCAAGAGATGTAATTTATAGAAAGGAATCCTCCAGCCTTGTGCTGTTTCAGATTTCAATTGCTCTAGCAAATTAAAACATAAAGGCTAACATAAATAAATGCACACAGCCTGTCAACTGGCCAGTCATCTAATTTGAACCTCAAAAAGTACTCTTATTTGTCTTTTACATGATTCTTTTTCTCTTGTTGTGAGTCATATATCATATACACATAGAATCTTTTACCTATGTCAGTAAGAATAAAAGTCATAATCTTGAAAGTATGCACATACTAATTTTCTGATTATCGAAACCAATAAACTATAAATTCAGTTTCTGTTTATTCTGGGTGAATAAAGCATGAAGCGTGATGTGATTCTCAAAGACAGTACGATGTAGTCAAAATTTTAAGGGCTTTTATTTACTATGCCACATAGCCTTCAAGAGGCAGTAGACCATAGTGGAAAAGAACCTGATTTCAGATTTAAGAGATGTGGTTCTCTTTGTAAAGCTTTGCCAATAAATAATTAGGTGTGGGACCTGGAACAAGTCAGGGGCCCCCTCTAAGCCTTAATTTATTTATCGTTGGGACGCAAGCAATAGTAAGTCTGTTACAAATGTTATCAGTATACTTAGGTTCTATTGCTTTACTAAAATGCTTAGTAAAAAAATAAATAAATAAATAAAATAAAATGCTTAGTACCTAATGTGTTAATGCTTTCCTAACGTCATCCTTGTATTTTCAAATTGTGAAGTACTTTGCTAAGTACTTTCCTAAAAATATCAAGCTTTATAAATTATCTAATAATTATTAATGACTCTTTTGGTATCGAGAATTAATAATCACTTGATATTCAGACAATTGATTTTATCTGAGAGTTAAATCTACAGCTCATCATTTACTTTCTTGCAGTGTATAATTCAGGTATCTAAGGGCTTGCTAGTAAGAAATAATTCATATGACTCCTACTTGTAAGAATCTTACTATTTCCACTTGCATTGTTTGAACTAGCTTAATCCCTTACTGGACAAACATAAGGTGCTGAACTCATGTTTGCTAATTTATTTTTAAGTATTTATTTTTTAAGTAAGTTAAGAGCAACAAGATTGAGCATGAATGATTCCAGACTCATGGAGTTGTTTTTGTTTTTGTTTTTACAAAAATATTATGCATCTGAAAAGTTCTGTGAGTCAGTTAAAAAGAGATTTGTTCATATCTTTAGACAATACTGAACAAGGCACCTGAGAAAGTTTATCCAAATTCATAGTCCTTCTTTGGGCTTTGGGACAAAAAAGTTTTTATATCAGTAGTTTAATCCCATATAATTTATTTTTTGTCTGCTCTGTCCTCTGAACTTTCTCTATATTTAATTTATTTTCCCCAAATTCTTTATGTAGCATTCATATATTGGATCTCCAACTGGACTCCAAATTACTGGAGATCACAACTTTAGTGTTGTTTCCTCTCCTGGGAGGCCTTGGAGTACTCAGTCAAATGTACTGTTAAACAGAACCTTAGCAATAATTGAATGTAATAATGTATAAAGTTGAGGGAGAAAATCAGAGTGTTTCATGTTGAAGAATCTGAGAAAAATATGACTCTTAGATATTCCCCAAAGCTTTATGTAATCAATGTTTACTGTTTGGACCTCTGTTCTTTTCTCTCTACAACCTTCTCTCCCTTGGAAATTTCTGAAATTCAGCTAAGCCAGAATAGTATGGGTTGGTCCAAATTCTTTTACCTCTAGGCTTGATCTGTCTCCAGAAATTCAACATCATATTTTCAGCTGTCTGAAGAACACCTGATGGTGTATGTATATATTTCCTCTTGCCAATAAAATGTAAGTTCCTCCATGGTAGGAACCATAACAAACAAACAAAATTCATTAAATAGTAACTTGACAGTTCTGTGACTCCAAGAATAAATGGTATATTCTCTGCCATTTTTTCTTACAATGTTGGCGTAATTAAGCTTCAAAAAATATTTTTAAAGTGATGATGATAGAAATACATGATTATCAATCATGTATTAATAATCTACATGATTATTCAGCTAAATCTAGGGTAGGCTTAAGGGAGGACCAAAGTTTGAATAATTCCTTTAAAAGTACTTTATGTCTACAGAAATGGTGTATCTTTAGATTCACTAAAGATGGTAATAAAGAAGCTAGATATGATTTTCAGGAGAAAGTAAATAGAAATAAAAATATAACACAGAAAAGAGTTTGGAACAAGCTATAAATGACCTTTCCTATTCTCTGTCCGACCATTTGGGGCCACTCTCAAAGACTCAAGAGTTCTGAACACAGATACAGTAAATTGAATACTCCTCCAAAAACAAAGGTTCTGATATGGGGGAAAAGGATAATATGAAATGTAATTAAAGGCCTTGAGATGAGTATCTGCTCACAAATGTCCTTTTCTTTTGAAGCTCTTTATAGAGCTTATGTACCCAATTACATCTAGGAATATATTAAAGGAAAAGACACTTTGTAATCATGAAACTCAGTAATAAACTAAAGCATTGACAACACTGATTTTCAGCAAGATATTAATGACTTCTTGGGGAGGGACTGTAGCTTCAGACAGTTTAATTTAAACTCCTATAAAGGGTTATGTTTAATTTGTGATTGAGAGCCAGTGATGTCTTAAATTTGCTTTAAGTAATAAAAGACGACAAGAAGGGACATTTCCACTCATTTAGTGATCTTTAAACACTAAGTCATTTCAAATTTAGGCCCTGGAGTGAAAGGGAAAGGGCAAGCTCAAGCTCCTAAGTGAGGTTTGGCTTTAAATTGTTTAAGGAATTCTTAAGTAGTTGAAGCAGAGTTATGACAATTATCTCCTAGACTATAAAAGTCAACTATGCGAGCATTATTATTTGAAGTGGATTTTCAGAACTACAAAACTGCTGGTATTTTCATAGATTGTAGCATTGGAAATGACCTTAGTAAACCATTCATCTGATTTACTTTTTTAACAGGTGAGACCATGGAGGCTTATAAAAGACTAGAATGCAAGTCATTTAACTCTAAATTTGTACTCTAAAAACCATTCTCCACAGTGCTCCTGTGATTTGAATATTAATTATTCAGCAAATATATATTGAAAGAACCCACAATGTGTAACGATGTATGAGAAGGGTAGTTGGGGTGGAGGTATAAACATGAATAATATATAATTTTGTCCTCTGTGAATTCATAATCCAATAGGAAAGATAAGACTCAAATTAAAAAGTGAGATGATGTGTATAAGACCTTGAACACTGTGCCTGGCACATAGAAGACAGACCTTGAAACCTAAAAAACAAAAAACAAACCAAACCAAACACAAGACAATGTGCTAAGTGCCACATAAGTGGCACAATTAATAATATCCATTTTTGTTCAGATTTTAAATTCAAATTTTAATAGTCTTATGTATGTGGGTGTCAACCTAGATCATATTTTTTAACAGATTTATTTAGAGACATAGAAGGTGTGAGCTGGGGGGAGGGGCAAGAGGAGAGGGAGAATCTCAAGCAGACTCCCTGCTGAGTGTGGAGCTTGACTTAGGGCTCACTCTCAGGTCCCTGTGATCATGACCTGAGCTAAAATCAAGAGTGGACACTTAACTGACTAACACTCAGGAGCCCCAAACTAGATAATTTTTTGATATGACCAGTAGTCCCCTTACATTGCGTATACAAAATCATAACACATTTAAATTTTACATGTTGTGTCTTGGCTTTAAAATCTGTGTAATGCCCTTAGTCTCCTCCATAACCCCACCTGAATAACAGTACATCTTTCCCTGAATTAAGAATGTGACTGTTTGCAATCATTTCCTAATGTGACCTATAACCTGGAGTTCATTATTTCACAATCCACCTTGCAGTCTCTTTATTTCACCTTGACATTTGACAGCTATCTTGGCATCTGATTGCTATTAACCATACATCTGTTTTGCCCAGAAGTTGGGTAGCATGATTCTGTGGCACTGTGGTGCATGTGGGAGATGTGCAGGGTTCAAACATGCAATGGGGAGTCATCTGAAGTGAGCCTTAAGGCACTAACCCTAAGATTCTATAATCAGGATGGGAATGAAAAGAGGGGAAACTTTTGAGAAGCATTTTGTAAAAATAATTTAGACGCTTAAATTGATGGAATTAACTGAATATATATGGAGAAAGGTGATCCAAGAATGTCTCCAAGGCAGAAAGTACAAGCATTATTTAGATTTTCATGAAAAAATAAAGAAATGTGAGAGGAGGGCTAGAGTATTTTTTGAACAATGTAAGTGTTGCCATAAATGTGTTCTGTATTGTGCTACAGTAATAAATGTACTTTTATTTGGTCTTGTTGCTTCATCTGAATCAAGAGACTCAGAATATCAACTATAGATATGAACAAATTTGGCTGCTTTTCTGAAAATTGTACTTACCCAAAAGTACAAAAGTAAGGTAAAAAATAGCAAATTATTTTATTTTATTTTTTTAAAGATTTATTTATTTATTTATGATAGAGAAAGAGACATGAGGCAGAGACACAGGAGGAGGGAGAAGCAGGCTCCATGCCGGGAGCCCGACGTGGGACTCGATCCCGGGACTCCAGGATCTGCCCTGGGCCAAAGGCAGGCGCCAAACCGCTGAGCCACCAGGGATCCCAGCAAATTATTTTAATAACAATATATTATCTTCTTAGGTTTTCAAGGTTTTTAACTATTAAATTCTATTTTCATTTGAATGGCAAAATCTGTGGGAGTTTTCTTCATATTCTTTCTCCTATATATATTCATCTAATTTATGCCTCCAGATTTGTAACCTTAGGGATGTATGTTATTTAACTTCAGTGGTTTCTGCATTCTTGTCTGTAACAAAAATGTTAAGTTTGAAGGATCCTTATAGAAAAATCACCTAGTACACCCTCTCATTTTATAGTTGTAGAAACTGAGGCTCAAGCAGAACAAGAAACTGCTGCGTTTTTTACCTTCATTTTTCCTGAATGGGAAGGTAGGAAGAGAAGAAGTTGATGTTGTCTATACCATAAATTGCACAACTGTATTATTATTATTATTATTATTATTATTATTATTATTATTATTATAGGTAGAACGCAAGCAGGTGAGGAGAGGCAGAGGAATAGGGAGAGAGAATCTTATGCAGGTTCCATGACCAGTGCAGAGCCTGGCAAGTCTTGATCTCATGACCTTGAGATCATGATCTGAGTTGATATCAAGAGTCAGATACTGAGCCACTCAGGCACTCTGCAGAACTGTATTATTATATGGAATTGTCTTTTTGGTCTCACAAGACTATTAGCTTCTTCAGGGAAATACTGTGTAATATGTGTATCACTTCTCTAACCTCCAGGGAAATGTCAAGCATACAGTAGGCCCTCAACAAATACTTGCCAAAATTCCATAATTGTTATAAGTTTTTTATTCACCTTCATTATGTAGTTCACTAATTTGACAGATACACATTGGTCATGAATTTTGTCAATCTACTTACAAAATAATTGGCTGAGGTTTGGTAGTATAAGCAGGAAAAGTTGAGGTAGACCATTATCCAATGAGAGGAAGGTAATGAATATTCAAGGTAATGAATCAGCATGAGCTAACTTAAGATTTTGGAGAGCAAGAGTTATTGTATTAGACAGAAAGTATAACAGTGGTTGCCGGGGGTTGGGGTGGAGGAGAAATTGTTTAAGGAATATAGAGTTTCAGTTTTACAAGATGCAAAGTGTTAAAAAGATGGATGGTGGTGATCGCTGTACAACTGTGGAATGTATTTAATGCTACTGAATGGTACATTTAAACATGGTTAAGGAGGTAACTTCTATGTTATGTGTACTTTACCACAATAAAAATAATTTAAAGGAAAAAGAAGTAATCATCCTAATAGAAGATATCTTCCACAGTGGGAAAGAGGGGCAGCCCCGGTGGCTCAGAGGTTTAGCGCCCCCTTCGGCTCTGGGTGTGATCCTCCCGATAGAATCCCATGTTTGGCTCCCTGCGTGGAGCCTGCTTCTCCCTCTGCCTGTGTCGGTGCCTCTCCCTCTTTGTGTCTCTTATGAATAAATAAATAAAATCTTTTAAAAAAAAAGTGGGAAAGACAGTCATTGTATCCATGAGTAGTTTGGGGGCTTATAATTTCTACCATACTTCATCAATTCTATCCATTTATTAATCGTGATTTAAAAAATAGGAATAGAAGCATGGTGGAAAGACTAGAAAAATAAGTCCATTGAGAAACCAGCTCATTTGTGCTTTCTTAAAACTTGGTTTAAAAAAATTTTATTGGCAAGACACCAGATCCTTCTTGTTTTACTTCCACCAAGATTAAAGTAATCAATTTCTCCCCTCATCTATTTTAGACTGATATTACATTTAATAATGTAAGATATGGGGCTATTAGGCCCTTGGGAATTAGTGACTAATCAACCAAACAAAAAAAATTCCAGAACAATCTATCTATAAACCACAAAGCATTAAAATAATTTTAACTGTTTTTCTAATCTAAGATTTTAAAAAAAAACCTGACAAATTCTTGATTTTGTCACTCATAGCAATTCACTAATAGTAACCTCTGATTTCCTATCACATTATAAAAATGAATCAATAAAACTCTTGTATACAGATTTATTTGCTGCAAAGGCTTTTGGGAATTGTTATTTTAAAAAGAAAAAATTCTGCTCCACTCTGAACCATCAACCAATACTACAAAATGGGTGTAGACATTTGAGGGGCTACTAATTAAAAGCTAAAAACCAAAATTCTACAGCCAGAATATGGAATTTATCCTAATCACTGATCATGATTTTTACCAGACATCTATGTGGCCAATAGAATGGAGTGTCTCTTTCTCTCCTTCCTAGCTATCTGTCCACTATCATCTATTTTATATAATATTCATATATATTTATAGTTATATATATTTCACTCTGAACTAAAAAAATAAAACTGTATGTTATAGGGCTAAGCTTTAGCTATAAACTAGTTTAAGATTAATAATTTCTTAATTGTTGGAAAATATGTTGAAAGAGATGACATCACATCATTTCAGAGAAATCTGTTATTTTGTTAGATGCTTTGAGTTCTTAAATGTTATTGTGCAGGTGTGCTAGAAATTCTACTCTATTTCTTTCTTTCTCTTCTTTCACTTTAACTATTGAAACATACATTCCTAGGGGGATGGATGGATGGAGGGATGGATGGATGTAGATATAGATTGATAATATATATTATATAAATATATATAAGTATATATATAATATATAATATATATATATAGCAATACAATTAATCAAGGTATGTTAATTGGTAACTTACTATGGGCAAGGGATTTGTCATATATGTGGGCTAGTCAGCAAAAGCTTTATGCAAGAGGTGGGGCTTAAACCAGACTTGAAGACCAGGTAGAACTTAGAGGGGGAGCACCACCCACAGTACTGAACTTCTGCATTTTGCTCCCTGTTTCTAGCAATAAATCATTGTTGAATTGCAAGTCACAGTTTTTATGTCATTAAAATGGAAGTAGTAAACGGAAAGGTTTTTTTCACCAATTAAAAAAACAAAGCCTTGGGACGCCCTGGTGGCTCAGCAGTTGAGCATCTGCCTTTGGCTCAGGGTGTGATTCTGGAGTCCCGGGATCAAGTCCCACATGCGGCTCCCCGCGGGGAGCCTGCTTCTCCCTCTGCCTGTGTCTCTGCCTCTCTCTCTCATTCTGTGTCTCTCATGAATAAATAAATAAAGTCTTTATAAAAAAACAAAGCCTTTAAGCATACACATTTTTTTGTGTGTTCTTTTCAACTTTTCATTAACTATAAGTACTATACTCGGATACAGTCTTTCTACCTGAGTTCAGATCAGGTAGTCAGTTCAGACTAAAAAACTGACAATGACTTTCAGCAGTACCTTTTATCCAAGCCATGATTATCAAATTATTTCTCCTGATGCCAGTGTGGAAAGGTACTACATGGCAAATGGGATCAGACAGTCCTCTCTGATACATGAGAAACCATCTTTAACAATCATTCTGTTCCCTCCAATCTCAGATCTCCAGGATGTCAATTTTCCTGTTTGAATTCCACATAGGCAACTGTATATAAAGGATTAAATTGGAATGGCCTTTGTTGTGATGTCACACGTGGGACAAAGCACACTCACTTATGTGTCTAACTCACTGTCGTGACTCTTCCCAGTCATCCTTTGTACATAACAGCATTATTTCCCTGATTTTATTTCAGTCTTGAAATGATCTAAGTCCCCTGAGCTTCACTCAGGCTTCCTGTCCTTCAGTCCCTCAGCATTAACAAGACTTTCTCATTTACTTTATTTTTTTCTTGGTAACAAATCTCCAGATGAACTGTTACATGCCTATCTTATTACTTTGCCAAACAGCACATTAATGATTAATGGGCACTGTCAGTAATAATATCCTCATGCTCACAGGCAAATCTGCTCTATCCAAAGACTAGTGGCTAGCATTAAAGATAAATTAGCCAATTCCTAAACGGAGGCAGTGAGTTTACTGCTTAACAGCATCGTCTCTCTGGAATCAAAACTGCTACATTTCAATCTTGGTTTCAGTTAGTTTAAGTGGATTATTTAATCTCTTTGTGATGCCTCAGTTTCCTCATCTGCAAATTGTGGATATTAGTTGTACCCTCTCATGGGGTAACTATGAAGCTTATACATGTGAATAGAGGTGAATCTTTTATAAATCTGTCATACATAGTAATTTCTAATAAATAACAGCTATTCCTATCTTCTTTTATACCTCTTTTGTGAAGAATAATTACTTGTTAACTTGGGCAGGTCTTCCTTACCTCGATTATAAAAAGCTGGACCTGGAAGTATGAAGTCTTTGACTATTGAGATAAAATGAGAGATCTGGGAGTTTAAAATATAGTTATAAAAAATGTGAACGCTGTGACATTTACTCATAGGCATTCACTAATGACTTTAAAGACAGTCATTTTTTAGAAAAAAAGAAAAGATTAAAAGAACTCTGGTCAGTGTAGTGGTTGCTACTCTTCTCTAGATATTAGTTGACCTTGCCTTTGGTTTCAGTAGTGTTTAATTTTTATTTTTAAATTTTTTGTATTGAGCTCACCCCCATATCCTGCATTATAACACTGATTCCACTCTGAATGCTCACCCTCCCTTCCTCACTCCCAATCAAGCTGCTTCATTTTCTTGGGAAGGCTACCTTCACCTTTCACCTTCATTCTTCCCAGGCTCAGCTAGCCACCTTGTACAGTAGTTCAGGATGCACCAAGTTGCCTTGAACTAACTCTCCATCCTGATTCTTCTGTTGCTCACTCCTTTTATCAGAAATCTACTCCCTTATTGTCCTCCAGAGGATATTTTGTTCTTATAGTCACCTGCACTGAATAATGAGAAATGTGTAAGAATTTAGGGCAGATGAAATGGCCTTTGTTGACCACCTATATATCCTCAACATTTTTTCATGTGCCAAAAGAAATTTTGATAGAGGACTATCATTGGGGATGGGATGGGGAATAGGCTCGTGAGAACATTTAATGGAAAATGGGTTAGAAGGCAAGTGTGGTTATTTTAATAACTAATTTGAAATGTATTAGTAACAGTAGCCTGTCACAAAGGACCAATTTTTCAACATAAAGAAGATTAAAGAAGTTTGTATGTGGAAGGCAGGGAGCATGTAAGATATTGCAGAAAAGAGAAGACTATATCATGGATGAGATCTTTAGGATACAGAAGAAAGCAGGATCCGGTACACAGAGGGAGAAGTTAATTTTGGAGAACAGGGGTTCTTATTTTTCCAAGGCAAAGCAAAAGAAGTAAGCACAGAAGTAATACATAGATATCTAGAGGTAGAGGAGAGAGAAGGTAATAAAGATGACATCTTTCTTATACATCTCCTTAGTTTCTGTTTTCTCTATGCAGTGTGAAAGTAAAATTACTGAAATTAATTTTCAGGGGATACAGGAATGGAATACAAAAGTTGGCAAGAGTTGTAAAAGTTTGGAACATGTATCTAGGAGTATAAGAAAGGGAGTTAACATGTAAACTTAGCATGTAAAAGGATTGCTGAACAGTATTGAGGGCCCAGCAGACATAGGAGACTGTAAAATGTGTAGTTTTGTTAGTTTTCTCCAGTAGTGTTCAGCAATCAGAGTAGGAAATAGGACAGATTAAACCAAAAGGATGAAGGTAAAAGGCGGGGCAGTGGAAGGGCAATGAGCAGTGTATTGAGTATTGAGTGATGATGAGAAACATCGTAACTGGCATAAGGGTCAGACTAAGAAGAAAATGAAGCCAAGAGGGGGCCTGGCAAGTCTTGACGGGGTTGAAGAGCAGGTACAAAAGAAAGGTGGGGAATGGGTGGTTACTGAGTGTCATAATCTGAGCATAGTCTTTCTTTTTTCTTTTTTTAAAGATTTATTTATTTATTCATGAGAGACACAGACTGAGAGAGAGGCAGAGACACAGGCAGAGGGAGAAGCAGGCTCCACGCAGGGAGCCCATCGCGGGACTCCATCTGGATCCCAGGACTCGATCTGGATCCCGGGACTCCAGGATCACACCCCGGGCAGAAGGCAGTGCTAAATCGCTGAGACACCCAGGCTGCCCCTGAGCATAGTCTTTCTGAACTTAAAATTTTGGAAAGGGGCATATTTTAGGTGTGTCAGCAGGCCTGAAGACAATGGAAAAATAAGAGGTCAAGGAATTATGAGGATAGACTGTTATTTGGCAATAATCATAAATAATGGAGTCTCTAGAGAGTGGCAAGATTAAAAATGGACAGTAAGAAAGAACCAGGTGCCAAAAATGTCAATGAAGGCATAGACAGCAGAGACAAGAAAGAAATGTTGAAATGCTGTAAGCATCAGTAAAACATTATTTAAATAACAACAGAAGAGACTGTTTCTAATGTGTTGGAACTTAAAAAAAAAATGGCACTGGTAGAGATTCACCCATAGTGTTAAGCTCTTACATATGGAAAAGTAGTAAGACTCATGAAGTGAGGAGAAGCAGAGGATAAGAATTAATGTATCTCCACTGTAGGAGTAGTCCAAGTAGGAAAATTACAGATTCTGGTTAAGGCAAGGAGGTGAAGGAAGTGTTCAGTGAAACAGCAGTGAAAATCCTTACTTTCCAAAAGAACTTTCTACAGTGATGGAGATAGTCTGTATCTGCACTGTCCAATAGGTAGTCTGTATCTGCACTGCACAATCACTAGCCACTTGTGATTTTTGAGTAGCTAAAGTGTGGTCTGTGAGAAAGATTAAGTTTATAATTTTATTTAATTTCAGTTAATTTAAATTTCACTAGCCATATGTGGCTGGTGGCTGCTGTACCTTGCAGTTCTAAAGGCTGTTCGACAGCAGTCTATAAATGTATGCTTAGTTATTAATAGATAATGACAAAGGTAAGTTACCCCTCTAAGTGGATGTTTGTATTCAAAGGAGACAATGACTAAGGTTAAATCAGGAAATTCCTGAATATAGAATTTCAAGTGCTGTGGAAAACCACGAAAGCTACTAATCTGGGGGCCAGAAGGCCCTTCTAGTGCTTCTCAAATTTGATCGTATAAGTGGTCCTCTATGAATGAAGTTAACCCTAATGAGTAAGATTGACTTTATGAAATGCCAACTGTAGGTACAACATTGTAATAAACAAGTATCTTAGTAAACTGCAGATGGCACAGTCTTACACACAGCTGAAGGGAGGAAGGATTAGCTGAGTTGAAGTAGAGATGCTGGGTACAGGGAGAAAAAAAACATAATTAAGATTCCAACTCATGTACATCTCTCTTTTATTTTTTTTCATGTACATCTCATTTAAACTCCTGCTTTCACTCTATCATTTGTGTATAAAAATGTCAGAAATGACTGCCAAAGAGTTGTTGCAGGTGAGCATTAGATTAAATCTGCTTGTGACTCGCTAAATGACAGTGCATTTTAACCTCTTGGTGGGTTTCAACGTTACTTGTTTAAAATGGAGATTACAAGGCTGTTTTGCAGCCATGTTGTCAGTGTACGAGGAGGCCTTAAAATGCGTTGAAGAAAGCCACCGATGGATGCATCAATTTAATGAACACTCATTGTGCTGGTGATTGGAGGTTTCTGAGACTCAAGAGTATACAAGTTGCAGATAAAATCACATAGTTATACTGGAACAGTGATAAATAAACAATAATAAACACATATGACTTTGTGCAATAACAAAATTTTTAAATGCTTACTACCCATGTGCTTCTTAATAATCATGTAGGATTAACATATTATTACGTGAATGCATAACATATTAATATATGTCATATATTACAATAATATATGTTATTAACTCTAACTTACAGTCAAGTTTTCCAAGTTTGCTCATGGCTATCCAGGTCATTAGTGGTACCAATTTACATATTTTTCTCCACTAGACAACACTAGTCTTTACCAGATGCTTTACTAAAATAATCTCAATACAAGCACACAGTGCTTGTACAATATTCTCATTTTGTGAGGTATTCTACTTCTATAAGAATTGGGTGGTAAGAGGTTCTTTGATGATAATGGACAAATAGTCTGAAGCTTCTAGAGCCATTGTAACTCGGGATTTATTTGCCTGAAGGCTCAGAAACCAGCCACCTTCTTCCATCTCAGGCCTTGAGCAATTGGATATGTGTAGCTAAAGATACTTAATGTTGGTTTCTGACAATCTCACTCGTAAATTTTGTTTTAATTTTTGTGTGTCCCTTAGGTAGAGAGAAATAACTGTAACTTGAAGGAAATAAATGGAATAGTAAAATAACTGAGAATTTATGCAGGCTTCAGATTATTATTCAGATATAGGTATTCACCAGCTAAATTCAGAAACATTTCTAAATAATTAAATTCCAAATGGTAGTGATAATCTTGCAAATCTCCCATGATTTTAGAATTTATTTTCCAGAGCAGAAATCTACTACCAGTAAACTGCTAGGGGTGAAATACCCATGTTGCTTAAACCCTTAGTGGAATCAGCCCAATATTATATCAGAGATGCTAGGTTTTTAAGATTTTACTTGTATTGTTAAAAAATAAACATCTTTCCTCCAGGTAGTCTTGAAAGCACAAGTAAATATTTTTTATTCAGTTGCTGTAAATTTATCTACAAGAATATCTTGAGAGACGGGAAGGAAAAAAAAAATCCAATGTTACCAGTAAAATGGGAATATTTTCCTCATCCAAGGCTTATTATGAAGACCATGTGAAATAATGCATATATGCAATGCTCCTGGCTCCATGCCTGGCGTCTAGTAGGTTCACAAAAATGTCAGCTTTCACCCCTCTTCCCATGAATTCATACTGCACCAAAGCCTGTCATGTTATTATCTGAAAATGTCATCATCCTCATCCATGACAGCTCTAGATATAGACCACTCAGGAAAGCATAGGAAGGGTTAATAACCTATTCTATTTTATGCAGATAGAAAAACACTGCCAGTGTTGGCTTAAGCACCCCAGATCCTACCTTGACATTGCAATCACAAGCCTTATCCACCTTCAGAATTTCAGGACTTACCTTGGGCTTGTTGCTGTAGATGATAATAGCTAGTAAGAAAGAAATTACGTGGATAAAATAAATAAATATTTTATTTACTCCCCCAGAGGATTAGAAGAACATACTTAAGGGATAAAAAATTTAATTAAGTATTCTATAGCCCACCTTCCCAAAATAGGGGAAATAATTCCTGTAACCAGGGGCAGGGGTTAGGTGTGTGTGTGTGTGGGGGGGGGGTAGGGAGATAACTCTCAAAGATCAAGGTATCGTGGTGCAAAGAAATTAATAAATTATATTCTTCTTAGAGGATGATATTCAGGGGGACTTAAATACTGCAAAGGAAAAGCAATGATCATGGTAGAAATGCCCGCCCCCTCCCCGCGGTGGCCCTTTTCACTGTGTCTACACATATGTGGTCAACTACCTTGTTTCTACCGTGTTCATGTTTTGTTTGTCAGAATGGCTGCTATGTGGATAAACTTCTTAATCAAAATTTAAACTCTAGAACCCAGATGTCCTTTTGCACCATTATGTGTTACTCACTGAGCAGTGTCTCCCCCAACCCTAATCATTTTAGCTAAGTGCTAGGCCCCCCTCTCCCCCAGTGAGGTTCCCTCGGTTAGCCTGCCTAAAAGGTATGTGGTGAGGGGCATATGCACTTAGTGGCTCGGCAGCCAGAGGTTTCCTTGGACGGGACTTGTGATGATAAATATTAATGAAGAAGCTGCGTGGTACTGGCAGTGATTCTCGACCAAATTAGATATTCTCTAAGTGCCAAATGTCGCCCTCTGAATCTGAGTAGAGGAGTGCTGTCGCCTAAAATAAAGGGGTCTTGAACACAATATAAAATGTTGGTCACCTCAAGTCGCTTACTACCCAACAGGAAGCAAAAGGCAAAGGGCACGGCGCAAAAAAGAAACAGACACGCAGACACATTTTTTGCAATGACGAACTTTATGTGGCTTCGGGAACGGCAACCTGTTCTTATGCTTAGCAATTCCGAGGTACACTGTTAGGACTGCTCGTCAGGTTAAAGTGAGTAAAGGAACCAGAAAAAGAGGCAGCACAGGAGATTTTCCGCAATCGTCTTCAAAATATAGTGACTTAGGTAAACTAATAAAAAGGTTCGTTGAATGCCCTTATACTCTCATCTTAAACTTACGTGACCATTAGCAGCGCTGTTCGAATCAGCCCACAGCTGTTAGACCCAGACACAGATCCGCAGTGTTCATCTCCCCAGTTACTGGTGTTCACTTAGACCCTCCGAAAACTGGGCTCGGTTTTCAATGAGAACATAATAGAGGATCTTTCTCCCCACTCTGCTGCCACTGTTCCAAGCCTCGTGCCCCCTCCCACTTGCCCGAAATCCGGTTTTCTTCAAAACGTAGCCCGTACCCCCAATTCAGTTGCACCTTCCGCAGCCCGAACCTCTACACGGAGACACCCACGTTCACTCTCCCCCCGCTCTCCACTTCTTGAGACCCCACGCCCGCCTCCCATTTTTCTCTCAGCAATCCGGGCGCTGGATTCTCGAGCGCCCCCCCCCCCCCCCCCCCCCCCGCCAAGCGCCTTCGTCTCAAGTCCCTGCTACCCAACCTCCTTTGAGGCTTCGGTGCCCCTCCCATGGCACTAAGACCCCCTCTCCACCCAGAGACCCCAGCGTCTCCTGGAGCTGCGCGTTCAGAGTCCCTCCCTCCCCCCGCCCCCCACCTCCCGCTCCGGCCAGCGCAGTTCTGCAAGCTGCAACCATCCGGGACCTGGCCCCGCTCCCCACCCCATCCCCCGCCTAAACCGTTAGGGTCTCGGCTAGCAATGCCGTCCGGGGCTCCAACTTACCACAAGCGTCCGGGAGGAAGACAAGGCAACGGTCGCCGCGGCGGCAGCTAGACGAGAAACGGACTCGGCTGCAATCGCCCAGCGGAGCCCGCGGCAGTCAGTGCGCTGCGCTGCGCTGCGCGCCGCAATCTCGCGCCTCGGCGGAGTGAGGGGTGGAGGGAGCTCGGCGCGATAGTAAGCACCGGCGAGTCGACCTCCTCTGGGCGACCGTGCGCCCCCGGACAGGTTTGGCTGGTCTTGCTCCACTATCTTACTCTAGCTTAGTAACTGACCACCTCCAGCATCTCTGCACTATTCGCGTCTTCTTTCTTCTTCGATGGCCCCTAACTAACTACACTACTCTAAACGGACGAAGGCCATCACGCGAGCGCCACGACGATCTTGACGACTCCGACGACAACGGCTTGCAAGAAGGAAGAAAAGTTCATATGCAATCGCAGGTAAGGGGCAGCAGGCCGATGGAGCAGCCAAGGTTGGCAGTCTAGCTGCTCCAAAGGCAGGATCGGAAAGATCGGTGCGCATGAGGATGTGAGCTTCCTCCGCGAGCACCAGAGCGCCTACCCCACGCTGGCGATGCTGCACCGCTCTCTTGGGCCAAAACCGGAGGAGGGGTGGAGCCAAGAGCGACCAATCAGCGCTCAGCGTTACACTGCCCCCGGCCTGTTCGGGCCATCTCTTAGTGCCTCTGGAACCTGCTGGCAGGGGGCGCGAGACCCCACGGTGGTGGCGGTGGCGTTGATGATTAACTTGATTTATGAGGCTTGGAGGCTGGGGGGAACTGGGGCCAGTCTTGGGGGGGGGGTCTTAAGAATGTACCCTTAAAGATTCAAAAAACACCTCCTCCCAAATACACGCACATGCACACACACACACACACACACACACACACACCTTAACATTTTATAAGTCTCAAAAGTTCCAAGCTTTGAAACTCCCTCTGAGTTTCTCGGCTGCAACTAGTAACCCTTTCCCCAACAGGAGCAACTGAGGCATTCACAAGGTCAACCATATTTAGTGAGCAAAGGATGTGGCTCTAAGGCCCTCTTCCCCCCTTGTTCCTAACCCCAAATGCAGAGAAGGAAGAAAGGAAAGCTCTTGGCCTTCATGCCCCAGGAGGGCACTGCGTGGTTTCCTTCTTGACCCCACAAGCCCCCCTCTAGGTCCTCAGAAAGACACCCCGAGAGCAGCTTCTTTGGGTTTCTGAGGTGGGGCTGCACCTATTTCTCTGGTACAAAGCCCGAGGCCCACAGCCAGTTGGTTGCCCAGCCGTTGTGAGGGCTGCCTTGGCATGCTCAGGACAGCAGGGCAAGGAGCGAACTACAAAAGCTCCCTTTTGGCAACAAACGGGATGCCGAGCTGCAGCCCCGCGCGAGCAGAGCTCTTCGCCACCGGCTCCCCGGCGCCGCCACCGGGCAGGTGCCTGCGGTGTCCTGACTGCCCCTCAGAGAAGGGTGGTGGGAGCCACCTTGGCCAAGACCCCTGGGAGGCACCAAGATCAAATTTCGTAATGGGGAAGATCCCACTAAGAAGGGGGCAAATCAGATTCCTTCTAAGAAGAAATGAGCAAATGGGAATGGGGGGTGGCGTTTCTGGTCTTGGCTCGGTGGCGGTCTACCGAGGGCCGCCGGAGAAGTGGGGACTGGCTCCCTTCCGGTCCCAGGTAGCTACACCGAAGAAAGATCGAGATTCAGGGTCAGCTACTTGGGGCCGGATCGTAGAGCGCCGATTATATGAAACAGGCTATGCGGGAGGCGGTACAGCAGCTAGGAGGATCGAACCCCAGGGAGCGCAGAGGGAAGGAAGCGGCTGGCCGATCTGGGGACCTTTTGTCTCAGTAGCATCAAAAGTTAGGGTTGGGGAAGGAGGTGGGAGCCGTGATAAGAGTTGGGTCCTTTCCTTATTTCAGGTCACTTCTTTGTGTGCCTCGGTTTCCCAATTTGTAAAAGGAACTTACTGGTCTATTTCAGTAGGGGCTTTCGGGAATCCTAGGATTCCCTCCATTCCCACTGAATTCCGACACTCTTGCAGCGTTCTGATTTTAATTTGGCAGTAAACATACTGTCCACACCCAAGTTCTGTTTCACAAAGCTAAAACCGATCGCAATTTTCTTGAAGCATCTGTTGAATGCTACTGTATGAGGCCGCGCAGGTGGCGGCGACAGCGCTGCCAAGCCCACGGACTGCACAACATTCGCATCTTTAGAAATGCTTTGTTAGCGAACAATAATTTATAGATATCAAAGAGAAAACGTGTGCCTTCTTTTTAAATAATTAAGCATTCATCTTTAAAAATTCCCCAAGTGTCCTCTTTCTCTATCCCCGTGAGCACAGAATGCTTCGTTCTGGCTTCTCTGGCGGGACTTACTTATTTTGTTGGAAGCTGAGACATTAGTTTTACTTAAAAAAAAAAAAAAAAAGTAAATATAAACCCCCGTGATACATGCACCCAGGCCAAATGGACTCTTCAGAGCGAGAGCCTGGGAGAGCATCCACCAAAGCCCAGGACCTCCTGGAGCTCACCGGCTCCCTGGGGAGCTGGCTTAGCGCGGCTGACCACAATAACAACAACGAGGAGAAGTGTGTTCGTCATAATCGTAATCATAATGATTGTCACGGTTATTACTACTACTGTTACGTATCTCGCTCTTGAGGCTGTTCTCCTCTTCAAGAAAAGCAAAAGTGCCGAGAAGGACCCGAGGTGAAGCCCACTCAGGGCTGGGAAAGGTTCCCGGTTCATCACGGAGTAGCCAACCAGACGGCGGGCCGAAGCGCGCCTGGGCTTCCGTGTGCACACGGGCAGGCGACTGTGCCTTTGAGCTGCGCTCGCCCAGGGGCCGGGAGCCGGTAAGGCTGAGCCGGAACGGGGGACGCCGCCGAGGTCCGGGCGCCGGTTCAGTCAGGAGCGCCAGCTCCACTCTCCGGGCACAGGCGGCGCGTACCGCCTCTTCGGGTTCTCTAGGTGGCGGCCTGGCCCAGGGCTGGCGGATCTGATGGGTTTGGGGGTTTGGGCAACACTAGCCCGGAGAGTATAGTGCAAGGAGGAATTGAGGGTGTACTTTTAAGATCAGGAAAGCAAACTCAGAACGAGTACGTGCCGGCGCGCTCTGCGGTCGCCAGAGAGGTTTTCTCGAATTCCTGCCTAAACTGTTCTGGGGATTTTCCTGGCTTTCCCTTCCCTTCCTTAGGTCTACATAAGTTGTCCCTGGAAAGAGGAGTCATTTACTGTGAAATCCTCAGCTTTGATGCAAATCCCCAGCAGTCTCCGGAACAGTTTCCAAAAACTTGCCCAGTTTCCTAAGGATATAGACATGCATTTGCAACTTTCACATCAGGGGTATTCCCCTCACCTCAACTATGTACCTTTCCAAAACTCCAGATTTTACAATTCAGGAAGGATTTAAAGAAGATGGTTACTAGGTAGATAAAAGTTCCTTGTCATTTAAGACTTTGGGAATGTTCTTATAAACAATAGTAACCAACTGGAAAAGTTTACTGCTTTACTCCTTAGTATTTCTCCTCTTGACCAGAGAACCCTATTATAACAAACCTAAAAGATTATGCATTTATAGACTATGTATATAGTCTGCATACATAGATTATAGATTTATGATTGATTTAATAATAAGTGACCGGGTTCTTGAAAAATATTCCAAGGCAGATATTTTTGCAGAGCTAAGGAAGCTACAGAAAAAAAAAAAAAAAAGATCTACCTGGAGATTTTTACCACAAGACATAAATGCAAAGCATTTTTGACATTCCTTCTGCTCATTTTTTTTTTTTTAGGTTTAAAGGAAATCCTGATAGAGCGTTTTTTGTAATTATACAATTGTATCAAATAATATATTCAGCATTTCATATTTTTGCTTAACTGAAAAAGCCCAGGATCATAGCCATAATAATGTCCATCATTGAGGCATGATATACAAAAATATAAACTTTCATATTATTTTACACAGTGAATTTCTCCTTTGCTGCTCCTCAAGCGGGGTCATTGAATAATAAAAAAATCTTAGATACAGATGGCTTGATATACATGAAATCTTTTCAAAGTTGGTAGGATTATTTTTAATGAAAACCAGAGCAGTTGAACTCTATGTGCTGTGTAGGAAGGCAGGGGGCAGTCTCTGATCATGTCAGTCTTTGAGTGCAACTTGTTTTTGGAAAGATCCCTGTTTTAGCGAAAAACAACAAGCAACTCTGGTTCTCTCATACTCTAACCGATGGTTGGAGAAAGAAACTGAAAACCTTTGGGGAAGATTTAGAAGGTCTCGTCTACATATTTTTGCCACTTCTCAGAATTAAAAGGTATATCAAGATTAAGAATCTGTGCTTATTATTATTTTTTGAACAAATGTTACAGAATTAATGTAATTGTATCTGACATTCTTGTGGTTGTGACTTCTAGTAATCAAGTATATATTTTTTAAAAAACAACAATATACATGTTAGTTTGAGTAGGGAGGGGTATGGATTCTAGTAGCCTCACCAAGGAGGAGAAAAAGCAACAAGCTACTTAGATGTCAGTTTTTTAGAGAAACATGTGTTGTCATGGAGCACATTCATGCTATGATAAATGTATTTTATATTAGGGACATGCATTTCACTCTTCCAGCACAGAATGAGAAAAAATGATGATTAGGGCCTTTTGTTTAAATTAAACTGAGATTGAAAGGCCAAGGCAACAGTAGTTTTTCTTTCATTCCTAGCCCCATTCAGAACTAGCACTCTTCTATGTCTGTGTCTTATTCTGATTCTTTCAGACCACTCTGATCTCTACTGTGCATTCCTGTAGTAATTAGGACTATTACCATGCATCAGAATATTTGCTTGTTTGAGAGTGGTCTCTGAAGTTCATGGGCGTGGCTTACCCGGTCTGTAAATCAACAATATTGCATTATTTCAAATGAGTACACCATTGTGTATTGCTAGCTATTTTCTTCTTCTCCTTCTTCTTCTTCTTCTTCTTCTTCTTCTTCTTCTTTCTTCTTCTTCTTCTTCTTCTTCTTCTTCTTCTTCTTCTTCTTCTTCTTCTTCTTCTTCTCCCTCTTCTTCTTTCTTCTTTCTTCTTTCTTCTTTCTTCTTCCTTTCTTCTTTTTTAAATAAGAACTATCTCCTCAACCAAATTATAAGTATCTCAGGGACAATGGTTTAGTCATATTCTTTTCTTCATCGACTTTGTTCCTATTTATCCTAATACTGGGCACAAAGAATTTAAATAACAATGGTAAGCCTTAATTGTTGACACAAAAGAGCTTAAGATGAAAGGCCAAGAAGGGCAGGGCTGGTAAAATCTGAATTTTTAAAACACTTGAGTATAAATATAAAAAGTGTATTGTTAAATTGGCCCATCATGCAAAGAAATCATGACAGTTTGATTGGATCAAAATAAAACTTAATAAAAAAAAATGTGAGATGCTGAACTTCAGGTACCAAAGTTCTGTGTACAAATTTTGGTCATGATGATTTTCAGTTGGCATCTGGATCAACAAGTCCTTATTGTGATATGATTGCCAGAAAACCAAATTTTATCTTGGGCTTCTGCAACTTTTCTGGAAAGAGATAGATACAGTTGGGCCCAATTTGGTGTTTTGAGGCACAATATTTAAAGAATGAAATCAGTAGATTAGAGTTCATCCACAAGAATGCTTGTGTCAGAAGGGGGTTCAAATCATGTTATGCAATGAACTTTGGGTTTGTATCCTCTGGAAGACAAGACTCTTGAGGTACATGTTAGCTGACTTCAAATATTTGAGAAATTTTTTTATGGAAAAGGAATTTGCTTTGTTTTCCAAAGTCAGCATTTGTACCTTCTTTGTGTTTGTTCTCTCAGTGCTTGGCACAATGTCTGACACACTAGACATTCAATGAATATTTGTAAACAGAAGGAAAATATGACACAAGAAAATAAACCTGGAATTAGTGGCAGACCCTACAGATTCTGGCTCCATAGTAGAACTTTATAACATTCAGAACTGGTTAAGGGTAGGGGTGCCTGGGTGGCTTAGATGGTTAAGTGTCTGCCTTCAGTTCAGGTCATGATCCTCCAGTCCTGGGAAAGAGCCCCCAGGTCTAACCCCTGCATCTGGCTTCCTGCTCAGTGGGGAATCTGCTTCTCCTTCTCCCTCTGTTGCCCACCCCCCCCACTTACACTTGTGTTCTCCCTCTGTATCTGTCTCAAATAAATAAATGAAATCTTAAAAAAAAATTGGTCAAGGGTAGAATGAGCTGTTTGTGAAGGTAGTGAGCTCTCCAATATATTGGGGTGTTCAATCCTATAGAGGTTAATCACAGTGGGGATGTTATAAAAGAGAGTCATGTGTGAGGAAGGGGGAAAAACAGGTAGCTAATGAATATTTAAAGCTTTTTCTAATCCTAAATCTTGCAGAATACATAAATGTGGTCTTAATCTAGTTTTAGAGGATAAAAAAGAATATGGAACTTTTTGAAAAACAGACTGAGGAAGTTATGCACTGTATACTTGCTATAAATTCAACTTTGCTGCAGGAAAAAAACAGCTTCTTACCAAGACCACAAGACAGTTTTGCTGAGCCTGTTACACTTGCTCGCTACTGACTTCCATGAAAAATAAGCTTCAGGAAGCTTATTATCATGAAAACAACAGTATTATGTTAGGATACCAGCATTCATTGTAATTATAGAATACTATTAAAATGATCAGATTTAAAATATCAGGGTATGATTAAAGGATGTAAATTAAATTGAATGTTACTATGGGAATTTCAGGAGTACTAATTGAATGTTAGCTTTACCAAAAGGAGAATTTGTTTTTTATTAACTGGCATAAAATGTGTGCATGGACTTTAATATTCTTCAGTACTATCTTTGTCTAAGATTCTTAAGATTTGCAGAAAGAAAATTTTCACTAAGAATTGGCATAGAGAACAAATTGAAGCACAACTGGAGATAATGTTTTGGGCAGCTTTTTGTTTTGTTTTGTTTTTCTACTAATCATTTTATGTGACTGTACAAATTGGCAAGAATTTCAGGCTAACAAGTATACCAAAGAAGCCTTTGAATTAAATCCTGATTATACAATCATTTTTTTTTGTCAGAAGTGATGTAATTCATCAAGATATGATAAATAAGAGTGAAGGATAAGTTATAAAACATGCTCAGATCAAGCTTAGAACCTGGAGTTCAGGAGTTTCAAAAATACATACCTTATCATGTCGTCTTTGTATAACCAAGTGACATGCTTTTGTTTATTTGACTGTATTCCTTTATTCTTGTCCCAAGAGATGTTATTCATTATTAGTTTAGTGCTGCCAGATTTTTTTAAAGACAGAATTTAAATTAGCATTCAAAAATATTTTCTGGACTTCAATAAATAATTTTATCATCACATAAAGCTGCATTACAAGTGAGGCCATTTGTTCAGTACAATGTAAAGTTAAGCTTAGTTCAGAGAGCTGTTGTTTCTTGGTTTTCCTAAGGCTGCAATTAACTAAACACACTGCACAATAAATGGAAATATACCATAATTCCAATATATGTATAAACCAAGCACACATCTAAAAGGTGAGAAAGAGCTCTTTAAACTAGAATTTGTAATTCAAAAGGGGAGAAAATGCTTGAGTTTATAATCCCATTTGAATGTTATCAACTGTTCCTTTACAGATGGGATAACAAAGATAAAAAGGAATTTATTTATCAGTAATGTTCAAAATATGGCACTTTTTCCTTCCCGAAGATCTTCTATTGAGCTCTTTCAGTATTTTTGAAAAAGTTAAATTCCTCCTCTTTGTGTATTCTCATTAAGCAAGAATATGAACAACAGGCTATATTTCACTGTAAGATGCTACCTACCTATCAGAAAAATGTTACACATAAAATTTTAAGCAATAATCAATTTCACTACAGAATTCATACAGCTATATTATTTTCTTGGTTTGATATCCATACACTCCCCAGTAAACAACCTAATCAACTAAGTTTAACTACTTCATTTGGATAACATGGCTTATAAGCTCCATATCCTCAGTTCTAATTCATCCGTGGTATCAAATATGTCATAGGGGTTTTAGTAAACCCTTAACATCTGCCATCTCCTAAAAATAATGTATATTAGAAGCCACTAGATTTAGTGTAGCAGAATCAAACCAGATATCAAAAACACACTATTACTAACTCCAATCTCATCATCTTTTCCATTATCATCATTGAGAAGCTGGCCAACAAGCATTACATTACTTAGTTGATTAATAAGCATCATCATGTGCTTTGTTAATAGGTACTTCTCTTTATCAGATTTTGCTTCTCTCGCTTCTCATCATGACATGTTTACATAGAATTAAGACCTGCATTATTCCTTTATCCAAGTGACACTTCCTTCTCTCAGAATATCTTCTCTTGTCAGTTTATCAACTTGTGGTAGATTAATGGAAATAGAGCAGATATTTTCCTACCTGTCCTACTATGAATAATGTGTTAACTATGCTCATTTAATAAAATGTCTCAACTAGACTGCATTGGTAAGTATAAAGAAGTCTCTGCCACAGATTGTAACATTATGCCAATGAAATGAAGATTTTCCTTACTCCTTACAACAAGCTTGAAGGACTAAGTCTCCACACATTTCAAAGACTAGAACCATATGAGTTTGCTCAAGATGACACATTGAAAGCAAATAATAGCAAATGTTCTGTATTTCAAGACTAAAGAAAAATTCTTAAATATTTTCTTAACACCAAAAATTTTATATACTTTAAAAATTATGGACAAGTATAGAAGTCCTTTATTCTCTTGAAGTGGAGTTTAACTTGAAACAAAAGCCTGTATAGCAATGATTAGATGCCTATTGTCATGTAATGAGAGTCCTACAGAAGAACTGCCTGAGTCAAAATTTATTTTCTGGCCTTTTGATTTTTGAAGTGGTATCATTTTTACTCTTTGTGTGTCTTCTGGTCATTAGTAGGACGGTGATAGTAAAAATCCTTTACTAGGTGATCTTTTAGTAGAGAGTAATGAATACTTACACTGCTGAAAGAGCAAAGCTAGGGGCAAGATTTGCTAGAGAATTCAACTTTGTTAACATTCTATTTGGCCAGGAATCTTCATTTGCTAAGATATTATACAAAAATAAATTTTTATCTTATAAAGTGGTATACACAAAAACCAAGAATAACTTCTAAATTAAGAACTAAATGGTTTAACTTATCATTGTTAAATTTGTCTACGCATTTCTGACTTTATGATGACCTCAATCTTTTTGTCAATATAACTTGGCTGAAGTTTAAAAGATACAAGGAAAAAAGTTAAAGATGTAGAGAAGTACTGATCATCATACCATTTCAAGCCAAGTGACACAGTGGGAAGGAAAATCTCTATTGTCTGGTTTGATTACAAATGATTGTGGCTAGATTATATCAGCAGTCTTACCTTGTTGAGAGTTTTTTTTTTTTTTTTAAGATTTATTTATTCACGAGAGACAGAGAGAGAGAGAGAGAGAGAGAGAGAGAGAGAGGCAGAGACATAGGCAGAGGGAAAAGCAGGCTCCATGCAGGGAGCCCGATGTGGGCCTCCAGTCTGGGTCTCCAGGATCACACCCTGGGCTGAAGGTGGCGCTAAACCACTGAGCCACTGGGGTTGCCCAGTTTTGTTTTGTTTGTTTGTTTTTTTAATTTGTGATCAAGTAACGTGATATTTAAAAATCCCAACAGAGTCATTTGCAATTCTACCTCTCAGAGAAAAAAGCAATCCCAATGGGACATATGCAACTAAAAAGGTGGTTTCAAACACTAGATACTTATTTCAATGATCTTATAATTCATCAAAATAGTTTTAAACATCTCTTTTGATATTGCCTTAAGAATCTATGCAACATTTTTTTTGAATTTGGGGAAATATTACAAAGTTCTTAACAGCTATGTCTGGTGATTAATGGTTTATGATCTTAATATTTTGTCAAATCAAGTGAAAGCACAAACACACTGGTAGAACAACAAGAAAAGTGCCTTACTTAGGTAATTTACTGAGTGATAATTTATCTCAGAGTAGTAGGCAAGAGTTTTCTTCCATTTGTTCTACCTTCCATATGTCTGCTCTGGTAGAAACCCAAATATTCCTGGTAAATTTTCCTGGTAACTTATAGTCAACAAAGATGACATTTAGGGCAATATTTCAAAAATTGAAGATAAATTATATTTTCACAGAACTACATATCACTAATCTGGCTATTAATGGTGTTAGTATAATAAAACTTAAACAAGAATATCTCCTCACCTCCCCCTTTCTGGAAGAATAGATGGATTAATAATATAAATTAGAAATGCTGAGCCCTACTCAGCATTCACTCGCATGCTGTGTAATCTGAAATATTTATAACTTTCACAGTGTAACCATGGCTAGAAATCCTTCAAATTCGAGAGTCTAAAAAATTATGTTGTTGCATATGGTTTACAAATGTGTGGAAGAACCAATACTATGTATATAATCTCTCACAAAGCTAATTAATAAAGTTAATTAAGAAAGCTTTACTTTAGGAAAAAATGAGCACTGGTGATTTAATGACCAAATCCAAAATTAATATACAAACTGACCTGCAATTTTAATCTTGATTATGCTGGTTGTCTACTGGTTATATTTAGAATGGAAAAGAGGTTTAAAGTACAATATTGGATTTATTAGAGAGACATTTTCTCTGAGAAAGTCATCTCTGTTATTGCAGATAGTGTATCACAATTCAATCATCTCTGCTCTTAAATTTTAAGAACTTGACTTCTTACTTTGTTGCAAAGTCTGAGTTCTGACTGCTTATCTAAGGATGCCAAAATATATGCCATGTGGTACAATAAGCTATTACAAAGGAACAGTTTGATCAGGTACTAGATTAAAATGCAAATCAAAGTAGACCCACCCTTATTATAGATGAAATGCAATCTCTTACTTTTTTGTAAAGACTCAGGAGCCTGAAAAGTTGTTAAAGTGAAAAATGCTAGATTATTGAAAAACTTTTCCTTTTTTTTTTTTTTTTTTTTTTGCTTTTGTTCTGACAGTTGTACTAATGACTACTGGTGTAGACCTTGGCTCTACTGGCTTCATAATGTTTCTTACTACACTGGGAATTGGATTGTGAAATATTGCATAAGTGCAATAATTCTTAGTAATAGAAGACCTTGCTGGAGCCTTCTTATCATTTGAACAGTGAAAGTTTTATGATTTTTTGTGTTTGTTTTTGAAAATAATTTTCAAGTTAGAGCTGTTAGACTTGACAACATTCTCCTGAGCAGAATCTATTAACTGATAAAAATGGTTTGTCTGCTCCTCATTTATAGCTAATTATATACTTACATGTCCCTTTGTTTCTTCAAGTCAAACTCCACAAAAAGCAGTAGCAATGTCTCATTTGTGTTCTATTCACTAGTGCATGAAAAGCACAATTAATTTTGCAAATTTAATATTGGAAGTTATTGGAAGAAAGTATATTTAAGACATTGCAATCAACCTAGATGAGAACCTAACCTTACATTAACATTATATTTCCATAGAAAGAGGCTAATAAAGTCTGGTACAGCAAAAGGTTTGTACCTCTGTAAGGTCTTTCTCAGAGGAATCAGACATTCATTGTTTGTGGAGGGTTTTTGCCTTAATATGAGCAACACCTATAAGATTCAGTGAAAATTCTCAGCTTTAGAATATTCACCAGAAAATGACAAGGAAAAAAAAAAACATATGGCAGTTTTTCCAACCAAAAGCTCTAAAAACTTGGTATTCCTGATAACCTAAGATAAAGTCTCCATCCAATAACCAGGGCAGAAGTCAAACCTGACCACATTTGGTGGAGAATCAATTGGATGCTAAATATAAGCAACTTCAGATGTATAACTCTTATAATTTAATGGAAGATATGGGTTCTTTTCTGTGTCCAGATAGATAGTGCCAATCACATTTAAAAACCTCTAAGGAGGGGCGGCAAAACTTCAGTATCTTTGCTATATTTTCAAGTTTGAAAATGGGTGACTGTTCACACAGTCTTGAGATTGATTTCAGGAATTGGAAATTTCAGTTTAAATTAAAAGTGGTTTCTGTTGATGAGGTCTTCCACTTATCATTCCATTCACCACTGCCTATCTTAAGCAAAATGGCCTCTTTGTTTCCACATTGTCCTTTGAGGGTGATTTATGCATTTTCTGTCTTTTTCCCCCCAGCTCCAGATTTAAACTTAGCAAGAAGAAGGTAAGTAATAAGAGCTCTGGAGACCACCTGGGGCAATGTTAATTTGTTCTTGGTTAATAAAAGTTTGACTCACTATTTTCTCCTATTTCCCCTCTCCTTTGCACTCCTCTTGCCCTCCAAATGATGACAGGGAAGGAAACTGAAGCAGCTGGTCTTCCTATTTTCTGTAATTTTGAAGATACTAACAATTAGGCCTAAATCATTTGTAATCCATCAAGATTTTACTTAAAAAAAATGCCCACATGTAAAATGTCTATAATGTGCTTGAAAAGTTTGTTGAAATAATCCTTATCTTTAAATTCATAAAAAAGCTGACAATTTTAATTTCTTTTGAAACGAGTACTCCATTATTTCTCCCTTGGGGAATATTCAAATGGGAATTTTTTCTATTGTTCTCAAACATGGTTTCTAAAATTTTTATTTACAGCTTTATTGAGATATAATTCACAAATAAAAAATAAAATGAATTTTATTATTGTATTATTATATTATTTATTATTTATTATGATCTATACTATCATATAAAATATCATATGATAGTATAGATCATATGCTAGTGGTTTTTTTAAAAAAATATTCAGTTTTGAAACCATCCCCACTATCTAATTCTTGTTTCTGAATTTGAAAATGTCACTTGCAGATGACATGAATTTTGGAAGCTTTCATAAAGATAGTTTATTTTAGTACTCATTTCTTCTTTGTTATACTGATATTCACCTTAGAAAATTGAGCTATAACTAGCAACATCATATTGCCTAAATTATCGAGTAGTGAGAAAACTACTGCAGCAGTTTCTGATGCAGAAAACTGCATAGATACACTGCTGGACCGTTTGCAAATGTACCGAGAAAAACCTGGTGACAAAGTTGCAGACAAGGGTGGAAGCATTTTTATAAAAACCTGTTGTTTGTTAGCTGTTTTATTGAAGACAATGAATAGGGCCTCTAGTGTTCGAAGTAAGTCCAAAGTTGTTGACCGTATTTGTAGTCTCTACAAGCTTACAGCTCATAAACATAAAATGAATACTGAAAGAACACTTTATAAACAAAAGATGAATTCTTCTATAAGTATTCCCTTTATTCCAGAAACACCTGTAAGAACCAGAATAGTTTCAAGACTTAAACCAGATTGGGTTTTGAGAAGAGATAACATGGAAGAAATCACAAATCCCCTACAATCTATTCAAATGGTGATGGACACACTTGGCATTCCAATGGAAATGATAACATTTTCAGTATGTACCGTAAAAAATACTAAATTCTAGAATAGTACAATCTTTAAGAATATTCAATATTGCAGGAGTTGTCCTTTTTAAAAATATCTTAAGTTTTTATTTAAATTCCAGTGAGTTAACATACAGTGTAATATTAATTTCAGGTGTAGAATTTAGTGATTCAGCAATTCCATACATCACCCAGTGCTCATCAGAAGTGCACTCCTTAATTCCCATTACTGATTTAATGCACCCCTCACCCACTTCCCCTCTGGTAACCATCAGTTTGTTTTCTGTAGTTGAATCTATTTCTTGGTTTGCCTTTCTTTCCACCATGTTTGTGGTCTTCCACTTATCATTCCATTCAGATGTGTTTCTTAAATTCCTCTTGTGAGTGAACTCACATGGTATTTGTCTTTGACTTATTTCACTTAGGGTAAGGATCTCTAGTTCCATCCATGTTGCTGCAAATAGCAAGATTTCATTCTTTTTCATGGCTGAGTAATATTCCATTGTGCATGAGCGTGTGTGTGTGTGTGTGTGTGTGTGTGTGTGTGTCTGCGTGCACACAGAGATCTATACGTGCAGGATTTGTCCTCTGGTGCATAGGAATGTAGTGTGTATCAGGTGATAAATAGGAATTTGGAGCATTCCACAGCACTAATGCTTTATCGAATGTAGTATATGGTGACCTGTTGCTTTAATCATGCATCTAGTCCCACTTGTGATTTGTCATTCCTGTCTGTTTCTTCTGGAGTGACACTGAACTAATTTCATCAATATCAGTTTGATATACTGAATAGAAGCAGGAGACACAGGCTGTCAGTCTTTAACAAGTATCACAATTTGTAGGACAGTTCAGAAAATGGTTCAAAGATGCAATTAATCATTATTATTTTCATAATAGTAAGTACTATGAGCTGTGATAGTTTGGTCATTGTTAAGTGTGATGCAGAATTCAGAAATCTTTTTTTTTTTTTAGATTTTATTTACTTATTTGAGAGAGAGAGAGAGCACAAGCAGGGGGAGCGGCAGGCAGAGGGAGAGGGAGAAGCAAGAGCTCCTGATGCAGGGCTCGACCCCAAGACCCTGAGGTCATGACCTGAGCTGAAGGCGGATGCTTAACCAACTGAGTCACCCAGGGGCCCCCAGAAATCTTTTTCTTAGTTTACACGGGAAATATTCTCTAAAGAGAATAATATTAGCAGATATATATGGATGTGCTACTAAGACATTATATTAGTATATAGGTATTTATGCATGTGTTAATGTGGGAGTACTTCAGATGTGTGACTAGTGTAGTCAAGAAAAATACAATCATAATGAAACAGTAGAAACTGTACTAAATAAGCCATAACACTAAACTGATTTGTGTGACTGATAAAATAACAATGAAGTCATAATAATTACTGTAGTAATTCAGCATTATGTGCCAGGCATTTTTACATACATTGTAGCATTTAGACAGCACATGACCCTACAAGGTATGCATTAGTATCCTTTTAGAGATGAGAAAACCAAAGATTAAAGTTTATGACTTGACTAAGATCACCCAGGAAGTATACTGTAGAATCAAGATTATAAATGCAGGTGCATTTTATTCTAAGATCAGGTTCTTAGACACTTTTAAAGCAACAGACTTGATAGAGGTCATTTGAGGAGTCCTAGAAATGTAGAGTCATGTAAAGTTTTAGGTATTCTTGCCATGGTCATGTGTTTCTTTTTTTTAAGAAATTTTTATTTTATTTTTTTTAACATGTGTTTCTTTGATACATTTTTCTGGTTTTGTTTATGACTCCTCTCTTGTCTCCACAGACTTAGGAAATAAGTTCATATGGCAAATAAGTCCATCCCACACATTTTGTTTTTTATATTGGTGGGGGTATGTGTTTGAGGTCCATGTGGCCTTTTGGTTCATGGAGCATTTTCAAGAAAAGCATTTTTCCTTTATTCACCATCTGCATTATAGTTCAGCCCATTTACAACACTGTAAAGATCACTTACATTTTAAAATAAACAAAACTACTACTTTTGAAATAGATCACCCATAAGATTTATGTTCTCTTATCCATTTCCCCCTTTGGAGTTTAAATAGGTTAAGAGGTTCGAAGTGGCCAACTTTAACTCACAATGACCAAACAGCTGTGCTTTCATAGGAAAAAACCTGCTAGAGATGTTCAAGAAGATGGTGAATGTTGTTACTGAGACTCAGTTAGTCAGGGGTAGCAACAGGGAATGAATAATATTTAAGTCAAGAAATCATTTTTCTCTTGTATTCCGATTTCCTTTTATTACCTATTCTTGAAATCAGTGGGTGTGAGGATGAGCAAGCACAAATAAATATGACCTTTAAGACTGCAAAAAATGATTATGTTCACCCTTTGGAATCATATAAAATGATTATAATTTATTAATATTTCATTTAAAACACATTTAAACCTCCAGCACTGATAAATTGTCTAGGTGGATACAATATCGGAGGTTCTAAAGATTGTGGGTGGCTGATGTTGCAATAAGGAATACAAATAGTGATTTATTTTCATTTTTTTTAGTACTACTCATTTCATTTGAGGTCTGTGTGGCTTAAAAATACTTTCAGATACTTTATCCGAAAATATTTAATCACTTTAGGATTCAAAGAACATCGTTTCAAGGGCGGTGCTTTGAGCTTTTAGTTTTGAGAATTCTGAACACTGTTTTATCACACTTCCATGCAGTTGGAAAAATATCGTGAGGAATCTAGTTTATATTTTCATGCTTTAAATTCATAAATATTGCTAAGTTCATAATTCAGTTAAAATCTAAAGTGTGTATTCAACAATTTTAAATTTGCTGATTTTTCCATTAGCATTAAACAGCTGTTCTCCATTTCCACTAAGGTTAAGACAAGAAAGAACAACACTTCCAGCATGAAGGATGTAGACTAGCATTAGCGAAATCCTCCTATCAGCTTAGTAAGATGCTAGACAACATTATCAAGGGAGTTGTTAGTCATCTATGCCAGAGATTTTAAAGAAGTCAATGGTGTTTCTGGGAATGCATTTGGTGCAGTTATCAATTCAAAACAAAAAGAAGAGTGTAATAATTTCTGAAGTTTTTTTCAGCCCTATAATTCTATGCACATTTTCTTATAATAAATATCTTGCTTAATTGCAGTGTGTCATCATCAGAAATGGGAAGTGTAATTCAGGACAGCAAATACATTAACCTATACAGCTCTTTGAATGCACCAACACTACGTAGTTAAGAAGCCATTTTGAGAAAGGAATGTCCAGTTCTAGGTCTATAACCCAAACTTCCTACTGGACACTCACCAAAATACATGCATGTCTTACAGGCACCTCAAAACCCAAAAAGGCTTTTCAAAATCAAAATTATTTGTAATATTCTCAAATCAGTTGTTCATCTTGTGTTGATGTTTTTTCCACAAACCCAATAGCCTCAGAGAGAAAGGTGAGTCATGTGTGACATTGTCCCATCATCCTTTCCCTCATCCCAAATTTTCACTTGTTTCATGAACTCTCATATTCTTTCAGAAACATATCAAATCAGTCCCTTCTTCTTCATCTCTAGTGCCACTGCTTTACTTTAGTAGCATGGTATATTTCTCCCTCTTTTTAAACAAGATTTTATTTATTTATTAGAGAGACAGAGAGAGAGAGCCAGCATGCGCGAGTGAGAGGGAGGGGCACAGGGGGAGGGAGTAACAGACTCCCTGCTGAGCAGGGAGCCTGATGTGGGGCTCAATCCCAAGACTCCGAGATCATGACCTGAGCTGAATCCAGACGCCCAACTGACTGAGCTACCCAGGTGCCCCTAACATGGTATATTTCACCTAGAATATTACCACATAAGTTTCTGAGAACTTTTCCTTCTTCACTCTTACCTCCTAAAGGTGGTTCTCCACATTGCTTCCAAGGTGACTTTTCCAATATAGGAATTTTTTTTTTTTTTGTCTTTTTGCTGCTTAAAGTCTGGCAGTAGCTCCCACTTGCATGTATAGGATAAAGTTAAAAATCATTATTATGAGTTTAAAAATTCCCTTCTTGATCTAGCCTTTGACAATATCTCTGGCCCCATCTCTCACCCTTCTCTGTATAAAATTCACTCACCCAGTAGGAACAACTCATTTTCTTTCAAGGGGTCTGCTTGTTTATAGCCTGTTCCTTCTGTCTAGATCTTCTTCTTTGTCTGCCTGCCTAACCATTTTCCAATATAATCTCTTGGGTAACCAACTTGCCTCACTCCTGTTTTATGCTTACATGCTAACTGCCTCTATTACAGTACATACTGCATCATATTGCCATTAGCAATTGTTTGTCTCTATCACTAGACTGAACTGCATGGGCCATAGTGACAGTCAATATATAGGTCATATTTGTGTTTCCAGTATCTTGGTAGATCTACCACATAGCTGAAGTTTAAAATGCTTATGACTATTATTATCCATCAAGTAGAATTTGTCCAAGAGTAGGAGGGAGCTAAAATATATCAACTCTGGGCCCATATAGTTTCAAAACTTTCTTTAAGTTGTATGTTAGTATTTACCCTTCTGCAAATGATCAAATTGAAGAAAAAATTGACCCCATTGTAGTGAAACTTTCTGAGGTAAAGCTGTAAATCGGGCTAGTTTCTCCCATGCAGTGCTTGCTTGGCTCTGGTTTTAGACATGACTCGCTAGTCTATGTCCAGCAAGCTACGCAATGAACTTTTCTGGAAGAACTTGTCAAAAATTCTAAGTCAAAAAAAAAAAATTCTAAGTCAAGAACATCTTAGAATGTTTGAAGACAAAGAATTAAAGTTTCTTACTACTCTACACATTTCAATTTTGAATTATATTATTTAATATTTTTCAGCTTTATTGAGATATGATTGACAAATAAAATTGTAATACATTAAAAGAGTACAACATGATGATTTGCTATATGAATACATTGAAAAAGGTTTCCCACCATTGAATTACTTAACACATCCATAACCTCACATATTTACTTTTATGTGGTGAAACAACTTAAGTCCCACTCTCTTAGCAAATTTCAATTATATAGTATTATCAACTATAGTAAACATTTTATACATTATATTTTCAGACCTGTTCATTTTAAAACTGAAAGTCTGTAGCATTTTACTGGTCTCTCCTATTCCCCCACTCCCCTCAGCATCTATTTCTGAGTTTGACTTTCTCAGGCTTTTCCTTCCTTTCATTTTTTCTTTCCTACCTTGTTTTCCTTCCTTCCTCCTTTTCTTCCTCCCTCCTTTCATTCTTTCCTTCCTTTCTTTCTTTCTTTCTTTCCTTCCTTCCATCCTTCCATCTTCCTAAGATTCCATATATGCAATATTTGTTTTTCTATGTCAGGCTTATTTCATTTAACATAATACTTTCCAGGTTAATCCATGTTGTTGGAAATGACGAATTTTCTTCTTTTTAAAGGCTGAATAATACTTCATCTCTCTCACACACACATGTGTGTGCACACATGCACCCCCCCCCCCCATTTTCTTGACCCATTCATGTGCTGACAAACACACATAGGTTGTTTCCATACCTTGGCTAGTATGAATAATGCTGCAATGAACACGGAATACAGATATCACTTTGAGGTGGTTTTGTTTCCTTTAGATATGTACTCAAAAGTGAAATTGTTTTATCATGTGGTGGTTCTATTTTTAACTGTTTTAGGAAGCTCTATACTGTTTTCCATAATAGTTGTACCAGTTTCCATTTCCATCAGTAGTGTACAAAGGTTGTCATGTCTTCACATCCTTACCAGCACTTGGTATCTCTTATCTTTTCGATGATACTAGGCACCCTAACACTCGAAGGTTGTATCTCATTGTGGTTTTGATCTGCATTTCCCTTATGATGAGTGATGTGGGGCACCTTTTCATGTACCTGTTGGTTATTTGAATGTCTTCTTGGGAAAAATGTCTATTCAAGTCCTTTGCCCATTTGTTAATTGGATTTTTTTTATTTTTATTTTTGCCATTGAGTTATGTGAGCTCCTTGTATATTTTGAATACTAACCCCTTATTAGATATATGGTTTACAAATATTTTTTCCCATTTCAAGGTCAACTTTTCATTTTGTTGATGGTTTCTTTTGCTGTGTAGAAGCTTTTTAATTTGATGTAGTACTCCATGTTTGCTTTTGCTTTTGTTGCCTTTGCAACAAAAAATTTGGATTTGGTTTTAAATCCAGAAACTCATTGTCAAGACCAATGTGAGGATGCTTTGGTGGCTCAGTGGTTGAGCATCTGACTTTAGCTCAGGGTGTGATCTTGGAGTCCTAGGATCAAGTCCCACATCGGGTTCCCCACAGAGAGCCTGCTTCTCCTTCTGCCTGTGTCTCTGCTTCTCTCTCTGTGTCTCTCAGGAATAAATAAATATAATCTCAAAAAACAAACAAACAAACAAACAAACAAAAAAACAAGACCAATGTGAAGGAGCTTACCCCTATGATTTCTTCTAAGAGTTTTATGGTTCCAGGTCTTACATTCTAATCTTTAATACATTTTGAATTGATGTTTGTCAGTAGTATCAGGTAGGGGTCCAGTTTCATTCTTTTGCATGTGGCTGTCCAGTTTCCCAAGACTATTGAAGAGACTGTCTTTTTCCCATTGTATAATCTCAACCATTATAATTTTCTTTAAAAATTTTTTCTTAATATAAAGCTAATATAACTAAATTATATAGTTTCATGAACCAGTGGCCTATGGCCTAAGAAGAATTAATCTGAAAAAAGTCAGATTTTACCAAATAAGAATTATAATAAAATTGGGGGGGGGGAGTGATTCATGGAGTCATTTTGCAAATTACTTATGCTTATTTTCATAAAATGGACTTGTTACTCTGATAGTAGGAAGGGAATTTGAAATTTTGATAGGTCAATTAACCATATAAGGTAATTTGGTCCCTTTTGTAGCAATCCTATAGGTAGTCTGATGAATTTTCCTATTTAAAACAAAAACCACATCATTAATCTCACTGGAGTGTTGCATCTCTGATGAATTGTCTTTATAGTCTGTGCTAGATTGTGGTCAGTGGTGACTTGCTGGCTACCTCAGGAGGCAGCCCATTTGTTTTGACTTTCATAAGATGTTTGCTCACACTGAGTTGTCATTTCACTTAATACTAGCCTCTGGAGCTTCACAGAGTAAGCATATTCCTTCTCTTATATTGTAGTCAAGTTATTTGAAAATGGGCATCAAGTGTCCCCTAAGTTTCTTTTCCTCACACTAAACATTGTAGAATTTCAGTCTACTCACAATCTTGGTTGCCTGCTTCTGGAAATACTTGTTTTTAAAATATGATGCAAAAAAATTGCATATGATACTGCAGATGTGATCTAACTATCTTGTGGTACAACTTCGCAACTCATGATCTGGATACCTTATATATGTAACTAAAACCTAATTTTAGATTAATAGTTGGTAATTGTATGAAATTTTCAAAATAAATATTTGAATACAACTTGATTTATGTATGGAAATGTAGGTCACTCTTACTAAGTTCCTATTTGAAGTCCTTTCACACTTTCTTACAATTTTTTTCCTTAAATCTGAAACTAATTAATTTCCACTGTTGCAAGTTCTGACTGTTTTAATCTGCTTTATAAGCTCACTTTAAAACTCCATACGCTTTTTTGATAAACCCTCCCTCCCCACTTTACCCATGTTCAAGATATTTTAGAACAGTTTTTGAAGTATTCCTGCTGAATTAGCACCTAGTAAAAACTTTCCCATTATGGTATCAACAACCTGTAAAGGAGTAAATAAGAAGCTTAAGCAAAAAAGAATTTAAATGTCCAATAACAGTAAGCAAATGGCTACTGTATAAAGAAGTATTACGAGGAGAAGTTTGCTTTCTAATTAAAAATAGAGTGGGGACACCTGGGTGGCTCAGCGGTTGGGCGTCTGGCTTTGGCTCAGGGCATGATCCCGGGGTCCCGGGATCGAGTTCCATATCGGGCTCCCTGCGTGGAGCCTGCTTCTCCCTCTGCCTGTGTCTCTGCCTCTCTCTCTGTATGTCTCTCATGAATAAATATATAAAATATTTAAAAAATAGAGTGAAAAGTAGCTTCCTAGGTTGAAACAAATTGTCATGAGGCAGTTTAATTCTTTTTTTAGAGATGATTTTTTTATTGAAATATAGTTGACATACAATACTATAGTAGTTTTAGGTGTACAACCATAGTGATTCGAGAATTATGTACATTATGAAATATGCTCACCATAAGTGTAGTTGCCATCTGTGACAATACATTATTACAATATCATTGACTGTATTTCCTATGCTATACTTTTTTTTTTTTCCTTCTCGCTTGGAAATTTTATTGGTCCTGGGGAAAGGAAGGCAGGCAACCCCTGCTTTCTGCTGAGGGTCCCACAACCCCTCATTAGTTCCCATTGCCATGGATGAGAAGGTTCATGTGCTTGGAGGAGGTCAGGAAGGCTTTGAGCTTGGGCTGGGCCCTGAGGCATTGAGGTAGGCCGAGAGCAGGGGGAAGGAGTCCAGGCAGCTGAGCGCCAGGACTTGGTGAGTCAGCAACAAGTCTGGCAGGTTGAAGTGTACGAAAGAGATCCTGTTGCCCACAAGGAGGCTTCTCCGTGGTTCCATGACAGTAGTCTCAAAAGGCTTCAGGTGCCCTGGAGTGCCTTCACATACTCCTAATTGTCTGACTCCTCGTTGGTGTAGATGAGGATGAGGTACTTGCAGTGGATATCATCCATGACAGCATTCACCATGTCCACCAGGGCCACCTCTCACTGGTCTTTCCCCGACAGACCAAGTGAGTGGCCCGAGTGTCACAGGATGGCATTGGACTGGTACAGGGTAAGGTCTCCATCCTGGAACGTGGGCAGTTGCCTACACAGACAGACAGGAGGCCTTGAGTGAGCCCTGCAGCCAGGTCTCCATGGTCACCACCTTCTCCTTCCAGCTCTGGCCCTGACCAGCCAGCAGCATGCACGCAGCTGTGAACAGGGAAGTAGACAATGGAGCAGCATGGTTGCTGTGCATACAGGAGTGGTGATCATGGTGGCAGAGCTCTTATGCTAGACTTTTTATCACCATGGCTTATTTTCTAAAGATTTTATTAATTCATGAGGGACACAGAAAGAGAGAGGCAGAGACATAGGCAGAGAGAGAGATAGGCTCCCACGGGGAGCCTGATGTGAGACTCGATCCCAGGACCCCGGCATCACGACCTGAGCCAAAGGCAGGTGCCTCAACCACTGAGCCACCCAGGTGCACCTTTACCCATGGCTTATTTATTTTATGTAGTTTCTCTTTATTAGGTATTTCCATTTTATTTATTTATTTATTTTTTTTAAATTTTATTTATTTATGATAGTCACAGAGAGAGAGAGAGGCAGAGACACAGGCAGAGGGAGAAGCAGGCTCCATGCACCGGGAGCCCGATGTGGGATTCGATCCTGGGTCTCCAGGATCGCGCCCTGGGCCAAAGACAGGCGCTAAACCGCTGCGCCACCCAGGGATCCCCGCTTATTTATTTTATAACTGGAAGTTTGTACCTCTTAATCCCCTTCACCTATCTCACCATAACCTCTCCCCACCTTCTCTCTGGCAACCACCAGTTGAGGCAGTTAAATTAAGTAGAAACATGTTGCTGATTCAATAATTAAATTAAAAAGTACAATGCCTATGTTTTCATCCTTCCCAGAAAATATTCTATGAATCTCTGTATTTCCCATATTTTTTGAATTTTGATGATAAAATTTCTGGCAAATTTCTCTCCACAAAACACCCTTTTTTTTTTTTAAAGATTTTATTTATTTATTCATGAGAGACACAGACACAGGCAGAGGGAGAAGCAGTCTCCATGCAGGGAGACTGATGTGGGACTCTATCCCGAGTCTCCAGGATCATGCCCTGAGCTGACAGTGGCGCTAAACCGCTGAGCCACCCGGGCTGCCCAACAAAACACCTTTAATTTGTTAAGGGATATTGTTTTATATGAAAATCTGAACTGACAAGAAAAAAAAGAATCCCAATGTGATTATTTGCCTTAGCAAACAATTTACATTTTATGTACTTCCTCTTGCTTTAAAATGTTTATTTATTTATCTTTTTTCTTCCAAGTTTTTATTTAAATTCCATTTATTTATTTTTTTAAGTAATCTCTACACCCAGCGTGAGGCTCAAATTCACAACCCCGAGATCAGGAGTCACATGCTCCACCAACTGAGCCAGCCAGGTGCTCCTCTCTTGCTTTTTTTGAAGTGGGAAATAATAAAAATAAAAACTTCTATGCTTTTAGTTGCATATTTATTACACAAAGGAAGGAATACCTGCATGAGATTTCTATTCATCCAGTAAAGGTCTCTTCTTATCAATTACTGTTAGCTCTATTTAGGCTCTGAGTAAATTTTTTTAAGTTCTAAGAATATAGTGGACAGAAAAAAACAGATATGCTGTTAATTGAAAATGTCTTTATAAAAATTTCGATAATGAAAATATTGAGTAATGTCTACTTTTATTGAAGTATGCTATTAAAAACGTCTTGCCCTATTTGTAACTTGCCTTGTCCTTTTCATATTATACTTTGATTTTTTTCAAGTTCATTAACACATCAGTGGGAAATTGAATTTAAAGACCATGTTTTTCACACAGCACTTTTTATTATTTTCCTGGCAGTTCTGAAATGAAACGTGAACTTTGGTAATGCTAAAATATCAAAACATGTTATTTTTTTCCAGCATATTATCGGAAGACTTTTATCTTTATTTTTCCTTAATTGACATGTGACATATCTGCTTATTACAGGCATTTTCTACTACCTGGGAAAATTGCTAACCTGTGGGAATGACAGATGATTTTGAGATTATAATTTTAATCATTATTTCTTTTGTCACCAGGTATGAAGACCACATTAGATAATGGTAGTGCTTTTTGTGACATTTCATTCTGTCAAGGTTTCCATGATAACCTTTTATATAATATAATTCAGGTTTATTAACTTCATGTTTATTGTAAGTTAAAGTTTCTCCTGAAAGAAAGCTTTTGCAATTCTACTTCAACTTTTCACTGAAAATGGGGTTTCATTGTACTGATCTCTCACCCATATGTTTATTAGGTTACCTTACTTATTCCCAGGATCAAAACATTTTCTGGTAAATTCTTTTAAGACCATAAATACTGCCCTGATTTCTATATTGTTGAACACTAGCCAGCCTTATACATTTGTGGATACTTTGCTTATAATTAGATGAAGATTGATAAATTATGACTACATATGCAAGCCAAATAATCCTTCTATGTGCACAGGTTGAAAATGAATGTTGATATATATATATATATATATATATATATATATATATATATATATATATATTTAGTGACTCCATCTCTTATCCTTCAATTCCCCATCCCTCTCCAAAACATACACTTTGAAATACCAATGATTATGGTCATTCTCAAATATGGAAGTGTTCATATTTCCAGATTCTATTCTTCTTAGGTAATGGGTATTTTTCATAGCACATAGAGAATTTACTGCTAGTAATTTAAAGTTTTTAAATTTCACAGGATACTTTGAAACACAAAACAGATTCCTAGTACTCAGTAATTTTTATGCAGTAGAGAATCAAGCTCTGGATGGGTAAAAGAATAATTCTTCTTTTAACAAGACTCAAAATAATTTAATTGTCAATTAATCTGAATTTTCTGTTCTTTTCCAGAAAAATGAATTTAAGTAAAAGGAAAAATTTTACAGAATATTTTGGGGCCAAGTAATATTCAATTAAATATTATGTAAACCTTCTACAACCATAGAACTCTGTCATGAATTCCAAGTTCAGCTTTTACCTACAAAGCGAAAGTAGAGACTAGATCTTACTTTGAATGGTTGCCAAACGTTTGTTGTAGGTAATGAGATAGTTGCTTTAGGTTGATGTTCTTTATGGAGATTGGGGAAGCCTTAAAATTTGAACTGAAATATGGATATTAGTTTCCAGTAGGTAGGTAGGGAAGAGGAAGGAATTTCAATGGAGTATAATAGTACAGATGCGCTAATTGACCAAGATGCAAGGATAGAATTAGGATACGGGTTTGGCTAGACCAAAAGATTCTTATATTAGAGCAAGGAACAGAGGTATAGACACATCAATCAGATTGTGCTACAAAAAGATTAATCTGGTACCACTGTATACAATGAACCACAAGTGAAGAGTGAAGACAGATGGGCCAGTCAATTAGAATACTCTGTATTTGTTCTGGAAACATATGAAAATGTCCAAGAATTGGTTGGTAAAAAGCAATGGAAATTATTTATTTAAATTTTATTTATTTATTTATTTGAGAGAGAGTGAGTGAGTGAGTGAGAGAGAGCATGAGCTGGGGAGACGGGCAGAGGGAGAAGCAGGATCCCGGCTGAGCAGAGAACCTGATGTGGGGCTCAATCCCAGGACCCCAGGATCATGACCTGACCAAAGGCAGATGCTTAATCCACTGAGCCACCCAGGTGCCCCAAGCAATGGCAATTTAAAGTGTGATATGGGATTGATTATGACTTGAGAACTGGTTCTGAAAACCAAGGAAGAAATAAACAAAAACATGCAATATTCAGCATCTAAGCAATACTGTGCTTTTGGGGCAGCATGACAAAGTGGTTAAGAATGTAAGCTCTATGTTTAAAGTAACCTAGTTCTTTTTTAAAAAGTAATTTATTTATTTAGTTGAGAGAGAGAAAGAGAGCGAGCACGCATGAGCAGGGTGAGAGGCAGAAGGAGAGGGAGAAGCGGAGGCTCCCACTGAGCAGAGAGCCTAACACAGGACCTGAGTTCATGACCTGAGCTGAAGGCAGCCACTTAACCAACCGAGCCACCCAGGGGCCCATAAAGTACCCTAGTTCTAACTCTCCCTACCAGAGTGTCCTCAACTGTAAAAGGTGGTTTATTGGAAGTCCTACCTCATATAAAGTCTTAAGTGAATCAATATGTATCATGTTCCTAGATGGGCATCTATATAAAAGGGGTGATTGGCAAAATTATTGACTCACTGACAGAAATCAGAAAGTCCTGCAAGACCCTTCACCATATGCCTCCTAGGCGGGAATGTCAACAGCATATTTCAGAAAGCTTTATAGTTATAAGGCCTCCATAAAACAAATTTTATGCAATTGTCTCTTAATCAGAAATTAATTCAGAGTGCCCTCTTTTCTTAGCTTCCCACTAAAATTAAGTTATTTGACTCACTCCATAAATCATGCTTCCTGTTACATCATTACATGTCTCTGTCCCATACTGATGAATAGCTGTAAGTGTACCTGCAGCTAACCTTTATGAGTGGAGGACTCCTAGGCACAAACAATGCCCAGGCAGTGTGCCATGTTCTGAATCAGGCTTGGCATATATGACTCTAGGAAGGCAATTTTCTTCAGTTTATGTGAGGCCTGTTGATATTATTGCAGTTTATTTGCCTGTAGAGTCAATTTACATTGCCAAAAGATAAGTTTGACACTTTCATTTGTACCGACACAGCCAATGAATATACAATATTTTTGTTCTGCATCACCTAGTCTCCTTGATGCAAAGTCGCTCGGTAAAGGAGATTTTTTCTCAATCAATTTTCTATCTGCAAGCAAACATCCACCTAGCCAGTGGGAGTTTTCCTGCCTTCACAACAGATTTATATCCCCTGGGTTTTCACGATGTGGCATGCTTTGCAAGGAAGGCAGAATACATGAGGGAAAAAGGTAGGCGGCTGCCCAAACAGCCATGTTTTCCAGTCTGGATACCAGAGTGACTGCTGCTGAATATCTTTCGCCTTCCATACCAATAATTCATTTCACACATAAGCACAAAAAGTTCGTAGGAGAACTTTTGAGAAACTTGGCTTGATACCAGTTTTTTATAGAGGTGTTACAACTCCAAATATCTGCTTCCTCTTCTTATGCTTCCATACATCAAAACAAGATTTAGGAAACACTAGTGCCAGAATTGGCTTTCAAAACATGAACCTTTCATTTAGAAAACCACAGAGCTACATATGAATGTAAAATATGAATAAGGCTACGGACAAGAGAAACCAACAGTACTTTCTGAATTACATAACCCTCATGACTTCAGCTATTTTCATGTAATGGTTTGTTTTATATACATCTCACTTTCTAATCACATCCAGCAGTCTTTCTCAGCATATCATGATGGATAAATGTTAGTCAAAAATGTCTTAGAAGCTCAGCAGTTTAGTGCTGCCTTCAGCCCAGGGCCTGATCCTGGAGACCTGGGATCGAGTCCCACATCAGGCTCCCTGCATGGAGCCTGCTTCTCCCTCTGCCTCTCTCTCTCTCTCTCTCTCTCTCTCTCTCTCTCAGTGTCTCTCGTGAATAAATAAATAAAATCTTTTTTAAAAAGTCTTAGAAAACTCACACATCCATCCAGATGCATATAAATATTACTTGTCAAGTTTTGAGTATTAACTAGTGACAACCATTGTAGTGAATTAAATTTATTATAGGAGATTTCTACTCAGGATAGGGTACTCCCCGAGTGACTGAGATAATGTTGGTGTTTCCATTTCAGACTGCATCCATCCTCAACTTTGCCTTATCTATGAAAGCAATTTTGTAGGCTAGTGCATTAAGTAAAATCCAGTGTTCTTGTGGATATAGGAATTTCAGATTGGAGTTTCTTGCTGTTAACATAAGGGAATATTCTATTCACAATTTTAATCTACAAAATTTTTAAAGGAAAAGCCATTCAAATAACAAGAGGGCTTTGGCAATGCTGTATTATATATGATTGGTTTGCTAAAATCACTTAAAAGGAACTTTTGTTAAGGCGTTCCCAGAACTTGCATTATGACATCCATGCTTTGGTAGAGAGGGAATGGTTGACTATGGAACATGACTATGTTATTATTTGAGTATGCATACTAAACTTCCCATCATTAAAAAAGATAATGGTTGATCAGCCAAGCCATGAAGCGGAGTATGTAGGGCCACTCTCAAGTGGATCCTGAAGCCACAAATAATTTGCCCAAGCGTGTTGCTTATATTCCAGTAGCACTTATTCTTCCTGTCTGCCACTTCTTGCTCAGTCTATTCCTATGTCCTCATGAGGAGGTCACCATGATCATTTGGCTTAGGAGAAGAAAACTCGTCTTTGATTTATAGAAGTTTCTGCTATCAGACAGTATGCTATCACAAGGCAGAGATGGATTACTGTCACATAATAGCCCTATTTGGGAATATCCCTAATGGGTAATAAGAAAGGACAATTCTTCATGTGGACAGAGCTCCAGACTCCAGTGTTTATTTGGAGGCCCAGTTTGCCTGTAGAGCAAAATGGCCTGAAGAATGAATCTACACTAATTCACAGACAATAGCTATTAGAATGAACAGATGATCAGGGACTTAACAAGATCAAGATTAAAGGACTGATGACAAGAGATCTGGGAAAAAGGAATTTGGGTGTACCTCTTTGAATGGTCTCATATGTGTAGATATTTGTGTCTTTAAATTCTCCCTAAATGCATTTGCTGCAAAGGTGTCCTTTCAATAATCAAGCAGACAAAATGACTTCTGCAGTGGATGTCAGTCAACTTGTATTCTTAGCTACTCCAGGGGTTATTCAAAATAACTCATGAAGGAAAAAATGGTGTCTTGGTGTTGGGGATGGAAATTATACTGTGCCCAATTATGTAGACATTCCCTCCCCGAGACATTCCTGGCTATCATCACTGTTGGGTCCAAAGTCAATCTATAGCAGTGACCATCCTGATTCCCTCCATATATTGAAGGATCTGTCAACTACCTGCCATCATGGTTGTGAGGGGTTGTGGACAGAGTTGTCTCCATTGGAATAGAAATTTACTTTGGATATGGACTTTCCTTCATTGTTTGCCATATTTCTTCCAGCATCACTGTCTGTGAACTTAATGCATACCCTAGTCACCATCCTTATTTGACATACAGCACTGCTTTTGAATAAGGCATGAATTTATGGTGAGAGCATGTGTGCCAATGGGATGACATTCCCAGGATTCCCTCCTTGTATCTTATCGCTATTCTCAAATCTCTATCTCTAGTTTTTACTTCTGTTTTTCAACACTCACTTTTCAGTTTCCTATCTTTATGTTTGGGCTCATGCAGTTTCATCTGCCTTCATTTACTATTTGTATTCCTTATCAAAATTTCTGTATCTTTTGATACCCACCCCAAGCATTGCAAAATTCTCCCTTGATTCCTTCTGGAAATTTGCCTCTACTTTTCTATTGATACTTAATTTAATCAATATTGTGTTATAGTCATTTGTATGTTTGTCTTATTACTTTGTAGGGTTGGAAGTATCACATGGGCAGGAACTCGATCTTACCCATCCTTATAACACTTTGTGATCCTTGTGCCCAGTGGGTACTTGATAAGTATTTATTGAATTTAATTGTATCAATAACAAGTAGCTTTGTAATACTGAATGCAGAGATGAGTAAGAAGAGAAACACAGCAATAAAATATTACCTTAGTGTAATATTTCTTTTAACCAGTGTTTAGTATATGGCTATACATATAAATTAACCTGGAAAAGAGATAGTCACCCTTTCTTGATTTCGTCCATCAAAAGTTGTGGGGAGGCATGAGAATGTGGTAATAGAAGCCTTTCTCTATTAAAGTGACTAGGATTCTCTATATGAAGTTGAAAATATGTGCAGAAAGCATTTGAGAACATTTTTTTCCAAACTATAAAAAATGATGTGGAGTTGAAAGGACACATTTTATTCCAAAATTTTAGTCAAAATATCTAATGTTTGAATATGCAGAAAAAATATTTCTGTCTCCCTGATCATATGAAAGGTTTGTTATTGTAGTTGAATAGATAATATACTTGGCCTATATTCCACCAATATTAGAGGAAGGAGGATTTTTCTTTGTGTTTCTACTATCTAGGGTTGGAAATCGGGTATGTGTTATGGAATAAATGGGCTTTCTTGCTGTCTTGGCCTTTGATTTCCTATATCTTAATCACATCTTTTGTGAACCACCAGGGTTTCTGTGAATATATGTAATTTTAAATGTTTTTGTTCTTTAATGCATGTATACAAAAGAAAGCTTTGAACATCAGAACTTAATAAAAAATGAAAGCAACTTAAAATGTCTATAGAATATACCGTAGGTCTATGAATAGTATGCATTACTGTGACAGCTTTCTTTAAATATGTCAAAACTTGCTCTTGATACTTACTTTGCTTTATTGAATATCTGAAAGCAAGTGGATTCAGTCACATGAACTCTGGCCAAGTAATATATAGCTTCTGCTTAGACAAGGTACACCTCTTATAAAAATATAAGTACAAATATTGGATATTATATGATGAATACTATTCAACTACACCATAGATGCATTTCAGCTTAATGGCTATGGGAAGAAGATGCATAAAGTTAAGAATTTTAGGGTACTGAAGAAGCATTAAACTGAGTAAATGACATCCAGTTTCCATGGGAATTATACAAGAGAAAACCATGATCTAAGGGTAATCACACTGTATTTATGATTCATATTTTTTTTCTAAACGAAGAATTTCATTTAGGAAGAAAAGCAGATAAGTAATGACATGATGTAAAGTTGCTACTTAGTTACAAGGAGATGCACAGTTTCAAAACAGGAATTCAATTTTGTTGGACCCTCAGTCAGGTTGGTTGATGGATAATTTGCCCTGCTCTTACTATTCAGAGATTGAGTGGTACAAATGCACACTTAATTAGCTGGGATTGCCCATTGACATCTATTGCATTAGCTGGTAAAAAAAAAAAAAAGAAAGAAAAAGGTTGTTTATAGGTTAAGGTAAAGGTTTTCTGGGGATAGTTTATTTTCTTTTTTTTCTTTATTTTATTTTATTTGCCATCAAATTAGAAAGTGTAACTCTGCATCATATACTCATTTGAAATATATTGTTTAGCAAGCTGAGATTCAAATGCCTGCCCTAAAGCTTATCTTAGATTTACCCTCAATTTTTTTAATGAGATTACTTTTTTGGCCCTAATGCTTCATCTTTATTGTATCTATCTATCTATCATATCTATCATATCAAAGTAGGGTGAATTTTTCTTATGCATATAGTGCAATGAGTAATGATATAAAGACTTAAAACAATTATTTGGATAATTCAGTATCACAAAACATGCTTCAAGGGAAAGCAGGTGTGCAGATATTTGTTAACCATAGTGCTGGTCTAGACAGCCAAAATTTCCAGGATGGTGACTTGGATTTTCATATAGCCAATCATAATCTTATCTGTGACTATTCAATTCATTATTTAGGTCATAGGACTAATGAAATGTTACCATGGTTTTAATTTCTACACAACCTCTCTCATTATCCCTCTTGACCATCATCAAATGTTGATTAAGACCTTACAACTAGATCTTGGGGATACTAGATAAAACACGTGGTCACTGTCCTTCAGCACCATCATTAGGGAGACAAGATGTACACATAAAAATATTAACAGTCACTAGCCATATAAAACTTGCCAATCAAGTGGTGTGAACATAGCTATCACAGCACTGGACTCCAGGTTGAAGTGAAACTCTGTCCAGCTCCCTTAAAAAGAGATAGCAGGAACAACTGAGCACAAGATTTTCATGAGATAAGTATAAATAATTTATTGCTCTTCACCAAAAGGTCAAAGGGCATGCCCACACAAAAATGGGTCACTAGTGTTTTCTTTGTCTTAGTAGGAGAAAGAGATGTTATTAGGTGACATCATAGAATGCATGACTTCTATTTATCACATTCTCTGATTTTTTTTATTTTTTTAAGATTTTATTTATTTATGAGAGAGAGAGAGAGAGAGAGAGAGAGAGACAGGCAGAGGGAGAAGCAGGTTCCACCCAGGGAGCCTGACACAGGACTTGATCCCCAGTCTCCAGGATCACGCCCTGGGCCAAAGGCAGGTGCCAAACCGCTGCGCCACCAGGGATCCCCACATTCTCTGATTTTTAACACTAAATTGCACCTTGCCATTTATTCTTCATTCTGCTCTTAATCAAAGTATATGAACTTCCTTCTATCTTTTTCCCTCCCTCATGGATTTTTATGCTTCCAGTCTTTAAGACAAATTCTTTGAGAAGTCTGACACAAAGCTTTATGATTTGCTTTCACTAATTTTCCTCATTGTCTTGCAATTGCTTGACACAATGCTTTTGGGTCATTTCATTATGCATTTTGTCATCTTATTCTTCAACCATTTCTAAATCTTTTAGGAATTATAATCTACATTCTGTGGGAAGGACAAGAGGCCTTTGTCACAGATTCCTCCATACAGGACCTAGATCCCTACCTACTCTAAGGCTAATTCAATTCTTCCCAGCTGTCATACTCCTTCTTCCACTTTCTAGCTTGGAACTTAAATTGGTTTCTCTTTCCTACATCCCCAAAACTAACTCAGTCCTTGCCTGTCTCTCCCTCTGTCAAATATTCCCAGATACATATTTGATTTTTACTGACACCTTTGTGATTGCTTTTGTGAGAATTTAATGACTTTTCATGCCCTAACCGACTGCTAGATTATTTCTCCCTCAGGATTTGATGTCTCTGACAAAGAAACATGCCTTTGGAACACAGCGAATTTAGACAAAATGTTATGGTAGTAAAATCAAAATAAGTTAAGATTCTGAAGTGGCTTCTCACCTCCCAAATGAGTTGTTAGTGTGACACTAAACATGGCATATTTACTCCTAATAAGAGAATGGATTTGCATTTTGGGTTGTTATAATTTAACAAATGTTCGTGTGTGTGTCAAAAAGGCATTATTAAAAAAACAGCTATGCACTGTCAACTCACTAGATGCTCAGAGCCAATTAAAATGACTTTTACAAGTGCCCATAAAATGTGTACCTGTTATCTTTCTCATGTGCATAGAATGAGAATATGAATTTTTAGCCAAATTAAACCAGGATATATGAGTGGGAAAGTGGTGCTGATCTGGGAATAAGTTGAAAAGGGAATTAAAGCAGCATATGGTTATTGGTTACGCAGAATTAAAACATAATTACATACTACTTACATATATTTGAAGTGTTTCATCATTGTCTTTGATAAAAGGAGTGAGAAGTTGAGTGGCTTATAAAAAGTTTTTATTAGAACTTAGCAAATAATGATTTAATGCTGGCAGTAGCAGCAGCAGCAAATATTTTGCCACCTGACATTCATACTGTGTCCTGAGATTCTTGTTTGAAACAGTAGCTACAATTTTGGCCTATAATGCCCTTGATAATCCTAAGGACAGTGTAATTATTTTAAAAGTGACACAGCCTCAGCATATCCTAAGTTACAAATATAAAATCATTCCTAAATTTCATATTCTTAAATATTCTTATAACTATCTGCTTATTTATCACATGCTAACTATGAGGATACAAAGGCAATAATGGTGTAGTGATGAGGGGAAATGAAAAGATCGAAGCAAAAATGTGGCTAAATAACAGATTTTATAGGTACTACAGAAGAAATGCATTATCAATCACATACCTTAGGAATTATGTCTACATTTATAGGGCATGTAAATCCATTTAAGCTCTTCAGTAGTTGTGAATCATAGAGATCAGAAAGATTTGAATGATTCTAAGGATATCCTTCAAGCTGCTCAGCATTTCTTCTTTCAATGAATTTTCTATTTTCTCTTGTCATTTTTTTCACTGATCCGTTGGTTATTGAGTGGTGTGTTCTTTAATTTACGTGTTTGTTAGTTTCCAAATTTCTTTGTTACTGATTTATAATTTCACCCCATTGTGATCACAGAACATATTTTGTATTAGTTCAATCTACTTAAAATTAATCGAGGCTGGTTTTATGGCCTAGCATATGATCTGTCCCAGAGAATGTTCCATGTGCAGTTGTGAAGTGTTTTTATTCGGCTGTTACTGGTAAGTGGTTGTCGGTTTGTGATTGATTGATTGATTGATTGATTGATTCTATTAATTTATTTATGAGACACACAGAGATAGAGGCAGAGACTAGAGAGAGGGAGAAGCAGAGTCCCCGTGGGGAACCTAATTGGGGACTCAATCCCAGAACCCCGGGATTATGACCTGAGCCAACAGCAGACGCTCAACCAGGTGCCCTCTTTTTATTTTTTTAATTGTTTTTTTACCTTTCTCTTTTTTTAAAATGTCAGCATCTACATCAATAAACTGTCTTCAGAAAACTACTTTAGAAGGATTCTAGGGACACCTGGGTGGCTCAGTGGTTGAGTGTCTGCCTTAGGCTCAGGGAGTGATCCCTGAGTCCCAGGATTGAGTCCCACATCGGGCTCCCTGCAGAAAGCCTCCTGCTCTCTACCTATGTCTCTGCCTCTCTCTCTTTGTGTCTCTCATGAATAAGTAAATAAAATCTTTTTTTTTTTTAAAGAATTCCATATATGCTTTGGGACATTTTATTTTCATTTATCTTACAGCTTTTTAAAAAACTTTCACTTATCTCAAAAGTTTAGGAAAAGTTTAGATGTTTAAGCATGTGCTGCTCAATTTCCAATTCTCCTTCTATTATTAATTTTTAGTTTCATTCCACTGTGTTCGGAGATAACACATTTTATTATTTTAATTCTCCTAAACTTATTGAGGTTTGTTTTCTGGCGTAGCATGTGGTCTATTCTGGAGAAGGTTCCATGTGAGCTTGAGAAGAATGTATATTATGTTATTATTGGGTGGCATATTCTATAGATGCCTGTTAGATCTAGTTGGTTAATAGGATTGTTTAAAGTCTTGTATTTCCTTGTCGATCTGCTTAGTTGTTCTATTAGTGGGATTGGGTATTGGAGTTCTACACTGTTACCGTTGGATTGTCTATTTCTCCCTTCCCATCTGCTAGTGCTTACTTCATGCATTTTGGGACTCTAAGTTTTGAGATGCATATATGTTTATAATTGCTATACATTCTGGCTATATTAATGCTTTTATTATTATGAAACATCCCTTTTTATCTTCTGTAGACAGAATGTAGTTGCATCTCTTTTTAATCCAGTGTGGTTATCTCTGTCTTTTTATTGAATTGTTTAAAAGATTCACATTTAATGTCATTCATGATATGGATGGATTTATGGCTGCCATTTTTTTGTTTTTTATGTATGCATTTTTTTCTCTCTGTTTTTCCTTTACTGCTTTATTTGCATTTAGTGAATATTTTCTAGTGTAATATTTTAATTCTCATAGTGACCTTTTCACTGTATTTTTCTTTTTTCTTTTCACTGTATTTTTCAATGGATTTCTTAGTGGTTCATCTAGTGCTCATGAATACATCTTAACTTAAAAGAGTCTACTTGAGATCTATACAAATTCTACTGAGATATAGAAATTTTATTACTATCTAGCTTCCTTCATTTTTTCTGTATTATTATTGCAATATATAGTATATCTGTATGTGCTCCAAACTCAATTACCTTGTTGTCATTATTACTTTATAGAATTTTATATTTCTTAAAGAAGCTGAGAGAAGAATGGAGAAAAACTATACATTTTATGGTTTGTTATAGCAAACTTTTTATTATAAATATATTCTTATTTTGATGCCTTAGAGCTCAAAATACACATAGATAGTTTAATATTATTGGTTTTTATATCAGTTGAGAGAAGAAAGAATAAGAAGTATGCGGTCAGAATGTCTTTTATAGGAACACTTAGGTGGCTCTGTTGGTTGAGTCTGACTCTTGATCTCAGCTCAGGTCTTGATCTCAGGATTGTGAGTTCAAGCCCTACTTTTAAGAAAAAAAAAAAAGAATATCTTTTATAATTACCTACATGATGACCTTAACCAGTACTCTTTGCTTTCTTGTGTGGATTCAAATTACTCTCTGGTCACATGCTTTCAGCTTAAATAACTTCCTTTAGTATTTTTAAAAGACGGGCCTGGTAGCAGCAAATTCTCTCCATTTTTGTTTATTTGATAATCTATTTTTTTATGATTAAAAGAGACTGTTTATTGGATACCATATTTTTGGTTAACAGGTATTTTTTTTCTTTTAGCACTTTAAATATATCACCCTGCTGCCTTCTTGCCTCAGTGGATTCTGAGAAGTCAGAATATTAATCATATTGGTGTTCCTTTTACATGATGAGTCATTTTTGTGACATTGATTTTAAGGTTTATTCTTAATTTCTAGGCTTCTAACACTTTTTTTAGAGAGAGAGAAAGAGAGAGAGATGGAGAGGGTAGAGGGCAAAGGTGAGAGAGAATCTCAAGCAGGCTCTACATACAGCTCACAGTTCAATGTGGTGCTCAATTTCAGGACCCTGAGATCGTAACCTGAACTGAAATCAAGAGTCAGAAACTTAACTGACTGAGCCATCCAGGAGGCCCTGGCTTTCAGCATTTTCATTATGATGTGTCTTGGTATGGGTCTCTTTTCATTTATATTCCTGGAATTTGTTGAGTTTCATGAATGTATAGAATAATGTATTTTTTTAATATGTCAAATTTGGGAGGTTTTTAGCCTTCAATTCTTTGAACATCTCTACTCTTTTTCTCCTTGCTTTCTGTTACTTCCATTACATATATTTGTTTAATGGTATCCCATGTTGTGTCTGATTTTGTATTTGCTTTTTTTCATTCTGGTTTCTTTCTTTTGAATTGCATAGTCTTTGTTGCTCTATCTTCATATTTGCAAATTTTTTCTTCTACCAGTTAAAATTGATCCTTGAACCTCTCCATTAAATGTTTCATTTCTCCAAAGTTTTTAATCACCAAAATTTTCATTGGCTTTTTAATATAATTTGTTTTCTTCCCTAGGTTAGGGATGTTTTCAGCCACTACTTCTTCAGATACATTTTCTGTGCCTTTCCATCTCCCTTCTCCTTCTGGAACCCCTAAAAAACTGTGAATGTCATTCCACTTGATGTTGTCCTAAAAGCCTCTTAAGCTATCTTCACCCTTTTTCATTCTTTTTATAATTCCTCTTTATTATCTCTAACTGATGAAACATTGCCATACTGACTTCCTTCATTTCCTTGTTTTCTTTTTTTTTTTTAGTTTTTTAAAATGTATTTAAAATGGGTGCCTTGAAGTATTTGTCTGTTACATCCCACATCCTTACATGAAAACTTTATGTTCTCTGCTTTTTGCCTTTTTTATGGTTCATGCAACCTAGATTCTTTGCATATCTTGCAATTTTTGTTGAAAACTGGTCACTTTAGGTAGTGTAGCAAGTATGGATTCTGATTCCCTTCTTTCTTCTCAGAGGAATATTTTTGCTGTTCTTTGATTTTGTTTGTTTTAATTACTTGGATAGAGTATTTGAGCCAAGTTTATTTCCTTTGCTTATGAAGCCTGTGATGTCACTTTCCAGAGGGCACAATGCAGCCACCATGGAATGAGAACGGTTCTAGTTCTGTGTCTTCCTGATCTCCTTCTCCAGCTGTCTGCCACATTTAGTATAACATGCAGTTGTTAAGCTCTGCTAATTCCCAGCTGATTGCTCTATTGTTGACAAGGTCTTGGGGCATAAATTGCTCTATACCTGGGTCCTTTTAAACTTGTGCAGGAGTGTGTTTGAGTTTTTTCTGACCTTGGAAAAGCAATTCTTAGTTGTCTCTTTCCATAGCTCTCTCTAGTGAACTAGCTGACATATAGTCTAGCTTGTTGCTCTTAACTAAGAAGGGCTATTGATTTTCAGAGTGCCCTTAGGCCTGAACTTCCTCAAACTCAGTTCAAATAAAGTCAATTCCTTTAGGGGAGGTTTGGAGTCCTCTTTTCTTAGGGGCTGCCTCTTTCCCTGCACAAAATCTCTAAGCTGCTAGTCTGTTGCTGGCCAAAATTAATAGTCTCTGATCTTCTTGAATTGTTTCATTCTGCGTGGAACCTCTGTTCTACTAGCAAGCTGTGATGATGGCAGTTGGTGCCATAGTATTTCTTGGCCTGTTGTCTTGGGAGCTGGGTGAAGAAGAGTCCTTGGTCTCTTGGCGTCACTCTCTAGAAATTTAATCTATGCAAATTAAATTTGAAGAAGATGAGAAATGTTGGTATCCAGTTCCTCTTGATGAGATGCCCTATCTTTTATATAGGCGCTAAGGGCAAAGGTAACTTCATCCCCTCGGTCACACAGGTTCATATATATGACTCTTTACTAAGTTGAGGTAGGGACAGGTGGAGGGAGCATATCACTACTCAAAGGTGACAGACTTTTGCTATTATTACCAAGGTCTAGTAGCTTTTCCTGAATAAATGTTCCATCATTTGCTGTAGGTCCTTATGACAATTTCCAGAGACCTTAATTTTTTTTAATAGCTTTTAACAATTATGTGTGTTTCACTGGGTAGTGAATCTGTAGACTCCTCATACTGCCACACCAGAAGTGAAACAAAAGTCTTAAAAGTCTTGTCATTTGGTTGCCATATATCTAAAACTGCTCATATATACATACATACATACATACATACATATATATATATATATAATATTTATCACTAGAAAAATACTGGTGAATGTAGAAAGACAGCCAATTATAACTGCATTCTTTTAAAAATATTTTATGTATTTATTTGAATGAGAGTGAGAATGCAAGAGAGAGTGCTAGAGAGAGAGAGAGAGAGCACAGGAACATGGGGGAGAGGCAGAGGGAGAGGGAAAAGCAGACTCCCTGCTGAGCAAGGAGCCTTACTTGAGGCTCCATCCCAGGACCCTGGGAGCATGATCTGAGTCAACGGTAGCCACTTAACCAACTGAACCACCCAGGCACCTCTAACTGCCTACTTATATATCAAGCATTTTACCTTTGATATTAGCAACATGATCATATATTTTTCTTCACAGAACTTATGCTATTTAGCATTGTTCTCTGTCTTTTAATATTTATATTATTGTGCTTTCTCTTGATTTCCTGATAACTTTCAGCAGTTAGGTAGAAATTTACATAGAACCATGGGAAATCAATAATATGTTAAGGTTAGTTTTAGCAATTACCTCAGTGGAAAAGGTTAAAATAATATGCCTAGTGCTACGACATGGCAAACATAATGTTTTAAATTATGAATATGATTGAATTAATTATTTAGGTGGTAAAATGGTGGGGGAGAATTCTTACATTTTTTAAAACTAGTAAACCAACAACTGGGCTAAGGGGATTTCCACAAAACATTTCTTTTGTTTTTTATCTTTAAATATCTTCTATAATCTACAATCCTGACTTTTTTTTGATTCAGGTTCAATTCCAAAGAGAGTGAATTAAATTCCAATTCTTTTACCTATCAAATAATCTTGAGTTTCACAACCTCTCTGAACCATGCTTTTCTCAGCTGCTAATGAGAATGAATGATAATTGTCCTTCCTTATAAGGTTGCCACAGGGACTTGATGAGGTAATGCAAATGAAAGCTCTTGTAAGGTGAGAGACTGATGTTAGAAACCATTACAATATTTCTGCATGGAATATCATAGTGCCTTAGAATATGGACTTACAAATACTTTTTTGTATATACCCCATATGGGACAAAATACATTGTGTTATATTTCAATAAAAATAAACTCTTATAACAGAACTCTAATTTGGGTATTTTTAAAATGTACAAAAACTTCTAAATGTCAGTAGTCTGAAGGTACAAAGAAAAGCAGATTTCTTTAATTAATGCAGTTGCTAGTTACAGACTGTGTAAGAGAGAGAGAGCAAATTAAAATATTTAATATGTCTGGTCCATGATAGAGTTTTTCTTTACCTTTTACTCTTTTAAAAAAGTGAATTCTAAAGAAAAGAGGAATATTATTTCCAACAGTCTTATTTTCTATTTCTTGCTTTGGGATTCTAAGTTTTCTGATTAGCCACAGGATACTATGTCCAATATCTAAAATCTACATTAATTTCACAGGAGTTAATTTCTCATTTCTGGTAGCTCACCCACCCACACCCACACCCAAACACACACACACACACACACACACACAAAATAAAAGAAAAAAATTTGCTACAACTAATAACAAAAAATGTTATTTTGTGTAATTATTATAAAGCTATGGGTAAATTATAATAATGGCAACACTGTGAGCTATTCTAAGACAATACATATTGAGGCAAAGTCCTTTGCTTGCCATTTAGACTAGGACACATCAAAAATGAAGACTAAAGAGTATTATGTGTTAGATAAAGTAAAATAGCATAATTGAGGTCATGCGCAGACAAGACAAGTTATCTATTATATGAGCTGTGGATGTCAGGAAGGGTTCTTTGACCTCTTTTTAATATCATTGAAATAATCATGTAAGTAATGTCCAGAGAGGACTATGACAGAGACTTACTGCTTTCGATTTTATGAGTGCTGGAAAGAAACTATTTGCAGAGATAAAAAAGAATAAGCTCCAGTTAAGTAATATATGTATTAATTGTTAAATCAATGCCAGTTAAATCAATGCCGGTTAAATCAATGCCAGTTAAATCAATGCCAGTAGAAATGATAAGCTTCTCTGCTTGATAAGCCCACTTGGAGCTTGGAATATTAAACTTAATACTTCAGTTAGCTGTCAATAGAAACAAAACTAGGAATTTATTTTTCAAGTTTTTTTTTAAGATTTTTTCATTCATGATCGACAGAGAGAGAGGCAGAGACACAGAAAGAGGAAGAAGCAGGCTCTTCACAGGGAGCCTGATGCAGGACTTGATTCCAGGACCCCGAGATCACACCCTGAGCCCAAGCTCAACCACTGGTGCCCATATTTTTCAAGTATTAAGTAGTCTTTTGGGGGTTGTTTAAAAGAGATTTAAAAATATGTATTAGTATTTTATAAAAGAAAACCAATACATAGGTAATTTGCCCAAATCCTATAAATTTTATCCCAGAAGAATCTTCATTTAGTTAGGAAAGTGGAAAGGGAAAACTAAAGACTGAAAGGTGAGCCACATGCTCTCAGTCACACAGCTACTTTGTGCCATATTTTGGAGGAGGACCCAGGCATTTTCCTTCTGGTCCATTCCCCTTTTCATTACATTATGGTACCTTATTTATCTGGATGAAATAAAAGAAAAAAGTATAAATATATCAGTTATTGTGTCTACAATATATACAGGCTCTTTCAAATATTTTATTAGAAAACTAAGAGTTATCTTATATGTATCCAAAATAATGAATCTCCTATAATTTAGAGCTGTGTTATCCAATATGGTAGCCACTAGGTACATCTGGCTATTAAAATTAAATTTGAAATTAACCAAAATTTGTAAATTCCTCTGTGGCACTGGCTACATTTGGAGTGCTTGATAGTCTCATGTGGCTAATGATTACTATATTGGACTGCACAGATATGGAACATTTTAATCATTGAATAAAGTTCTATTGGACAGTGCTGCTTCTAGATCCTCTGGCAGGAAAGTGGGAAGAGACCAGTAGGGCTAGCCTTCATGCAATTGACTACTACTGTTGTTGTCTTACAGTTCTTAAATACTACTAGATGTCCTTATATCCAAGTCTTCCAAAAACCCCGTGAGGCCAGTATTGTTAAATCTATCTTAAAGTTGAGAAAAGCTAGCATCAGGCTACTATCGTGAAGCTGAAATTCACCAAATGCAGTTCTCTGACCACATGTTTCAAAGCCTTAATTTCCTTATGTTTAAATGGCACTAATAACAGTATAATCTCATGCAGCTCTGGTGAGGATTACATAGATTATGTCTTGGGCCTGGTGTCAAAGTGAGTAGTTAATAATGGTAACAATTATTAATAACATGTAATAGTAAAATGTCACCCTTTTCCCAAGATGTGAAACTCTAGGAGTTAAAATGTTTTAACCCAAAAGAATAATTAGAATATAGCCTTATGTTTCTGTTGCATTTTACACTGCAAAAAATGATTACATATATCTTCCTTTGAGTCTCAAGTAGATGAGTGAATTTCACGTTTAGAGAGGTTAAATAACTTGCATGTAATTCATAAATTGTAAATAGGAACTTAAATCCAATTCTTCTGAAGCCCAGCTACGTTCCCACAATATAGAACTGATACTAATGGTAGAATTCGATCAAAATATGTAAAGCCAAACCTTCAATCAACTACCATTTGCTCACTTATATGGTTTGGAGTATACATAGAAAAATGGAATCTGTCAAGAGCTCCTGATTCTTAACTGCAGTGAGAAAAGAGGATTCAAATTATTATTTTTTCTTTTTTCAAATTATTTTCTAATAAATTTTCCATCCTCACTTTTGCCCAAGAAAATAAATTCTTTCCGTAAATACCTTTATGCACTATCAGCATTCCAAAAGTCTTTTTAGACATGCAAATTCTCAAATTGTTCTTTACCACCTGACACATCTTGATTCTCCATAGTTCCCTTCTCTTCATTTACTAAATTGACAATGTTAGCAAAAGGAAATTAACATACTTATTTGTAGCAACAGATGAAGTCATATGAACTTACCTTAGAAGGGTGATTTCTGATCAAAGACCTAAAAGAGGTTATTTAACATCACAGTTCAAATCATCAATCAAAAACCAGGAGATACAGCTTTGTTAAAAGCCTTTATTAAGATCTATTCCTTCACGAACTGTTGAGAAGTACAAATGAAACTCCTTTCAGAATTGTCAACTCCACCCCCGACACACACACACTGCAATTGGCACTCAGCCCAGTATTTGTCTATTTTTTCTGTTGTGAGTCACACAAGTCCATACTATCAACTTTTACACATACACTAGGAAACACTGATGAGTGCTACTCCTGGTATTGCTAATCACATAGAAGAAGATTCTGATAATTTTAACAACTTTGCAAAAGATTGAACTTCTTTAGAACTATTATATTCATAAGTAGCATGAGGTCATTGCAGATTGATTATTTTGAAAACTATGTGAGTGTTTGAAGGTTCTAGTAAGCCAGAACATAAATTAAGGCTGACTAGAAACAAATTTAGTTGACAGCATTTCACTGAAACGTAATTTGGTGTTGTAGCTACCAATCCATACTGGGTGATTCTGGAGGCAAAACAAAATACACACACACACACACACACACACATTCACACACACACACAAATAGACCATAAACACTTCATTACAAACAGTGTTAACCATGTTAGTCATACTAACCCAGAAATTGTTTTAAACATATGGAAATAATGTTTGGGGAAAATGGAATCTCTATTTAGAAAACTGGAGGGTTTTTTTTTAATATATCAAATTTTCTCCTTCTGTTAGCTAATTTTTAAAATGAACAACAGGAGTTCCTAGATGCATATTGATTTTGTGGCAGTCTATATTAATTATTCAGAAGATAGCTAGAGATAAACAGGAAAACCTGGTGTTTGATTTGTTTCTATTCCTCCCTTCTGCCTATAGCTCTGACTTGAGTCCCTATGACATCTTCTTGGGGTGATCATTGGCCTTTTCCTGTATAGCCAGTATAATTCTCTTTGAACCAAGCTGAACATTTCAAAAATTTAATGACAAACTCTGAGAGAAAACTGGCCGATTTTCTCTCAAGACATATCTGGTTTTTACCTGGGTTAGCCATTAATGTGAATAATACCAAGTATGATTTAAAAAATCAAAACCCTCTGAGTCCAATTGGTAATATTTGCAACAAGAGTTAATCTTACAGATTCAGTATTGGAATCTGAATTTATATGATCTAGCTTTTCCACATGAAGTCAACATATTCTGACAAAATTGTTTTTTTCTGGCTAATCTAATTTTCTGTCTCGTTTTTGTTTGTTTACCTGGAGCAAAACCAAAGTACTTCAGAGTGTGAACATGACTTAGCCTACTAACGAACATACCAGGTAAAATTTTTGAGGTGTTTTTCTTAATGTAGCATAAATACCGTGAAGCAATTTCCAAATTTGCACTTTAATGATCAAAATCTGTTTAAAAACTGTGAATATCTTCCCCCAATATTTCCTTGCCATGATATAGTCCTAATGATTTTGAAATTATAAACAGGCACCATATTTAAAAAGTACAATACAGGGGGATCCCTGGGTGGCTCAGAGGTTTAGCGCCTGCCTTTGGTCCAGGGCGTGATCCTGGAGACGCGGGATGGAGTCCCATGTTGGGCTTCCGGCATGGAGCCTGCTTCTCCCTCTGCCTGTGTCTCTGTCCCCCTCTTTCTCTCTATCATGAATAAATAAATAAATAAATCTTTAAAAAAGTACGATACACTGAAAAATTTAGAAATTAAAAGAAATATTTTTTAATTTTTAAAGATTTATTTATTTATTTATCTATTTATTTATTTATTTATTTATGAGAGACACAGAAAGAGAGGTAGAGACATAAGCAGAGAGAGAAGCAGGCTCCTTTCAGGGAGCCTGATGCAGGACTTAATCCCAGGACCCCAGAATCATAACCACTGAGCATCCAGGTGCCCCCAAATTAAAAAATTTAGATTTTCTTTACAGTGGGAGCAAATTTAGATTATATACTACATCCAGATAATGTAAGACATTAGGCAATATAATTCAGGAGTAGATAGCTATTGTCCATTAGAGGGAAAACTGTGAGCTACCATAAAGATTCATTCATTCATATGAGCCCCCATAAGTAAGCAATTCCATAGCCATCACAAGATATTTAGACAATATATTTTGAAAGTGTGACATGCAAGATACCAGAATCTTATGAGATAAAATTTACCTACATATGGCATATTAGTGAAGAATATGATTACCTTGATGATCAAACTCAAATAAAATTAATTTTCCTCTCGGTGTATTGCTATGTTCTATAGCAATATGCATATGTAATATGAACTATCTACTTTTCTAAGCTGATTTTTAAAAACAATAATTTTGTTTTAGTGTTACAGGACCAAAAAATAGTGCAAGGAAATATTAAGCTCCCATAAATATCAGAATTATAAAATCCATTCTTACAAATTATTGGTCCACCAATGTGATCATGAGGATGTGTGGGTGTGTGTTGTGCAGTTGCGTAGGGAGGAAGGATGGGAGAGAAAGAGAAAAGAGACATGGAAATTGGTGCTTTTCTTGTCTTTTAACAGTACATTTGTGAACTAGGGCTATTTTATGTAATCAACTTTTCCACATATATGAAAAAAACAGAAGGAAAGCTGTTCAGGTCTTGAGATCAATTTTCACCAGATCTCTGATTTGAGTTTTTTTTTTCTGTCTTTTGGTTCTTTTGGTAACTATCTATAAGCTGGAAACAGCAATGAGTTGTAAGGCCTTGCAATTAAAAAAAATTAAGAAAATATACCATTAATTCAAGTAAGTAACTGTTTAAACATAAAAACGATGGCTTTAGCAGGACCCACACCTGTTTTCTGTTGTATATTCCAAAATGAGGTCAGGAATAACTCAGATTCCATATTTTACAAAGTATACTTTAGACCACACAACGTACGCACAAACATTTTTCTCTTTCAAATGAATTTCATGTGCAGCATATGTTTCCATTCTGTGTGCCAGGCTAGGAATAAATAGAGACAAAATTTGTTCTTCCACCATATAATCTTGGACACAGTTATTGTCAAAATCAGTTTAAGCATGTGATTCACTCTATGTTGATGGCTGTTTTATTTAGCCTATTAAGTGGAGGAACTAGATGAATGTTTTACTAGTAAGTTCCTAAAATCAATAATCTGATTTTTCCTTTTTTGATTACTAATGCTACAGTCAGGACAGGTCTCTTTGATATTAGAATTGTGGTTTGCTTCCAAGGGGGTTCGGAACAAGCCTCCCTAAAATGTGCCACATTGGCAGGTGGATTATTTTGAGAATTATCTAATGTATGAAGTTAGTGAAGGCCC